>NC_133803.1:31644684-32844684 GCF_043250625.1 Sebastes fasciatus
TTAAAGGTTTATACAGGGACTGGTTGGCCTTTAGAAACAGTAGAGCACACACATCTCTACTCTAGTTCTTATCTTCGTACTTCTCCCTGACATTAAGACTGTTTTAGACAAGTTTAATCACCATAGAAGAAGAGTTTTGCACTTGTTGCAGTCAGTGTTTAGTGCAGCTAGTTCTCCACCAAATATAATAGAAGAGTCGTAGAGTCGTCCAGTTAAAAAAGGGAGTATAGTAGAGATTCCTGGTGGATGACTTTGTAACATGAACGCTGTACTTCTACTGTTTTTCCTTGAAATTGTCATTATGGAAGATTAACTGATTGTCACTGTGATAAGTTTCCAGACTCATAATATCCTGTTCTATAGTAGAATAAACTGCTGATAATAATCCTTCAGACTGTTGGCCTTCCTTCCTTTGGATCATATTCCATCATCACATCAGTAACAAAACACATCCAAACCAACACAGCAGCTCTGTTTTCTGTCTGAACCATCCGGGACTACCAACCAGGCAAACTCTTGACCCCCATGTGATAATACTACCATAGGGCTGTTCAAGGTAACACGATAATAACGCGTTAATGCAAATTTGTTCAACGCCACTAATTTCTTTAAGGCATTAACACAAGTTGTTTTTAGGTTGTAGTGGACTCAGTTTTAAAGCTAAAGTCACAATACTGGTATCATATGAAACTAGAAACCTAAAGAATGCAGTTTTGTTCTCCTAAATTTGCCACTTTAATCTCAGAGAATATCCAAGTTTTTTCCTCGTGATTTTACGACTTCGTAATCTCACAAATTTGTGTTTTTTTTCTCTCGTAAATTTGCCATTTTAATCTCAAAGAATATCCAAGTTTTCTTTCTTTTTTGTGTGTAAATCTCCGACTTTAATTTGAATAATAATTCTGAGTTTTTCTCTGAATATTACCCCCCTCCCCCGGCTCCATAATGATTTATTTCTTTTTACTTATAATGGCCCAGATATGTTGTCGTATTCAAGACAGAAAAAGACAGAAAACAGTCCTGCTTGGGTTGTTAAGTGCTTAGAAGGGTGAAAATTGGACCGTCACGTATATAAAACCTATAGAGGGGACATTTCCATTCAAGGTAACACTGTGTGTCCACGCCAAGCATGAAGGAGGAAGTGATGACACCACATCAACCTTTATAAAGAGCATGCAGGTTAATGACATGCTGAATGTATTAACCTTATTTCTGTCGCTAGTTTAATCCAACTGCAGCTGCATGTTTATCAGCCCTGGCGATCGGCCTCGAGTCAAGGTAATGTGACTATTCTGTTTGTTTGTGTTGTTAATGTTGTTGTATGGATGGTATCCATAGCAACGGGGTCATCAGGTGCCCCAGGAAAGGACGCCTCTAGCTGATGTTTAGGCACCTCCAAGGGCTGTTTTTACTCTTTTATATCTCTGACTGAGGTTTATTCAAAGATGTAATCATTAATGTCACATGATGTCAACTGGAGCTTAATGAGCTTCATTTAATCACACTGAGACGCATTCCTCTGGGACACACTCACACACACACACACACACACACACACACACACACACACACACACACACACACAGCTGTCCCAAAGCTTGTACAGTATCACATGAGCCTTAGTCAAGCTGGAGTCATGTGGCTGCATGTATCCTCAGAGAGACCTACAGCTACAGATGAACACAGACAGGAAGACATCCAGTGGACATTATACAGAGTTATCTTATATTTTTAGGGCAAGTCACTTACTGATAAATTCTGCTCATATGACCTTAAATTGAATATACAGTGTGTCTTTTAACCTAAAGCTCGATACGGTTTTGGTACCCACTCAAACGTGTCGGAGCACTGGGTATCAAAATCTGTCAAGTATTTAAATGTGGTATATAACAGTTATGTGATCTTATTTACTTATTCTCTGATGAGATTAAATCAAATTTAGCCAATTTTATTACATTTTATTTAGGAAAAGTTCTTAAATGGCTGCTTGTATTTAGACAACATTTAAAACCAAGAAGGTGACGACCAAAAACCAAGATGGCGATAGCAAAAAAACAAGATGCCGACGGACAAAATGCTGAACTCGAGGCTTAAAAACTGTAGTCCACAAACCAGTGGGTGATGTCACTTTGACTACGTCCACTTCTTATATACAATCTATGTTATTGGGCCAAATTTCATGAATTTGAGCCCCTTAAAAGTCCACATCCTGGGTAGAAGAAAGAACTCTGTATACAGTATGTGTACTGTGTATTTGTGTAATACAGTGGTTGAGTAATGTGTATATAATGTTAATATTGATGCATCAAACACTCAAACACTTCAACAAAAAGTGAAAAAGGCTCAAAGCGTTGTGACACAAACTACTTAAAGCAGCACTGTCCAACTGATTAAATCAGCCCATTAATACATATAATAAAAGGCTGTTCATCTGTTGTGTTATGAATGTACACTGTGTGTGTGTGTGTGTGTGTGTGTGTGTGTGTGTGTGTGTGTGTGTGTGTGTGTGACGGGGTGTTTTCTCGTCTCTCATCCTGTTTGTGAGGAAATGGGGACGTCTCCTTACTAAGTTGAATTCTGCCGTGTGGAGCTCGTCGCTGATTTATGTCACAGACGCTCCACAGACGCTTAACCTCCACACTTCAAACTGTGATTATAAACTTCATTAGACGTGTTACACGAGCTCAGACTGCAGTGTTTAAACCTTTATTATATTTATTATATACATTATATACAATATCTTGTTTCTGTGAAAAGTTGAGTTTGATCTGACAGCAGCTTCATCCTGCATTCCTCACATCTGTTTTGTACTGTAAGCGACATACAGCAGATTAATGAGTGATAACGTGGGGGGGACACCTGCGGAGACATCCCTACGTCCCTCTTCCCTCCTCTCTCTCTGGGAAGTAAACTTGGACAGTGAAAACAGGAAGTACGGCCTACCGTGTGACTCAAACACACTGGCTCTAATATTAGCCTCTCACACATAAAGAGCCCTGCCCCCGTTTCCTCCGGTCCACGGAGAGGACACCCCTCTACTGACTGCAGCCCTCAGGGAAACCGGGTCAAGAGGAGAGCAGGCCTGAGCGCTTCCTCTATACTCTGAGAGTTTACTGAGGCTCAGGAAAACTAACTGGACCGCAATGAAAACGTGTCTTTAACGCCGAGGGTTCACACTATGTGTTTGTCTGTTATGATGGTCACTGTGTCAGATTATAGAGACATACAATCTTGCCGTGACTGGCACACGACCAGTCAAAGCTCGCCGTCTATAATCGGGCACATATCGGGTATTCTGGGTACCTCCGATCAGGTACCAGGTAAATATGAAAGATGACAGTGTGAGTGAGGCTCAGACAGAGCAGAGGAGACGCCACGGTTTCAAAAGGGGAATTATCACGTTATTGCAGACCGGTTTCAGCTTCCTCTCTCTCTCACACAAACCGGCTTTATATTTACAGTATCTTCGCTCCACTTCACCTGACATTTATTCCCAGTGTTGGAGTCTAAAACAAAGACTGTTGTTAGCTGTGGACTAGGTTTAGTTATGACCTCCCTGGAGCAGAGCTAGTCCTGATCTTAGCTGTGTGTGACTTACCTTGGGTAATATAATAGAGATGAGGCTACTGACAGTATCACTAAGTCTCAGGATCACTGAAAAGCACTTTTTTTTGTTTAATACTTAGAGAATTAGGGAAGTTTCCACAGATTTGAATATGAAATAGATATAAAACCAGTAGCTGACTGAAATGGTGGGAACTTTCTGACAACACAGAATCATGGTTTGCAAATATGACTAGATGTGATAGGATTTATTGGCCAAAACATGCTCAACTCTCAGTATGACCCTTTATGGTGCCAATTTGATTTTACTCACTCACTCCCTCATCTTCAACCGCTTTTCCGGGATCGGGTCGCGGGGGCAACAGCTCCAGCAGGGGACCCAAACTTCCCTTCCTCGCCAGAATTTAGCGCAAGTTTGGAGCGTTATTTAACCTCCTTCATGACAAGCTAGTATGACATGGTTGGTACCGATGGATTTTTTGGTTTTCTCGTTTCATATGATACCAGTATCTACACTCTAGCTTTAAAACTGAGCCCGCTATACCCTCTGAAAATCAATTGTGTAAATGCGTTAAAGAAATTAGTAGCGTTAAAACAAACTTCTGATAACGTGTTATAGCGCTAACTTTGACAGCCCTAATAGTTTTATATACAGACTTTTGTAGCAATTATCCAGTAAGTATGTTGTTATGATTTTAGTTATACATGTGCAAATATAATTTTGACAACCTCAGAGCAGATCAATCCTGGCACAACCCCTGTGATCTTTGGCGGACCTCAGGTTGGGAACTACTGCACTACACAATCATTTTCATATCGTACATTATTGATCTTCACGGACGCTTGAATAATGAGCTCAAATATCTGGGATGTGGATTTACTACCGTCTGTCTGTGTGTCTGTTATTTATATGGGTGAGACCTGCTCGGCCGGTATCATTTTGTGCTGAAGGTGAAAGTCGACCGGTCGTGTCCAGACTTGCAGCAGAACAGCAACATTATGACTTTTACTTTTGAAGTTTTTTTTTGTTGTACTTGTCATAACAACACGAGTTTAAGGTTTCTGTTCACACGCTGCTCTTAACTGAAATATCTGTTTGTGAGAAGTTCTAATAAACACCAACGGGTGCTTCTATATTTACAAACTCATCTCATGAGATAAGAACTGATAAAAGTCCAAAAGCTTCGGTGTTATTGAAGTTAACATGGATAATAAGAGTATTGTCTGCACGGTTCTGGGGCCACTGTGTGAGTGTGTCTCTAAGAATAGTTTGTTTGTGCTAAAGAAGACTTAAAAAGGAAAGTGTCCTCAGAAGAGAGGGAGTATAAACTGGGTGTGAAAGCAGCATTCAGAGACACAAACGGTGTGTTCACACCAACGAGCGAAGCAAAGTTTTCACGAGGCGCAATAACAAACTCATTAAAGTGCATTAAACTAGAGAGCTAGATGTGCATCTCTCTCAAAAGCGTGTTCAGAGTGCAGACAAAGAACGTATATTTGTAAGAAGTGCGAGGCAAGTGGTTGTTCCGTTGCAACATCAGCAGCAGAGCTACGCTTCCGCTATTTTGGACTGAAAGAGACTACCGGACGTCAGTAAAACGTCTGTCTACAAAGAGCCGTACAAGAGTAAAAGTAAATTATTTCTATTATATTGTCATGATTTAATGTTTCTACTGAAATGTCCTGTGTTGAACAATAAATATATTTTAAATATGCATACTATTATAACTCTTTACTTAATTATTTATTAAACTTTTCCCCCGGCTGCTTCCCAGAGGAGCATAAAGTGAGCGACGGACATAAATGGAAGTTTAAAAAAATCCAGCACACAGATTTTGAGAGCAATCTCAAACTTTTTCATGTCAAGGATCCAAAATTGATGTCCAATCCTCGGCGTGAATTTGCATCTATTCGCCTCTTTGCACTGACTTTGTATGTAATGTAATCGACCTTCTGTCAGTTACACATTAAATGATGAGAAACATGATAACATGCTTAGTGAAAGGGAGAAGGTGAGAACTACATGATATAAATGAAATATGAGACAATAACAATGTGCTGACTGACTCTAACCTCCTGGAACTGGATCACTTGTTATCTTGTCAGACAGGTGGGTAATAAATAATAAAATATAGCTGAGTCAGCTGTATTCTCATTCTCCTAAACACTCGCCAGATTCCTTCACGTCTTTCATATCTGCGTGGATAAAAAAAAATTAAATGCTTTTGCATGGGAACTTACCAGATAAAAATCTGCAACCTAATGTGAGCCCAAAAATAACAACTAAATCCAGCCTTGTCTGAGGCACTGTTTGACAATCTCTTTTCATTAGTCCGCTAATGTTTATTTCACTCAAACTTCAATTTTTCCAGTCTTATTAGTCCATCCAGCAGCATGTTGGTGTTTTCAAAAGTCTTCCCTAAACTAGACGTATACTGTATGTGCACTGCTCTGTGAGGTAGGCTGGAGGCTTTGGAGAAGACTAAAAAAACACTTTAACCCTCTGAGACCCACAATAGACCGGTTTTGGTCTGTTTTAGGGGGGTACAGGAGGTCTTTAGGGGGAGATAGCAGGTCAACAGTAGATGTCACATAGAAGTGGTGTACATCATCTGAAAGCTGGGAACCTGAAGATTGCAGCTCAGCATTGTGTGTCAAGTTGTTCTAGTGTATAAGGGTTTAGAACATGATGATAGAAGTATATGATGGTCATCCCCATGCTCTATTATGTCTCGTAATTTGTTGCAGCAATCTTTGGGTTGATACCATTTGTTACACAGATTTGGTGCTAAATTTAATCATTTTTTTTACCACTGGAGAATTAATAAAAATGATCAATAATCCCTCCAAAACACCACATTAAGACATCAAGACCCTGAGGAACACCATAGAAAAAGCCATGCTGTGATTTGGGATCAAAAACATTTGACATTTGGAGATTTCTGCAAGAATTGCATTTTTTTTGGCAATTGGATGGCGAGCACTTCTGTTGTGTAAACTGCTCAGAAACCCCCTTATTGTCAATCTAGCTAGGAAATCCATCCATACTCTGAATGCTCTAGATCTCTAGTTTGTGACTGTAAAGTTTCATGAGGCTGTGATTATCCTAGAGGTCACCACAGGTCATTTTATACTGTGAGGTCACGTTTAAAAAAAAAAATGGTCTCACTACAATGAAATGGCTCCTATGGGGACGAACATCATCACACATGAATACAGTTGGGCTCATTGGATCCACAAGAGTCTCAGCTTTACAGTGAAACCCAATTTATGTAATTCAAGAAAATATTCAAACACACCATTTTAAAATAGGATACAATAACACATTTATACTGCATTCAAAAAACTGCATGTGATTATCATGAAGTGGGCATGTCTGTAAAGGGGAGACTCGTGGGTACCCATAGAACCCATTTTCATTCACATATTTGGAGGTCAGAGGTCAAGGGACCTCTTTGGAGTATGACATGGTTGGCACCAATGGATTCATTATGTTTTTTAGTTTCATATGATATGTGTAGCTTCACTCTAGCTCTAAAACTGAACCTGGTACAGCCTCTTAAAGACAGTAAAGTCGGTCTCAGGGCCTCAGAGTCTCTCCTGCAGCTCTGCTTCCTCTTACAGATGATGAAACCTTCTCCACAACAGGCTTTTCTCAGTAGCTTACATTAGCATTACTCACTGGGAACTGTTTAGTTCCCTCACGCTGACGTCAAGTGTTTCTTTGTCTGAGATGACATAATGGTTGATGCAGCTTAAGTCAAGACGTGTTAGATCTAGAGTGGCCGCGCCTCGAAACGTGCTCCTTCAAAAACACAGAGTGCAAAGCTGTGAGGAGACGCTCCTACAGCCTGGACCGTCTCCCTCTGTACCGCCATGAGGAAAACGCTCGGAGCTTTACTTTCTGTCCTCCATCCCATCCTCCTCCTCCTCCTCCTTTCATCTCTGTGTGTGTCTCTAATGGACCTGATGGCCTCATCAATAATACACTCCAACATCCGTCTGCTTCAGCAGCTTCAGACAACAATGAGCAGCTTCTCCGTGCTGCTGGCTGCTGTATCATACATGTGGCCTCACCACACCCTCCCTCCCTCCCTCCATGCCTCGCCTCTGTGTAGCTCTGCTGTGGGTCACTGGTCCGTCTGACAGGAGCACAACAACAACAACAGTAACAGCATCTACTGTGTCTGTGTGTGTGTGTGTGTGTGTGTGTGTGTGTGTGTGTGTGTGTGTGTGTGTGTGTGTGTGTGTGTGCAGTGACTCATGTTGTGTGTATCTGCAAAACTGCCCTGCAGGACAACAATGTTTACTTTGCAGAAATCCAGCATGTGTAAGAAGTTAAAGAATATTGTTTTCTACAGTTTAATAAAACCGTCCTATCCAACCCGTTCTCACTCCCAACTGGTCATATACCGCCGTTTGGTCAGTGATCCTGGGCATCGGAAACCGACGCAAGGAGGCATCCAATGTTTGTGTCAAACAAACACAAGACTTTCAACCAGGAGACCGCTGTTCGTGTCCCGTGTGAAACTAAAAGTAACGTTGACTTATTTTGTCACGTCAGTCTTCAGTCGGTATCGTCAGTCCTGTGAGTCGCTAGTTAGTGAAGTTAACGTCAACCCCGACCGTTTCCTAACCCTAACTAAGTGGTTGTGTTGTATATATTGTTGTATATATTGACACGCCGTCCCTGGTCTGTCCAACGCTAGAGGGGTACCCCGTTTGTGAGTCTCCAATGCCGGGGAGCGCTTACCAAGCGGAGGATTTTGACGAGTTGGAAGTGAGAATGTGTCGGCCTATCTGTATGATGGAGTGTGGTGAAAGAGACTAAAAACTACTCTGGCTGGAGATGCTCTCTTATTACTCACAAGTCCCCACAGACCAACGTGATGGAGCCTTTTAGCGTCTCATTGTTTTGGTTTCACAGCCCACAACATTACTATTACTGTAATATTCAGCCAGCAGCTAAAGAGCCAGAGATGTCCCTCTCTTCTGGTTCTAAACGAGCCACAGAGAGGGTTAATAAAGGACGTCAGTCACATGAATGATAATGTTGCTCTGCGTCTGCTGAATGTGTAAATAGAAAACCGTTTGCTCACATGTTTGCCTTCACAGTTTTATAAAGGTGATAACGTGTCAGTGTTTCCAGCTTGCTTGAATTAATGCCGCTTTAAAGGAGCATGTTCACATTACTGAGGCAGAATTATGAGATATTAAGGTTGCGTTTTAAATTCCATACTAACATACATCAGACCGGCACATACAGGTACTTCACAAAAAGTCAAGGTCACGCCCCCTTTTGGTGGATAGAAAACAGAAGATCCCAAAGACTTCAATGTAATTTGATGTATGTTTGGATTGTAATGCTAACAAGTTTCATCTCTTGTTGCACAAACGTTTGTTTTATACACATGTCTAAGAATTACTTTGTGACCTTGCCTGAACCTGAGCGTTGGCGAAACCTTAATAAATGAAGGCTGATCACCGCCATGTCCCATGCTTATCCAGACATCTCTCTGATTGTCTGTAAATAACCAACGTGTTAATAGACAACTGTTTGATGTATAAGCGATTAAATGTGCAATTCATTTAATTAATACCCAGTCCTTGTAGTGCAGTAAAAAAAAGAATACAATTATAATAAATAAATACAAATAATAAAATGATTGCTGATAATTATAATCAATTTCTTTTTTAAATAATGGCAAGTCCCACCCCCAAAATAGATCTTTATGCAACACACTAGAGGATGTGTTATGAGACAGTTAAAGTATTATATTAATCTAGGTGGGTGCTGCATTATTGGCTGATCCTATAACCTGCTTTATGTTGTCAACATCTAGTTTTGAGACTTTATTTTAGTTTAACTCTCTACTGCATAGTCCTGAATATTATATATATATATATATATATATAATATAAATAGATAAGATTAACCTTTATTAATCCCCAGAGGGAAACTCAGGTGTCAAAGCAGCAACATCAGCAAACAGAGTGAAACACAGGAGAGGTAAAGGTATACAAAAATTATAAAAACAATAATAGAGATATAAAAGATACATATATATATATATTTATTCTGGCCATGCTCAAATGTGATAATGTGGAATCATCATTAATTGAATATTTGGGGGTTTTGCACTGTTATTTGGTTGTTTTTTATCACTATTTCCTGAGGTTGTACAGACAGAATAATGAATTGATTAATTGCTAAACATCTATAATGAACAGGGTTATGTGCTGCAGCCCTGTTATAGAAGTAAAGGTGTGTATAGTGTGCTCCAGGTCCCGGTCTTACCCAGTCCTCGTAGTGCTTGCTGCCGTTCTGCAGGATGTCCTCGAACTGGATGATGCAGTTGGCCACGAAGTCGTCGGATCCGATGGGCGCGTCGTGGAACACGGACAGCTCGATGCGGCGGCCGTCCCGGACCTCCGCGGTGAACTCGTCGTTCCAGGCCGGACTGTTGGTCTTCTGCTTGGTGGAAGTCTGGCCCAGCCGAGAGTCGTCCACGTTCAGGGAGATGTACGTGTCCAGCGTGAAGGTCTGGTGCGTCTTGGGGCCGACGGCGTGACGCAGAGACCAGGCGGTCGGCTTCAGGTCCAGAGCCTCCCGGACCTTGATCTTCAGCATCCCGTTGAACACCACCATGGTGGCTTTTTACAGTGAAAAGCACCTTTAATCCAGCGAAATGCACTCCTGGAGCAACCGGTGGTCCTCCTGGAAACCTCTCCAGTTGGATGTGAAGGAGAACACACCTCTTTATAATGTTCTAGTCTGGATTATCTCACATTTAAACATCCAAATGGGTCAAAATATGCTTCAAATATCATCAAAATATCAGCTGAGAGACGAGCGTAAACCTCCTTAGAGCGCACGGAAGACGCATGTGCAAACTGAGCAGAGGCCCCAGATGTTGAGGTGTTTAAAAGGCTCCGTTAGCTGCAGTGAGGACGCCCTGCTGGAAGCACCGTGTGGCCGGCGGGAGGATGCATGCTGGAGCCCGGAGAGCTGCGACCAGACAGCCGGATAAACAGCCGCAGCAGAGGAGGAGGAAGAGGAGGAGGAGGAGCAGGTCCAGGTGGAGAGAGAGAGGTTCGGCCTGATTCACAGCTTCACAGCTCCTGGTTCCAGCTGTTGATGTTGATGTGAACTTCCAGAGGACAGACCTCCTCCCCTCCTACACACCACTCTCTCTCTCTCTCTCTCTGCCTCCGTCTCTCTCTCTCTCTCTCTGCCTCCGTCTCTCTCTCTCTCTCTCTCTGCCTCCGTCTCTCTCTCTCTCTCTCTCTGCCTCCGTCTCTCTCTCTCTCTCTCTCTGCCTCCGTCTCTCTCTCTCTCTCTCTCTCTCTGCCTCCGTCTCTCTCTCTCTCTCTCTCTGCTGCAGGAAATGCGAAAAACACGTCAGATTTCTCGGGTGTGACAGAGCGACGCAGCGCGGACTGAGGAGGCGGTGAGGAGGAGCAGCAGGCTGGGAGAGGAGAGGAGAGGCTGGCTGGATTGCATATAAAGAAGAAAGTGGGGAAATAAAGGTGGATCTTCAGTTGGAGCTGAATGTAAGAAGCCCGTTCAGCTCCTATAGTATAGCTCTATTCAAAACAAAACATCATTTGAAAAAAATAAAAATAATAATAAATAAATAAAAATAACAAAATTATTGCTGATAAAAATAATATTAAAAAAAATAAATAAATAAATATATATATATATATATTTATTTATTTATTTTATATTATTTTTTTTTCACACA
This sequence comes from Sebastes fasciatus, assembly GCF_043250625.1. Lineage (NCBI taxonomy): Eukaryota > Metazoa > Chordata > Actinopteri > Perciformes > Sebastidae > Sebastes > Sebastes fasciatus. Next base: position 31,655,997 of record NC_133803.1, read on the forward strand.
GCTGGCTGGGTGCATACAGAAGAGGAGACAGTGGGGAAATAAAGGTGGATCTTCTGGTGGAGCTGGATGGAAGAAACCCCGTGCAGCTCCTATAGTTGTGCACGAGGAGCTTTGTGAAATACAGGAAGACATGTGTGAAGTGCAATTTCTGCATTTTCATCATTTTCTGCAGCATCAACATGAATGAAGCTCATTCATACAATTAAGCCCATTCATCCATGTAATAAAAGCCATAAAAGATGAGATTGCACATGAGTCATCGCCACCACCATGCTGAGTCAATATGTTGTTCATGTTATTTTTTTTAATTTTTGTGAACATTCTCAAAACCTGTGTGATATTTTTTCTATGGAGGATAGAACCTGCTAAAATAAAAAATAAATGAATGAATAAATAAATTACTCGATTAATAAATAAATATGTCATAAAATATAGCAAAAATAATCTAAAAAACAAATGCCATTAATAATTGTAAATGTTTTAATTTGCTTATTTATTTATTTATCTTCGTATTAATTTTCCTTATTTATTTACTCTTATGTTTAATTTCCCTTTAATTATTTATGTTTATTTATTTTATTATTTTTCACATTTATTTAAAATGTTACATAAATCGGTATTTCTGTTTTAATTTGCATCTTTATCTATTTATCTTTGTTTTAATTCCCTTATTTATTTACTCTTGCATAATTGTTTTATTTATTTATTCATTTTTTATTCATTTTGCATTTATTTATTCATGCATTTATTTTCGATTTATTTATTTTTATTTTTAATTAGTATTTGTTTTAACAGAAAAATAAATAAATACATTCATCTTTCTATCAAAATAAATACAAATTCCATAAAGTCCAATTTCCTGTTTAATTCCTTATTTTCCTCTCTTGCAGAGATAACTTCTGGCTCAGTGCAGCTGTCAATCATGACGTCTCACCCAAACTTGATAACTCAAATTATTATTATTTTTTTTTAAATTGAAGATAAAAAGATAACATACAAGGCACAATTGGATAAGAAAGACAGCTTGAATTACATAAAATATTAATAACAATAAATAATAGAGAGTAGAAAATAAATGAAAGGGAAAATAAATAAATAAATAATAAGACTGCACTCTTCCATCGTAGCTCTAGCGGGTCATCATCTATATGTTCAGTTCTTCATAAGCTCTGAGGAGACACTTTGCATGTTGCATGAGATGATTGTCCACAAGGTCCCTTTTGAAAACAGAAAATACATATTTAATTTCCCTCCATTTGGATGCATGGATGAAAACCTTCGTCAGGAGGAGACCTAAAAAATAGAGAGGATTTAATTTCAAATAGACATGAGTAACGACTGTAAGGACATACTTTCTTGTGGCGTGCACGTATTATATTTATAGCATTATAGCATATACATATATTTTGACACAAAAAGAAGTTGGACAGCTGTTGTGCAGTGCTGCCACTGTGTGTATCGACTGTTCCCTGTGCTACTTTTATAGAATAACCGTGCAGATTCTGATTCTGACATCCTACAGCTGCTACACAGGTACAGTATGTGCACTATACCAAAACATCATTTATTAAAAAAAGACATGTAATTCCCTCGAAGCACAGGCAGACACAAGTGGCTTTCTTGCTATGCTTTGAATGAAGCGTATGGCGTCCTCGCTGCATTGACCTTGCCCTTGTGCTGCCAGATGTTGTAGGCCGAAGTTGGCACAGCCAGGAGATGAGGCCGCTCCAAACAAGTGGATCTTCATTCATGTAGATTGATGGTGTGGCTTTCAAGTTGCCATTCTCCCACCATAAGAATCTTAAATAATCTTCATCTTCCTTTTTTTTTACGTGAAACTGGCGGAACATTTGTTCATGACTGCAACGGAACCTTTTCGGAAGCGGCGTAGAACACCCACCGATGTGTTTGTCATGTCGGGGCCGGTGAGGAGACGGTCGTTAAGAGAGGTTTCTTGAAACTTGGCAGAACAGTCAAATACTACACGCATTTTTCCTGTTTTTTCCACGGATGATAAACTCCATGATGTGGAATGTACCATGCTGGATTGTTGTTATAGTTTCTTCCTCAGGGACCTTCTCTGCGTCACCCCGTGAAATGATGTCATCCATAAAGTCTACATAGTCTCCGTAGTACTTTTGATCTTTCTTTAATCTCCTTTCAAGACATTTCAGTCGATGCATTGCTCATGTCTTGTTTTTCGGTAGCTCTTTTATCTCCTAAATTATGCACATATAACTACATTTTTTAAATAAAATCGCCCAATTTCGTGGGTGAATTCTCCCTGAGTTTGTGATCTTAGAGCGCAGAAGTATTTAGATAAACAGCAACCTTGTGCTCAAATCATAACATGGCAAACTGCAGCCCAACAGGCAACAACAGCTGTCAGTGTGTCAGTGTGCTGACTTGACTATGACTTGCCCCAAACTGCATGTGATGATCATAAAGTGGGCATGTCTGTAAAGGGGAGACTCGTGGGTACCCATAGAACCCATTTACATTCACACATCTGGAGGTCAGAGGTCAAGGGACCCCTTTAAAAATGGCCATGACAGTTTTTCCTTGACAGCATTTTGTGTAAGTTTAGAGCGTCATTTAACCTCCTTCATGACGAGCTAGTATTGACATGATTGGTAACAATGGATTCATTAGGTTTTCATATGATACCAGTATCTTCACCCTAGCTTTTAAACTGAGCCGCTTCAACCTAAAAATCCCAAGTTGCATTCAAGAAATTGGTGGCGTAAATAAAACAAATTTGTGTCAATGCGTGTGTGTCATGCGGTTGACAGCGGTAAAGTGTGCACGCAAGGAGCCAGACATACACGTGAGGGGAATTCGATTATCAGCATTTTCCTGCACAGACAAATTCTTTATGTAACAGAGAAACACTGACCGTATAAAATGTTGGCACACATGTTAAAAACGTGTTTTATTTGTTCAGTCAGTCTTTAGACGAGGGGTCAGACGTGTGCTTAATGTTAAAGCAGATACTGCTGATGATGAACAGGAGTGTGTGTCAGTGACAGTTGAGCAGGAACACACTGTACCCGACAGACAGCACAAGGCCAGCAGCTATTCACCATTTATACAAAGGAGGCAGCACATTTATCTGCACAGCGTCTGACTTTATCTGCAGTCAGGCAGCACAGAGGAGACGTCAGACTGACAATCCAACAGCACATCATAGAGAGAGAGAGAGTGGACACACTCTGTCTCCTGTATACAGGTTTCACATTATAAAATGCGTCAGATTTGTGTTTTCCATAAATCCCTCTCTTTAAACTTGATAATATTCAGTTATTAGTTTAAGAAAATATAGGTCTATTTGAGACATGGACTCTTTTTAAATTAGGCGATTAAAATGTCCTAAAGACGTGGATATCTCCTTCAAAAATAAACATATCAGTTTGGTTCTTTGATCATCTGAGAGCTAACAAACACCAATGCTAACATATAAATAAATCAAGACCAAAGGATGAACAGTATATAATCTGTGTATATCAACAATAAAACAATCCCTCCCCAGTCACTGCCGGCGAGCCATACTGAAAGCTAACTGTCACGCCAAGGACGTGCAATGAATGAGTGTGAATGGCGTGTAACGTAGTCAAGGTGCACTCAGTAATCAAGTATTTACAGGGTCTGGAATGTATCTAGAAAAAGGGCCCCATGCTTTCAGGACTTTCCCATGTGAATATTGAAGCGAGTATCTGATTTTCTCAAGTTTTAAGCGGGACATGATGTCCACAAATTTGACGTCTAACACCTGAGATAAAATGTGAAAGATCTCCGTCCAATACTCAGTAAGACTAGCCCAGGGGTCAGCAACCTTTACAATCAAAAGAGACATTTTAGGCAAAAGAAATAAAATAATAATCTGTCATTTGATCATTGTGATGAAGGTAACACAGTTTATAGTCTAAGTATATAGTATATAAGTCTAATGCAGTGAGGGCCAAAGAGACAATGTACTACGGAGTATTAGGGCCACATTGAGGGAACAAATTGGAGATTTCCAGAATAAAGTCATAACTTTACGAGAAAAAAAGAAAATAACACGCAAAATTGCTACTTCATAATATTCCGACTTTTATTCTCATAATATTATGACTTTATTTTCGAAATCTCAGATTTATTTTGTTCCCTCAATGTGGCCCTAATACTCCGTCGTACCGTCATACCATAGACCCACAACAATGATAAATAAAAATGAAAATGTAAACAAAAAACAGTTATTCATTTCCATTTTTAAAAATCCACAGGGAGCCACTGGAAAGGAGCTGAAGAGTCGCAGGTTGCTGACCCCTGGACTAGTATGACCAGTACATGTGAATAAGGGAGGCTTCAGCGCTTGTCGCAGTTGGAACTAATCTCAGGATAGTTTGGCTTTTGAAATATGAGCCCGATGCACCACTTTGAACTGAATTAAGCAGTGACGAGCGCATAGAGAGGATGAATTAACCTGCTTAAGTCTGGAGTTCCATGCATCCTGTGATAAAGAGAGGCCTAAGTCCTCCTCCCATGCTGCTCTGAACTTGTCTATGTGGCCTCAGGTCCGACACCATGCCATAGAGATCCACAATTTCAATAAGGTTGGTCCAAAATAAATATATAAATATGTAAATAAGGTGAGAAAGTGATTGATTTCTGTCAGTATGCCTCGACTGTGAATGCAGTTTTAATAAAAACTGTAGAGCTGCAACGATTAATCGAGTAGTTAGTTGTCAACTATTAAATGCATCACCAACGATTTGGATTTCTTTTTAAGAAACAAAAGTCTAAATTCTCTGATTGCAGCTTCTTAAATGTGAATATTTTCTGGTTTCTTTCCTCCTCTATGACAGTAAACTGAATATCTTTGAGACGTTTGAGGACGTCATCTTTGGCTTTGGGAAACACTGATTTTGACACATGATTATAGACCAAACAACTAATCGATTAATGGAGAATCAACAGATTAATAGACAATGAAAATAATCATTAGTTGCAGCCCTAAATAAAAAAACTGCAAGGAGGAAATCATAATGATGTCATACAGCTGCCAGGATTAATATGATGTCACAGCCAGTATAGTTACTGCAAAATTAAACCTTAAAAACAGCTGCCCCCTCCTGGTGATTGTTTGCAATTTCAAGCTTAAACTAACTCCTGTTCCAGCTGCCAAAATGATAACGATTGGTCAAAAAGGCAGTTTCAAATGTTGTTTTTATTTTATTTGACATGGACATCACAGTAGAAATGACCAGATGCACTGTGTTTAGTGTTTGTAGCAGAACACTTATTTAAAACACCAAAAAACATCCATAAATACATCCACAAGATACCAAACACAGGTGTGTGTTGTCTTCAGGGGTGTTAATGTTGGTTCTCCTTTAGCCATGAATTAATACCTCTATTTAACAAACATTAAATTGTGTTGCATTTCCATTTCAGTTGGTAGACAGTTTCTCAGTTTTGCTCCTTTAACAGAGAAAACTGATTGTCTAAATGAGGTTTTGCATAATGCAGTGTGACAGTTAGCGTTTATTAAGGCCCGTGTGTCGACTCTACTGGTGTCTTGTAATGAATTCATTAAGCATGGAAGGAGCCGCACCATGTAGGCATTTATAAATAAGCTTTAAGTTGAATAGCTTATGAAGCTTGTGGTACTTTTGTGTGATTCTTTGTGGAGAAACTCAGTTTAACAGATCTGTCGATTAAATCAACTCATGGTCGACAGAATCGTAGGATGCATAGGATGCCCTCAAATTCAGTCTTACTTCACTGATCTTCATCTTCTCAAACTAACTAAGGGTTCACACCAATGGTGTATTTGTGAATAAAACTATAAATGGGTCTATTTTATCAGTTGCATTAGCAGCTTTCTAACAGCAGAGGTCACCAAACATCAGTCAAATAATTATAATCTTTTTATAATCTTCTCCAGAGGCTCATTTAATTCTCCTCTCTGTGCCATCCACTCCACATCTGTGTGTGTGTGTGTTTTAGTGTGTGTGTGTTGGTAAAATGTCGCATACAATATGCGGTCGTCCGCGTGTTTTATGGCACATCTGTCCCGTTAAACGGCACACAGCTGGCGGTGGGAGATATTAATATGAGCACGGACAGAAAGACAATGACATGTACCTGCTCTGCATCCTGCACATCCTCCTAATCCTCATTCATCCTCCTCCCTCCGGCCCAGTTACTTATTCCACTATTTAATTATAAACAAGCTGTCAGAAATCAATATTAGTTATTTTTTTTCATTTTCCTCACAGTGGGTTCTTTGTGTAAGCCGATCAATATTCCTACTTTGGCCCTCGGGAGGGGGGGGGAGGTTAAAAACGATCCATAATAGAATTCAACTCAAGCAGCAGGAATAACAACAAGCCAAACCAATTTCCCACAGGCTAACAGTGAGCTTTGATACCACTGGCTGCTGTCTTTTAGAGCTTTAAAGGGAACATATCATGAAAAAGTCACTTTCTCAGTGCTTGTTCACAAACATCTGGGTATCTGGAGTGCCTATCTATGGAGGATGGAACCTGCCAAAATTAAAAATAAATGAAAGGATAAATAAATGACTCGATAAATAAATAAATGACTAGATAAATAAATAAATGACTAGATTAATAAATAAATAAATAAATGACTCAATAAATAAATAAATGACTAGATAAATAAACAAATAAATAAATAAATGACTCAATAAATAAATAAACAAAAAACAAATGACTCGATAAATAAATGAGTTGATAAATTAATGAGTTGATAAATAAATGCCTCCATAAATAAATGACTCAATAAATAAATAAATGTCATTAAATGTGGCAAAGATAATATTAAAAATAAATGTAGCCACTAATTAATTTATAAAATGTGACATACATTTTTATTTTTTTATTTATCTTTGTAATAATTCTTTTATTAATTTCCTTATTTATTCACTCTTCTGTTTAATTTTCCTTTTTATTTATTTATTTATGTTTTTATTTATTCACATGTATTTATTTATTTTTCTATTAAAATAAATAAAAACATGAAGCATGTATAGTAATAATGTTAAATGCATTGAAACGGCCCCGATGGAGCTGACCATGGATGGATAAAGAGAACGGAGCTGACGGGAGAGCTAGAGACCACCTTGGAGAAGTTAGAGGAAGTAGACACGTGTGACTACGTCTGGTTTTCAAAATAAGGTGTTAACAAAGGGAACTGTATATACTAAATACATCCAAATTCATGTCAGTCACTCCCGCAGCCCTGAATCACATTTAGTTTAAATGACTGATTGTTATTTAGATCCTCTCTATATTATCGGACTACAGCAGGTATTCTGGCAGACGGCCACTTCTGGAGGAAACAGCTGGTTTATTGCAGACTGGCTTTTCCTCTCCGCTCCCCTCCTGGGACACTCAGCGCTACACCTTGCTGCTGACGCTGACATCCACTTCTTTCTTTGCCCTAATTTCTCAGCCCTTTTGCCGGCAACATGACCATCTGCCTCTCCTCTAAATTAGGGAGAGCATTTATCAGATGTCTTGAGACGGGAAAACTGATCTGGGTTCTGCCTTGCAAGTCAAGATACATGACAAGGTCAAGGACATGGAGATACTTCAATATTCATTAACTCACTGGCGGGTTATAAAGTAGAAAATGAAGAGTTTGGTGTCACAGTTTAATGAGACGGTAGCAGAGAGGATGTCGTTTCTGTCCTCTAGATATACAGCCCGGTCGCACTAAATGGTGTACGAGTGACACGGTGATTCGCTCACCATTTCACGTGCAATTAGAACGCCGTTCTTGCTTTTGGTGTGGTCATTTGCACGCCGTGTAGTCTGTACTGACTACAAGGTAAACTAGGGCTGGGACGATACACCTATATCCTGATTCGATATGTATTGTGATTCGATATTACAATTAACTTTTTTAACACTAGACCATGAGTCTGTCAATACTGTCAATGTATGAAACCTAAAGTGTTTCCATACTTTACTGGATGTGTAGTGTTTACCACGCTGGATTTAACATGTGAGGGTGCAGGTCGTATCCACGCTGACCTCCAACGTTTGTTGTGGTTGACGGATACGGAAAAGATATGCCGTCACGTTACTCAGACTACAACAATAAAAGCGGTAACTTCCTTCTACCTCCACATAGACTCAAATGAAGCAAACATATCCGTTCTGATTAAAGTGGCTTGTGTAAAGTAACGACCCCATGAAAATAAAATCAGTCTTCATCGTATTAACCTGATGGAGATGGATCTGTGTTGCTGTGAGAAACACTCTCTGATCTGCTGAACAGACAGTCACTGTGGCCGCTCCTGATACACTCATTTATCTTTTTAAAGCTTCTTTTTTTGGGTCTGGGATTGGGTCTGCCTTTAGATTTGTTGTTAATATAGAACATATTGATTAGTGGAGTAAATTAATCATTATCTAAAAACCCTAGCCTCTATTTAAAGGGACTCTATGTAAGAATCCGAAATTGCTTGTAAGCAACGACACCTGTGGCCGTTAAGTCAACGAAACTCAGCGTCGGGCTCGCGCTTGTGCTCGCTCTACATAGCCATGAACGAGCATCGCTGAAAACAGTGAGGCGACACACGTCAGCTAAAACCACAATATCACTCTATATTTCAGCTGCTTGGCAGTAATGGTAGCTGACCAGATGAAGGTCTCTCCATGAATCAATGCTGATTCTGAGTTCTCCTGCTTCAACCTCCCGACCGCGGTCAGGGGAGACACCGGAGTTTTGGTCGGAGACGATAACGTTACTCGCTCTGGAGCCTCGTCACTTCACTTAGCAGCAGGAATGACACGGGAAACCTCTGTTGGTCTGGAGGAGCTGCAGCAGTTATTTCTGCAGTGTGCACATATAAACGTGAGAGTGGAGCGAAAGAGCGAGAACGAGCGCGGTGTGTGAGTGAAGGCAAGCAGGGGAGTAGAGGAGCAGAGACTCCGGCCCCAGAGACCAAAGCTACGGTCTCCCCCGCGTCTTCCGACCGCGGCCAGCACTGTTTAACAGACGGGCTTCACTAGATACAACTTTGTGGTTTTGGTGCTTCCGTGTAGTTTGTGTTGGAGTCTGAGTCTGAACAGCGTAGCCACACGCGAGCGCGCATGGGACACCGACCTGCAATGATTTATACGTGTAAGAAGTTACAAACAGTCCCTTTAACCTAAAAAAACTTTACTTTTGATGTTGTTTTAGCACCCAGTTCCCCCAAATGTCCTCCTACCAGATCACTGGGAAACAAACTTAACTGTGAACTCAGCTGTGTTGAGTTTCAAAACATCAACAGAGACGTGGCAGGAAATTCAGGGATTTGGAGCTCTGTAGGGAAACATCACAAAGTCAGTTTAATAGTGATGCAACAGGACGTGTTCTCACTCTCCTTGTGATGCAGCAGCAGGTCTCTGCTCAGATACGTGACTGTTAGAATCAATAGGAGCAGCAGAGGGATATCTCAGTTCCCTCAGATGAGTGAGTCTGTATCTTCTGGTTTGTGGATTATCGTCTTCTGGCTCGCTGGATGTTTCCAGGAGCCCTCGGGGAACACAGATGTAAATCTCGGCTTTGTTTTCCAAAAGCACCGCTGAGCTCCGAAGAATATCTTTTTATTTGTCTTTAAAGGCTTCAGAGTGAGATAAAGTTATAAATCAGGGAGACAGTTTGGGGAATTAAGACTCTGCTGTGTCAGTATTCTTTCTGTCAGATCTCTCTCTGAAAGCATCCAGAAACTTCAGACATAAAGAGGTTTGTTTCTGATTTAACTCCATAATTATTGTCCAGGTTCACTGATGATCTACAGATGGACACAGACAGTCACTGCAGACATCTTTTACTATTTCTGGCTGAGTAGATGAAATGCACCAGACCTCGCTCTGATGGATTTACTGATAGGTTGTTTCCAAAATGTCTCGGAGCGATTCTTCCAGCAGAAATTAACATTTTGCTGCAGTTTTATTAGCGATCATTCCCTGTGGTTCTTCTCCCTCATAACAATCTGTGTGCATGAGAGACTTTTCCTCCCGTTTTCTAAGAGCACCCAACACGCTTTTTTGCCTTCGGGTTGAGTACACGGATCAACCAGTTATCTCTTCTTCATCCCTTCAGGCCTCCTCACCAAAGACACTCCCACCAAATGATCATTATGAACGTAAACACGAACATGGCTATTGTTAGTACTCACAGCTGTCAAGCTATAGCAGGTTGTGGAAGACTCTGGTGATGTGCAATAGAGTGCAAGCAGGTAGACAGACAATAAACCCGTTCAATGATTTCATTTGAATTCACCAAATGGGGTATGAATGACACAGTCATTTGTAAGTCAACAACAGGTGGATGGGTCCAACAAACACAGGAACCAGGAGATCCGTGTTTGTGTTACAAAGTGTTATTTTGAAGTTATGTTGGTGACGTTGACGTGTTTTTTTATTGACGTTTGTGGCGTGTTTTCTGTACTTGCGTTACGTTGTTTTCGTACTCATTACCTCCGCCAACGCTGAAGGCCTAGGAAGGAGGTCATGTTTTCAACGCCGCTGGTTTGTTGGTTTGTCCGTTTGGAGGATTACTCGAAGTCCGCATTGGATTTGACTTACACTTTTTGGAGGGGTGGGGTGTGGCAGAATGAACAATCCATTAGATTTTGGTGGCGATCCGGATCATGATCCGGCTTCGGGAATTTTTTTAATAACTCCGCTCAGCCTTTGCATTAACACCACAGGTTCTAAGACATGCACAGTATAACGTACATGAAACCTGCCTTGGTGGAGGTCTGCGCTCTCCGAGTGCACTTCTAGTTTTAAGTCCAACCATGTTGTTTTTCATAAACCTAAGTGATTTTGTTGCCTAAACATAACTGTGGCTGTTACCGTAGTTTTGTTGTATTTATACGCCTTCCATAAGATCAGGTTGTAGACAGACAGGCAGTCCCGAATGAAATGATTGGATGAGTTTATTCAATCCTGCGACGGCCTCAGGGTCGTGTCTACAAGATAACAGGCAAATTTTGCAATTCTGTCGAAATGGCTCAGATACAGGATTTTTATCATTTTTTTATATGGGAGCATTTGATTTATTGATTGCTGTCTGGATGTAATGAGAATTTCAACAATATGACAACATTTTTTTGTTTTTGAAAAGTCTTTGAAGAACATTACCTACCCTAGCTTTAATTAATTAATGCTCTATCTATCTATCTAGCAATCCATCCATCCATTCAATAGCTCCTGTTGCACTCCTTTTTTAATTGTCTGCCAAATAATAAATCCTCCATATTAATACTTATTTATTTCTATTGTGAGTCTTGAAAATGCTTCAAGTATAAACTACCGATAGTAAACCTGCTGCAGATGAATGTCCCGTCTTTTTCCTGCACACTGTCCTGCTGCAGATGAATCCTTGTCTCTGCACGGTGTCCTCCTGCTGCAGATGAATCCTTGTCTCTGCACGGTGTCCTCCTGCTGCAGATGAATCCTTGTCTCTGCACGGTGTCCTCCTGCTGCAGATGAATCTTTGTCTCTGCACGGTGTCCTCCTGCTGCAGATGAATCTTTGTCTCTGCACGGTGTCCTCCTGCTGCAGATGAATCCTTGTCTCTGCACGGTGTCCTCCTGCTGCAGATGAATCCTTGTCTCTGCACGGTGTCCTCCTGCTGCAGATGAATCCTTGTCTCTGCACGGTGTCCTCCTGCTGCACGCCTTCAGCTGTCTAAACGGGACTGGCCCTTTAACCGCGTGTCCGTGTCCGTACTGCTCATGCTCATGCTCATGCTCGGGGCTTTGTGCAGGAGTTCCCCTCTTCACCATCACATCACATCACCAACCAGCTGTGGAGCGGAGAGGAGAGGAGCGCTAGCAGACCGACTAGCTCCAGGAAGAGCTGCGGCTGTCTGTCGCATCAGCCCGGCCAGAGGACACGTCTTTGTCTGGGAGATCATCCAGATCCAGCATCACCGGAGCTATCACCGGGATTACACACCGGTTTTACCGGTCTGGAGCATCATCCGGTCTCCGTGTTGACATCGGAACCTGGACCACAGTGGAAGTTATCTGGAGGACTCGTGGAGACGCGTTAAAACAGCTTTCTATGTTTGCGTCACCGGATGGATCCGACTGGGATTTACAGTGTTTTTAAAGGTTCCCATCAAAGTTTTCATGTTCCCCTGGCGTCACAGGTACACTGTAAAAAACAATTATTTTTTTCAAGAAATTTTACATTTTTTGTCTGTATTTCAAAATGACAGAAAAAAAATGTAAACATTACATGTTTCATTTGTGATTTATATGTAAATGTTCTTAGATTTACACTATTTTTTTGTAATCACAATTGTAATTATCTGTATTTAAGCTTTTCTTAAAGAAAAGATAATCATTCTGTTGTTTTAGAGGTTTATGACTATTTTAACAATTCATTTATGTTAGAATAAAAAGGATTTCATGGAATTCTAAAAATATTTCTTGTAAAAATACAGATTTATTTTTGAAAAACTTCTGAGTTAATGTAAATTTGGGCTTTTGCAACATAAAATTACATGTTTCATTTGTGATTTATATGTAAATGGTGTTAGATTTACAGTGTATGACTATTCTAACAATAAATGTATGTTAAAAGTAAATTATTTCTTGTAATATTACAGTAATAAATACTAATTATATAAAGATAATTACTGTTTCTTTTTTTTTTTACAGTTTATTTATGTTAATTAACGGACAGTATTTTTCCATTTTTTAACAGACATTTTACACTTTTTTTTTTTTTTTACAGTGTAGGATACTTCACTCCACATGATGACAACACATCACCTTTCCTTGTGAGGTGACAGCACCTTCTCTGCCTCTCCGAACAGATACTGCTGCTCGTCCATCATGGATGATGATGTTGTTGGAGTTAAAGAGACGCCTCTGTGCACCTGGACGTCCAGACGCAGCGTGTTGGTAACGTACCTGGGAGTAGTTGTGATGCTCCACCACCTCGTGCTGCACACCGACGCCTCGGCGGTGGCCAAGCCCTGCGAGAAGGACTGCTTCTCTGGGAAGTGCATGAACGGGAGCTGCGTGTGTGAGCACGGATGGGCCGGGGATCAGTGCCAGCACTGCCAGGGACGGTTCAAGTAAGTCCTCTGACACGTGCAGTTTAGCACTTTAAGTCTGTTTCTATCACTGTTGTGTTGTTGTTGCATACATCTCTATCCATTCTACCCTAATATCAATTATCCCTCTGCTACTTTATATTAATATTTTTATTTCTGGGTCAGTCCTTCATGCTGGTAGCCATCAGGCTCGACAACCAAGGCTGACCCCCATATGAGAACTATTAGGACTTTAAGAACTTTAAACATGCACTATCTATCTGCCTTTAAACATGCACTGTACCTTTAAACATACACTATCTACCTTTAAACATACACTATCTATCTGCCTTTAAACATGCACTGTACCTTTAAACATGCACTATCTACCTTTTAAACATGCACTATCTGCCTTTCAACATGCAATATCTGCAACCATCTTGGACTCTAACCACTGGCACACTTTACACTTACTTTACACTATACATCCTATATACCACATTATAGACTGCACATTATGCACATACTACATTCATTTATTGCACATACTACATTCATTTATTGACGGACTGTACACACTATGTTCACCCATTCACTCTGTATCTTTTATTTATCTCTATTATTGTTTTTATAATGTTTTTATACCTTTACCTCTCCTGTGTTTCACTCTTATTGCTGATGTTGCTGCTTTGACACCTGAATTTCCCTCCGGGGATTAATAAAGGTTCATCTTATCTTATCTTATCTTATCTTATCTTATAACCTGTTTGACAGTGTTCAGTGATATAAGTGTGGATGATGTAGTTGTTGTAGTTAAAGTGAAGTCATTCCGATGCTACCTGGCTCTGTTACCAGGTTGTATGAGAGGTAATTAATGCCACAGTGAAACAAAGATCAAGCCCTTATGGTACGTGTCGCGGCATTGGACGCTTGATGGACTGCCACTAGGCACCTGATTGGACGAACGCTTTCCCTCCATGGGCTGCTGCTCCCAGCTTTCAAACCGGAACCAACATGGCGGCTCATTTGGAAACTTTCTTGTCGTATTTCACGAAAATAATTCACAGAAATGTGTTTCTGAAAACATTTTATGTGAGAAATAATCCTTGCAGTTGATAAATCTTTATTTTAGATCGTCAACGGTTAGTTTAAAAGTTTCTCGGGAGTTTACAGAGGCGGCAACCTCAACTGCATGCAAATGAGGAGCGGGCGACGTGACGCCCCGCCTCTCGAATCGCGCCGCCACTCTACCAGAATGCATTGCTGCATGGCTGCTTACATAGATGGGGCGTCATGTAGTCCTCTCCTCATTTGCATAAAGTTGAGCTCTAGGCTACTTTATGCAGATCAGGGGCGTCCGGCGCGACTCTAGTAACTCCCTAGAAACTTGTAAACTAACCGTTGTCGATCTAAAATAAAGACAGATTCATCAACTGCATAGATTATTTCTCTCTTAAAATGTTTCAGAAACACATTTCGGTGAATCATTTTCATAATATAAGAGAAGAAAGTTTCCAAACGAGCCGCCATGTTGGTTCCGGTTTGAAAGCTGGGAGCAGCAGCCCACGGAGAGAAAGCGTTCGTCCGATCAGGTGACTAGTGGCAGAACATCAAGCGTCCAATCCTGGGGTCCCTCGCGATAAAAAATCCCACTGTGGACACGTATGGCTGATTTTATATTTAGAAACCTGACTTTTTTTTTGGTGTGCGTGCATCAAAAGCAAAAATCTGCTCCACATATGCAACATGATGCATAAATACATCATAGATAAGTAGCAGGTTGAACTGGTGAGTGCAGAACACTTCTTCTAAATATGACAACATGTAATTTTAATGCCTGCTGCTCTCAGTGAACGGAGCGCAGCGACTGTAACTGTCATTTCAGAGGACTACACTCAGGCTTAAAAAGCCTGCTGCTGTCTAGCAGTGGCTCTTTAAATATAAATCAGGATTTAGAAGTTGCATGACTGATATGTTTCCTCTGATATCTCCTGAGATGTGCTGTGTTTGACCGTATAAAGCTGAAATATGAGGACGGTTCTGAGCTGCCGTGTTTTGCTGGTTTGTGAACCAGGTAGACGAACATTCAAAGGACAGTTAGTGATGCAGCTGCTGAAATTTACGTGATGATTTTGCACACCGCAGCGGTGGGTAACCACAGACTACGTCTCCTCTCTAAGTTTGTTGCTGTGTTTATTAGGCCCTGTTTACACCTGGTGACCACATGTGATCAGATCTCACTTCCCCACTCTACAACTAAACGTAACATACATCATTTCTGTTTGGAAAGACCAAATGTGTTGTTGTTTTTAACCAGTTTGTGTTTTGAATCACTTCATAAAATGAAGCTGTTAGCTCGATATAGACTGAGACAAATTCACCGTGCCGCTCAGGCTACCGGCATGTTTTAAGGTGGAACGTTTTCTTGCATGTTACTCGATGAGTTGACATTGTGAATGAATCAACACATCTTAAATGTCTATATGACTACTTTGACCATTCCTTTTGTTTTATTGGCTCTCTTGCTTGACATACGGTTTAAGCCAAGCTCACACCACCTTCAAAGTCATCAGATCTCTGTACTGTTCTCACAACACAACTTGCTGTCATGTAATCAGGAGTCTTGACGTCGTTGTGGTTGTAAAACTACATGACTGACCAGAGACAGGAGGTCACACACTATCACTGAATCCCCGATGAGGTCTCTAAACTACGCTTTGTCATGAAAACACACAAGAAATACACGGTATATGACGTGATACCATACGCAAGACACATTGCTGATGTTGTTGTTGGCACGTTTGTTCACAAAATAGCCTGTTTCCACCAGTTTCAACACTCTTTTTACCATTTATTCCTCTAGGTGCAACAACAACTTTGCTCTGTGTTGCACATGCAACACATCCAGTAAGATCCTGTTGTTGCAGGCGACCCCTCCTCCCACAGGTTTACTATCAACCTGTGTCTCGCGCTCTCATTGGCTGTAGCTCGTGGCCGGAGTCCCCGATAGGCCAAGATATTTAGCATGCTAGATAACTGGGATGTGTCTCTGAGACATTGGCGAGCCTCTCGGCGAGCGTCTTTGAGCAGTTCACACATGACGCTCGAACGCCGATGTGCGATCAGCGAGTTAACGCCGATCTGCCTCTGATCTGGGGCTTTTGTCGGGGAGCGAAAAATCAGGGCTGAAGTCGTCTTAGCGTTCTCTTGAGTGCGTTCACACCTGTTCTTAGAGCTGTCCAGTTGTGATCAGATCACCCCGGACGGATGTCAATCTCAGGTGTGAACATCTGGGCCTTAGACAGCTGTGTAAACAACAAACATTTTAATGGAAGCATTTGTCGTTTTCATTGAATCCCAAATAGAGACAGTATATTCAGACTCTTTGAGCTTCACTCGTTCTGTCAGAATGAACAACCAGCAGAGATGTGCTGAAAATAAAGTCAGGCAGCTCCTTTTATCACTGTTTTCCTCCAGTATCTGTCAGAAAGAGCTGCCTCACCTGTCAGATTGATCTCCCTCAGGTATCTTACTGGCCCGAATATGAGATGTTTCTTCTAGGAGCATTTAAAGACGATGGGCGTCGTCGTATTATATTCAAAGATAAAACTTTGGACAACAGCAAAATCTTTTTTCTGTAGCTTTTAATGGTTAGTGAATTTCTTCAAGTGCATTTATAGTGTGTCTTTTACAGTACCATTATGAAAAAAAAAAATTAATTAGGTTAAATACTTGATATCTTCCAATGTTTGTACTTTTTAAACAGAAAACACACATTGTCATATTTACTGGAAATAACAGTATAACCGACAGGAAGTAGGAAACGTTCAGGTGATTTCCTCCAGCCAGCTGCCTCCTTATTTAAGAGGAGGAGATATCGTACAGATAACTCCTCATTTTAACTTCATGAATCAGCCGTTCCTCGTCCGTTGCGGCGCTTTCAACGTGAGCGACAGGAATGAAACAGAAAGAGGGTGTCTGACAAAAGGTCAGCTTGAAACAGCTGCACCACTCGCGGCCAGTTAGGATGCAGTATCATGGACATAATGTCTGTGGTAAAAATCACACAAAATACCAGTTATACAGGGTTATTTTGCCTACAATTTATTTTTGAAATTGTCAAGTTTCTCAGAAATAAAACGTCAGGCAGCATTTAATTTTTTTACAACTTGAACTTGTTATTCTTGAAGTCACTGAGAATTTAGAAATACTAAAAACTTCTTAGTAAAAAAGTGTTTATTTGTGCAAAGGTAGCATAAATCATGTTATCTTTTGCCTTTGTGTGTTCACATTGTTATCAGTTGATATATAACTTTTTCAAATATTCTTTATATTACATTCTTTGAATCGAGAATCGATTTTGATACCGTAAGATTCACACCCCTACTCTCTGTAGTTCATTTTGACAGATAGAAGACAACACAGATGATCAGCCCTTCTTCTTTCGCCGTGGCATTAATCGCTCCTCATACCCTCCAGAGAGGATGACAATACCTTTTCACCATCACCTCCAGCCTCATCTGCACAGTGAGGACGGAGAGATGGCAGACTTCAGTCTCTCTCTGGAGGATGCTATCGATCTCTCAGTCAGTGTGATTGTTGTGAGAGCTGGTGGACAGAACAGGCTGCGACGGAGACAAGCTTTTCTTCTGGTGGCTGTCCACTCATACTGAGGAGCTCACACACACACACACACACACACACACACACACACACACACACACACACACACACACACACACGCACACACACACACACACTGTGGCATTTAGTACAGTTCTCTAGTCTCAAATCATTATTTGGACACGTTTTATTGTTTGTAGGAAAATTGTCTGGAGATGGATCAGCTCATTTTCTAAGGAGGAGACATCACAGTTCACACTACTGTTTACTGTGGACAGTGACTGAAGAGAGACGTTAGAGAACATGGAGAGAAAAAGTGGGAAAAGTTGTCTTTATTTTTACAACATTTATTTTTACTGAGTTCATGTAACAAGTGGCAGCCTCACTGATTTTATTTATTCGTTTTAATTTAATCTGATGGGTCTTAGCTGTGGTTCAGGTTAAAGGTTACAAGTTTAATGGTAAAAGATGCATGCAGCAGCCACATGGAGGTCAGATGAAAAGCAGCAGGCGACAGGTTGGTTTAACCTAGATGACATCACCAAGGTGAACAAAACCTTTCATAGTGTATGCAACAACATTAAGGGCTCTTGCCACTGTTGTTCATAGCAGGACTGTACTAGTCCAGGCCGGTCTCTAGAACACTTTTTTTGAAGTCTTGTACTTGTCTTGGTCTCGTGCCTTGTTTGACTTGAACACTTGTCTTGTCTAGTGACTTGTCGTCTCTAGCTCTCCCGTCAGCTCCGTTCTCTTTATCCATCCATGGTCAGCTCCATCGGGGCCGTTTGAATGCATTTAACATAAATGTCAGTATATGGGTGCTCTACAGTCGTAGCGTCGGCCCATTTGACCACGGAGACGAGAGCGATGGCCGGCTCGACCGCACAGTACCACAATACGATAAAGTTTTTCTGTCTGTGACAGAGTTAGCATGCAGCATTAGCCGTGATGTCTAGCTCTGCTTTTCCTGCAATGTGTTTCCATCCTTTACTGGATGTGTAGTGTTTACCACGCTGGATTTATCATGTGTGGGTGCAGGACGTATCCACGCTGACCCTCCGATGTTTTCTACCTTCCTGTTTCAGCTCGCTGCGTTTTTGGTTTTTTTGATGGATACTGAGCGGAACGTAAATCTTAGTCGACTAATCAACTAAGAGGGGAGAGCCCTACTTATCGGTTGTAAACATAGGAATCTTCCCCTTCTGTACCATCCATCCCATAATTCCTGAACGTGTCTCTTTCCCATATGATTTACATTAAGATGGCTACATTCACATAGAAAGAGCTTATCTAAGCTTTGACCTTGTCTGCAGTTCAAGGTGTCCTGTCCACAGTTTTACACTCTAGTTCTTTATAATGGTGGAGTCCAGATAACCATGGTTGTCTGCTGGAAACCAGTGACAGTAAGGCTGACTCTCATGCACCGTTAATGCATCCATGGTTTGGATACAGATGGTGTGTTAAATATATGGAAATTGGTCATGTATTGTCCTGAAAACAAATGCATTCTGGTTGTTCTGACCCTGTTCAGTCGGTCGTATTCTGTCCTTTCTGTTCATTTCATGAAAACATGCCTTTGTGTTAAGCTCGGTTTATTATAAACCATCCAGTAATCCATCTGAAAAACATCTTGTTTGGGGGATTGTGAGCGAGATGAATCTCCCCGTCGTCAACAACCAGTATGGTAGAAAGAACCACTGCTGTCCATGTTTTATCTTAAGGCGAAACAGTACTGCTGGCTACATCAGCTGTATATATATATATATATATTGTATCTATAGTGAGGACGGACTGGAGAGCAGCGGAGCAGAGAAAAAGGACCTGAGCTTCAATATCACTGCTGAGCCCTGAAAATACTCAATACTAGAGCCTCAGTGGATTACTGTTCCACACACGGCACACACTGTTGTGTCTCATATCCACACAGACAGATCCAATAAAGAAGAAATAGGGAGTCGGGTCTGTTTGTCTATTGATTTAAGGTATTGGTGCTCTGTGTAGTTTTATTGGTCTGCAGTCACCCTTTGTTTTCTGATGGCGTTCTCTCTCTCTTTGTTTTTCCTCTGCTGTTCTTTCTCTCTTTGTCCAGACTAGATAACGTCTTGCTTGTTCTCACATACTACACAAGTTACACTATAACACTGAAAAACACACACAGGATTCAGTCTGAACCACATATGGAGAATTAAGTGATGACTTAAGAAGACAGCATCTCTAAACACTCTGGATTCATTATTTGGTAAATTAAAAACAAAAACATACACTCCCTTTCTCTCTCTTTCCTTTCTTTATTATGCATTTACTGACATCCTTTGCTAAGGTGGTGTTATGACACGTTGTTTTTAGTGATGTCGCGATACCAGAAATTTAGTAGTCAATACCAACACCAGGGAAATTCAACGATTCTTGATACCAATTCGATACCACAGTCAAAAACAAAAGTAAAACAATAAATCCCATGTACTTCAGCATCCACTCCTTTATTACCGTCTGCATGCTGGTTTTTGTTAGGAAGTTATGTAAGGGATAATGTACAGCCGATAATTGTTGTAAAACAAACCCTGCCAAGGCAACGCGGCATTACACAGACCCCAACACCAACCGTAAAACCAAAACGATGTGCTTAAAGAGGCTAAAAAAGCTAAGTAGAGCTGCTGATAATTCTCTGTAGTTTCATACCACCATACACAAGGACATTTAATCCATTGTTAATATAAAAAAATATTGATTATTGTTAGGAAAGCTTTTTAAAGGAAACTAGCACTGACTATTGGTTGGAGGTTGGAAGTCAAAGGACCTTGCCGTTTACAATGTGCCATAACAACGTCACAGCTTCTCCCCCTTTGACACTGCATGTGAACTTCGGTGAACGTCTGCCATTTTAAGGACACAAAATACTGTTGTTTTTTTATTGTAGAGCAGTGTCGTTGTAGAGTCTTAAGTGTAATGTTTCAGCATTTTAGGAGTGTTTTGTGCAGCCTGTTTTGCAGGAAAATTGATGAATGGCACGATAATGCGCAGAGCATTTATTGTGCAATAAGAACGCCTTTCTTGCTTTTGACGTGTCATTTGGATGCCATGTAGTCTGTACCTGAACTGACCGCATAAATATGCTCCGCACAGAGCTAGTGATGTAGAATAAAAAGTGACGTTGGTGACGTGTTTTTTAGTGACGTTGGTGACGTGTTTTCAATGACGTTGGTGACGTGTTTTTTCGTGACGTTGGTGACGTGTTTTTTAATGACGCTGGTGACGTGTTTTTTAGTGACGTTGGTGACGTGTTTTCAATGACGTTGGTGACGTGTTTTTTCGTGACGTTGGTGACGTGTTTTTTAATGACGTTGGTGACGTGTTTTTTAGTGACGTTGGTGACGTGTTTTCAAAGACGGTGACGTGTTTTTACATTGTTTCCGTACTTATTTTAAGTCCAACCATGATGTTTTTTCGGAACCTAACTAAGTGGTTTTGTTGCCTAAACTTAACTGCGGGCTTAGTTTTGTTGTGTGGCGTAAAAATGACACATAAAAATGACACAAAAATGTACACATGACATGCGAAAAACCTAAAATGCGTCCTCATGACACGCAGAATGTCCGTGGGGTAATTATACGCCTTTTGTTGAGACCGGGTTGTGGCGTCACACACATTCATGAGCCTTTTTCAGTCAGGTGTTTGCCATCAACTGCAGCAGTGAAGCGACAATTCCAGGTAGAAGCTTTTCATCAGACTAAGTGGGTTACCTGTTTATCCTCGGTTAACCTCATGGTGGAGAGGAGGCTGAGAAACACTCATGGACCGACCTGACGGTGCGTCTGGCAGTTTGAACATCATCTACTGCAGCACATCAAAGTGGATGTATTTGCCTAAGGTTTCCTGGTATGAAGCGCTGCATTAATCTCACTTTGTCTCTCGCATGCTAAGTGCAGAAACACCGCAGGCTGCGCTGAAATGAACTCACTCCGATCAAACATTTTCAGTCTTTATCTCCCAACAGAGATGCAGCAGGATGTTGGTGGTGCTAATTGATGGAAGATAGAGAAAATAAAATGAAACCTCTCTTGTTGCTGAGTTGCTGTAGTGAAGCCATCGCTCAGCGTGCAGACGGAAGCCACTGTGGAGGTTTTTTCCTCTCAGACAGCTGGAGCCCAGTGAGCTGTATTTATCACACTGGAGCCTGATAAATGGACTGAGGAGACTCAGAGACAACACTCTACAGCACAGAAATGGAAGAGGACGAGAACGGACATCGAGCTGTTTGCCATAAAGTGTGTTGCTCTGCTGCTAAGCCGGCAGTGGAGGTGAATCGACGTCTGTTAAATTCATACTTTATTTATTACTTACTTAAAACGGACAGATGCACACACAAATAGACACCAACACTGTTGTTTTTAGTGATGTCACAATACCAGAAATTTAGTAGTCGATACCAGTACGAGTGAAATTCCACAATTCTCGATACAATCTGATACCACGGTAAAAAACAACAGTAAAACAATATTTCATGGAATTCAACATCCACGCCTTTATTACCGTTTGCTAGTTTTTGTTAGGAAGTTAAACAGGTCATAATTCCCTCTCTAATATCTATTTTATATTGCTGTGAAAACATCTGCAAACTACTGGATTTATTCAAGTTTCTCTCCAAAAACTACATTTGAACACATCATGATAACGTTCACCCAATACTCATTTTTACTGAATAGAGCATGAATGCATCATAATGACAAGAGCTAGTTAACGTCCCAAACACATTTTCTATCGTCCCTGGGACGACTGGACAACGCTGGTCTCGAGCCCTGACGGTAACTATGGTATCTACTGACATCCTTAGTTGTTTTACACGTCACACCAGCAAAGAGTATAGAAGCAAAGAGACGAAACTCTGGTGTCTTTTTGACAACAGCAGCTGCCGCCATTTTGGACTGAAAACGCTTATTATATTTCCATCCATCCATCCGTACACCCTGGACAGGTCGCCAGATTATCACAGGGCTGACACATAGACACACAGACAGACAACCATTCCTTATTATATTTATGATATTATATTGTTCAAAACCGGCCATTTCGGTAGAATGTGACAGTAGAATAGAAATAATTTACTTTTTTACTTTAGTACGTCACTTTAAAGGTGGACGTTTTACTGGTGTCCGGTAGTCGCTTTCAGTCCAAAATGGCGGAAGCATAGCTCTGCTGGTGGTCGCTGATGTTGCAATGGAACCAACAATTGACTTTCACTTCTTAGCAATATACGTTCTTTGACGCCGGTACGAGTGAGTTCGCGACTTGCCGCAAGTTATACGGAAGTTAGCCCACAGCGGTCTGCAATGCCCCGACATTGTCATCATTCACGTTTTCATTTCCTCGTCGACACCATTTTATTCTGATCTTTTTTCTTTCATTCTATTCTTATCTTTCTCTGTCAGTGTTTACTGCTTGTTTTTTATTCTTTATTTTATTCTACCGTATGTAAAGTGTCTTTGAGAACTTTGAAAAGCGTTATATAAATCTGATGTATTACTATTAGTGGTCACCATGGTAACATCTCTACGCTCGGCCAGATGTGATTTACCTCTTGAGATCAGTCAGAAGAGTCACCGTCATGTGAATAATACTCTACCTGTTCATTCTTCAAACAGAAACCTATAAATACTGTCTTTATTTCTAAAATGAAATTATAGTTCTGGATTAAACTCCTCCACTACTTTTCTGATTTAATCTGTCCACTAATACTGTGAGCTCAGTTTAGATGTTATGGTGGCACCGAAATCCTATTACATGATGCTGGAGCCCATTATGGTTCCCCTTCAGCTCTGTGAGTGGCAGACGGCAGCATGAAGGTTATGAACAAGCAACTTTCTGGTAAACTCACTCTGGACTGTGACGATGCTGATGAACTTCAGTCTTGACCAGAGTTGAGGTTTGATAGGATGTGTGTACTATTTGTAATGTATTTAGTTGTATTACTGTTGTTGCTATAAGCAGACACAGTTAAAAAACATTGCCATTTAACATTGTATGGTGTTTTGCATAATGGTTTAATAATGATGTTCTTGTCTGCCAATATGGCGGATTATTCCCCAGCGTTGACTTACACTAAAGCTCCAGAAAAGCCGACATTTAAATTTAATTGAATTGATTTGATGGTTACACTTCCCCTCACGAAAAAGTGATGTACTTTTTTATGCTTCCACGCCAATGACAGCTGTGGCCGGAGGCGTTATGTTTTCGGGTGATTATCGTTGTTATTACCTCCGTCAAGGCCGAATGCCTAGCAAGGAGGTTAAGTTTTCACCGGTGTTGGTGTGTTGGTTTGTTGGTTTGTTAGCAGGATTACTCCAAAAGTCCGTGATGGATTTGAATGACATTTTTTGGAGGGGTGGGGCGTGACACAATGAACAATCCATTCGATTTTGGTGGCGGATCCGGATTCCGATCAGCCACAACATTAAGACTTCTGGGTATAACACATGCGCAGTGTAACTGATGACGCATGACCCTGCCTCTTTCCTTCAGAGAGAGGGACAGAGAGAGAGCGGGGGGTGGAGGGAGGGGGGGGCAACTGTAGATTCAGCGTTTTTTTCACATTAAACTCGGTGAAATTACAGTTGAGTTCAGCCAAAGCACACTTGCCGATTGTTGGAAAGAGTAACGACGACGGTTTAGGCGAGTTTAATTTTGTTTCTGTCCAGTTTGAATGAAGTGTTTTACGATGCTCTGCTACGTACAGCTGATCTCATCATAAACAAAAATACACGTGGATGATGGTGCAAGCTGAACGTAGAGGGGGGACGTAGGTCTGCGCTCTCAGAGTGCCATTCTAGTTTCGAACTGTTGTTTTTGTCATGAATACTTTTCACACAGAATGTAAACATTTAGCGACATCATTATTATTATCGTTATGTTTCCGTCCGTCCGGTACATTCTTGTGAACGCGATATCTCCGGGACGCCTGGAGGAAATTTCTTCTAATTTGGTAAAAAAAACGTCCACTTGGACTCAAGGATGAAGTGATTTTGGTGGTCAAAGGTCAAAGGTCACTGTGACCTCAAAAAACATGTTTTTGGCCATAACTCTGGAATTTATATTGCTGAAAAAATGAGGATAAAATGATGAAGTGATGACAATTTGGATGTAAATTGACACTTGATTGATTGGTTGAGGCATACAACTACGAGGTGGTACACAAAGTTGATTTTTCTGAGCTTTCACACCGCGAATAAAAACATCAATCAGTCACGTTGTGCGGAACGGGTTGAGTTGCGTCGATAAATATGAAACAACAACACGGAGGCTCCGTGGTCCGTACCAAGACGGCAAACTTTATTACTCCTTTCAAACCTGGACAAAGGCAGCGCAGACCAGATCCACTCCTTCTGTTCTAATACCTTTCACAATAAAAGTCCAAGACGTACAATATTCGCAGACGAGTATTTCACGTCTTTGTGTTTTATTATTTGTCACGCTCCCCCGGTGTGTAAAGGCCTTTATGAAGATTTAGTCCTCATTATGTTTACTGTAAATGATGTCACAGACACACAGTGATGTAAATATCACTGAAGATGACAAGAAGGAAGACATTCAAGGACGAAACTGCCACATAAGTGTTATAGTCAGAGACAGACTGAGAGGAGACAGAATAGAGACAGAATAGAGTGCTTTTCTGACATCACAGTCCTCATCACAGGCTTCAACCAGTGTGTGTGTGTGTGATCATGTGTGTTTAAGCCTCGGGCGCTGTGCAGCGATGATGACACAGCTTGTGAACTCAAGTTGCCACCGCAGCGTGCTGAGTTGTAGTGTGTGTTTGTGTTCGTTGTGTTTGTTGTGTTTATGTGTGAGTGTGTGTGTGTGTGTGTGTGTGTGTGTGTGTCTGGGAGGGAGGAGCATGGGACGGCCATCTGTCCAGTGTGTGTTAATCCTGCTATGATGAGAGTGAAAGAAGGCCAACACACACCCGGTTGGGATGGTGGGTGTATTACATGACTCATAACCTCCCCTGTGTTTCCTCCCTGAGGCTCTAGAGAGATGGTGAAGGTTCTTATGACATCATCATCGTGGGACAGCGCGTCCCACTGCCACTCTATCTGTAACTGCTTTCAACAAAGTCTTAAAAGTAAAATCCTGTCTGCGTCTGATGGGATTTTATCATAGTTGTTTTTCCTCAAGATGATGAATTACGACCAGAATTACTACCACATCCCTAAACGTGAGAATTTACTGCTTTTCATAGAAACAGAATAGAAAGTAGAAAGGACGTCCCCATTCAAATCAACGTAGCAGGACACCGGTGCATTGCGACTTCCATAACTTCCGTATTTAAATCGACTTACGGCGAGTTGCGGACTCACTGAGGTGAGGTTCTGCAGTAAAGACCAAACATGCAGGGGAGTAGTACGAAGCATGGAGAGGTGTCTTTAGTGTCTCTGTTGAGGATTGCTACATGATGAGCATCAACAAGAGAGAAAATTACGTATTAATGTGGACTGTAGGCCAAAACAGAGTTTTCAAACAAGTGAGTGTGACACACTTTGAGGTATGGATGTTAATAATTAACCGTTAACCGACATTAAGTATTTTAACTGATTAACGCTATCGGTTTAAACGGTTTAAAGAAATGTTAATAATTAATTAAAAAGCTGAGGAAAACTCGTCACTTGAAGGGGAAAAGCTGGTCCACATTAAGAGCCCACCTTAAGAGGCGGAGCGGAAGTTACAGATACAGGAAGTTGGCTCTCGTCTATGGTCTGCTTGAGCGGAGGAGTTGTAGCCTCGTAGCATTTATTCACCGACAAATAAACTGTACACACACTGTCTGCTACACCTACGTTCACAGCTAGAACGCCACCAACAACACACGGTCTGTCGGAAACTCGCTGAAGTTTGGCAGCGCTGACAGAGCGTATGTGTGTGACTACGGCAAGCACGAAGCTACCAGCAGAGCTACAGATGCACAAACACACACACTGTCGGACAATCACTGTCATTAATCCAGGCGGACACACAGCGGACAACCTGCTAAACTAAACTAAATGTGCGGTGGAGACTTTTACTGGGAAAGTGGCTGCATGTCCGCGACACTACACGCAGCATCGTGGCTGCTAAGTAAACGCTCCCGGACGGTGAACTGGAGACTGTCTGTTGTGCTCATACACTGCAGCTGCATGGGAGGCAAACATCTTGTCGGTTAACGGTTAATACAAATGTTCAAAATTAGCATTCCTGATTTCTATGGTTTTAAATCATTGTGAATCCATCCTGATCTCATGGGAAGGCGTATAGAGAGGTGAAGTGGAGTCTTCTAGTGGACAACCACGGGAACTTATTTCGGAAAAAATATGAACGGCAGTCAACGGAGAGAGATAAATATTGATTTGATCCCGTTTGAATTGGACCATGAATCACACATATGATGCTTGTCAATATAAAACAGGATTTTGCAAGTCAGTTTGTCGTAGTATCATTTAGTTTAGTGTGAAACCGCTCGGTGAACTACATCTCTCGTCATCACCAACACTAGCTAGCTAGCTAACGTATACGTTCCACGCACAGATGAACCGTTATCTGACCTGAAGTGTTATATCAGAGACTTCTGGTCTTTTTATCAGCCGGGAAGAGAAAGAAGGATCAGACCGGTTACTGGTGTGAGTTCATCCCAGTAGGAAACAACCAGGCATCGTAGCTTCAGAGAGAGAGAGACGTCACTACCACACTTTTGGGTGTGTCGTCTTTCTAATGACGTATTTCTATATATTTTCACAGTCTGATACTTCAACAGTTTTACAACAAAACTCCGACTTTCTAGACTTGATAAATTATCTTTTAAATTTTCAAACATTATATTCATGGTGCAATTCAAACGGGATCAAAAACGTATTTCTCTCTCTCCGTTGACTACCTGCTGAAGGTGTTGCGTCTGTGTGTGTGTGGTCAGGTGTGGGTTGCTGACTGTGTGTAGATGATCCTCTGGAGTTAGTATCCTAGCGGGGACGCATCTCTTAAGATTCAGACCTTCCTCTCTGTTTCTTTCCCTCCTCCTCTTCTCATCTCTTCATCTGTATGTACTTCATGTCCTTCTACAGACACAAACACAAACATGCTTTTCCAGAGAAAGACGTCTTCCCCTCTCACTTCCAAACTGTGTTTTTCTCACCAATGATTTCATCAGTGAAGCATGTGCTGGCTCTGCCTCCCTCTGTATTTCTTTGTCTTTCTGTGTGTGTGTGTGTCTTTCTGTGTGTGTGTCTACACGTGGTGGGTGGGTGTGTTTACAGCGAGCACATGCAGCGTCTGGATTATTTGTGTTCATGTCTGGTTGTTTGCCCTCGTTCTCTTGTAACTCTCCTGCTGCATTCACATTGGATTCAGACAGACGGTAGAGTCAGAGCCAGGTCTAGCATTACTGGAGCTCTAAGTGAAATCTGTTCAGGAGATTGGTTTTGTCCCTCGTCCTCCACATTGTCCACACTGTCCAGTTCCACCCTGGTCACAGAGCTGGCCTTCCTCAAGTATACAACTTAAGGCTTACACTCTCACTCACGCTCTTACTTAAGGGTGATGCACAGAATTCCTTTAAAGGTTTCCTTAGTTAAGGAAACACGATAAGGCATTTACTAAATTGAAACGGATTTTTACAGCGGTAAAATTCTACAGTTTCCATGGTGATTGTTTGTTTATACTACAGACGTAGCACATCTAAGTATAGCAGAAAAGGGGAAAGTTGACCGAGCTGTTATTGGAGCACGAGCGAAAAGGGGCGGGACTGAGGAAGGGTCAATTATAGATAAGAATGGAGGAGCAGTAAAGTTTCTGGGGTTTTGGACATGGATGTATTAATAGAACTGGATACAGCGTTGGAGGCGGGGCTCCGTTCATTCCTATGAAAGTTGCTCAGTGGCGCATGAAGACAAAATGGCTCGACTTCTGCCTGGAACAGTACCCAGATCTTGGGCACATGGAACATGCGCAGTAGCATCTGCTCGGTCACATGGTCACGCCGTCGTCACGGCTTGCGCTCCAGCCTCGGTCTGGGTCTCATTCACATGAACGGAGGAAGGGAAATAACTCTGGATTCAGCTATTAGTTCATTATACAACTTTTAAAACCTAATGATTTAAATAAGGACTATTAGAGTGTTCGTACTGGGGAGTTTATTTACCTAAAAAAAATTATCCACTGAGTTACAGACGTTTTTTTTCCAATGTAAGTCTATGGGAAAAAGTATTTTTGGGCCCAATGGCATCACATGACGGACACTGAAGTTGCAGTACCACCGTTTGGCCACT
Source organism: Sebastes fasciatus (assembly GCF_043250625.1). Lineage (NCBI taxonomy): Eukaryota > Metazoa > Chordata > Actinopteri > Perciformes > Sebastidae > Sebastes > Sebastes fasciatus. The sequence goes on from NC_133803.1 coordinate 31,684,967, forward strand.
ACGAAAGTCGGGATCAACAACCGGCGCTCTTCCTGAGGGCTTGGTTATGGAACTCCTCCCTCCTAATAATCCTAAACTTGGCAGAAAATAGGATAGAAATGCCAAGTTATAAAGTTAATACTGTGACTGTTGATCCAGTCTGTAGCATCGTAGTCATCTGCTTTGTGAGATGAGTAATGCTTTCAGTCATGCTCTTCATGATACTCTCTACCTACTACATGTGTGTGCGTGTGGTTTTAAAGATGCACCAGAAACGTTCTTACTGGGATAACTCAGCTTTAGAGCCGGCAGCATGTTGGAGTGTGTTCAGGGCTTAGCAAGCCTGCGTTGGGTGTGGTGGTGTGGTGATGTGGGGATTGTGTGTGTGTGTGTGTGTGTGTGTGTGTGTGTGTGTATATGTGTGTGCTTCCAGAGTACAGGAAACCATCCCATAATATGACTGAGAGGCTGACAACACGGGATAGTGATTTCAGTCGGCATGGCAACGCTTTGCAGCCCCGTAACGGCACAATAGTGTTTTAATGCAGACCACATGTGATGGGGCTCGCCATAGGGGCGGACACACACACACACACACACACACACACACACACACACACACACACACAGAGACACACACACACACACACACACACACCTCTCAGTGTGTAATGGGCCTGTGGCCTGGCTGGGCTGAGGACACACTCTGTAATAATACAGCAGTCTGTTGTCACGCTGTAATACAGCCTCTATTTCTGCTCACACAGAGAGAGGAGGTACATGTAGCGTGTCAGGACGGAGAGGGAAGAATAACGCCCATGTTGACTTCAGCTCAAACCAGCTGAGGATTCATCTGTTTCTAGTAAACTAAACTCATCACAACTTTCTGGAAGTGTTTGGCTCCTATCAGAGGGATAAACTTTGACTGATTTATAATGTTCAGCTGGGGCACTAATTCTTCTTTCATTTGTCACGTCTGTATTAAAGTATATATTCAGCCCTGTCACACAGCAGTTTGTGAAATAGTCACTAAATTTGATGTATTGATTAGTGTACAGAGACACGAATTTCTAATTTTTCCGTGATGGTCAGCGCAAAATCAATTGGTATGTACATGTAATTGTGAACCAGGAAGTATGAAGAGCAACAAACGCCACGTAGGGGGGAGGTCGGGATGGATGGATGGATGGATGGATGGATGGATGGATGGATGGATGGATGGATGGATGGATGGATAGGTGGGTCAAAAAACACAAAAGGACTTTCAACCAGGAGACCGCTGTTCATGTCCCGTGTGAAACCAGAATCAACGTTGATTTATTTGTCACGTAACTTCCGTACTTAAGTAACGACACTTACGCTCACCGGCCACTTTATTAGGTACACCTTGCTAGTACCGGGTGGTCTTCATCTGCTTCAAGGTTCGACGTGTTGTGCGTTCAGAGATGGTATTCTCCATACCTTGGTGGTAACGAGTGGTTATTTGAGTTACTGTTGCCTTTCTATCATCTCCAACCACTCTGCCCATTCTCCTCTGACCTCTGACATCAACAAGGCATTTCCGTCCACACAACCCCCGCTCACTGGATATGTTCTCTTGTTCGGACCATTCTCTGTAAACCCTAGAGATGGTTGTGCGTGAAAATCCCAGTAGATCATTAGTTTTTGAAATACTCAGACCAGCCCGTCTGGCACCAACAACCATGGCACGTTTAAAGTCACTTAAATCCCCTTTCGTCCCCATTCTGATGCTCGGTTTGAACTTCAGCAAGTCGTCTTCACCACGTCTAGATGCTTAAATGCATTGAGTTGCTGCAATGTGATTGACTGATTAGCTATTTGTGTTAACAAGCAATGGAACAGGTGTGCCTAATAAAGTGGCCGGTGAGTGTATTTCCTCTTCTTTTACCTCCTCCTTTCTTTCTTTTATTTTCTCCTCTTCTCTTCCTTTATTTCTCTCTCTCAGTTGACTCTGCTCTATTTAAATGGGCCATGTTCCTATTAGTTGTGCTTTGACCTTATTTAAGCTTCAGGATCCATATGAAGTGTGAGAGAGAGAGACATGTTGGGGGGGGGGGGGGTGCTGGCGATGAATGATGCGGCGGCGTGGAAGCCGTTGGACCGTGACTATACTGTAGGTGATAGAGACCCAGTAGCATCAATCACAGACACCCTCTGTGCTCCCGTTGTTCCCAGTAGAAAGGCTTCTCTTGATTTTTAATAAAGGATATCTGCAGAGAAGGTCAAGGTCATCCAATTGTTGGCCATTCATCTCTTTCTTTTTTGCTCTCCCTCGACACACTCACACAGATCTCTCAATCTTCACTATACCGGCCCGGCTCGGAGGATCCCGTACCTCGCGAGTGTGTGTTGGCGCGAACGATGCCGCCGTCCTCTCGGCGTCGTCCTGTTATCCATCACTGGCTTTATGTACTCCTGCTGCTATCTTCGCTGTATTTCACCCGCTGCGGCGGGACGTTTGCACGGCGCTCGAGAGGTGTCACCGATAATATCACTTACCGTGTTATCAGACGACTGTTTGAACTTCATACAAACCTAAACGGTGTGGAAATTGGAGGCTGAATGTGTACTGCCAGCGGCGAGATAAAACCAGCGCTGTGCATGTGAAATACTGCATGGTGGATTCTTGTAAAAGGACAGAGTCGCTATATAAAGCTCTGAGGTTAGTGTCTGTTTCCTCTGGGGATATTGGTAACACTTAGGTTGGTAATTAGGTGATAATTAGCAAGTAGCCTATTTGAAATTTCTTTGTAATTACTGTCAAATTATCCCAATATTTACCTCAAAATTGACCAAAAAATCACTTTATTATAAACATTATTTAATGATTTTATTCCGCTGTTTCCCCAATAGCTGGTAATTTATTTAATACATTTCCAGGAAAAGAATATAAAGTTAATTGATCTGCTTTATTTCCATGTCTGCTGATAAATAATTTAATAATTAGCAAATCATTTATTTGAAATTTCTTTTAGAAACTCCCTGAATCATGACATCAGCTACCAGGTTACATTAGTGTAGATAATAAGTTACACAATGGTGAGATTTGTGTCTGATCAGAAGTGTCTTCTATTAGTTTTGGATTTCAACCTCCGATGAAGAGCAGCCGCTTCTCAAGCCTAAGGGCCCTATTTTAACTTAATAATGTTTATAATAAAGTCATTTGGGATATTTTGAGGTACATATTGGGGTAATTGGTGGAAAAAAACGTTGTGGTTGGTCTTCAAATAAGTATGTAAACTAAGTAAAACACATACGGAAACAACTACGGAAAACACGTCACAAACGTAAACAAAAAACACGCGACAATGGTCACATGACAAACGTCACTAACGTAACTTACAAAACAAATCACCGGTCAACAACGGCCTCCTGGTTAAAAGTCCAATGTTTGTTGGACCTGCCTTCGTCACTAACTCTTACCGTAGCATTTATACGAGGATCCGTTTATATTACAGTCAGTACAGGATACATGTTGTACAAATGACAAGTGGAAATCAAGAAAAGGTGTACTTATGTAATGTTAAAATGATATCAGATTGCACCTGATGAAGGTCTGCATTGCAGCTTTGTTGGCAACGTTTCAGTCTGGTCTTAGACAGAAGGCAACAAATGACGTTTGATTGAACAGTGAGGATGAATGAGAGGTTTTAATATGTTAGAAGGAGGTTATATCCAGTTTTTGCATCAGATTTATCTGCTATAGAAACAGGATGTGCTGCTTTGCACTCAGCTGATGTTACCTCAGAGAAACTTTAGTTTAAATCCCTCTGCGGCGGGGCGTTAACTCTCTTCCACTTTACAGCTCCACAAGCAAACTCTAAAACATGTGCAGAATTAAAATTAGCGTCTGTTTATCAATTCACAGTTTAACAGGAGAGGCCTGTGTCTCTGCTGAACAGAGAGAAACCTTTTCATCGACCACGTTGTACATGTTTGTTTTTGATTTATTGAACAGATTTACAGTAACAACAGTCAGACCGGAGACGAGCGGCAGCGGTCACATGATGCGATCACAGTTTGTACGTTGTGCTGATGATTGGTGACAACACCACCTTTAGTTAAAGATAAAGAATGAAAAGAGAGATTTAAACGTCGGAGGGTTTCAGGCCTCAGAGAGGGGGTCCAGTGTGTTGTGCATAGTTTTAAATTATACGCTTCATTCGAATGAGTCACCGCCTCGAGCTGCGTTTTCTAAATATGGTCATCTAAGACTATATAGGCAGGGAGCGCTGTTATTCCTGGAGGACTTTCAAACCTGTCAGTTTTTATGATTCTTATTGTGCGTGTTGTTTTTACAGGAGGGAGGACATTGTTGCTGAGTGAGGTCACTTCTGGACAACTCGCCCTCCTTTAACTAATTTAAGATAAAGTGTGAAGGGTTAAAGATGAAATGGTGAGGGGGAGAAAACAGCTGGTGGAAGTTAAACACAAACATGTGTATATCTGTTGTGATGTCACTCTCAGCTGACTCCACACCGTCACTTTGATGGCATGTTTCTCTCTTGCATGAGTGTGTGTTCAGACAGTGTGACCGTCTCCCTCTCTGAGTCCGTTACACAACCAGAGTAGAGCCGACTGTCCAGTCCCCCAAAAGAAATGAAGTTAAACTGACGGGTCAGCGTGTGTCTCTCTCCAGATGTTCAGTAACCACTGGACTGCACACCAGCGTGGTGTTGACATCACTGCTGCTACTCCTTAAAAGCTAATACCAGCAGTCTGACTGGATTTTCTTTCTGTTGCCATTAAAGTGCATTAAATCTTAAATCTGCTGATGCATTAGCTGCGTAGCTGCAGTGTGACTCTGGTAGAGTAGAAGTCCAGCCCCCTTTCTGAGCTAACCTCTCTGGCAAAGGCTCCTGGGAGCTGTAGTTGTCCGAGATCCAAGCTTGCCAAGGCAGGCTGTTCTCATACACCATTCGTAGCCATACCTACGAAAAGTAATGCACTATAATTCACGTCTCATGAAATCAATGCGTATTTAATCCATGTTATCGTGAACTAGGAAGTATAAAGAGCGACACACACCGCGGGGTGGATGGGTGGAAAAAACAGCAGACGTTCATGTCCTGTGTGAAACCAGAAGTCAATGTTGATTTATTTGTCAAGGAACTTCCAGACCTTAAAGGGTAACTTTAGTATTTTTCAACAGGGATCCTATTTCCCCATGTTTTTGTGTCTAAGTGACTAATGGGGACAGCACTTTTTGAAATTGGTCCAGTATGGAGGGAGAACGCTGCAGCCGCTAAAAAAGCTGTAATGTAATTATTTGGGGCAACCTGGTACCGTCAGTTCACGTCCACTAAAAGTGCTTGTTTTTACCACTGACAGGTTCTGATAGTTATCATACGTGTCTGACAACATCATGGAAAGAACCCTACAGAGTAATAAAACCTTTTTCTACCTTTCTCTTGATCCGGTCTGTTTGTTATTGTGTCCAAGTCTCGCTCAGAGAAGTCTCGTTCTGAAATCTCGCGTTGCATTCACATTGTGGAAATCATCTAAATATTCAGCCATGACACTGTAAATCTTTTAGATAACACTAAAGCTACACTTTCTGTTCTCCAACACAACAAACTCTAACACCGACCTTCCTCTCTCAAAACTCTCACTCACGTTTCTACCGTTGTCTTCCAACAAGTCACATGACACAATAACAAACAGAAAGCGAAAGGTAAGACAAATGTTTTCTTTCTCTGTAGGGTTCTTTCCGTAAAGTTGTCAGAGACTTATAATAACAATCTGAGCCTGTCAGTGGAAAAAACAAGAACTTTCAGTGGACTTAAACTGACTCGTTTAGCGGCTGCTGACTGCAGCGTTCTCCCTCAATACCTCAATAGACTGGCGTACTCACTGATACCTGACACTAAATTTTGGGCAATATCGGACGCATTTCAGATACTGGTATCGGAACAACTCCTCACAAAGTAAGGACCTACATCAATTAACACAACCATCATTAAGAGAATGCTGTTGGGAAATATTTCTGAAAATCTAATTTAAGGATATGCGGGAATCCCGTTATACGATGTTACAGCAAACACAAACACTACATAAAGTAAAACATAATGAAAAGGTAATTCGCTGTATGCACCGCCATGTTGCTGTGACGTCAGGTGCGTTTATATCGTGCAAGATAAATCTTGAACTTAAATGACCGTTCCGCTGCACTTTTCCGTATCGGATGTACGAGTACGATGTTTTATTTTTCCAGATGTCTTTCTGTGAAGTAGCGTGGGATCATGGGAGTTGTTGTTCTCAGCAGCACCACACAGAGGAGAGAAGCATGAGAGGGTGATGGAGGAAGAGGAGACAGAGAGATAAAACCGAGACAGGGACGAGAGGAAGAGAGTCCAGCACCCTTTGAAATATTCATCTGCTCCGGGTGAATAATTGATGGCGTACAGAAGACAGATGCACGAGGGTTAGACAGACAAATGGATGGAAAGAGAGACAGAGACAGAGAGATAGAGCCCCATGTGTCCTCAGGTAATAAAGGTACAAATCTCCTGTTTTCCTTTTCCCTGCCACCTCCTTCAGAGACTCTGATTCTAGTCCTGTGGAGTCTGTAATGACTTCAGCTTCATGCTGTGAACTGTCTCTGGTCACCATCTACAACGTCAGCTGGCTGTAAGAGTGTGTGTTGATCTTGTGTCTGCACACATCCAGGCTTTTATTTAGGTGGATTAACGGTCTGGAGGCGTCTGGAGTGATGGTTTGTTGGGGCTGCCTCCAGTCAGCTCCTCATAAACTATGAATGGGATCTACCTTTCACATGTTCTCATAGACGAGCTGAGCCTCTCGGCAGAGTCACTCCAAGGCTTCGTCCCAGTTCTGTTCATTAACCTTGTAAACTTTTAATCTAATGAAATGTTGGCTAAGAGAGAATAAATAATAACGATCTCTGATGATTAGTTATTGGATAATAATAATTCAGCCCGTTTGCACCAAAAGGCGTATACATGTAAATGCCACGATAATATGCAAGGCTTCTAGCGTGCAATAAGTACGCCTTTCTTGATTTCCGCGTGTCATTTGCACGCCATGTGTCCTATACTGACTGTAATGTAAATACATCTGCGTATAAATGCTGCGGTAAGAGGTAGTGACGTAGTATAAGAAGCAAGAAAGACCACTTATGGTGGGCGGGTCCAACAAACATCGAACTTTTAACCAGGAGATCCGTGTTTGAGACCGTTGTTGACCCGTGTTTTGTAACTTACATTGTGATGTTGTTTCCGTACGTGTTTTACTTAGTTTACGTACTTATTTTAAGCCTGACCATGACGTTTTCCCTTACCCTAGCTAAGTGGTTTTCTTGCCTAAACCTAACTGCGTACGTTGGCGTGATGGAGACGGACAAAAAAACATGATGGTGAAAACTAAAAACCAAAGATGGAGACGTGGAGATGTTGGTTGTATTTTCAGAACAATGGGCCTTCGGAACAATGAAAATGTTTGTTTTCAGGGTATCGTACTGTCGGTCAAATGGGCTTTAGGTCCAATGGGACATTTTCCGGACTATTGGGCTGTTAGAATAATGGGTCATCGGAACAATGGCGTGGCGCCCATCAATACTTGACCTATTATTGTTGCGATGTAGCATTCACTACCTCTTTAAGTATAGGAAGCCACTTCTACAGAGAAAAACAATCTCAGAATCATTTAATACATGATGTACAGTGTGTGTATTGAATTTTTATCCTTCAAACTTTTATCATCTTTCATATTAATTTCAATCTTGTTCAAATAGGATGTGAAATGGGGTTTTAATAATTTTGAGAGATGTCGACATTAATAACACTACTGCAGTAATAAGAGCATAGATCTTCTATTCATATATCATCATCATCAGCAGGAGACCAAAAAGATGAAATACAGAGCGTTCATCATCATCATCATCATCAATGAGTGAGTCGGGCATCGCAGCAACATGACAACATGGATATTGGTCTTCTAATCTGGGATTAGAGCCAGAGGATCAAACTGTGCTCATCAGGGAGAGATGGGGAGATGGACGGAGGAATAGATAAATAGATTGATAGATTGATAGAAAAGAAGAGATGGCTCAAAAGAGGAGACCAAACAAAAAGGTCCTGAGGGTTGTTTTATTCTTCATCACTTCTTTTCTTTACCTCCTTTCAGTGTCACGTGTTCACATATGTGATCTGTGATCTGTTTTACTGGCAGGATTTGAGCATCTACTGTTTCCTGCGTCCGGCTGTGCTGCAATCTGTTTGCTCTCCCTCGTTACAGAGCAGCAGCACATTTGGCCCGACACACTCTTAATCTCATGTACTGACTGATGATGATGATGATGGTGGTGGTGATGATGGTGTGTTTCTGCATTCTAGCTCACAGGCTGGTTTGTTCCCTTTTAGGATCTTTATTGTAGTCGACTATCTGATCCAGAGTCAGACAGGGCGGTCACATGTCAGCTACTCACATAATCACTGGTTGCCTAGAAAGACTGAGCGCTTGTAGAAATATGGTTCTGTTCCTACCACCACTTACATTGTTTACACTATATGTAATATATATATGTATATATAAACACGGCGGCAGGCGAGCCACCAAGGTAGGCAGCGGTGGAGAGGGTGGAGAGGATAGAGAGGGCAGCTGACGTCTGAGTTTATGATGAAGTTGCCGCAACCATAGAAAACAAAATACAGTACAGAAATTTCTTATCTTAAGGCTTAAGTTAAGATAAGAAGAGTCTAAAATAGCTAAACAACTTTGTAAAAGTTGTTTTTCTCATTGAAACATGCTGAAACATTGAAACTAGTGCCGTCAATCGATTAAAATATTTAATCACGATTAATCGCATTATTGTCCACACTGAATCGCGATTAACCACAAATTAATCGCACATTTATATCTGTTCAAAATGTACCTTAAAGGGAGATTTGTCAAGTATTTAATACTCTTATCAACATGGGAGTGGGCAAATATGCTGCTTTATGTAAATGTATGTATATATTTATTATTGTAAATCAATTAACAACACAAAACAATGACAGATGTTGTCCAGAAACCCTCACAGGTACTGCATTTAGCATAAAACAATATGCTCAAATCATAACATGGCAAACTGCAGCCCAACAGGCAACAACAGCTGTCAGTGTGTCAGTGTGCTGACTTGACTATGACTTGCCCCAAACTGCATGTGATTATCATAAAGTGGGCATGTCTGTAAAGGGGAGACTCGTGGGTACCCATAGAACCCATTTACATTCACATATCTGGAGGTCAGAGGTCAAGGGACCCCTTTTGAAAATGGCCATGATAGTTTTTCTTCGCCAGAATGTAGCGCAAGTTTGGAGCGTTATTTAACCTCCTTCATGACAAGCTAGTATGACATGGTTGGTACCGATGGATTCATTAAGTTGTTTAGTTTCATATGATACCAGTATCTTCACTCTAGCTTTAAAACTGAGCCCGCTACAACCTAAAAATTACAAGTTGCGTTATTATCGCGTTAACAGGTCTACTTAAAATCAACACCTTGTTGCAGATATACATTTTACTGTATGTTTCAGCAGGTAGAGTATGTCATGTTTAAGTGTAGCAATGCACTCACACTCTCTTTGCTTCATCTCATTATAATTTTATCAGATTTGATCTATTGATATGTTCTAATAGATCTTATTTTGTGTTTGACTGTTACCGTGTTTCTTTCTTCAGCCTGTAAATCACATCGTAACTCAGTCAAATAAATTAAATCTTGTTACACGCCTTCTCACCCAGAACACACAATACCAGTTAGTCTCACTCCCTGTTTCTCTCTCTGCCTGTCTGATGTGGCACTGTGACCACAGAGACACAATAACACACACAGTAACACACAGTAACACACTGTCCGACCCGCGGCACGCTGCGATGTCTTCAGCGCCGTGACGCTGACGTGGTCACGTGCTTGTGTGTGTGTGTGTGTGTGTGTGTGTGTCTCTGCTTTCACCTTTTCCCTCTGAGCAGTGATGGGAGGGGATTACTTTGACTGACAGGTGTGACCGATGTTTACCACACACACACATACACACACACCAACAATGTGATTATTACAATTGCCACATGAATATGTCATGTTGTGGGTCGCCATGGCAACAGTGAGATGTACTGTCTTACCTTGACACGAGTACGATGTCATGTTTTATCTGCTCACAGGAATATTGTTATTCTGCCACCATGCAGGGCGTCCGTCATTCAGGACTCAGTCGGAGACACTAGTAGTCTCTGCTGGCTGAGATATTTACATATTTCTGATATATTGATTTATTAGGTTATTATATAGAGTTGGTTTCATAAATATCAGGTAAACTATTGTTCCTACTCGGCATAAATAAAGACAAGACGGGAGGCCACACAGGCTAAAAGAGAGAAGAAGCTACATGAACCCAAAGTTAAATAATGTAGAGATGTCCGTGGTGTCTGTGATGAATACATGAGGCTGTTCTCCATTCGGCCATGATGGTGAGCTGTATGTTACGCAGCAGCACGGGAAGGGAACACATGAGGTGTAACGCTGGGTCTCTGTCAGCTGGTAATCAAACAGTAGCAGGTAGTGATGGCTGATGCTGTGGTAACTCTGAGTGTGTAATGCCAAGAGGGCACCACAATAGTGGAAAAGTACACAACACCAAGGAATTTAAGAATGACAAAGAAAGAGAAAGCACAATAACCCAATAGAACAACACCCCTACTCCTGTGAAAATTATAATAATAATAACAATATATTATCAATATAAGACAGAGATTAAAAAATAAAAAATAAAAAACATATAAATCTAAATAAATTCATTAAAATAAGCAAATTGAAATAAAATAAGAAAAGAAAATGTGAAAAAAAATTAATTAATAAATAGATAAACAACTGACCATAAATGAAATAAAAATAAATGAAATAAAAATAATAAATATATAAATAAATTAAATAAAAGGAAAAGTTAATAAAAAATAAAAAATATATACATTTAATAATAATTAAATAAAACAACTGACCATAAAGACATTGTAAAATCACCAAAATGTACACACATAAATTAAATTATACAAATCTAAATAAATAAAAGAAAAATAATAAATAAATTAAGTAATTAAAAAGAAAAAGAAAGAAATAAAACTGTACACATATCTGTAATGAATTTCAAAAGTCTTGGCACGTGTTTGTGAGTTAAGAGCTGGAAAACATTTGACTTAGCTTAGAATAAATACTGGAAACAGCTAGCTTGGCTTTGTTTGTGAATAAATACTAACAGCATATAACTTAAACCAAAACCCACAAATCTTTTGTTGCGTTTTTAAATGTGTGATTGTTTATGGATTATAATAATAGTGCAGCAGGGCCTCAGACCAGGTGATGTAAATGTTTAATTAGATGTCTAATTAGCATCATCTGTCATCTTTAAAGGAGATCTGAAAATCAGTATTTGATACGGTAGTTTTCATCATTATTGAATATGCCAGAGGGAGCAGGAAATAATTTAAAACTGATCAATATGAACGACGTGTAAACGGTTCAGCTGTTGCACCTCATAGATGCATCATAGTTGATCTAGAAGCAGAATATCAAACATTATGTCCCGCTACAACTGCTAGACGTCTCATGATCTGAGTGACTGGAGCGCCTCCCTGGTGTAACAATGCATCTCTTTGTTTTAGGGGGTCACAAGATAACAGTTTGAGAAGCAGCCGTTTAAATTGTGGCTGGAGGCCTGTTTGAAGGGCAGACGCACGTCACAGAAAAGGCAGCTGTTCAGTCTGATGCTGATTCTTTTGTTTTGCTTCATGAAGTTGTGACCTTATCACTGAATATCAGACTAAACTGTCTTTTCTCGTCCCCCCTACAGGTTAACAGACCTGTCAGGCTCTCTCACAGACGGACCAGTAAACTATAAGTACAAGACCAAATGTACTTGGCTAATAGAAGGATAGTAAGTACCACTTTCTCCCCCTCTATCATCATTCATCTTATCTCAGTTTTACTTGGTTAAAACTGTGATATCTCTTTGTTTGTGGCTGAAGGGCTCCAGATAAAGAGAGCTTTATTACTGTGTAACTAGAAGAAGTTTGTCTTTGTGTGTAACTGCACACAGAGATGCATGCTGCACCGACTGAATGCACACAGAGATATCTATATAAGGCCCCTTTCCCGCTGGGCAAAAACACACTAACACCCACTAACGTCGGGCTTTTGTCTTCTTCTTTTCGCAAATGTTTCGGACTTTTCTTTCGGACTTTTTTTGGACACTTTTCGCTTTTTTTTGGAATTTTTTTTCAGTTTTTCACCCATTTTTCGGACTTTTTTTCGGACTTTTTCTGACATTTTTCTGATTTTTTTCAGACTTTTTTACTTTTTTCAGACAGCTTTCACATATTTTTTGGACCTACAATCAGCATTCATTCTTGGGACAAATGACTCTGCAGTAGTCATGGGTATTTATCGGCTCCAGCTCCTATTGGCAGTAATGGAACATGACACCCGGGTGGTCACGCTAATTTTCACCCCTTTTCCGGTTTGATGCTATGTAGTGCACATTGAAGTGATAATAAATAAAGTCAACTTTTAGTTTCACACGGTACACGAACAGCGGTCTCCTGGTTGAAAGTCTTGTGTTTGTTTGTTCAGGGTAAAAACCGAAAGGTTTAAATTCTACTTTGTTCCAAGTGCAATAAATGCACCTAATTTTCACTGACCCGTGACGTGACTCCACTGCTCAGCAGTACTTTATCACTACAATGGTTCGACACTTTTAACGTACTGATGCATCTTCTTTTACTGTCCTATGCTGTGTTGTGCTTCTGTCCTCTACTGTAAACCAACTTTCCCTCCAGGGACAATAAAAATGAGCTGAACTCTAAAGAGGTCATCCAGCTTCAGATAGAACAACTGGGTTTTTGTTCTTGAGCAACTGGATCCACTTGTACTGATTTGTCATCCTCAGAGTTATTCCTAGTTCGCTTGCTTGCCTCAGTGTCCTCTGAAGACCTGAATTCAATCCAAAACCATTGTTTTATTGGCACAAATGGTCCCCATCTGTATATATGCACTTTTTAATGATAGTGCCACAAACCCTACTTTGCGAATCAGTGGTGTAGTATAGAGGACGGAACCTGCCAGAATAAAAAATAATCTAATAGATAAATAAATGACTCGATAAATAAATAAATAAACATGTCATTAAATGTAGCAAAAATAATATTAAAAATAAATGTAGCCATTAATTAATTGATTAATTTATATTTTATTTTTAATTTGCTTCTTTATTTATTTATTTTTGTATTAATTCCCTTTTTTATTTACTCTTCTGTTTCCCTTTTATTTATTCATGTATTTATTTTCAATAATTTGTAAATGTATTTATTCATTTTAAATAATGTTGAGTGACAGCCCCCTAATTTGCATTAGGCAGAAATGCATGAAGAAATTTAAAAAGAAATGTATAAAGAAAAGAATACAGAAATAAATAAGTTCGGGGAAATAAATAAGGGGGGAAATGCAGGGGAAAAATCATGCAGAAATAAATTCATAAATAAATACATTCACTTAAAAATAATAAATAAGTAAGTACAAAAATAAATAAATAAATATAAATAAATGCAAAAATTACAAAATTAATGATAATAAATACATAAATAAATAAAAGGGAAAATCAAACAGAATATTAAATAAATAAGAGAATTAATACAAAGATAAATAAATAAAGCAGCAAATTAAACAGAAATATAAATATGTCATAGTTTATCACTTAATTAATGGCTACATTTATTTTTATATTATTTTTGCTATATTTAATTACATATTTATTTATTTATCAAGTAATTTATTTATTTATTCATTTATGTTTTATTTTGGCAGGTTCCGTCTTCCATTGTCTAGGACACTTGTATTACAATATCACAATATTTCAGTATAGCAAACAGGTTTTTCTAGGCGCTGTGTATCAATTTGTGATCATAGACTTCATAAATAGTGGGGCCTTTTTCAAAGGTAAGAATAATATGAATCATGTAGGTAATATCTATCCACCAGGTGTATTTTCATCATGCCCGTGTATCCTGTGCTCTGTCTCCCCATCTCCCAGCCCTAATGCAGTACTCAGGCTGCGCTTCAATCACTTCGCCACCGAGTGCAGCTGGGACCACATGTACGTCTACGATGGAGACTCCATTTACGCCCCTTTGATTGCCGTCTTCAGGTGAGCGCCCGCCACTCCGAACAGAAGAGGGAGAGCTGTGAGAGAGGGCGGATATGGAAATGATTCCGGTAGCCTTTGGCACAGCTTCAATAGCTCCAACAATTTTTCACTTATGCAGTCAAATGAGTCCACGTATAGGCGAACAAAGGGCCTCATAATTACTTATAGTACCGCAATACAGCGAGAATAGAAAGAAAATACTGCAATTACTCACATCGGCCCTGAATACCACTTATTTCTGGAGCGTTATTTGATTTTTTTTAGCCCCCCCCAAAGGACAATCCACAAGTATGTGAGTGGCTTTCTTTCATTTGACGAGAATTCATTAAAAAAACAGTAATGCCACAATAATTTACCAACCTCCCACTTCCTTCGGCTTATCTCCTGTTGAGAGTTGGATATGAAGGAGCTAATTTGGCCTCTTCCAACCAAGGGGAAATTATCATTTGAATATACAAAGCTTTAGTAGCATTATGGCCTACAATAAATAAATAGTTTATTATAGAAGGGTGCGTACGGCTGTGGTTGCAGCAGGGAGGAGGATTAATTTTGGGGCGAGCGTACATTTGCGGGTGCGTTGCATTTATTAAAAGAGACAGGCCGAGCAAATAAGAACCCCCCCCCTCAGTACAGCCTCATCAAATAGATAGAAACGAGACGCGGTACGACGCTGCACTGTAATGTTGTTTTACTTTAAAGCTAATCACTGTCATATTCTTAGTGCTCAAATGGATTCCTTTTTATCTTACAGCTCTCCAGTGGTGCTTTCAGACCAGACTCCATAAACTACAACAGCGTTTCAAAAATGCTTTTAACATTATTAACAGAGGGACTGCCTGTCTGTCTCTGTCTCTGTCTCTCTGTCTCTCTCTCTCAGTGGTCTAGTAGTACCAGAGACCAGAGGCAACGAGACGGTCCCCGAGGTGGTGACGACGTCCGGCTACGCTCTGCTTCACTTCTTCAGCGATGCTGCCTACAACCTGACCGGCTTCAGCATCGCCTACTCGTACGTCTACACGTCTCTCTCTTCTTTTTATAGTCTGATATATGAATGTCTGATAAACCCGATGTACACTACACCTGCCCATACAGCACCAATCAGCGACTAAGGTAGCAAAAAACTAGCTGCTGATGAAAGTGGAACAACAAGCATCTAAAAAGACTCAGGAATTGGTGGAGACCACAAAAAGTAGTTTGGACATTGAACTTATTCATCACAAATCCAAATGAATAACACCGTTGCTATGGAACATCAAAATGTTTGCTTTCTTGTCCTGACCTCATCTATTATGTTAAAACATCTGAGGGTCACAAACTCTTTTGGTGAGGGTAAAATTCAGTTCTATAATATCAAAGTAAAAAAAAATGCTCTGTGGTTTAAGCACATGATAAAACTCTGTTAGATATTGGAAATATGTTACTTTTACCATCTGAAAAAAAAAAAAAAAGTCTGAAAAAACTGACTGAAAAAAAAAGTTTGAAAAATGTTGGAAAAATAAAGTCTGAAAAAAAGTCCGTAAAAAAAAGTCAGAAAAATGTTGGGAAAAAAAAGTTTCAAAGATGTTGGAATAATAAAGTCCGAAAAAATATCCGTAAAACCAAAGTATGAAAAATGTCTGAAAAAAAAGTCTGAAAAAAAGTCTGAAAAAAATAGATCGAAAAATGTTGGTAAAAAAAGTTGAATCAATGTCTGAAAAGGGTAAAAAAAAAAAAAAAAATTCTGAAAAATGTTGGAAAAATAAAGTCTGAAAAAATGTCCGTAAAAAATGTTGGAAAAATAAGGCCTGAAAAAATGATGTCAGTAAAAAAAAAAGTCGGAAAAATGTCGAAATTTTTTTTTCCAAAAATGTTGGAAAAATAAAGCCTGATAAAATATCCGTAAAATAAAATCGGAAAACTGTTGGAAAAATAAAATCTGAAAAAATGTCCGTAAAACCAAAGTATAAAAAATGTCTGAAAAAAATAGTTCGAAAAAAGTGGGAAAAAAAGTAGAATCAATGTCTGAAAAAGGTAAAAAAAAAAAAAAGAAAAAGTCTGAAAAATGCTGGAATAAAAGACTGAAAAATGTCTGAAAAAAAAGTCTGAAAAATGTCTGAAAAAAATGTTTTAAAAAATGTTGGAAAAAAAAGTCTAAACAATCACTAAAAAAGGTAAAAAAAAAAAAAAATGTCCCAAAAATTTGAAAAATGCTGGAAAAAGAGACTGTGGAAAAGGTCTGAAAACAAGTCGAAACAATGTCGGAAAAATGTCCCCTAAAAAAAGTCTGAAAAAACTGACTTAAAAAAAGTTTGAAAAATAAAGTCTGAAAAAATGTTTGTAAAAAAAAAAAAGTCGGAAAAATGTCCGAAAAAAAAGTTTAAAAAATATTGCAAAAATAAAGTCCGAAAAAATTTTCCTAAAAAAAAAAAGTCGGAAAAATGTAGGAAAAAAAAAGTAAAAAAAAAATTGGAAAAATAAAGTTGGAAAAAATGTTCCTAAAAAAAAAAAAGTCGGAAAAATGTAGGAATGTCTAAAAAAGGTAAAAAAAAAAAAAAAATTGAAAAATGTTGGAAAAATAAAGTCTGAAAAAATATTGGAAAAATAAAGTGAAAAAATTTCCGTAGAAAAAAAAGTCGGAAAAAAAAAGTTTAAAAAATATTGCAAAAATAAAGTCGGAAAAAATGTCGGAAAAAAAAAAAAGTCGGAAAAATGTCGGGAAAAAAAAGTTTAAAAAATGTTGGAAAAATAAAGTCTGAAAAAAGTCTGAAAAAAAGTCTGAAAAGTGTCTGAAAAACAGTTTGAAAAATGCTGAAAAAAAGACTGAAAAATTTCTGAAAGAAAGTCTGAAAAAAGTCTGAAAAAAACAGTTGGAAAAATGTTGAAAAAAAAAAAGTCTAAACAATGTCTAAAAAAAAGGTAAAAAAAAAAAAAAAATCTGAAAAATGTCCCAAAAAAATGTCTGAAAAAAAAAAGTTTGGAAAAATGTTTGATAAAAAAGTCTAAACAATGTCTAAAAAAGTTAAAAAAAAAAAAATTGAAAAATGTTGGAAAAATAAAGTCTGAAAAAATGTTCGGAAAAAAAAAAGTCGGAAAAATGTCGGAAAAAAAAAGTTAAAAAAATATTTGAAAAAAAAAAGTCTGAAAAAATTTCCGTAAAAAAAAAAGTCGGAAAAAAAAAGTTTCAAAAATGTTGGAAAAATAAAGTCGGAAAAATGTCTGAAAAAAAGTCTGAAAAGTGTCTGAAAAAATTTCCGTAAAAACAAAAGTCGAAAAGAAAAAGTTTCAAAAATATTGAAAAAATAAAGTCTGAAAAAATGTCCGGAAAAAAAAAAGTCTGAAAAAAAGTCTGAAAAGTGTCTGAAAAAAAGTTTGAAAAATGCTGGAAAAAAGACTGAAAGATTTCTGAAAGAAAGTCTGAAAGAAGTCTGAAAAAAACAGTTTGAAAATTGTTGGAAAAAAAAAGTCTAAACAATGTTTGAAAAAGGTAAAAAAAAAAAAAAAAAATTCTGAAAATTGTCCCAAAAAAATGTCTGAAAAAAACAGTTTGAAAAAATGTTGGAAAAAAAGTCTAAACAATGTCTAAAAAAGGTAAAAAATAAATTTAAAATTTAAAAAATATTGGAAAAATAAAGTCTGAAAAAATGTCCGTAAAAAAAAAGGTTTAAAAAAGTTGGAAAAATAAGGTCTGAAAAAATGTCAGTAAAAAAAAAGTCGGAAAAATGTCGAAATTGTTTTTTCCAAAAATGTTGGAAAAATAAAGCCTGATGAAATATCTGTAAAAAAAAAGTCGGAAAACTGTTGGAAAAATAAAATCTGAAAAAATGTCACCCAGAATATTACCCCCGTCAAACTGCTCCTTAATTATATTATCTTTTTAGCTACAATGGCCCTGATACGCCGTCGTAGGAACCAGCTAAATTTTGTTATTACACGGCTGAGTTGAATACTCGATTCTGATCGTCAATCACGGTGTTCTGCGGTCTGTGATTTCTTTACAACAGACTGTTGCTATGTATAGCAGACCGTTGCTATGGACACATCAGAGCTGCCTCTGATGTCGGAGTCTTGAGGACTGTTTTTGTGTCAAAATATTGATTTCTTCAGTCAGTAGCTGTGTAATAAGCGAGATAATGTACAGCTAGCGGGTCATTGTTGTGAAAGACTCCCCAGCATCGCCCTGTCGGGGATTCACAACAATGATTCGCTAGCTGTACATTATCCCTAACTTAACATTATGCAAACCTATCCTGTGATGAGGCCGGTTGGCACAAATGCATAACATGACTTCAATCACAGATCACCTTATTTAGAAAACATTTGTGGACATTAAAACCTATTTATTTATATCTGAGACATTGACCTTTCCTTTGCTGCTGGTAGAATATTCTAACATTAATTAAGGCAGAGAAATACGACAGAGAGTGAACCAACCAACCCCGGTCTCCCCTGCACATGGGAGGATAAAGGTTGTCATGACGACCCTCTTGTCAGAGCAGCAAACCAGCTTTTTGTATTAATGAAAAGATGATTTTTCTACCTCTGGTCCTTGAATCCTTTTTCTTTTATCTCGTTCAGCATCTGCATTTATCTGATATTACAGAGAAACAGTGTGTAACGTTTGGAGCATCAGTGTATCGATGCTTTTTGTTCACAGTTTGGTTTTTGTGTGTCATTTCATTTGTATTCCTACTATCTAGGCTCCTAGTTCAGGATCTATAATGGTCTCTCATTTTCACTCTCCTTTGTATTTTTCTTTGTGTCCCTTCAGCTGCATCTCTAATTTCTCTCTTTTTAAATTATATCTCTCTTGCTCCATCTCTCTTTTGTGTCCCACAGTTCCTTGTTGCATTGCATTTATTTGGCAGGCGCTTTTGTCCAAAGCCGCTTACAATAAGTGCTTTCAGACTTAATAGGAACAAGAGGTAGATGTCTTCAGAAATTGGATGTGCATCCCTCTCATACAGTGTTCAATGCTACAATCTGCTCTTTGTGTTCTGGGGCCAGTTGCATAAACATAGACCTAGTCTTTGTCTCAGATGTAACTTGTAGGTGCCATGCCATTTAGTCTGAAAAATGCCCTGAAGCACATGGCTAATTATTATGCAAAATAATGTCATCACACCTTCCTGCTCACCATATTCTTTCTGACAAGCCCTGCTTTGCCTCTGGTTGGCCTACCCTGATATTCTGACCTTCTGAATCTCACTCCTCATGCCTGAGCCAACCAACCAATGCAACAAAGGTATTCAAGGCAACAAGATGGGAAGGTCCGATGATGTCATTCTGCATAATAATGAGCCATGTGCTTCTGTTTGTTACATGGAGAGTGTGTATCTTCAGAACAATGGGATTTTGGAGGAATGGTCCCCCTTTTGTCTTTTAACTGCTGCATAAAGCTTCCCGATGAATGACTAATGTAAGACTGATCGATCGTGGATATAAAATTAGATAACCTGTTGCGCAATGCATTATGGGTGGAATAGGACACTTGACACAGAAGAGGAAAATGGTGGATGCAACAGACACCACGCCAAGTACGGGAGAAAATAACAGAAAAGGTCATAAACAGATGAAATGGCTAGCTAAACTAAGCTTAAAGTAATGGATAAACAGTTGGAATAGTCAGCTAAAGGTTAGTTAAAAGTAATGGTAATTCTTCACTACATTTTATTGATGAATAAGGAGTAATGAATCCAACATTCATTCTCCTTTTAGCTGTGTTTTTGCCTCCACCAACTCCTGAGGAAAAATATCTGACTCTTTTATCTGCTAGATTTTCAAGCTAGTCTAATTTTGGCCTTTTGGTGCTGTGCAGATATTTTGCAGTGAGTTTATTAGATCATGCTGCGTCTAGAAATGTGGTTGATGAGAGTGAATCGTATCGTTAGTGTGCTCTAAAACCAAAACGTTCAGATAAAAGTGTCTGAAAAGCTCCATAGAGCTGCAGAGTTGTTGATCATTTTCAGTGTCATTTAATATATTGAAAATATTGATTAGGGGAGCTAAATAATTTCCTATGCGTTTTTTAAAATGGCAAATTTATGTTGGCACTATTACTTTAAGCAAGATAAATCATCACATTGTAGTTGCCAGCTCTCCCTTCACCTCCATCTCAGAGCCGTGTTGTTATCTAAAGAAACAATCCTCTGTGCCTTTAGGTGCTGTATAACCTTGAAGAGCTGCCTTGACTTCCTGTCTAACTTCCTGTCTCCCTCAGGATAAACTCTTGTCCCAACAACTGCTCGGGCCACGGCAGATGCAGCACGGCGAACTCGGTCTCGGGTCGCGTGTACTGTGAGTGCGAGGAGTACTGGAAGGGAGAAGCCTGCGACATCCCGTACTGCAGGGATAACTGTGGCAGCCCGGGTCACGGCTACTGCGACCTGACCGGAGAGAAGCTCTGCGTCTGCAACGACAGCTGGCAAGGTAAGAGTGTTTCATCAGGGGGATTAAACTGATGAACTGAGGAGGTTTATTGGGAAACTTTTAGTTTAACTGGAGTTCAGCCAGGGTGGTGAGATTTGTCTTTTTTGGCCTGGAGCTGATGGGTTTTGTGGAGAGATTTCAGAAGGATAGAGGAGGAAGCAGATGATGGTGGGGATGGAGATAGTTGGATGTGTTGTAGGCTATCTGAACTAGGGCTGTCAAAGTTTACGCAATAATAACTAGGGGTAAGAAAAGTTTTTTTTAATGCCAGCATCAATATATTTGCTTAATTTGAGTCTATGTGGAGGTAGAAGGAAGTTGCAGCTTTTATTGTTGTAGTCTGAGTAACGTGACGTCATATCCGTTCCGTATCCGTCAACCAAAACAAACCGCAGTGAGCCGAAACAGGAAGGTAGAAAACGTCGGAGGGTCTGCGTGGACACGACCTGCACCCTCACATGTTAAATCCAGCGTGGTAAACACTACACATCCAGTAAAGGATCTAAACACTTTGGGTTTCACACATTGACAGGAAAAGCAGAGCTAGACATCACGGCTAAAGCTGCATGCTAACTCTGTCACGGACAGGAAACGTTATCGTATCGGGGTAACGTGGCGGTCGAGCCGGCCGTCGCTCTCATTTCCGTGGTCAAATGGGCCGGCGCTACGACTGTAGAGCACCCAGATACTGACATTTATGTTAAATGCATTCAAACGGCCCCGATGGAGCTGACCATGGATGGATAAAGAGAACGGAGCTGACGGGAGAGCTAGAGACCACCTTGGAGAAGTTAGAGGAAGTAGACACGTGGGACTACGTCCGGTTTTCAAAATAAGATGTTAACAAAGGGAACTGTATATACAAATTACATATATGGAAATAAGATTGATTGGATTATATTCACCAGAAGTATAAAACATTACATGTCCCTTACAAATTAAAAAGAAAATACCACTAATTAGTGAGGGAAATGTCTTTATTCTTTGATTTTTGGGTTGCTGGATAATAAATAATTCCTGACAACGACTGATATATTTGACTTCAGGACATCTCTGACTACATACATGCTAAAAATAAAAATGTTTTACTGTATTAATTTAGATATTTACCAAAGTAAAAGTCCCTAGAAGTGTATGATTCAACTTTTTCCCATGGTCTAGTGTTAAAAAAGTTAACAAAAATCACAATAAATCGTATTATGGAATTGCAATACTTAAAAATCATAATACATATTGAATCCGCACCCGAGTATTGTCATAGTGATGAAACTAAAAAACCTAAAGAATCCAGTGGTACCAGGAGGAAAAACTGTCATGGCCATTTTCAAAGGGGTCCCTTGACCTCTGACCTCCAGATATGTGAATGAAAATGGGTTCTATGGGTACCCATGAGTCTCCCCTTTACTGACATGCCCACTTTATGATTATCACATGCAGTTTGGAAGATGAATAGCCTAAAATCTCAAAATTGATCAGTGCATGAAAAACAGTGTTTTTGCCTGTAGAGTCTCTCCTTAATTCCACATGTCATTGTTGCACCTTCGTATAATCACTTTGCAGTCGGTGCAAATGAGGCCAGTGCCGGTGTTATTTATTCTGAAAGCATTTCTCCTGATGGCTGTAATGAAGAGAATCTTTTTGATGTTTCTGTTTCATTATTTAATGAGAAAAGGGAAGGAATAGGAAACAGATAAAAGGAGGAGAAACAACAGTTCTCCTGTTTATGATCAACATAATGTTGTTACCTGATTCAATATTTCTTTATGTCATAAAACAATAGATATCCTGGGAAATCTGTTATGAGGCTTCATTATTTTAGTTGTTTATGTTGCATTTGTGAACAATTTGCTCTTTTAGCAGCACACAGAACACATTTATGATACACAGGTTCACGGTATCTGACTGATATTACTTCTTTTTTTAAAAGTTGTGTATTTCATGATGCAAACTGGTCAAATCTGAAAATGTCTGGCTATATATACAGTATGTACGATACAATGAATGCAAATCAGATGCAGTTTCCTCAGTGACTGTCTCATTTGTTTAAGGCAAATATACTGATGTCCTGATATTAATGTGGTAATTGTACATGAAGAATCTGCAGATAAACTGTTTTCTTTAGAGATATAAAACAGTTAAATATAATATATAAAACTGTTTTATATCTATTCTTATTTAGTTTTCTTATTTGTCTGAAGCATCAATCACAGACTCAGTGCCAAACGCACAAAATAATATTACAATTGTATCATTTTATAATAATAATAATAATAATGCTTCACAACACGAAAAAAACAATAAAACAATGACAATAAAATAGAATCAAATACAATATATAGATAAATAAATCGTAATGAAATAACTTAAGCTTTTTTTTTTAAAGAAGAAATTATTCATGTTGGACTTATTGATGAAGTTGTGCCTAATCTCATCAATATCAGTGTTTAATTGTCCTCCTGTTATTCCTGACAAGCTGAATCTATCCTCAAAACAATTCAGAACCAATGTTTTCTTATGATGATGATAATAATAATAATATTTTTATTATTATTATTATTATTATTATTATTATTTTAATCAAACCTAACCAGTCATTCCAGTGTGGTGAAGTTAGATTAGATGGTGAAGCGCTGCCCCCTCCTGGATTAATGCTGTAAGCACAAGTAGAATGTTACTGTATATTTTGGCTTATTTTGTGTGCAGACACATGTTGGTAGTAAATCAATATCAATTTAAGAAATCTTGCAAGTTAAGGGAAACAATGATGCATTAGTTTCACACAGAAAAACTATTTTTTTTAATCAATAATGTTACTATATGTTTTTTTCTAGCACAAACTAAGGCAGAGATCAGATTTGTCATTTTTGTTTAGAGTGTGCATGCGTGTTGTAAAAGATCTGAATTAATACGACGAGTCATTTATTCAATAAGCTGTTAGTGTAGTGTATGTGTGTCTCTGGGGTGATGAGTCTGGTGGGGACGGACACACAGCATCGTCTAACACACAAACAGTCGGGGTAATAAAGGTGCTGGTCACCATAGCAACTGACATTTCAGAGCAAGAAAAAATATGTCTTTGTTAATGAAAAGAGCATCTTCTGTCATTATTTGTCCATCTCTTCTCCCCTTCTATCCCTCCACTCTCCTCATCCCACCATCCTCAGAAAGAGACGAGTATTTGAAAGCATGAATTAGTGTTTCTCATTAGTTACCCGCTGAAACGTTAATCGGACCCACCTGCTCCATTAGAAAACCCGCTGATGATTTCAGCTTCTTTATATCACCCATAACTGGTTAGCAGAGAGGTCAATAATAAGCTTAAAGAGAATGATGTTATGGCTCTGCTGGTGTCTAATCAGCTCTCTGTTTTTATTATTTTTCTAATTTATATATTGTTACGATTATTTATTTATTTTTTGTAGAGATTATTATTATTATTAATTTATTTTCCTAACTACCTACTAGTACTGTACTAAAAAACTGTAAAATAAATGCTTTTAATTTTTTTAAATTTATTATTATTATTATTATTATTACTTATATATGTATTTTTGTAGATATTATCATTCTTTTATTTTTCCTTATTACCTACTAGTACTGTACTATCACTATTATTATTTGTTTAATTACTGTTTCTGTGTAATTACTGAGCTTATATAAATATTTTTAAGCTAAAAAGTAAAAAAGAAATATTTTTATTATTTTTTTATTTATTATTATTATTATTATTATTATGCATATGTATATGTATATGTATATGTTTTTTGTAGGTATTAATATTCATTTAAATTTGTTTCCTAATTACCTACTAGCACTGTACTATCACTATTATTATTTGTTTAATTACTGTTTCTGTGTAATTACTGAGCTTATCTATAAATGTTAAGCTAAAAAGGTTTGTTTTAAATAAAAACCTTTTAATTATTTAATTTTTTTGTATTTTTATAATTTTTTGTATTTACTGTATATATTATTCATATTTTTCTTTATATTCTTTTTGTTTTTTTTATTCTTATTAAATATATTCTTATTAAAAATATATATATATTTTTTTCCTAATTACCTACTGGTACTATCACTATTATTATTTA
The DNA here is from genome assembly GCF_043250625.1 of Sebastes fasciatus. NCBI lineage: Eukaryota > Metazoa > Chordata > Actinopteri > Perciformes > Sebastidae > Sebastes > Sebastes fasciatus. The sequence continues at coordinate 31,709,658 of NC_133803.1, forward strand.
TGTAATTGGATTTCTTTCTGTGATTTGTGTGACCCTGGAGGGGCTATAATGAAAAAATACCAGTAAAAAGAAGTTAAAAATAACGTGTTTTTTTTTTATCGTTCAGCAGCTCCAGTGATTGAATTAGAACAGATTTATCCTCTTTGTTACTGATTTTTTTAATAACAACACACACTGCAATGGTAATCACTGAATGCATTCTGCTAATTGGGAGGCAGCAAATTCAGGAAACTTCAAATTCTACACACAGTGATACCAAACTACCACATAACAACTCTTACTTCCTTTCCTCTTAATGCCACTTTAATATAAGTAGCATGTTTCACTCATTGAGCTGTGTTTTTTAACCATGTTTGTGTCTATTAAAGACGCTGTAATAAATAAAGTGTGTGTCTTTCTGTGTCTCAGGTCCAGACTGCTCGCTGTCCGTCCCATCCACCGAGGCCTTCTGGGTGCTGCCGAGCGTCAAACCGTCAGCTCAGTCTCTGGGCCGGGCGTCCCATCAGGCTCTGGTGCACTCTGGGCTGATGTGGGTGGTGGGAGGATACTCCTTCAACTACTCCAACTACCACATGGTCCTCAAGTAAGCAGCACCAGTCTGACTCAACACCACTCCGTCTGTCTGTCTGTCTCTGTCTGTCTCACTAGGACACTAAATGGAACTGAGCCAAAAAGGTCTTTTAGCTGCAGACATTTTGACTCTGCAAACAGGTGCAACTAATAATATTATACATGGCTGCATTCCATTTAGCTTCAGCTTCCCGGGCTGTGGTATTGTGCATGTTGTTTAACTGTATTCAAGCACCTAAATGGAGCGGAGCCGTCTTTAATGCTATTCGTTCCACCTGTGCTTTTATTAGTCCTTAAATTCCACCTCCATCTCTGTAGTAGGCCTACCGCTTATAGGGACTGGACTTTGTTAGACTTTAGTATGATGTATCAAGATCATATATTTTGACCATATCTGTTCTGCTTTTGTTTGTTTTTCTTTAATGTCTGTCTCCAGCTACAACCTAGAGAGCAGTACGTGGGATGTGGTTCCCGTCAGCAGCGGTCCTCTCTACAGATACGGTCACTCATTGGCTCTCTACCAGGTAACACTGCTCACTCACACTGATAGAGAGCAGTTGTCTGAATGCAGTAAAATACAAAAACACAGTAGTCTACTGTGTATTTGATGCACTCTTATCAGTTGATAAGTAACAAAAATTCAATGCAGTCCAGATTGCCTCCACACCAGGGTCTGAAATTAACACCCGCCACCCGCCAAATGCATGTAAATTGTTGGCTGTCGCAGGCAAAATCGCCAGGTTATCACTAGAGATGGGAATCGAGGATCGGTTCACGTTGAGAACGGGTTCCTCGTTGTCTGATTCCTTGGCATCTCAAGCCTCCGTGACTATCGATTCCTCTCGTTATTATCGCGTTAACTTTGACATCCCTGATTAGATCATATTTGTCCATACTCAGTTTTAACCAGTACTTTAAGACCTGAAACCAGTTTGTATTTCACCCCTATGTAGAAACTTGTATGTTGATAATTCTTATTGTTTTGATTTAATTTTCTTCTGTTTTCTGTTTCAAGTGATTGTAAACTGAATGCCTTTTTACCCTTTGACTGTTAGTCAGAGAAAATAAGATATATGAAGACATAATCGTCTGCTTGATTGATGACTATTTAATCATTTCTTCAAATTATAATCCCCAAAAGACTTACTTATAAGGAAAGTAATCATTAACTCTTTGAAACATTTACACTGTTTTGGAAGAGCGACCCATTATTAACCTTACCTTGTGAAGAAAAGGGAATGTGTCCCGTATAAATCACTCACTTCACACATGCGGAGCATCAAATGATGTGTCTCTGTCCAAACATTGGGTTTATTTCTGTTTGTAAGAGGTAATCTGATAGTGAAGGACGGAGGGAGAATGAAGACAGATGTCTGTGTTGTGTTGTGATGAAGGTGAGATTTGATCCGGAGGAGATCAGGGTGTCTGACTGGAGCCTGGAGGAGATTTGTCGGCAGCAGTGACTCTTGTTTTGTTTACTGTACACACACAATCTTTACCTTCCTGTTACACTGAGGAGGGATGACAGGTCTTCACTTCATCGCTGTAGTCTGTCGTCTTCTCATGAAACCTCACGAAGCTGGTTTTATTTTTATCTTTGGGGAGTAACAGAGACGTCCAGCCAGCCCTGCTGACTCTTCACCTCTCACCCTTCAGTTTCACACTGATATTTTAAGGGTGACTCCTCCGTCATGTTGCAGCTGCTGCTCTGCAGATACAGACGTGATGGTCGCATGATGGACAAGCTGCAGGGCTGCACTATTAGAGCATGTTAGTTTATCATTAGAGACTCAGAGGAGCAGTGTGTAGGATTCAGTGCCATCTAGTGGTGAGAACCCCTCCGCTCACTACTCCCTTTCCAAACGTGTCGGATAACTACGGTGGCCTTTAGGTGACGTAAAAACACGAGAGCCGTTGTTTGGTTTTGTGACCTCTGTGAGGTGTCTTCTGTCTAAATGAACCACCCAGAGCTGGCCAAGCTTGTGGTATCAGCCAGTTTATTCTACATCTGCATTTATGAAACAGAGTAAAGTGGTCATCTCTTGTGGACAAATAGCACATGCTCTGTCTGGTGATAAATCCTCCGCTGCTTCTCTTTTTGAAAATCTATAATTACTTATGCACAATTCATTGACACAGTGATCGTATATTGGGATTAGATACAAACAGAAATATGCCCCTCTCTTGAATTTAAGAAGAAAAAATATAAATAAATACATTAATACAGATTTCTCAAACCGGACAGTTACCTTTTTTTAGTATTTGTCTTCTTATAATAACAATTATGTAGCTTAATTACATAACAAAACACAGGAAGTAATGTTACACCATAGAAAAATACCTTATCTGCATGTTTAAAATATTGTCACACTCTATAAAGCGACATACAATAACATACCTGCAGTCATAACAAAGGACACAGAGTTAATGGTCATCTCTTGTGGACAAACAGTGCGTTCTCCGTCTGAAAAGACGGCATCATGTTATTGTTAATTTGTTGGCTAGCTCGAGTTTTACTGGCAAAACACATAAAAACGAATCTTAATCTAAAACAAATAATATCCAACCAAATAAAGACAGCTCAATTTAATTTCAGGTTATTATACGCTAAAGAAAACATGCTTATTAATATTATATTACATTTCAATACAATTTCAATACAATATATCCCCTAAATGTTACACACTGGCCTTTTATAGCTGTTATAATAATAACATTTTCATATTGACAGATAATTAAATTACATATGTGTCATGTGTGAGGAGATAAAACGTGTCAATAATTGAGCTTGAGAGATTAAGAGGTGCTGTTATGTGGATTTTGTTGTAACTGAAGCCAGGCTAGCAGTTTCCTCTTGTCTTTATACTAAGCTAAGCTAACTGACTGTCGATCTTCTCATCGAACTCTTTGGCATTTTGGGAAATACACTTATTCTCTTTTTTGCAAACTATTCGTAGCGATCACATCAACAGACGCTAATAAGGATACCATTAACAATAATCAATATATTTATTGTTGATTATGTGCCATTGTTGTGTTTATAGATTATTGAGCTGCACACACAAACCAATAAAAGGAGACAAAGGTAAGTCAGGCGTCTGGAGCCTCGTGTTCGCTTCAGGTGTATCGCACAATGTTTTTTAAACAAGGACTCTTCTCCTCAAACTATACATTTTACCTCAGAGGCCAAATTCTCCATTAGCATATAAATGAACAGCAGCTGTGAGGAGGTTCTGCACAACAGGAGCTGGAAGCAGCAGCACGCCAGCTCAGACTCAACACACAAACAGTATGTAGGAGGACTGTGTTGCTTTACATTAAAAACGTCTCAAACACTCACCTCTCTCTGTCTCTTCTCCCCTCTCGCAGGACGACCTCTACATGTTCGGCGGGAAGCTGGAGGCGAAGTCGGTCAACGTGACGGACGAGATGTGGGCGTTCAACATCCCCAGGCGCACCTGGTCGCCGCGGAAACCGACCCCGCCTCCTCCCTACGCCCTGGAGGGGCACACGGCCCACGTGGTGGAGCTGGCCGACGGCGAGCCGGTGATGCTGATCTTCTTTGGCTACTCGCCGATCTACAGCTACGTCAACAAAGTCCAGGAGTACAACATCAGTAAGTGAAGCTGCTGACTCTGCTTTAATTTACATTTCTCATGAACGCAGGCTCATTTACACACAGCTCAATCAATCAAACTTTATTTATATAGCGCCTTTCAAACAAGTCAGTTGCAATTCAAAGTGCCGGACAGACCATTGACAAAAATGTAGTGTTAAAAATGGATTTAGAGACTAATGCACACCAAAACAACTAAGATAAAAGTTTATTCAATAAGAAAGCAATAAGAGATGGGTATATAAGATAATAAAAGCCACTAATTTCTTTACGCATTAACGCAACTTGTGATTTTCAGGTTGTAGCAGGCTCAGTTTTAAAGGTAGAGTGAAGATACTGGTATCATATGAAGCTAGAAAAACCTAATAAATCCATGTTATACTGACCTCTGACCTCCAGATATGTGAATGTAAATGGGTTCTATGGGTACCCACGAGTCTCCCCTTTACAGACATGCCCACTTTATGATAATCACATGCAGTTTGGGGCAAGTCATAGTCAAGTCAGCACACTGACACACTGACAGCTGTTGTTGCCTGTTGGGCTGCAGTTTGCCATGTTATGATTGGAGCATATTGTTTTATGCTAAATGCAGTACCTGTGAGGGTTTCTGGACAATATCTGTCATTGTTTTGTGTTGTTAATTGATTTACAATAATAAATATAAACATAAATTTTCATAAAGCAGCATATTTGCCCACTCCCATGTTGATTAGAGTATTAAATACTTAACAAATCTCCCTTTAAGGTACATTTCTGGACACTTTATTGTGCTTCTGCATGTATTGTTTAGTTTCCCTGGTTAGCCAGTAGATGGCGATGTCACACAGTGTTTTAAACCAACAGACACAATTAGATGTTTGACACTTTCTGGAGAGGAAAACACACACACACATATACACACATGTCCGTACACACCATCCACTAGACACACAACAAATGTGTGCAGCTACACAACGTACACACACACACACACACACACACAGCGAGCGGTCATTAAGAGGAGGAGGCACCGGGCCGGAGTGTCTGAGAGAAGACAATGATTAATGAATCCAATGCATTCCCTCACTCTCCTACCTCCCTCTTTCTCTCTTCTTCTTCTTCTTTTCCTCCCTCCATCTTTCTCCTTTCATCCTCCAGGCCTCGGTCTCTGACCCCGTCTGTCATCGCTCCTCCTCGCTCCCCGTCATCTCCTGCTCCTCTCTCTTCACCTCCTCCTTCCTCCTCTCCCCTTGTGTGTCTATCACTTTCATCCCCAGCCACCTCCACCTCCACCTCCACCACCTCCGCCTCCTTCCTCCTTCCTCCCTCTGACGGAGTCACGGTGTTTCGTCTGCGGCGAGCATCATTAGGCTTCAGAGGTTTCAACCTGGAAATGAGCGTTGGGGAGAAGCAGAGTGTAAAAGGATTTAATGACCACTCAGAGAGGCAACTTCACAGCAATTAGCTGCCAGAGATGAGATAACAGTTGACCTTCTCCTTCCTCCTCGTCTCTCTTCCTCTTGTTGTTTCTAGATGATTCTCTCGTTCTCGCTCTTTTCAGGGCTCACGTTCTGCTGACTTTTTTTTCTTTATTTTTCTCTTTATTGATATTTCTTTAAGGTGAATAGGGGAAAACTTCTAGATGTCACCATGACACTTCCCAAGTTGATTACTGACATTGTATGTTTAGATATGCAAAATCTTATTAAATATGTGCTAATTTTCATACATTTCCAGAACATAAATGTAAACATTGGATAAAACCAGGTTCAAAATTCTTGTTTCATCTTGTCGATATATTAGAGTCAAAGGTTTTTATTGAGGGAATATCTCTTTTTATAACTATTATTTTCATTTTCGATTCATCTGTTGATTATTTTCTCGATTAATCGATTAGTTGTTTGGTCAATAAAATGTTGATCAGTGTCTCCCAAAGCCCAAGATGACGTCCTCAAATGTCTCAAATGTCTCCAATATATTCAGTTTACTGTCATAGTGGAGGAAAGACATTTTAGAAGCTTCAATCAGATAATTTTGACTTTTTTTTTTTTTTTTTAATTGCTCAAACCGCTTAATCAATTATCAAAATAGTTGCCGATTAATTTAATTGTTGACAACTAATCGATCAATCATTGGAGCTCAACAAATCAGAAAATACTGTCAACAGCCATAAAAAACAAGTTTTTAGGAATAAAATGTTGTATAAAATCAGAATCATAAAAACATTTTTTATTATTTAAATATTTGCTTTGGTTAAAAACAAATCTTGGCAAGCTGCTTAGAGTTAGTGTTATGAAGTTAAACAAGTCATAATTCTCTCTCTAATATTGGTTTTATTTTGATGTGAAAACATCTCCTTCAAACTACTGGATTTATTCAAGTTCACGCGAAAAAACTTAATTTTACGAGGTTACATTTGAACACATCATGACAACGTTGTAATTACCTTTGCCCAATGGTCATTTTTACTGAGCAGAGTGTGAAAACTGCATCCGAGGCGTTTTAAAGTTCCTCCTCCTTCTAAGGCTTTCTTTCTTTGTTGTGTCTTTTCTTTATTAGGGAGCAGCTCGGATGATGTAATCCCTGCCTGTTTTTAATAACATTTTCTGTGCACCTGAATTCATCGCTGTGCATCACACCGGTCTAATAAAGGAGGCGCTTTTAAATTAAATAAAAGTCTAATTTCCTCTGGCCTCTCTTATACTGTTTTGGCTCAGTCTCTCTCCGCCTCTTCTCTTCCGTCTCACCTCTGGAATTAAAAGTGCTTTTGTGGCATGAAAGTGAAAAGCCGAAACCTGCCAAAAAGAATCGGAAACTTTTTAAGTCATATACTTTTACTGCATTAATCCGACCTCTCTCTCCGTGTGTGTGTCTCAGGGTCCAACTCGTGGCAGGTGGTGTCTGCTGAAGGCGCCGTGGTCCAGGGAGGTTACGGCCACAGCAGCGTGTACGACGAGGCCAGCGGCTGCGTGTTTATCCACGGGGGATACAAGGCGCTTAGCAACAACAAATACGGCCTGGTGGACCACATGTACCGGTACCACGTCCACACGAAGACATGGTGAGAGCACAGAATGTTGTTAACTATTACATCCGTGTTCTTCCTGCGTGCGCTTTGAAACTTGACTACACTTTTTACTACCAAGTTGTTTACTTATACTGAAGTAAATGCGTGCATGCAGGACGATGCACACAACGATGCCTGTAATGATAATACTGGTTATAATAATAGTTGTTATAGTGTTATGTAATGCGAGCTAACGCAGTGCTTGAGTCAGAGAGAGGAGAGGAGGGTGAGAATAGAAGGATCTGACAGGAGGTCTGACCTCAGGTGACCCCCGGCAGATGGATGGGTGAAAGAGGACGCTCACTCTCTTCACATTCATATGAACTCTCACAACCTGCTGTCTCCTCATGACTCTCACTTTGCAAGTGGAATTTGTTGTCGGAGTCGGGTGTCGCCGGAGCTGCTGGAATTCTCAAACTCCCAGACCGGAACATTTCTGGGTATTCCAGTTATTCTTCACAGCTACAGCTCAACGTAAAGACCGAGTCCTCTCTGTCAGCAGAACGCTGCTGACGAGTCTACCAGGGATGGATAGAGTCCTCTACATGACGTCTGTATGTTAATAGTTCCCAACGGGTCTGGGATCAGGGTCCACGTGTCTCCTTAGTTCAAAAAATCAAAACTAAAACGAATGAAATGAGGGGATCTTTTCCCTCGATTTGAACGTCCTCTTCATTCACGATACTCCGCCGACAAATTATATAGTGAATGTAGCTCTGAAATGTATATTTTAGTCCTTTCTGTTTACTTCCCTCTGATAATTCAGAATGATTATTCCAGAAATATCTCTCACTATTTTGTATATACCGTTCCCTTTGTTAACACCTTATTTTGAAAATCGGACGTAGTCACACGTGTCTACTTCCTCTAACTTCTCCAAGGTGGTCTCTAGCTCTCCCGTCAGCTCCGTTCTCTTTATCCATCCATGGTCAGCTCCATCGGGGCCGTTTGAATGCATTTAACATAAATGTCAGTATCTGGGTGCTCTACAGTCGTAGCGTCGGCCCATTTGACCACGGAGATGAGAGTGACGGCCGGCTTGACCGCACGTTACCACAATACGATAACGTTTCCTATCCATGACAGAGTTAGCATGCAGCTTTAGCCGTGATGTCTCGCTCTGCTTTTCCTGTCAATGTGTGAAACCCAAAGTGTTTCCATCCTTTACTGGATGTGTAGTGTTTACCACGCTGGATTTAACATGTGAGGGTGCAGGTCGTATCCACGACGACCCTCCAACGTTTTCTACTTTCTAGTTTCTGCTCGCTGTGGTTTGTTTTGGTTGACGGATACGGAACGGATATGACGTCACGTTACTCAGACTCCAACAATAAAAGCGGTAACTTCCTTCTACCTCCACATAGACTCAAATTAAGCAAATATATGGATTCTGGCATTAAAACATCGATTTCAAAATCCTAAAAAAAAAAAAATCATCATACATCGATGAAAAACTTTTTTTCCCCTTAGTGCTCATAAACACAAACATATTTTTAATTTATGTGGCTCAAAGTTCCTAGGATACCTTAGACAAAAATAGTTTAGCTATGGTGACAGTGACAGTGTTAGTTAGACCTCTCAACACAGAGCAGTCCGTGCTTCCTGTGTGTTCATCATGTTAGGAGGCTCAGTGAGTTTCTGTCACATATCAGAGTCTCTGTTGGAAACTCAGCGATGCTGCAGTAACAGAAGAAGCCACAGTTGGTCTCCAATATGTGACCTTTGACCTCAAAAGAGGTCACACACAGCAGACGGAGACCTCCTACAATGTCTGTGTGGAGTCTGTCTGTATGTGTGTGTGTGTGTGTGTGTGTGTGCTGCTTCCATGAAAGAACAGTTGGTATGAAGGTCAGTCACCACAGGCCAGGTCACACACCCCGACAGACGCCATCAATAACACGCCACCGTGGACACATAACGAATTAACGCTCTCCTGATTCGTCTCCCTCTCTCTCTCTCCACCTGTGCAGGCTGATCCTCGGGGAGAGCGGCGTGGCGCGGTACCTCCACTCCGCCGCTCTCCTGAGCGGCACGGTGCTGGTTTTCGGTGGGAACACTCACAACGACACGTCGCTGAGCAACGGAGCCAAGTGCTTCTCTGCTGACTTCCTGGCGTACGATATAGGTAAGAACAAGTCCTAAATAATCACACACAGACACAGAGAGACTGGTAGTACAGTATGTTATGTTATATATAACTCTATTAGATCTATCGGATCATATTGAAGCTGCAAACTGGGTCATTTTTTTCTCCATGTTGCCTCCTATGATACACACAGTGTGGAGTTGCCAACCACTTCCTGACACCCAATACAGAGGCCCAATAACCAATCCGGCCACTACACCTTCTCTCTACTTAATGCCACTCCCTTTACGCGTTCTCATGGAGGGTCCGCCATATTACGTGGCGTCCCAAACCAATTAGCATGGAGTGGAGGTGGACTTTAAAACCCAATGCTGACTTTACCAGCTGCCCCGACCATGTGCAACACCGTTTTGTGTTCATCATGGAGGACGCTCCGCACAAATGTGAGACTACCCATACAAAAGTAAACAACTCAAACTAAGATGGACATTTAATATTGTCATGCAGACGTTAACAACTTAAAGTAACAACCCGGTGTCACGGGAAGGCGTCTAAATAGCATGACATTACACGGACATTCCACGTGTCATGAGGACGCATTTTAGCCTTTTTGCGTGTCATTTTTACGCCACGTAACAAAACGGTCACAGGTATGTTTAGGCGACAAAACGATTTAGTTAGGTTTAGGAAAAACTTTATGGTTGGGCTTTAAAATAAGTACGTAAAAGAAGTAAAATACGTACGGAAACAACGTAACAGAGGTACGGAAAAGTAACCGACGTCGCTTCAAAATAACTCAGGGACATTCATTTAAGCACATATTTGCTCTTATATAAATTTACATTTATAATTGCATTACTATTTTATTATTACATATGTTTATATTTATTTTAACTGCACTATTTCATGCCTTAGATCATCATTTGGCTTTTACATTTTCTTGTTTGATTTCCCCTTTTATGTATATTGTATAAATGTTTCATATGATGCCATGTCTAGCTTTAAAACTGAGCCCGCTACAACCTCAAAATTGCGAGTTGCGCCCTAATGGGAACGTCATTTTATAAATAACACTCACACCTTGCTAAACCAATCTTCAACTCACGAAAACCCTCTGAGAAAATATATTGTATTTGCTCCTTTTAGTCCTTCTCAGTGCTTTCTTACACACAGAAACACACATTCAGTACATACAGATGTTGTGTGAATCAGCAGTGTTGGATGAAATGGCCTTAATGGTGTTTACTGTATGAAGAGAGGGTCAGAGGAAAAGAAAGACTTACAGTATCAGAAACTAAAAATAATGAAATAAAAGTCTGTGAGTGTGTTGGTATCTAGAGGCCGTGGGATCGGTAGAGAGTTTGGATGATTAAGGATCCCATTACAGGCGACCCAGTCGCACCATAGACCAGATGGCACGAGGATGTTTCCACCTGTCGACGGCGACAGAGAAATGGAGGCATGAAGGGAGCTCTGGGAGAGGAAAAGAGGGATTACACCAACGAATCACAGTAAAGAAACAACAGGGAGCATAAAGATGAACAAGAATGGAGACAGAAGGAGGGAAACAATAGGAAAGATGGATATAAACGCCAGGAGAAAGGTGGATAAAAGAGGGAGAGGAAGAAGCAGGAGGTGGAGCAGAAGCTCAGCGGGGTCGAGTTACCGCATCCTTTTAACATTGTGGAGAAGTTTCTTAATTAATTGTATTCTATAATGAACTTAACTCGAGGTCCGCTAACTAGCTTTTTCCAGAGCTTTCAGTCGTGACCAAAGTTTCAAAGTGAGGTGATGAGCTGAGCTATTGCATGGGAAGAGAGGAAACTCTAAGACCTTGAGATCAGAGCTGTTATAGGAAACTGAAACTGAAACCAAACCAAAATAAGCAGTGAAAAATAATAAAATAATAATAAAACAATATCCTTTAAGAAGAACTAAAACTAAGCTGAAACAATATTGGTTAAAAATTAATAGAAATAAAATAAAAATGAACATAAATTAATTTCAGTTTTAGTTTTTTAGCTCTGATATATCACAACTGAAAAGGCAGAATTTCCGTCAGCTCCCGTGATGTTGAACAGACTTGACCTTCCAGGAGACGGCGCTACGTCGCCATTACTTCTCTAATGCCGACCTCACACCAAACGACTTTTCAAGCGATTTCACTTTCGCAGACATATTCCCAATATTGGAACAAAATCAGGAGAGTTTTTCTAGAGTCTCCATCGTTTAATGTGAGTTGGTCATAAAACTCAGTCCAAGCTGTCTTTTCTCGTCTTGACATTAAATCAAACAAGTTTAATATTTACTTTGACCTTTATTTAACCAGGTAAAATCCATTGAGAACCAATTCTCATTTACAATGATGACCTGGGCGGGGTTATCATCAATGTCATCAATGACGTGAACATTGTCAACAACCAATAGCAGCTCTCTCTCCAGCACCAAACAGGAAGCAGCAAACGGGGTAGAAAGTAAACACGGAGGAACTGGTGGAGTTGTGGAGTGAACAAGAACACCTCTTTGACGTGTTCTCCTATTTGTGCAACGATAGAGTTAGAGCTCGTAGGCTAATAGCAAACATTCCAGTAGCTAACGTAACATAGCTATGATTGAAGCCCCAGTCTTTGTAAAATATTATAGTCTGTGACTAAAAATTCTGATATTTAAGACACATTGTCTTTAGATGTGAGAGGGTGTCAGACTTCAGTCTTTTATAAGTCTTTTCAACGTCTCCTGTGTGTGTATTGTAGGCATAAAGTAGCGTGAAGATTAAACATTATATCCTTCCCTCGACAGTTCTCTAACCTTGTATTGTGTATGTATATGTAGCTTCAGACTTCTGAGTCATTATAGCTGGCCTTAACAAAAACAAACTCTCTGGAAACTAACTCAAACTAAACTGAAACTAACTGAACATTGAAAACTATTATAACCTAGGTTGGGATGTGGTTAAAAGCTGCAGGAAAAGCTGATTTTATACTTACATTTTTATATATAAAGAAGTGCAAAAGTATTTTTTTTCTCTCCATGAGATAATTAATTAGTTCCACCTGTGGAAGTCTCTTCTTTGTTTCGTCTTCATTCGCTCCTCCGATCCTCGGTGCTCACGGCGAGCGGAGAGGTTTCAAGAGCGCTAATTTGTTTTTGTTTTGCCGCGCTAACCTTGGAGGGGCGACGCCGCGTTATTAGCTTCTCCTGCTCTTCTGCTGCCACGCATTAGATTCAGGTCGACACGGAAGGCACTTTTCATTTGGATTTAATTCTCCGTCTCAGCCTCCAGCTCTCCCTCCTCCTCCTCCCCTCCACTCTGCCACCATCACACTTCTAATTAGATTTGGGAGGAAAATGAACTCTGATTAAAAACGCCGTCCTCTCCAAACTTGACACACCGTACCCACACACTGCTGTCTGCTGTGCACAAACACACACACCTGGTTCGCTGAGAGGCCCAGGGCATGCTGGGAGCTTGTTTGGGAGATGTTGGAAGCCATGATATATTGGAGGAGCAAACAGTGGCTGCCTCCTCCTCCTCCTCCTCCTCCTCCTCCTCCTCCTCCTCCTCCTCCTCTTCCTCCTCCATCAAGTCCTCCATTAGTGCAGATCAGATCAAACTGTCAATCAGCCCAGCCCGCCTGCCCGCCTCGATCTGCTCTCTTGATTCCTCCCTCTGTCCCACCATGCATTATTAACACAGATTTTCTCATATCCTGAGAGGAAATTAAAATCTGTGTTGATGTGTGTGTCCGTGTGTGTTTGTGGCTGATGAGTATCTGTTGAGCCTGAATCTCACGGTGGTTGCTAAAGTGTGTGTGTGTGTGTGTGTGTGTGTGTGTGTGTGTGTGCGTCCAGTACGACCAGAAGATGAGATCAAAAGTCACTGAAGCTGTAATCATTTTTAATTTAGAGGTAGACGTTTATAGCTGGCTGGAGTTCAGGTGGTTCTTTTAGAAACTTCACCGCCGCAACCATGAACTAATCAAAAGCTGCAAGCGGCATGCTTCGCGTCGGGGTGCAGCATCACCCTGTCAGGGATTCTTTCACAACAATGACCCACTAGTTGGACATTATCCCGCTTATTACACGGCTACTTAATGAAGAAATCAATCATGTGACACAAAAAAACAGTCCGCCAGAGTCCGACATCGACCGTTGCTATGGATGCAGTTCTGATGTCGGACTCTGGCGGACCGTTTTTGTGTCAAATTATTGATTTCTTCAGTAAGGAGCCGTATCATAAGCGGGATAATGTACAGCTCTGGCTCTATCTATCTGGTGTGGAGAGGAGGTCGTGTTGCTCTGGCTCTATCTGGTTGGTGTGGAGAGGAGGTTGTGTTGCTCTAGCTCTATCTATCTGGTGTGGAGAGAAGGTCGTGTTGCTCTGGCTCTATCTGGTTGGTGTGGAGAGGAGGTTGTGTTGCTCTGAATCATCTATCTGGCTTGGAGAGGAGGTTGTGTTACTCTGGCTCTATCTATTTGGCGTGGAGAGGAGGTCGTGTTGCTCTGGCTCTATCTGGTTGGTTTGGAGAGGAGGTTGTCTTGCTCTGGCTCTATCTATCTGGCGTGGGGAGGAGGTTGTGTTGCTCTGGCTCTATATATCTGGCGTAGGGAGGAGGTCGTGTTGCTCTGGCTCTATCTACTGTATCTGACGTGGAGAGGAGGTTGTGTTGCTCTGAATCTATCTATCTGGCGTAGAGAGGAGGTTGTGTTACTCTGGCTCTATATGGCGTGGAGAGGAGGTCGTGTTGCTCTGGCTCTATCTATATGGCGTGGAGAGGAGGTCGTGTTACTCTGGCTCTGTCTATGTTGCGTGGAGAGGAGGTTGTGTTGCGATTTGTGATTTGTGATTTAGGGCTATACAAATACAATTGACTTGACTTGACAGCGAGCTGGTCATTGTTGTGAAAGAAACCCCGACAGGGTGATGCGCTTGGCGGAGCGGTCTTTCATCGTCCTTAAGGGGTTTCTTTCACAACAGTGACCGGCTCGCTGTACATTATCCCTCACATAGTTAAGGTTAGGATAAGTCGTCGGGCAGCGATTCTTGTGTTCATTTCGTATAATTTTATGAAAATAAAAGTCAGATTTATTTAATTATTATTATTTATTATTCGTGACAGAATTTCAACACTTATTATTATGGTTTATTGACTTAGATAACCCTTTAGCTTAGGTTGTACAGATTTTAGGTATATGAAACATTTGAAGCTGCTCCAAGAAATGACATCACAATAAGCAAAAATACCGCTGGCGGACCATTTCTATTGCAGAGTTCAAAGGGTTAAACACGACATCAACTTTCATTACTGTGTGTATCTGCGTATGACTCCGAACACATCATCTTTCAGCAGTCCTCTGCTGCTCCTAATCTCACGATTTGTGGCTTTTGTTCCGTCAGTTGTACAATCCCAGTTGAATATGACTCTGGTAATGTGTAGTACAGTTGGTTATTGTTGCTGCCTGTTTTTTTGTCATACTAAACTAGTCCACAGGACAGCAGGCATTATAATCCAAGATTGTGATTGTAAAAAGCCACCATCTGCTTACTTGATCTTATTATGCCATGAAAAATGTTTTAATGGTAGATATTTAGGATAAAAAAAAATATTAGGGATGAGCTACTGAAGTTAAATGTAATATCACTATTCTGTATTGTGAAAATGAGAGCACGCCATAGGTCAACTCTCAGCCTGTGGGGTTAATTCGGCAAGTACATTTTCTCTAAAAACAAACAATGAAATCACACTTTGTTCCATTTACACCACTGTCTGTTTTATTACTTTTCAAGAACTACAAAACTCATCTTTTTCTATGAATACTTGACCTGACCTGATGAGCCTACAGGCAGTAGTGCAATTCAGCCTTCATTACTCCAAACTTTTTTTGAGGAACTCTGCAAGGAAGAGGGGGGGGGAAGAAAAAAAAAGTGTTGTGACTCAGTGTCCGATGAGTGACCAAAACCGATTTAAAACATAAAATACAACATCTACCAACCTTCATAGTTGATTCGTCCATCTCCGTCAATGTCTAGTTCTTTGATCATCTTGTCCACTTCTTCAGCAGTCAGCTTCACCCCAAGTTTTGCCATCACTTGGCGCACCTCAGCAGCAGTGATGTATCCACTGCCATCCTGAAATTACATAGTGAGTAAGCACATTTTTTAAAAACTGCTGCACATATGTGAGATTGCAGACAACATTTACCTTGTCAAAGTCACGGAATAATTCTCTGGTCCCCTCCTCGTCGTGTGTGTCCTTCATCTTCCTGGTGATCATGGTGAGGAACTCTTGGAACTCTATCGTTCCATTTCCTGAAGACAATATGACATTAATGAGGGATTTCCATCTAGCACATCAACAGTGTGTGTGGTTAGCAGGTTTTGAAGGCAGATTGAGTCCTCACCACCAGTATCCATTGCCCTGATTATCTCCTTCAGCTCTGCCTTTGTGGGATTCTGGCCCGCAGAGCACATAGCTTTGCCCAGCTCTTTGGTGGTGATTTGGCCATTTCCATCATGGTCAAAGACGTCAAATGCCTTTTTGTACCCTGATTACAAAAAAAAGTGCATGGGCTTCTTTAGTTAGGCAGATGTCACACCTATAGCTGGATATACACAGCAAATCTGGCAAAACAGTGGCTGTAATATAACACTGCAAGTGGTCCCAGAACAGAGCCATACCGCCAAATACACTGCTCAAAAAAATGAAGGGAACACTTAAATCACACATCAGATCTTGATGAACGAATTATTGAAGTCGAAAGTCTTTACTGATGTACATTGTATAAATCTGAGTAAAAGGTTGAAATCACAGGCTGATCCAACTTGAGTGAATTTCATCACAGCCTCTCATAATGTGACTCAGTAGTGTGTATGGCCTCCGCATGCCTGAAGGCACTCCCCACAATGTCTGGGCATGCTCCTGATGAGTCAGCGGATGGTGTCCTGGAGGAGCTGGACTACCTGTTCAACCTGTTTGAGCTGCAGGTAACGCCTCATGCTACAAATAGTGACAAGGAAACTAGCAGAACACAAAACTAGAGAAGAATCAGTCAGGAAGGAGAAGGAGAAGGAGAGAGCTACTGTCTGTGGCCACCACTTGCAAAACCATTCCCTTTTTGGGCCAAAGCAGGTGAAAGTGATTCACAATCACTTGTTCTTAACAGCGATGTCTTACCAGCAATCTCCTCTTCTGTAAACTGATCAGCCTGTAAAATACAAGATGAAGCAAAGACATTTCCAGAATTAGCTTTACCACCTTAGAACAAGCTGGATGGCCTCAAAGTTAAGGGACACCTATTCATTTAAAAATGCTGCAAACACATTTTATTAATATCTGTGTCAGAATCTGTAACAAAAACACGTTTTCGTGTTCGGTTAGCTAACAATCTTGTTACTGAACTTGGGAAATCGCAGAAATACTGAAATCAAATTGTTAGATCCACCTACATTTGAATGTTCGATGACGCCAACTTAACCATAAATAATCATAGACAACTTACAATTTGGCGGTAAATGATAGAGCTCTAGACTGGAGATAAAATATAATCTTGTTTTTTACCATTTGGATGTAGATGCAGCAGCTGGTTCACGACAAAATCCGTAACAAACCAAAGCCAACACAAAAGGGACTGACAATCTCTATGAACACACTGAGGAAGAGGCAACTAGACTCGCCTTTAATAGCTATCCTAAACTCCTCTTTTTAATATCACTCCACCAACTTCCCTTTTCCTTAGTTATTAAAATATTTTAAAACACTTTTAAATAAATTATTAGCTACACAAGAAAATCAAGAAACATCTGCAATGCCCACATAAGACTGCAGTAAAGGTATTAGAAATGATATTGCGTATTGCTGGTGGTCTACATAACGGCGTATGAATACTTTCTGCTACTCTGTGATGAGGCATAAGACGTAGCTGAAAGGAATCATGCCCTCTTATTGGTGTGTTTGTGATAAAAGCATTTGCAAGATTCTACAAGCAGTGATTTATTTTTTCAGGGGGAGGTTCACTGAGAGCAAAGCTCTCAGCACTGACAGCTCCTTTAGAGACTGCTCGGCTCTGACTGGTTGTTTTCCTTTGGGCGTGGTGGAAACTTGCAAATGCCTTATCAGATCAGATTTCGCAATTTGCGGGTTACCATCTAGACACGGCCCTGCCACACCCTCTGAAAGACGGTAAAGTCGGCCGAGGGCGCCGGCGTCCTCGAGGAGTGGAAGAGGTTAAAGCATTGTAGCACCACGTGCTCCAGATAGATTTAGTTGTCACACAGAAGTACACCTTAGCAGAGGTGAGAATTTACCACTTCGCCTTATAGGTTATGTTAAAGTACAGCTGACAAAACAACATCAGTGTTCGTGTCAGATCTAGAAATAGTATCCACAAGAGGATCACAGATTCAAATCTGCAGGTTGTTTTACCTTCTTCACAAGCTCATTATAGTATCCAGCGTCTGTTGTTTTTGTAGCGCCGGTTCTGTTCAGGAGAAATTATCATATCAGTCTAAAAACAACAGTGTGACATTTTATCATTAATTTTTAGATTTTTGTTCCGTGAGTTGTGTCCCTCAGGCAGCACTTCCTGTGTGACTGGAGCTGTGATGTTGGAGGGTTACGGCGCTAGAAATAACGGGATGGTGTCGGCTCAGCGTGGCAGAACATTTTGGGTGCGCTCAAATGGACGGCGACCGATAAATAATAGATCATTTTCAAATAGAAAGCGTTTGTTTATGGTCTTTTATTAAAGATCTTTTCAATGATTCTTGTTACGTCACGCTCTAGCCACGCTGCCTTTTGTTTAAAGAGAACAAAATACCAAACTATCCTCAACAAATTCTCAGCAGAATATGATTATCTCCAGAGGATCTTTAATTTCTTTAACAGCAGCGAAGAATGGACATATTTCATCTTTAAGCCAGCGATGCCTTCAGTTCTGCTTGATTGTATCAGCGTCACTCTAGTTGGCACATTAATACGACTGACCTTTAACCCCTGCTAGTGATGTACCCCCCCACCCCAACCTTCTACGCTGTCACCGTGTCCTCTACCGCATCCCCCCCGCTCTTAAACAAAGGCTCCCAATTAGCTCACTGCTTAACGAGCTCGTTAGCAACCTGGCGTCCCCGAGTCCTCGACTCTCCGGTTATACGTTCAGGGACGACTCATCTGGATAAATGGCACATTTACACTAACACACACACACACACACACACACACAGTTATTTCCATATGAATATAATGGGAGCACGTCGAGGTCATTAAAACATCAGAGAGTTGTAAAACCCAAATAGTAAAATACACAGAGCTGATAGCTTCAACGATAACCAGAGAGAGAGAGAGGTACTTTATGATGGTATCGGGTGTGTTTTATGAAGTCATCTCCCAGATTATCGTTCTCCCTATCTTCTCCATATCACCATAATTTAATGTGAAAAGGTTGTTAGCATAATGACTTCTTGTTCCTTGGGATGAAATTAAGGGAGGAGGTTGAATTGTGGGTCACCCTCCTCTCTTCTTTCTGCTCACAACCAATAACTTCGGTTCTCCTTGTGAAGAAAAAAGCAGCAAGATAAAGGAATTATGTGTATTTTTCGTCTTTTTGTTGTTCATCGTTTTCAATGAGGGCAAATCTTAATGCTTCAGTATACAACGCTATTTATACAATAGTGCGCTTCCAACGTTGTGGAGGGACGAGTCCTCTAAATTATTATTATTTTCTTACTTAAGAAATTTAAGGTTTAGTTTTTAAAATATATATATTTTTTTGAACCCACACGCTTCACGTGCATACAACATAACTGGTGTAACCAACTTGTCAAACATGTCTAGTGCGATATCTAGTGCGTAAATCAATTTTTTCTGCATTTACAAAAAAAAGGCAAACAACAACAACAACAGCCGTGTAATACGTTTATTCATCATCAGTTTAACCACAACATTTTTAAAAGATGGAGGGTGATTTTTAGTATCCTTGTTTTGATTTCTGTGGTCGGTTGCCATGATACAGACACAGTCAATAGATCTAAAATCTACTTTTTCTGTTATTTTCTTATATTGGAACCGCTCAGAGTGAATTATCACTCACTGAATAAACACTCAAAGCTAAAATATTGTATTTAAAGACGTGTGTGTGTGTGTTTATGCTTCTCCTCAGCTTGTGATGAGTGGACCGTCCTCCCCAGACCAGCGCTGCACCGGGACGCCAACCGGTTTGGACATTCTGCCGTGGTTAGCAACGGGTGAGCTCCGTCCTTCAATACTAGTCTTCTGTTGTTCATCACTGCCAAACACTGCTCCCCTCTATTGAATACCTGAGTACTACAGCAGGATTTGCTAGAGATGTATTGCCTTGCTATGAAGGACACTTCAGCTGTGTACTTAAAATCTGGTAAATCATCTACTAAACTACTCAATTATATATATGCAAATAAAATGCGTCTTTTCACGATGCATTGTTCCTGCACATTTTTACATTTCCTTGATGTCTTCCCGCAGTGTCCTCCAAGTTTTGGAAGCACCGAGAGTCTCGGTTGACTTTCTTCTCTGTCTTTTTTCCTCTCACAGTTTGCGGTTTTGTTGTGTAGATTGTTTATGGATTGATGTCTTCATCTGGATGTTATATTTAGTTTCAGTTTACACTTGTCTCGTCACTGCTCCCTCTGCTGACTCCTCTGAAGCTCTCTGTTTAGAAACTTGGGCTGCGTGTCTGCCGCCTCACCTCCTTTCTATATGTAGAAGTGTTTCTCTTGCTTCACTCTCAGTAACTTTCTTTACACCTTCTATACATACCAACCCGTTCTCACTCACAACTCGTCAAATAGCGCCGTTTGGTCAACGCCACTCGGCATCGGAAACTGTCCTAGTGGTTTGTGGCTGTTGCCATCTTGTTTTTTTCCCATCACCATCTTGGTTTTTAGCCATCACCATCTTGGTTTTTAGCCATCACCATCTTGGTTTTTGAAAGCAGTACTGACATGAGAGGGTGGAGCTAAGTAAAACCGAATGCTGAATAAGACATTTTTAGGAGACCAAAATGTTACAATCAACTTTCATGAACTAAAAACTCACTGTGAAGACGAAAACATGGACAACTCCCAGACCGGACAACGCCATGTGATCGACCTGTCAATCACAAGGTAGCCACCTGCTAGCATCCCCTGTCTAGCATCCCATTTAGAATCTATTTGACTCTAAATGGGACCATACTTTACTAAATGAACATCATGCTGCATTGATGTTTTAAGACATTTAAAACTCAGAGGTTGCCGCCTGGTTCCATCACGATGCAGAGTGACTTATAGCTGAACTCAGAAGTAACGGTCTGACCCTTTAACACCATTTATCCAGCAGAAAGTCAGCTTTGAACTTCAAAAGGCAGCTTGAAACTGAAGCTTTTCTTCCCCCCAAACCAAAGTTCAGTTTTATCTTTGAAAGTTTATCTTGCTGTCTTAACATTTCTTCATCTGTCTTTATGTCTGCAGGCGTTTCTTGTCTCTTTAATACTATCTCTCTGTAACTTTTGCAATGTTGCCTCCTTCCACAGCTGTATGTCCATGTTTCTGTATAATCCTCTCTGTGTCGTCTTCAGCTCCATGTACATCTTTGGAGGTTTTTCGGGCCTCCTCCTGAACGATGTGCTGGCCTACACCCCTCCGTCCTGCCAGGCCTTTTCTAACCCAGCTTTGTGTGCTGCCGCCGGGCCGGGCCTTCGCTGCCATTGGGTCAAAAGTAGATGCGTCCCCTGGGAGCCAAAAGCACCCGAGCACCTTTATCCTGCTCCTTTTTGCCCTGTGCGACCTGGTACGTTACACTAAAATCCTGCCTGCCATTTCTTTCTTTCTCTATAAATATTTTCCCTGAGATGTACAGCACAATCCTGCATAAGTGTTGCTCCCAAAAGACCAATCTTTTTCATGGGAATAATAATCATTCTGAAGGATTTGGCTTCTGAAGTTTGTTTGCATGCTGTAATTATGGGAGCAGAAGGTCAATGCTGCAACAATTACCTGATTTTGGAGTAATTAGGTTGAGACCAAACCTTCCTCATCGGTCTCTGCCAGATTTAGATGCAGTAGCTCTTTCAGGGCTTCAAGGCAGCTCTCTGCAGGTTTGAATAAAAAGCAATCATGCTAATGGGTGCACTGTCAGTTTTAAATGGAAACAATAGTACACACGGATTGGCTGCTTTAAAGGACCATACCAGTTTCTTTTTTATGTTTATGCACATGGATTATGCATTATGACATGGATTTATTAGGTTTTTTCTAGTTTCATATGATACCAGTATCTTCACTCTACCTTTAAAACTGAGCCCGCTACAACCTGAAAATCACAAGTTGCGTTAATGCATAAAGAAATGAGTGACATTGAAACGAGATGGCATTAACACATTATCGCGTTAACTTGAACAACCCTAATAATAACATAATGTCTGTTAGTTTAACTTTAAATAAAATTTAAGTTACTGAAGGTTGAATTCCACATGTTCTTTTTTTCCCTGAAACTTCTCATGCACCTGCACCGTGCACTCAATCTGCCTTTTCTCTGTGATTCAGTCCTCAGTCTAATTACTACATTATGATCCTGCTACACAGCAACAATAGAACCTGATCTGTTGTTTGCATGTGTGTGTTAATGGTTGCGTGTCGTGTCCTCCTCCAGACAGCACAGACGAGCGGTGCTTCCGGTTCTCGGACTGTGCGAGCTGCACCGCCAACACACGGGGCTGCCAGTGGTGTGAGGACAGGAAGTGTATATCTGCGTCCAGTAACTGCACCGTGGTGAGTCCTCGCTGGGTTTCTGTCGGAGCATCACCTTGTCAGAGGCACCTGAGTCTGCAATGTTCATTTGACCAACAAATAACATCCTGATGATTCCGGTCATCTTAGAACGCGTTATTTTTCTCCTCCCAAGAGTGTTCCACCTAGTCCCGCCTTACTGTGCCGTGATTGGCCAGTATTGGCTAATTCAGAAGATAATTATATGTTTTTAGATATGATTTAAAGGTGTGTATTATTTATATTAATAACTTGAGTTTTTGTCCCTTGGTCTGTTTTTACTCCCGACCTGCTTCCTCTGTCTTTCTCCGTCTGTGTGTCTGCATGCTGCTTCTGTCTGTTTCTGTCTGCTCGGCTGGGTTTAAATATGAATCTCTGTCTGTAGCTGACTCTGGAGCTGGCCCAGCAGCATGGCGGCGCTCTGTCTCTGTCTCGCCCACCCACCATGTTGTCTGAACATCAGCTGAGCTTGTGGAAGCACGGAGCCAGACGGAGGGGACATGTGTGTATTATCTGACTCTTGACACTTCCTGTTAGGCCGCAGGTCGGGTTGCATCAGGTTGAGGTCAGAGGTCAGAGCGGTCCAGTAGGTTATATGGAAATTAGAGTGAATGTAAATCCAAATTTACATTTAATTCATGTCCTTTATCCTTTGATTAAAAATGGTGTTATATGAAGAACACCATGCTGTTAAGAGGGTCCTATCTAGGTGGAGCGTTCGTTGCACCAGTGAATTGGTATTATCTTGGGATGCACTGAGGTTATTTCCATATCATAAAATTACAATCTAATCTAATGAAAAAGAACAAAACAAGGTAAAATAAAATTACAAATTGACACATTACTGACTCTTCAGGAAACTTTCTAATGAAAAACAAAAATCTATAATAGTTTGTGACACTCAAAGTTACTAACGTTATATGAATATCTTAGATAAAGCTGTAAAGTTGATGTAGTGTAAGTGAGATACACACAGATATGGAGGACTGAACCTGCCAAAATCAAAAATAAATAAATAGATGAATTGATGAATAAATAAATACATAAATATGTCATTAAATATAGCAAACATAATATTAGAAATAAATGTAGTCATCAGTGAATTGATAAAATTTGACATAAATTGATATTTCTGTTTTCATTTGCATCTTTATTAATTTATCTTTGTTTTAATTCCCTTATTTATTTATTCTTCCGTTTAATTTTCACTTTTATTCATGTATTTATTTATTTTGCATTTACTTTTTATTTATTTATTTACTTATTTTTGCCTCTATTTTTTTAATATATATTTTTTTTTAATTTATTTTATATTTATTTTTAAATGTGTGTATTTATTTATACATTTATTTTTTTCTGCACAATATTCCCTTTGCATTACACAACCTTATTTCTTTCCCACTACTCTTTTCTTCATACATTCCTGCCTCATTATGTAAATGAGGAGGCTGTCACTCAGCCCGTGTCATCCTGGGGTCAGGGTGCATGACTATATGTACGGTCATATATGATCTTTTATTTATTTATTTTGGCCAGTTCTTTCCTCCGTACACAGACACACACACACACCTTCAATAAACAGTTCATCTCAGTATAATGTATCTCTGTGTCCCTCACATTGATTTCTCTCCTCTTCATTCTGCATTTTCTGTTTGTCTGTTTGGTTCCTTCAACCATCACACTTCATTCATCTTCCTCTTTGTTGCTCATCGCATTGATTCCTTCTAGTTCAGTGCGTTTACTGTAAAAAGAGGACAGTGGTGATGTGATGAGGGTTAATATTGTTTGCTCTCTGTGTGTATTTGCAGTCGGTGAGAGACTCGTCGGGCTGTAAGCGGCGGGAGGAGCAGGAGTGTTTCAGACTGGCCAACTGCAGGAGCTGCTCCCTCAACGCCAACTGTCAGTGGGAGCTGCAGCAGCAGGAGTGTCAAGCACTTCCTGGTGAGGACGAGACGCACTCAGAGAGAACCAGCATGCATGCAGCGTGCACACACACACACACAAACACACACACAGACATTTCTCTATCTGGGTCATAATGCACAACATCAGCCTGGTAATAATTGAATCCAACACACATGGAGACGGTTAATCGATATACGATGTTTCCTGCTCTGCGCGTTGCTTGTACTATGTCACTCATTGGAGATGAGCCAGACCTGCGCAGAATCGATCACTGGCGATCGGCACACAGTGCTTACCGGTTAGATTTGTGTCGGACTTGATTCCGATATGCTCTGACGTCATGACCACGTGGGCAACGATAACCTCACGAGATTGAGGCGGCCGCAGTTTTTAGAGCAAGGCGCCGCAGTTGCTCTCCACCGACTGCAAGACCCAGGGCATGATGGGAAACGCCTGGCTGTCGCCTGATCAGAGAGCTGATTTAAATTCTTTGAAGGCTGCTGGAAACGGCTGGAAACTGTCCGACTTGACCGCAAATCCTAGTCACCACCCCCCCACTGCTGCGGCCTGATCTCTTCTACTTCCCAGGCGAGGCGCAGTTCGTCTCCAACGAGCCTTTTATTATACCACGTAACTTCGTTAACGGTCAATTGATATATACGTAACCTGCTCTGCGCGTCACTCGTTGTACTAGGTCACTTGCTGCATCATTACAAACGTATTTGTGATACGTCAAAGACAAACATAATCCGCGACAAAATACGTTTCCCTCCAAACATAATTGAGAATGCAGTTTAGTTGTATGGGAACGTCATTTTTAGGGGGGTGGACATGGCTCAAATCATATTCATGAAGCTCATTTTATTGAGTAAATCTTAACCTGTGAATTTGTTCCTGAGCTGCTCTTTGAGGCATTAAGCAGCACAAATTAAAACACCTTGATGATCTACACACAGAGACTTAAACATGCCGTTTTTCAAATGCACGCGTGCATAAACTGTTCAGTGTGGATCTTTTTGATGAATCCTGTTAATTGATACGTCACTAAGAGTCTGGCAGTGTGACCTTCACACTCTCTCTGACGATCATCTTCACCGTAGTGCTGTGTTCTGTTAAACATGCAGAGCATCCAGAGTGTTTACATGCTCCCACACTAACTGGCTGCACAAACCAACCGTCTCATACATCTCACACATCCATGCAGGCGTGTACACACAGAGAGGATTAGCACACCTTCAGCTCTCCATTCAGCTGCAGAGGGAAGTAGGCCAGGTACTGGATGTTCTGAATATGGTTTCACATAGTCCTCCGTGCTCCGCTCCACACTGCTGTGGAGCCTTCAGCTAGAGCTGCTCTCACTTTCACTTTGGCGCTCGCATGACTGAGGGGCAAAGGAAATACTCTTGCTATTTGAATCCACAAATGATCCTGTTCTGTTCTGTTCTGTTCTGTTCTGTGCTGTGCTGTTTTGTGCTGTGTTGTGTTGTACTAAGGGGCCTGCTAGCTATGTTGCTCTGCTATGAGTTGGAAGTCTGCAGTAGCTTTAAGCAGAGGTTGGTATTGTGTTTGCTCCCTTCTTCTTCCTCTTCTGTCCACATCAAGGCCCCGTAGCCTGGTACATACAGTATCCTCCCCTTTCAGTTTGTTATGAGCTGTTAGCCGGCTCTCTTCTTCAGCTGAGGTAAGATTGTATAAAAATGGAGCACTGGATTGTAGTTCCAGACATAATGCTTTTGGTAATTTGCAGGTCAAAAGGCGTCTATGCATTTAAATGTTGGTATGCAATGTCTACATATAATCATTATTTCTACATCCTTTAACTAACTACACTTCAACATGTACTTTGGACCTGTGTCACGTTTAAATGGAGTCTTTTAAACACTTCAGTTCCCCGTCAGAAAGGGCTGCCTGATGGCGAGGTAAAGCAGCTGAGGACGGGAGCAGCAGAAAAATACATTTTAGAGACCTCAATATCAGTTTAAGTGTACGCTATATTTAGAATATTTTCACCGCTTTACCTCACCATCAGACAGCCCTTTCTGACGGGGAACTGAATCTGTTATATCGCTCTCTTCAAAGCCACCAGACTCCATTCACAAAACCAGTAATTTTACCTCTCAGGACACAGGAGTTTCTGGTCTACCGCTGCATCGATCAGTTAGTGTTATGCTGTTTGTGTTATTGTGTGACATTGGTGAATCCGATCTAACTAAAGTCACACAATAACACACACAAACTAACCGATCGAGGCAGCGGTAGACCAGAAACTCCCCTGTTCTGAGAGGTTAAATTACTGTTTTTGTGAATGGAGTCTGGTGGCTTTGGTGAGGGCATAGATGAATACAACAGCTTCAGCTCCACGTCAGAAAGGGCTGTCTTATGTCAGGGTGAAGCAGTGAATATACTGTAAATATAGCGTACACTTAAACTGATATTTATTATTTTAGGTGTCTAAAATCCATCCACAGCAATACACTGCTTTGCTTTGTTTCTCCAAACTCCATCTACTGTAATAATACACTGACGATGGAGAAGTTCCTCATACAACCACACTTCAAAACACCTGAACTATCCCTTTAATGACGGGCGTACTGTCTCTCCTCCAGTCTTTGCATGTGTGAACAGGAAGTACCATTTAGGACGTGACCTTTCAACGGGTCACTGGCCACACTAATGAAATTAGTACGTCTCTGTGTGTGTGTGTTTCTGAGTCCATTAGTGGGACAACGCCAGAAACAAAAGCTTTATGTATTGTCTATGATTTTCTGTGATACATTCATAGTAACAGTGTGAGCCGGGGTAATGGAGCTCCGCCACCATGGCAGCTGTGGCCTTTTCTTCAGACACCATGTTATGACCAATTATGCTAAATGGCCTGACATGTTTATCTCTGCTTTTTTTTTTTTTTTTACACAAAGACCGTAACCTAATCCGTCTATTTATTTTTGTACTCCTGCCTATTGCTATTGCTTGGCAAAAATAAAGAAAGCAGGTATTTTCTCTTCTGTAGCATGAAAAGGTTGGTGATGGAAGCCATTATGGGCCTGTGAATGTAATCAGTCCCGGAGTCCAAAATAAACAGCCGTGCTCAGAGGAGACTCTTTCATCCTGGCTAATTGAACGGCCTCTCTGCTTTTATAAACTCCCACAAGATGCTACCAAGTGACCCCGATAACAACCATGAGATCATATATGCATCTTTTCTTCCTTTGTTAAGACTACTCAATCACTTTTCTTTATCCCATGTGTGACATATTTCTAACTCCTGATGAGTCAAAGCAAGAATGTGTTGCTCTGATCTAAAATAACAGGATAAATCAACCTCTAATATCAGTCCAATAAGATGTGTTATGAATTAACCAGAAGTATTTCTCTTAAAGCTGTTATGTTGAGTCTGGCAGCACAGTTTATTTTCCAGGCCACCACATCAACTTTAATATCTAGTGTCATCCCCCTCTCGTCCACAAGTCCTCAGTGAGTTTCCCACCTTTGCCAGTCACCTGACTGTCCACCTGACTGCCCACCTACCTCTTTGTACATCTGAGATCTGTGTTTAAAGATCATTGAAGGATTAGCCTACACATTTACTAGCAGACTACAGACTTTCAATGTAATCCTGTGTTTTAATCAAACTGAATAATAAGAATTCATGTTTGTGTTTGTGTGTGTGTGCAGGTCAGCTGTGTGGGGAGGCCTGGCACCACGTCGGAGAGGCCTGCCTGAGGATCAACTCCAGCAGCGAGAGCTACGATAACGCCCAGCACTACTGCAAAAACCTGGGAGGAAACATCGCCTCACTGCTCACAGACAAACAAGTCAACTTTGTTCTGGAGGAGCTACAAAAATACCAGCTGCAAGACAAGGTGGGTGGTATGAAACAAATATACATTCATGAATAAAGGAAATGTGACAGGACTCCTGCATGTTAACAGTGCTGGTGAAAGCTATATTATTTCCCACTCTGGCTGTGGTTATTTACACACCACTGTGCTGCAGGACATTTAGCCTATATAAATACAAACATTATTGTGAGATCATCCAATTGAACATGAACTTAAGAAATAAGTATGAAAGCATATTACAGATGTTTGTCGGAGTATCAGGGCCACATGGAGGAACAAAAAAATAATATATATATATATATATATATATATAATTATTTATTTATTAATATATATATATATATATATAATTATTTATTTATTTATTATTTTATATATATATATGTATATATATAATTATGTATTTATTCATTTATATATATATATAATTATGTATTTATTCATTTATATATATATATGTGTATATATAATTATTTATTTATTAATTTATATATATATATATATAGTTATTTATTTATTATTTTATATATATATATATGTATATATATATAGAATTATTTATTTATTAATTTATATATATATATATATATATATATATATATATATATATATATATATATAATATAAATCAGAGATTTCGAGAATTAAGTAATAATATTACGAGAATAAAAGTTGTAATTTTATGAGAATAAAGTCAGAAGTTTACAAGATTTTTTTTTTATATTATGAGAATAAATGTGGGAAAAAGTTTTTAGAAGGACTTGAAGGAAAAATAGCATTTTGATACTAAAATAAGCTTTGACCAATATGTGAATTTTGTGATTAGAATACATCAGGAACATCACTGGGAAGATACAGAATGATATAAAATAAATAAATAAATAAAATAATAATAATAATGGACCTGCCCTTTAACATCATGAATATAAAGTTCTGTATTATTAGATGCCAACGAATGTGTGATCTCAATATCATAAAAGTTGAGTTATGTAACGTGAGTGTATATCAATATTTAATGAATGAAATAAGTGTGGTTTATCTGTCTTCTGATGCGTGTGATTACAACTCTGTTTTGATGTGAACATCATGACTAAGACGCAGCTTTTAGGCTGATTTGATATTCAGCTATTTAATATTAACGCTCACACTTGTCAGAAAATATTTTCACAGCTCCACGAGGAGTTGAAATATCTCAAGCAGCAGGATATTTCTGATCGGCTTTCAAGGCG
Source organism: Sebastes fasciatus (assembly GCF_043250625.1). Lineage (NCBI taxonomy): Eukaryota > Metazoa > Chordata > Actinopteri > Perciformes > Sebastidae > Sebastes > Sebastes fasciatus. The sequence continues at coordinate 31,738,733 of NC_133803.1, forward strand.
TAAAAAAAAATAAAATAAACATTACTAATCCTTAGCCCGCCCTGAAGCAGAGAAATCAGCTTCATCATCACTTTTCTTCACAGTGAACCCAGATGTGGAGTGACAGGATGTGAATGTTTAATGTCTGTGAGTCAATGAGCCGTTTACACGATAGAGCCGTCGTCTTGTGATGTTTATGGTGGAAATGTCATCTGAGACTCTGACATGTTTGACCACTCAGACTCTTTGATAAATGAGCAGCGTCGGCAGAAATATAAGCAAATATTTGATGAAAAGAAGAAAGAGAACCACACTTTCCTTTCACTTCTGTCTTCTAGAGACGAGTAACCGTCTTTTAATCTACATTTAATGCTTTTAGGTGGTTTCTAAGTCTCTTGTGTTGTTTTTAGGGCTGTCAAAGTTAACGCGATAATAAAGTATTAACGCAAATTTGCTTTAACACCACTAATTTCTTAAATGCATTAACGCTGTTCGATCTTTCGGAGGTTGTAACACTCTAAACTTACGCTAAATTTTGGAGAGGAAAAACTGTCATGTCCATTTTCAAAGGGGTCCCTTGACCTCTGACCTCCAGATCAGTGAATGTAAATGGGTTCTATGGGTACCCACGAGTCTCCCCTTTACAGACATGCCCACTTTATGATAATCACATGCAGTTTGGGGGCAAGTCATAGTCAAGTCAGCACACTGACACACTGACAGCTGTTGTTGCCTGTTGGGCTGCAGTTTGCCATGTTATGATTTGAGGATATTGTTTTATGCTAAATGCAGTACCTGTGAGGGTTTCTGGATCAATATCTGACATTGTTTTGTGTTGTTCATTGATTTCCAATAATAAATATATACATACATTTGCATAAAGCAGCATATTTGTCCACTCCCATGTTGATAAGAGTATTAAATACTGGACAAATCTCCCTTTAAGGTACATTTTGAACAGATAAACAAATGTGCATTTAATTTGCGATTTATCGTGATTATATGTTAATCGATTGAAAGTCCTAGTTGTCATTCCATCTTTTTTGAGATCACATCAGCATAAATTTACTTTCTCTGCAAATTCAACCCGTATATACTGTATTTTTACTAGTTTTTATGATTTATGGCTAGAACAACTTGACATCCAGTGCAGAGCTGCACCTCAAATTAATCTTCAGGTTCCCAGCTTTCAGATGATGTCCACCACTTCTATGTGACATCTACTGTTGACCTGCTATCCCCCCCTAAAAAACACACTAAAACGTCTCTATTGTGGGTCTTAATAATAATCTATAATAAGCCTTTTGCATGTTTTTTTATGAAATAAATCACAGCTGTGGGAAAATACTTTTTGATTTCTATTAAACAAAACTCTTTTCATAATCGCTCACACTTGTTTTCTCAGCAAATAATTCAAATGTTGACTGAGCTTCACTTCAGTCAGCGGCTATAATTACAGTCCCCTCCTGGAAATCTCTCCTGAATTAGTTAATCTGAAGAGTTCCTGCTTTCATAACAGTTCCAGTAATTTGCAGGAGGTTTGATTTCTTTCATGTGAAACATGTTTGTTGTTCAGAGTTACCAGCCGTGTGACTTCTCCTCCTGGCGAAGGGAGATTACTTGTTATTTGCTTCACTATCTAGCTTTTAATTTTTAGTATTATTGTTATTATGCAGGTTTTTGTTTCTGTTGTTGTGTTCTTTTCCGACAACAACTCTAGGACACTGTCACTGTGTTGCCAACAATTACAGCTCATTATTTTTTTGTTTCTTTAAAAATAAACTTAAGAAAACAAGAAAAGAGTATCTGAGGTTTATCGGGATTCATATTGTTCATTGCCGGCTGGTCTGCAGCTTAAATCGCTGCATCTTCTCCACATTTTTCTATTCGTTGTTCCTGGAAGGAGAGTTTGAAGTGAGCTCCACCGTGTTTGGCCTAGAAATATGTTGCTGTTTCTGTATTTCTGTGATTTCTCTCAGGTTGACCTCACCTCTGAGATGCTGCTGAAAACCTTCCTCAACACTTCCAGACTGACTATCCTCTCTCTACTGATATTATAGAGTTCAACAAACAGGATAAACCATCTCCTCCTGGGGAACTGGGAGTCCCAAAAGCATTGTGGGAAAAGTTGACTTTAGATTCTTTAGATATTGTGACTGTCAACGCCAGTACTGATGGCGGTACACTGAGCAAAAACCTTTCACAGTTTTACATTTATTTTATTTGATTCTGACTTATTTTATTGGTTTTAACCCATGTGCGTGTTGTTTTTTTATTGGTCAAATGTTGGTTTTTAGCTATTATTAGATTTGGTTTTAATTCACATGTCTTATTAATTCTTACTGGTTGGTTGCTGCTCTTAAATATTATAATTTTTATTCACATGTTTAAGTTTAATTTATTTGCACACATAAAAGCGCACAAAATCCAGTCAATGAAAACAAAGGACCCCCGCAATACAAATACAACAAAAGTTAAACAACAACAAGAAGCACAGAAAATGAGCAGACAAACTAACCAAACAATGAAATACCTTAAAAAACGGTACAGAAAAAAATAAAATATATCTCAACAAATCAAAAGATAATTAGACATCAAGAACTAAATACATCATTAATAGCCCCGTTTCCACTGCAGGAACTTTCTGCCGGAACTACGAACCTTTTGAGGAACTCATTGTGTTTCGACCGCAGCGATCAGGGACTATATTAAGTTCCGGGGCCTTTTTACCCCCCAAAAAGGTCCTGGTTGGTGGGTAGTACTTTCTGAAAATGCCCTAATTTTCGGGTGGAGTTTGCAGGGATGATTGTCGCTGATTGGTGAAACACACCCAGTGCCGCTGCTTCAACTTGTGTACTGCTTCATTCATAAAACAAGGAAGTACTGTAGTATCGATTTAGCACCATTTTAGGACGAGGGGAGAACATTTCTCTTTGTTTTATAACATTAAAAGTAAAGTTAGGCTCTGCTGACGGCTTCTGACTCATTTAAAAGAGAGAGATCGTGCGAGCGATAGACGAGACAGCGCGGTGGTGCCGTGAATGAGAGAAAGAAAAGTTAATTCCTGATTGATTCACGGCGATTACGTTCTAAAGCACAAATAAATATCCATCAAACACTCAGCAGATGATTTACTGTGGAGACAGACGCTCTTAGTTTCATTTTCCTCTTCTGCATTTCATTCATTACATCCAACGTGCAGCAGTAAATATCGTTGCAGTGAGACAAACCGCTGTGACCATCAACAGCGTCTCGTCATGTCATGTTGCTTTTTCATATGTCAGCGGACTAATCTGCATAATCTTCCCAGGTCTTTAGACCGCGGTGGAAACGCAGACAACAGGGGGCCGAAGGAACCTTTTAGGTCCTTGAAAAGCAGTTCCAGGGACTAAACGTCCCGTAAACTTTTGATGGAAACCCAGTTTATGTGTATGTTTTAAATTGTCTTTACTTGTGTCTAATGTTTTATCTTTACACTATCAATATAGTGTTTGTGGTTGCTCACGCGTTGTGCAGCACATTGTGCTTCCACCTGGAATGAAATGTTCTGTATAAATAAAGTCTACTCGGCTTCTTATTTTCAGAGGAAATGTTGAGGGAAAGGTTACAGAAGCTCCTTCTCTGACTAACAGACAGCATGTTTTTACCTGACCTTTAACTCATCTTAATATACAGTATATGGTGTTCATCCATGAGTGATTTTAAATTCTCAAACTTACAGGTAAATAAATCAAATGTAAATTGGGTATGAAACATCTAACATATCTCCTTCTTTTCCTCCGTCTCTCCTCCCCTGCAGACGTTGTCTCCCTGGGTTGGCCTGAGGAAGATCAACGTGTCGTATTGGGGCTGGGAGGACGCGTCGCCCTTCACCAACACCAGCCTGCGGTGGTTACCTGGAGAGCCCAGCGACTCGGGCTTCTGCGCCTACCTGGAGCGGGCGCCGGCGGCCGGCCTCAAAGCCAACCCCTGCACGGCCACCGCCGACGGCCTCATCTGTGAAAAACCTGCCGGTGAGACTCAGCGAGAGTTCAGGACACAGGATACAACTCAGATTAGAGATATGAAGAATTAACTCACTAAGTTATTGTTAACAACTGAATGATCACGATTTATTGAGCTCTAAACTTGATTCTTCACTCAATAACTTGTGTCTCCGTCCGTCCTGTTGCTCAGGGAGTCCCCAGAGTCAGACTGCTCGTCCCTGCAGGACGCCGTGCTCTCTGCGGACCAGCTGTGCCAACTGCACCAGCCAGGCCATGGAGTGCATGTGGTGCGGCAGCACCCAGCGCTGCGTCGACTCGTCGGCGTACGTCATCTCCTTCCCCTACGGGCAGTGTCTGGAGTGGCAGACCCAGGACTGTGCAGGTGAGATGGGGGTTTAAACGTGGAGAGTGGGGGTGTTGGTCGAGGTGACTTTCTGGATTAACATTATAGTACATGCAAATTATTAATTTAATATAATATGATGCACTGCTGTAGTTGAAGCTACAGGGATCTGCATCATCCAACACTTTTCTGTTATGATATTCCAACTTTTTTAAGATTTTACTACTTTTTCTTTTCTCTACATATTCAAGTCTCTTATCATGGAGTCATTATAGACTGGTATTGATCCGTCTCTTATCAGCAGTCAGGTCTCTGACCGAGGCAGCGCCACCTCTCCTGTAGCTACAGAGCAGGAAATCGATCAGCTACGACGACACACGACTGACTCCATATGAAGTCCTCCTCCTGCTGCTGCTGTCTCTGAACATGGCTCTCATATTAACACCTCTCCCGGGATGACGGAGCCTCACCACTGCTTCTCCTTGAGCTCAATAGATGTGTGCAGGAATGATTGTGTACATGAGAGACAGAGAGATCATGAACCACGACAAAAAGACCCTTCTGCAACCTTTCTGATTCACAGCTTATGATGATTTAAATCATGTTTTATAAGCTAAGTTAACGCTCCCCGACGGTGAAGTAGGGACTCAGTTGTCTGTTGTGCTCACACCCTGCAGCTGGTGCACCGCTGCATGCGACGCACAAATCTTGTCGGTTAAAGATTAATAATCGGTTAACGAGGGTCGGTTATCGGTTAAGAAAATCTTTCAAAATTAGCATCCCTACACAGATAGTATAGTATGTCGAAAAATTTCTAATTATTATGGTATGGATGGCCTCTGAGCGAGGCCAACGGCGTTCCCACGGTTTTGCACTCAGCGGCTCATGTTACCACAGTCTTGGTTTGGGAGGAGTGAGCGGGGGAGGGGTACTCAGTTGGTTGCAATCTGCAACCACACCGCCTGATGTCACCGTTAGTCCTACACTGTCTCTTTAAGAACTAATGTATTGGTGAATGAGAAGAGGCAAAGGGCAGAAGTAAATTTTTAGTTAAGTTGTTTTGAATGTCAATTTACTTTTTTCCCATATTAATGCTTATGTAATTAACCAACTACAGCCATGGGTAGATAACCAACCGACACAGGAGACTAAACTAACCCGTTTTATTTGGTAAAGTCCAGGCATATTATATTCTGCAGTTTAACAAGTATCTGGTTTAAAGAAATAATCAAACTGTCAAAGTATTCCCCCGAGGAAGAACTTTTTATTGGTGTTTTCTCTCTTTTGTTAGACAAATAGTCAATTTGTAGGAAAGTGTTCTTGTTTCTGAGGAGTTAAGAAAACAGCTTCACAAAGTTGGAGATGTGTTTTTTTTTTTTTATGTAGTGACTGACTGGTGATTATTATTCCTGGCTGGTGCCAGCAGTCTGAGCACAGACAGCTCTCCAGTCTACTGTTAGCAAGCCAAGATTGTTTTCCCTCCTTTCGTTTTAGCTTCAGCTCTTACATAATGGCACCTTTTCTCCCCGTCGCCTCCTCTCTTTTATTATTCATATCTCCGTTTGGTGGCAGAAGGTGTGTAGGAGGCTTTTGTTCTGCTACTTTTTTCACCTTTGTTGCTCAGAGTGTGGCGTATAAAACATGACATATTTTACATTTCAGATTCTCAGGTTGCTGTTTCACAGTCCGTCACTCTTTGCGTCGTGTTAACTTTCTGCTTCTCTTGTTTATGGATTAATGGCGTCTTGTTTTGGAGAGAGCAGGTCCGGCGGCTACAGCTGAAGGATTCATGACCTCGGCTTCGGTCGCCGCTGCTTTCTACAAAATAACTTGTCTGAGGATCCAATTTGAACTGGGTCATTTCTTTATCAGATAAATTCGGCCCAAGGCTTTGTGTATCATTCCCATTTTTCATGTCGGCCGGAGGCTCGCTACACACTCCTCAGCACTGTTGAAATAATTAGCTCCAGTGTTGCCCCGGCACTCGGATCTGGGAGTGTTGGGAGCTCCCCTCGAAAGCCAGCAGATCGTTCAATCCCAGCCTAATTGTGCCCTTCTGTGTTTTCTCTTATAGATTGGACTTTCTTTGGCTTACGTTACACTTTTGAACTTCACTCAGGGCTGAAACTAACGATTATTTTCATTGTTGATTAATCTGTTGATTATTTTTTAGATTAATCGATTAGTTATTTGATCTATAAAATGTTAGAAAATGGGGAAAAATGTGGATCAGTGTTTCCCAAAGCCCAAGATGACGTCCTCAAATGTCTCAAAGATATTCAGTTTACTGTGATTGAGGATAGTGCTGACCAATAAATCGTATTATCTTCGTCATCGCAATATCAACATGCACAATAAACACATTGCAAAAGACGCGATGATTAGGAAAACATTTTTTTATTTAGGGTGTGGTTGCCGAAACCCAGTATTAAACGGGCCGCGGAGCTGAAGACCGTAACGTTAGTATTTATTATTACACGGCTTTGTTGAATACTCGATTCTGATTGGTCAATCACGGCATTCTACGGTTCTAACAGACAGTTGCTATGTATAACAGGCTGTTGCTATGTGTAACCGACTGTTGCTATGTATAGCAGACCGTTGCTATGTATAACAGACCGTTGCTATGTATAACAGACTGTTGCTATGTATAACAAACCGTTGCTATGTATAACAGACCGTTAGTACAGCTTATATGTACACTTCAATATTTGTTTATTTATTGTTAGTCATATTGTCATCCCAATATTGAACAGTGATATCGCACATCGCTGATGTACCTCATATTTTCAGGCCTCATAGAGGCGATAGATAGTCTGTAAATTAAACTTTTATTCTGGATGCTGTCAGCTCAGCTGTCCTCTCTGCGTAGCTCGTCAGGTCAGTGTTTGCTTCTGGTGGATTTCGTCAGTGCGGACGCCCACGTTGAGACGTTTATCCTGCTGCTGGCAGCTGATTGTTCGTTGTTGTTCGGTTGATAGAAAGATGCAGAAAGACCTGCTGACTTTAACAAACTACTGCTTTTGGGGATGGAGTCTTACAGTAGATCATAACAGCAACAGCTGCATCAAAAAGTCCTAATGAACATATCAAAGAACGACCAATGAATCAATTCTGATGCATTTATAAAGTAGATATCAGCTGAAGAGCAGAAACTAGCATTCAGCTAATGCCATTGCAGGAAACTGTTCCTCCTCCACAGATTTGTGGAGGAAATGTGTCTGAACCTACGGTCCATTTTGCACAGAAATATCAGTGAACTCCAGAAGAATCTTCTGTATTTTGTTTAGACAGGTGACTACAACAGGTCAGTGATTTGAGTGGTTTCAACTCTTCACTCAGAGAGAGGTAGAAGCCAGATGATGGTTGTGTTGTTGTAGCTGATATTGGTTTTACTGCTCACAGAAATTGGCTTTTTTTCTCCGAGGAAATCCTCACAAGACGCCCGAGACACATGACATCTGTCAGCTGGTTTTTGGCTCCTCCGTGCTACGAGAGGAGCGATGGAGGAGGCAGCTTATGGCTCCTATACTTGATGTATTATGTATAATATGATCTACTGGCTTCAGCGACGCTAACTGTCAGCTACTGTAGGAGCGAATGGATGAGACCAGATGAAGCCAGGCGATACGTATGCTACCCAGGGACGGCAGATATCAAACCAGCCCCTTGATGAACAGGATGTGGCGCCAACGACGTTATCGTGCCGAGAGAATTTTTGATAAGATGAAAACTCTCCTGGCAGGAACAAGCAATCCTTCTTTGTTACAACGAGAACATGTGACGTGTGTTGCGTTCAGGTATCCTCCAGGTTGTCTCTGTCAATGACTAATATCCTGATTTCAGTAGAGCCGTATATTTAGGGGAAGGATTTGGAAAAGGAAGTAGAGTTTTTTATTGGTATCACATGAAGCGCGTGGTGGATGTTTGCTGTACAGCAGCCGACGTCGGAGGGATGTTCGTGTTTCTTGTTGACAGAACTTTAAAGGCATTAAGTCTCCAAGTGGCGACGGCAGCTTGTGAAAGTTTCCAGCGAGTGATGTTTTTTGTGGCGCCAGCTGAGATGCAAACACACGTCTTTCTGGATTTGACCTAGTTACTACATTTAGTTTAGTTTATTTAGTTTATTTGGATACAAAATGCATAGAATAGGAAACACATTTTAATGCAGGAGAAGGAAGAGAAGTCCTGAATATTTAAACATTTTTAAAATGACATTATTACTCATCAAAAGTGAAACAAAACAAATAAAACAGCAAATGAAAAAACACAAAAAATCTATATACACAAAACTCACAAGTAAGCATAAACAGTAGTAAATGAAAAGAAAGAAGAGAAAAGAACAAACAAAAAAACTAAAACAAACCTAGTAGATATTTATATTTCATTCTTTAACTCTGTCCTAAAAATAGCCATATTCACTGTAGACCTAGGACAAGAAGGTAAAAGGAAATCATTATTTTGCCTTGTTCAATATGAATTAATGTCTGAAGATAAAATATAAATAAATATATATCTATATATCTATATATATTAATCGCAAATTAATCACACATTTTTTATCTGTTCCAAATGTACCTTAAAGGGAGATTTGTCAAGTATTTAATACTCTTATCAACATGGACGAATGCATACTTATACATTCATGCAAATGTATGTACATATTTATTATTGGAAATCAATTAACAACACTAAACAATGACAAATGTTGTCCAGAAATCCTCACAGGTACTGCATTTAGCATAAAAGATTTGCTCAAATCATAACATGCCAGTTTTTCATCGCCAAAATTTTGCGTATGTTTGGAGCGTTATTTAACCTCCTTCACTACAAGCTAGTATGACATGGCTGGTACCGATGGATTCTTTAGGTTTGTTAGTTTCATATGATGCCAGTATCTTCACTCTAGCTTTAAAACTGAGCCCGCTACAACCTCCAAAAGATCGACTGTGTTAATGTGTTAAAGAAATTAGTGGCGTTAACGTGTTATCGCGTTAACCTCCTACAACATTTATGTTCATTCTCGTTCCCATGAAGTTGATATAAAACCCAACAGGTATGATGTTCCCTGACTTTGACCAAAGATATTATGAAAGCTGAGTTGATCTGTTGTATAATTCTGTATATCAAAGCTTTGTTCTTTTAAACTCAACTCGTTTTATCTGTTGGATTTTCACTTTCCATCTTAAGTTCATTAGTCTTTAAAATGCCTCAGGAATGAAGCAGCGTTCTTCTTTGTACACGTGTTAAATTCACCAGCCCATAACTCAAACTTCAATTACAGTAAAGTGCAATAAATGGAAAATTAAATTACAGTTATGCGTCTTCTGTCGGCGGTACAGGAGAGTGTTTACTTTGCTGCTGAGCTGTGGACACAAACACAGAGTGAGGAGTGAGAAGAGAATAATCACCCTTTTTTTTCTCTCCAAGAAATTAGAGGAACATTTAAGCAGTCTGAAGTGCATAAATCAGCTTCTCCTATTTTTATCCACAAAATAGCCGGGAGTCAACGGACATGATTAGATCACATGTTTGGTTTTTAATCATGAAATATGTTCTCCACTCTCATGGGAAATACAGGCACCGTCCAAAAGGACATTTACTCTGGAAGTAGCCTGCAGCTAGTGTCATGTAACAGCAGCAAGTACAGCTACATCTGTGGTGCTGTTAACTAAAACTAAAGCCTGTAAACCCTGAGGGCACTGTTCTCTCTCTCTTATCCTCATCTATACCCCGAGTCCACAAGACTACACCAAGCAATAACCTCTCTTAATTCTGTCCACGTGGAACCAGATAGTTATTAAATATAGCCTCATGCATGAAGAACATAGCAGGTAAATTATACGTTGTTCTATCCATGCAGGAGTCTCTCTACTTCTATGTGAGCTGCTTGTACTCGTGTGGCGTGGCGTCCTCGGGGCCCCTTTCATCATATTTGTGACATGCAGGCAGATGTCTGAAATATTTGATCCATTCGCTGTCACTGATTCTGACACGTTTCACAAATGAATTGCAGTCGAGAGCTGAAAATGTACCTCTGAGTGTGCGTTTAGGGAGGCCGTCTGTGTGGAGAGATTAACTCTGCATCAGAGTATATGTTAAAGTACGAGAGCAGTCGTGTAGTACTCCCTGGCGTATAAATGCCACCATAATGCGCAAGGAGTTTTGCGTGCAATAAGTAGGATCGATAGCATGATTGTCCATAGTTAATCATGATTAATCACACATTAATCACACATTTTTGTATCTGTTCAAAATGTACCTTAAAGGGAGAATTGTCAAGTAATTAATACTCTTATCAACATGGGAGTGGGCAAATATGCTGCTTTATGCAAATGTATGTATATATTTATTACTGGAAATCAATCAACAACACAAAACAATGACAGATATTGTCCAGAAACCCTCACAGGTACTGCATTTAGCATAAAACAATATTCTCAAATCATAACATGGCAAACTGCAGCCCAACAGGCAACAACAGCTGTCAGTGTGTCAGTGTGCTGATTTGACTATGACTTGCCCCAAACTGGATGTGATTATCATAAAGTGGGCATGTCTGTAAAGGGGAGACTCGTGGGTACCCATAGAACCCATTTACATTCACATATCTGGAGGTCAGAGGTCAAGGGACCCCTTTGAAAATGTCCGTGACAGTTTTTCCTCGCCAAAATTAATTGTAAGTTTGGAGCGTTTTTTAACCTCCTTCATGACTAGCTAGTATGACATGGTTGGTACCGATGGATTCGTTTATACGATACCAGTATCTTCACTCTGGCTTTAAAACTGAGCCCGCTACAACCTAAAAATTGCAAATTGCGTCAATGGTTAACTTTGACAGCCCTAGTTTGTGGACTACAGTATTGAAGCCTCGAGTTTGTTGGTTTTCGTCCGTTGCTATCTTGTTATTTCCGGCCGTCACCATCTTCATGTTTTTTTGGCCATCACTTTCTTTTTTTTTCGGCCGTCGCAATCTTGGTTTTTGAAAAATCACAAGTTACTTTAATGAGTTAACACAACTTGTGATTTCTAGGGTGTAGGTGGCATTAAAACGAATTTGTTAACGCATTAACTTTTAGCGTTAACTCTGACAGCCCTGATTTTACTACTTTGTGTTTCTAGATTCCTCCTAAATTCATCAAAGGTTTGCATTTGATAATGCCTCATTTGCATATTCAAACATAACATTTCACAAAACTTGTAATACAAAACATAAGAAGAAATCTCCACTTCAGTAGCACTTACATCCACTAAACATTCATCCTTCATAGCCTGATTTATAAAATATTTTACTCCTAAAAACATGGAGAAAATATATTTTTTCATGGCTGTTGACAGTATTTTCCATATATCCGATACCCATAATCCCCTCTGTAAAAACCTTTGACTCTAATATGTCAACAAAATTAAGAATCTTGAACCTGGTTTTATCAATGTTCACATTTCTGTTCTGGAGATTTATGAAATTAGCACATATTTGATAAGATAATAACTCATTTCCATATTTAAACACATTTTCACCCCATTCACATGCGGGTTTCTCCTCTTAATATGAAGAGAAGAACTGTCAAGCTGTTGCTTTTTGAGCATCACTCCATTATTATGAGTGAAGCAAAATTTGCGCTGCCACTGTGAGTCTAATAACCTGACCTGGGGGGATGCAAAATGGCTGCCACAAATTGGATCTATTAAATCAAAGAGGAGCAGCGAATTTCGTGATATTAAATTGTTAAGGTTTGGCACATGAACAGCGTGGGGCTTACAAAGAGCGGCTACCAATTTTCTGCAATTTTCTGGTATTTGAAAACGGATAAACAGGCCTGGTATATTTATTGGATATTAAAGTCTGCTCTTGGGTATGTAAATAAGTGCTTTTCTAGCAGAGGAAACCCTGCGGTGTGGTGGATTAGGGATATTCTGTTGAACTGCCTCTCTTTGAACCGTCGACTGTAGTGGAGATCCAGGGTGTTGTCAGAGGAGAAGTAAAAGGAGGAAGGAAATACGGGGAGGTGGAAGTGAAAAACCGGAGGCAGGAACACAGTCGGGGAGCGACGAAGAGAGAAGATGAAGAAAAAAGTTCCTTTCTTTGTGATTTCATTCATGCTTAACGTGCGTTAACGTCATCCAGAGAAATATTACATGAAATCAAAGTGGCAGGAAACGAGGGAGAAGAGGGTGAAGAAGGCCGAGTTTAAAGGGATAGTTCAGGTGTTTCTCAGTGTGGTTGTATGAGGTTCTTCTCCAGAGTCAGTGTATTACCGACAGTAGACGGTGTATTACCGACAGTAGACAGTGTATTACCGACAGTAGAAGGGTTTGGAGAAAGTATATGCTATATATTTTGCTGGTTCACCTCGCCATGAGACGACTATACCGTCTGTTTCTGACAGGAAACTGATGCTGCTATATCGATGTCTTCAAAGCCACCAGACTCCATTGCCAAAAACTCTCAGAACACAGGAGTTGTATAGCTTTTTTAGGTTTTAATAGTCTTGGTTTCGGCCATCGCCATCTTGGTTTTCGGCCATCGCCATATTGGTTTTCGGACATCGCCATCTTGGTTTTCGACCGTCGCCATCTTGGTTTTCGACCATCGCCATCTTGGTTTTCGGCCATCGCCATCTTGGTTTTCGGCCATCGCCATCTTGGTTTTCGACAGTCGCCATCTTGGTTTTTCGCCCATCGCCATCTTGGTTTTCGACCGTCGCCATCTCGGTTTTCGGCCATCGCCATCTCGGTTTTCGGCCATCGCCATCTTGGTTTTCGACAGTCGCCATATTGGTTTTCGACCGTCGCCATCTTGGTTTTCGGCAATCGCCATCTTGGTTTTCGACCGTCGCCATCTTGGTTTTCGGCAATCGCCATCTTGTTTTTTTTGGCTGTCACCATTGTGGTTTCTGCAACCAGAAGTAACACGAGACAACCGAGTGCTGACTTTTTTAGGCGATCAAAATGTTACAGTCAACTTTCATGAAGTGAAAACACACTGTGAAATATTTATAGTTCAAAGACGAAAACACGGACAACTCCCAGACCGGACAACGCCGTGGTAGCGACCTGTCAATCAAAAGGTAGCCCCGCCCTAAAGGAAATGGCTTAAATACGTTTTGCTCTGCTCCCGTGATGGTACTCCTGTCTGTTTCTCCAAACCTCATCTACTGTAGGTAATACACTGACTATGTAGAAGTACCTCATACAACCACGCTGAGAAACACCTGAACTATCCCTTTAAAGAGCACAAGAGGGGAAGATGGCTTAGTGAATAGACACAGCAAAAAACAGATGCAAAAGAGGAGGATAAAAGTGTGGAGGAGAGGAGATAAAGAGTGAATCTGAGAGAGGGAGAGAAGAAGAAGTTTGTAATTATAAAGGGACAGAGAGAACAAATGAATCAGCATCGCTACAGCTGAATAATGCAACGGAGGAGCTTGCAAACACACATACCGAGAGGACAGGGAGGTGTATTTCAAGCTGAGCAGGGACTCCGAGAGAGATCCATGTTCAGCTAGAACATCTGTGGCTTATGGAAATGGCTCGTGTTCAAAAGAGAAACAACTTCTGGTGAAAATGCTAATTTCACTTGACGCTGCATTTGAATCACCTCGCCGGGCTATAAGAAACAACACCTCGGATAACTCCTCCTCAACCTTTTGGTTTTTCTTGTGTACACGCCAGGATACTTTCTGTGCGAGTGTGTATTCCCACCCTCGCTTTGCAGACTTAAAATGTATCATGACGGGAAGACGTGTTGATGTCGAGAGCAAAACAAGAGTGAAAGATTCAAAACGAGAAGTTAACTTTGGAAGGCCCAGAAAAAAAACATGTGATTTCTTATTCTTGTCACTTATTGCCACGTTCAGCGAACAAAAAGACGGACTTCAGTATGGAGATTTTGTTTTCTTTTACACGTATTGAATGCCATACCGTAAAAGAAAAGTGTCATTTTTAATTTGCACCAGTGAAGTGTTTTTGAATGTCACATCCACTTTATGAATACAAATGTATTTCTCAACATGTGGAACGATGTGAAGGAAACAAAAAGTCAATTTCTTTATAAATGTGGAGGGTCAGAGAAAAGGTGAGAGCAAGCTAAATGTATTAGAGGAGGGTTTTTATTGTGTTTATGCTCAGCTGGAAGCGGTTTGGATTAACTATAGTACAGCGTGAAGGACAGACTGTGGCCAGAATACACCTTAAAGATGCTTTACTTTCAGTGTGCGTTTCTGATGAGAAGTCTGGAAATGTTGTGTCCTTATCTCCTCTCCTTGTTTCCTCCCCTCTCTCTCCTTGTCTTGCAGCCCAGAACTGTTCAGGTCTGAGGACGTGTTCAGAGTGTTTGGAGAGGACGGAGTGCGGTTGGTGCGGTGATCCCAGTAACACCGGTAGGGGTGTTTGCATGGAGGGTTCCTACCGAGGCCCCATGAAGCCCGCTATCGCCAGGGCCGGGACCCGAGACCTGGACCGGCTACGAGACAGGGACATGGTGCTGGATCAGAGTCTCTGTTCGTCTGATAGAGGCTACAACTGGGCTTTCATCCAATGTCCCGGTGAGTGGAGCGCTGCAACAGACACATAACATGAACTATTCCAACTGTTTATCCATTACTTTCTTTGGATTCTTTTACCATTTTCTTTTGTTTTAACGGTTCTAATGTTTACCTTTTCTGTTATTTTCTTCACTTTTAACTAAAATTTGAACATAATTACCATGAAGGTAGGATATATATCTAATAATAACGAGTGTATCTCGTGTTTGTGTGTGTGTAATTTCCTCCCAGCGTGTCAGTGTAACGGCCACAGCAGGTGTGTGAACGGCAGCGTGTGCGAGCACTGTGGGAACCTGACAGCGGGGATGCACTGCCAGAGCTGCATGCCCGGTTACTATGGCGACCCCACCAACGGTGGGAAGTGCAACGGTGAGTTCTTTATTATTATGGTCTGTAATTTCAGTCCTTAAAGTTCCCCTCAGGCCAATTTACTTCCTGTTATTTGGTTCTTTCTCATACAGAGAATGGGGGGAGAGGGGGGGGGGGGGTGTTAATGGTTAAACGTACAGTAATTAATCACCATGGCAACCAGATTGCATCGTTTTTTCAACCCAGTTTAGATGAATTTACTGCTTATTGAACCACAAATGAGACAAGAATTATCTCAACACGCCGAATCTCTCTCACTCGCTCTCTTCTTCACCGTCTCCTCCTGGCGAGGCGGCCGTCTGGCTGCTGCTGCACCAAGGAGCCGCACCGCAGCACGCCGGCCACAGTGCACCGGAGGACGGTTTGACATGTTGCAGATTTCCGCCGTTTAAAACGTAGTTTCAGGACGTTTTGGTGGTGCACCGTCCACCAGCACCAGCCGCTCTCGCCAACGCTCCAGCACCGACGCCACACCGGGCTGCACTGTGATCCGTTTATTTCTTTAGAGGGACTTTTCTCTGGTTTTCTTTTGGATTGAAAGTTGTTTGCTCCCCGTCGTTCAGACCTGTTAGAGGCCTGCAAACCTCCGGTATCGGCTGCTTTCCGTTAATTTATCTCCAGCAGGAGGAGACGGTAAAGAAGAGAGCGAGTGAGAGGGACAGTCAGTGTGTTGTGTTGTGTGGAAACTAAGAAATAAAATGAAACCCCTCAGTTAACTAATGTAACAAGTTGGGTTAGCTAACTACACCTAACTAGCTAACTAGAAAGCATGAGTGCTCCTGCAGCTTGGAGGATGACCTTTGACCTGCAGCTTCTGCTATAAATATAGAAAGTTTGCTGTAAGAAATACATTTTGTAATGCTCAATTAAGGGCAGAAGTAACTAAAGTTAGAGATTTTTTCAGTGCGTCACCTTTACTTTTTGATCTGAATTGCTTTTATAGATAGATGAGCCATTAATAAACATGTATAAACTGCTGCAGACGGTCTAACAACACTGTAATAGACACCAACCATCTGACGGGGGCAGTGTTTAAAAGCTGTGGGCTTGTGGTGACCAGCGGAGCAGTGTAAAGGGAAACTACATGTGTAGTTTGGACAAGATTGTGGTCTGCAGACAGTGAGGGAGCGGCGGTCGAGTCTCTGCTTCCATTTGTTGAAAGATGGTGCAGATGAAGGCTCACAGAGGTGCTTCATGTGTATCCATGTTCTTTCTGCGCCCGTCAGCAGCTTCTTGTTGCTTCACATGGAAGTAATCACAGTGAATCCCATCGCTGAAATTGTTAACAACAGATTATGTGTGCGAGTTAGATAATAGAAAGCAGAAGCTGGGTGATGTGAAGGCTCAGGAGGGCTGGGTTAGAGAAGCTCTATGATACGGGCCTGGAGATGGGAGAGTGTAATGAATGAGTGAGGAGGAGGAGGTGGAGGAGGGAGGTGCAGTAACATCAGTCTCGCTGTGACAGATATGCGTTTTGGCTTGGCGGCAGCGGCAGCGGCGTGACATTAAATCGCTCTTAATCATTTTCTTATTTCCTGAGTTGACTGGTGTCTCCGTCCCTGGCGGCGTCTCACAGCGAGCACGGCGCTAATAGATGCACGCCGCTCGTCGCCTCCGTACAGGACGGCCTCTGATGCACTCTTCTCTTCTATATTTCTCTTTTCACTCCGTCTTCCTCCATCTCTCTGTCTTTTTCTTCTGGTCACATTTTCCTGTTTCTCTCCTCACATCTTCCATCCTTCACACCTCTTTTATGCCTCCTTTCCTTTCATGGTTCAGGCTATATTTGTTCAATGTATCCATCCATTTTCCTCCTTTCTTTCCTTTCTTCTCCTGTCATCTCTTCTCATCACCCCTTTCCTTTTCTTACCTCTCATCTTCTTTCCCTTTTATTATTACTTTTCTTCTTCTCTTATGTTTCGTTTGCTTTCCTCCCCCCATCTCTCTTTCATCTTCCCCCCCTCTTCTCTTCTGTCCTCTCTTCTCTTCTTTTCTCATCACCCCTTCTCTCATCCCCTGTCCCTTTCTGTCCTCTTTCCCCCTTTTTACTTTTCTTCTTCTTCTTCTTCTTCTTCTTCTCCTTCTCTCCTTTTCTTAAATGTATATTCCTTTCCTTTCCTTGTCTCTCCTCTTTTCCTTGTTTTGTCTACTTTGCTTCCCTCTCCTTCTTTATCCTATTTTAATTTCTTCTCCTTTCTATTCCTTTTGTCAAACTCTTCTCTTCTCTTCTTGTCTCCTCTCTCATCCCCTTTCCTTTTCTTACCTCATCTTCTTTCCACTTCTTGCTTTTCTTCTCCTCTCTTTATCTTATCTTTCGTTTGCTTTCCTCCCCTCCTATCCTCTTCATTACCTCCTTTCCTTTCCTTTCCTTTCCTTCTCTTTCCTTGTGTCCTCTTCTTTTCCTCATTTTGTTTACTTTAATCTCGTCACATCTTGACTCCTCACTTTCGTTTTCTTCCTTTCATTTCCTCTCCTCTCCTCTCCTCTCCTCTCCTCTCTTCTCCTCTCCTCTCCTCTCCTCTCCTCTCCTCTGGAGCTTCTTTATTTGCTCCACTGACCTCACACTCATCCATCCACCCCCTTACACCTATCCCTTCATTTTTCCTTCTTTTACTTCCTTTTCACTTCTGTCTCAAATGTCCCCCCTCTGTTCATGCGTCCATCAGTCCATTCATCCTCCTTTCTATCTCCTCCTCTCTTTATAAAAAGGACCACTAGGTTTACCTTGGGCTAAATGGCCTGGGAGGCGATGATGTGTGGCCGATTAGAGGAACGAGTGATGGAGAGACGGGGAGGAGGAGGAGAGGCCTGGGCTCATAGTAAAGAGGATGGAGGGGTGAAAGAAGAGGAGAGGCCTGGACTCATAGTAAAGAGGATGGAGGGGTGAGAGAGGAGGAGAGGCCTGGGCTCATAGTAAAGGAGGATGGAGGATGGAGGGGTGAGAGAGGAGGAGAAGCCTGGGCTCATAGTAAAGAGGATGGAGGGGTGAGAGAAGAGGAGGAGAGGCCTGGGCTCATAGTAAAGAGGATGGAGGGGTGAGAGAGGAGGAAACGGAGACGACGACGGGCAGACAGAGAAAGAGAAACAGATGAAACCATGTGGTGAGATATCCAAGGTTAATATCGGTGGAAAAGGACAGCTGCCCTTGGATAGAGAGACAATGGAGGGATAAAAAGAGAGGAAGAGATGGAGGACAGACAGAGGAGAGGGGAGTCTGTCCGTCCTCCCGTCCCCCCGTCCCCGTGACAGATGATTAACTAACCTTGTCAAATCTGGATGAAGTGTGCGTGTCTCATTGTGTGTGTGTGTGTGTGCAGGGCATTTTCTCTGAATGTGGCGTTCACCTTGTGCTGCACACATACGAAATCAAACGCACCTCCACAGAGCTGCAGCTGACAACATGCTGGATGTCTGTTTAGACGTTCAGTCCCGCAGAGGACAACATGAATTTCGGAGAGGCTGACGGGAAAGCTGAGTGTTTTTATGCTCATCCTGGGAGTCTTTGTTCTGTTGAGTTCTTGTCTGGTTTTTATTATGGCGCAGAGACAGAATGATGTTTTCTAAACATTTTTTAATCACATTTATCAGTGGAAGGGTTGTACCAGCATGCCTTGCAGATAGAAACATCCACACGTGGAAGCATTGTGCAGACACAGTTTGTGTAACTGAGTGGTTTTGAGGTTTGCTTAATGGCACATTAACGGCAGTGCTTGAGGATACGGAGAGAGATGCGGTGGATTCCTGCATCTCTATCGGGGTGTTACAGAAGCTCTGCCATCATACATACCTCCTGGACATAGTGGTCAGCGTGTGCTGCTTGTGTTTAGTTAGTTCTGAAGCTTGTTGATCAACCTGATCTCATGGGAAGGTGTGTAAATAGCATGACATTACAAGGACATTCCGCATGTCAGTTTGACGCCTCTTTTCACGTGTCATTTTTAAGCCACGCAACAAAACAAAACCGCTCACTAAAGGCTGGCCCACACTCAAATATTTTTCAGATCTTACCAGATGTGTAAAATGTGAGAGCCTGAGCATTAAGGCCACAGGGTAGAACACATGATCAGTGTAGCTGATGACGCGTTGATGAGGCGTGACCCCGCCTCCTTCCTCCTTCGAGCAGAGAGATACGTGTGTGGATGTGTGTGCGGAAGCTGCTGGCCGTCCGTGGTGAGAAAGAACAAAGAGGTAAATGACGGGATGAGAGACAACGTAGTGTAACGTTATACAGACATAACAAGGCTGCTGAATGAGAGAGGCATCCGCCGATACGTTACACGGAAACACACCATGTTAATAACAAGCCGACCACCTCACGGTACCGCCAGCTGTGAGCTGTGATCTGTTTATCGCTGTCTTCAAAGCCACCAGACTCCATTCACAAAAACAGTAACACAGGAGTATACATACAACCCCACCGCAAAAAATCTAAACTAACCCTTTCAGTTATTTCCAAACTTGGCACAGCTAACGTTGACTCAGCTAGTGCGCTAGTGTTCTCATTATTCATAACCTTATTGATTAGTTTACTGTGTTACCTACGTCACGGCTTCCTGCCACGGTTGAGTGGACGTTTACTTGAAAAAAATGGAAAATAACGCATATAGACCCGCCATTTAAAGAGAATTAGTTGTTTGTTGTAGAGCTCTTCGTGCTTCAGTGTGGTGATATATGAAAAATTCATACCGTATGGGAAATTAAAAACACAACACGTCATCTGGTGTCTTCCTGACTGAATGAAGCATCTTTCTGTTTACTGAGGTTTACCGAGGTCGTCTCCCAGCCGAGGCTTCAGCTTGTATTACTTCTTCCTCGTGCTTGTTATCTTTTGCTACCCGGCGCTTGAGCCTATAACGCTCGTCTGCCGTCGGCATCTCACGCTCAACAGTTTTATTGCTTCCATAAATTTTGCATGATTCACATCAGTAGCTGCCTGTCTCCATCTCGCTCCGATAGTCTATCTCTGTGTGTGCTCTACCTCACCTGCTCTCTGAGCCGTCAGCGAGGACTCTCAGACATGATGGTCCTGTGATACGTAGAAACACCAGTCAGAGGTTGCTGCTCGGTCTAGTTTTTATCTTCCCTTACGGGTTCAGGGCTGGTTTCTTGTGGCTTAACACAGGACTTACATGTATAGTGAATGTGATACGGGTCATGTAAATAGCATATTCTGTTTGGATATTCTGAATTAGGCCTTATTCTGAATGGCCAGCTCTCTTTGACGTGAATAAACCAACTAGCCGACGAAAAACAGTCAGAAAAATGTCTGGAAAAAACAAGTCGAAAGAAAGAAAAGGAGAAACACATCTATTTTGAAACATAATGAAACACTTGGATATCAACAGGTTTTTGGATATTAATAATGTTTTTGATTTTTGTTAACTTTTTAACACTAGACCATGGGGAAAAGTTGAATCATACACTTCTAGGGACTTTTACATTGGGAAATATATAAATTAATACGGTAAAAATGTTTGATTTTCAGCATGTATGTAGTCAGAGATGCCCTGAAGTCAAATATATCAGTCATTGTCAGGAATTATTTATTACATTTTTATTACAAAAATCAAAGAATAAAGACATTTCCCTCATAAATTAGTGGTATTTATCTTTTTAATTTATAAGGGATATGTAATGTTTTATACTTCTGGTGAATATAATCCAATCAATCTTATTTCCATACATGTATTTTGTATATACAGTTCCCTTTGTTAACATCTTATTTTGAAAACCGGACGTCGCTAGCTCTCCCATCAGCTCCGTTCTCTTTATCCATCCATGTTCAGCTCCATCGGGGCCGTTTGGATGCATTTAACATAAATGTCAGTATATGGGTGCTCTACAGTTATAGCGTCGGCCCATTTGACCACGGAGATGAGAGCGACGGCCGGTTTGACCACACGTTACCATGATACCATCACGTTTCCTGTCCTTGACAGAGTTAGCATGTGATGTCTAGCTCTGCTTTTCCTGTCAATGTGTGAAACCCAAAGTGTTTCCATCCTTTACTGGATGTGTAGTCGCAGGTCGTATCCACGACGACCCTCCGCAGCTTTCTACTTTCTGCGGTTTGTTTTGGTTGACGGATACGGAACGGATATGACGTCACGTTACTCAGACTACAACAATAAAAGCTGCAACTTCCTTCTACCTCCACATAGACTCAAATTAAGCAAATATATTGATTCTGGCATTAAAAATATATTCCAAAATCTTAAAAAAATGTGAATGAAAAAGGTGAATCAATTTTCTTCCTACTCCTAAACAAACGACCGATGCTGTTGTTTTCTGGTGAGGGTGGTCTCAACCTCCCTACCCTCATCTCTCTCTCTCTCTCTCTCTTTCTCTCTCTCTGTGTCCCTAATTTAGTGGTTTTGATGTACAGTCTCTGAGCAGGGAGCAGCAGCGGGAGCTCTTTGTAAATTTGTGTTCAGAGCAGCAGCTACAGAGATGTTGAGTGCTGTCTCTGCAAGAAACTGGCAACCCAGCAGCATCAACCAGAGAGACTGGCACAGACAGGACAGCAGGGTGGTAGTGTGTGTGTGTGTGTGTGTGTGTGTGTGTGTGTGTGTGTGTGTGTGTGTGTGTGTGTGTGTGTGTGTGTGTGTGTGTGTGCGTGTGCGTGCGTGTGTGGTTTGTGATGGATCAGACAGAACCAGCTGTTGTTGAGACGAGGGGATGCTGCCTGCAGAGTCGCTCCATTCAGTCTTCTCTGTGGAGAAGCTGCCAAATCCACTCTCACCTGCTGTCTTAAAGGGTGACTTCACTATTTCTCAACTCTAATTCTCCCATGTTTTTGTGTATAACTGACTAATGGGGACAACAATTTATGAAAGTGGTTCAGTATTGAGGGAGAGTGCTGTAACCGGCAGCTGCAAAAAAGGAGCGTAAATATAACGATACGGCCACTAAAAGTTCTTGTTTTTGCCACAGACAGTTCGCTATTTACTGGCTTTCTGTCAATTCGTCTGTCTTTTCCCTCACCGAGGGGTGAGGCATTGACATTTTTTGGCCGGCTCTGCAGCGGGAGCTTGCATGCAGAATGGTGCCAATTTGACGGGACTCCTCGTTCTCTCACCAAAGCATCATGGGAGTGAAGTAAAAAACAAAACGGAAATTCAATAAACATTAGTCTAAAGTAGTTTTAAAATGTTTTTTTTCCGTATGTTAACACTGTAAGCGGACTACTTGATTACTATAAGCAAATTATTTAAACAGCGTTTGTACAGGAATGATTCTGTCCCAAGCTGTTTGATCCATATAAGCGGTTGATCACTGTAACCGTGATCACTATAAGCAATATCCACTGTGTATATTTGTGCTTTTAAACATATACCCAGCATTCTTAGGGGGATCCAGTCATCTCCCCTCTGGCAGCTCTATTCCTGGCGTCTGCCTGGTCAACATACGTACCGACACCACACACGTCCAACTGGTTGTCTGGTTTTTAAACGTCTTTTGAATCCTTTTTGATCTCCCGTCAGCTGCGGCTCTGACTCATGTTTTCTCTACAATAAGCTGCTTTCTTTGAGACCGGGTGCTTTTCATTCATGGCTTGCAGCTCACACTAACATTAACCAGCATTAAATTAATATAGCTGGCTCCTATGCTGTCATGCGGGACAAGAAGCCATATTTAGACTAACATGACAACTACCTCATGGAACTTTTATCCTCAACATGCGGTCACAGGTCTGATGAGGTTGAGTAACCTGCATTAGTGGCTTTTAAATCCAATGCAGAGAAGTGTAGCCGCTCAGTTTCTACATCACTGATTGTCCTGTGGATGACAGAACTTATTATATTTCTGAAAAATGTCCCACTGAATTTGGACAATTTGTCAACCAGAGAGCATCGATCCACTCACAGATGACTATTTGTACTTGTTACGACTATGGACTGTATAAAAGAAGTGGACGTAGTTACGGTGACATCACCCATGGTTTTGGGGACTAGAGCTTTGATGCCTCTAGTAGGGCATTTTGGTTGTTGCCATCTTGGTTTTTGGCCGTCGGCATCTTGTTTTTTGGCCTTCGCCATCTTGGTTTTTGGTCGTCGCCATCTTGGTTTTTGGCTGCCACGATCTTAGTTTTTGGCCGTCGCCATCTTGGTTTTTGGCCTTCGCCATCTTGGTTTTTGGCCTTCGCCATCTTGGTTTTTGGTCGTCGCCATCTTGGTTTTTGGCTGCCACGATCTTAGTTTTTGGCTGTCGCCATCTTGGTTTTTGGCCCTCGCCATCTTGGTTTTTGGCCCTCGCCATCCTGGTTTTTGGCTGCCACGATCTTAGTTTTTGACCGTCGCTATCTTGGTTTTTGGCCTTCGCCATCTTGGTTTTTGACCGTCGCTATCTTGGTTTTTGGCCTTCGCCATCTTGGTTTTTGGCACTCGCCATCTTGGTTTTTGGTCTTTGCCATCTTGGTTTTTGGCCTCCGCCATCTTGGTTTTTGGTCGTCGCTATCTTGGTTTTTGGCCCTCGCCATCTTGGTTTTTTGGCCTTCGCCATCTTGGTTTTTGGCCTTCGCCATCTTGGTTTTTGGCCCTCGCCATCTTGGTTTTTGGTCTTTGCCATCTTGGTTTTTGGCTGTCACAATCTTGGTTTTTGGTCGTCGCTATCTTAGTTTCTGGCCGTAGCCATGTTGGTGGTTTAGTCATCGCCATCTTGGTTTTTGGCCGTCGGCATCTTGGTTTTTGGCCTTCGCCATCTTGGTTTTTGGTCGTCGCCATCTTGGTTTTTGGCTGCCACGATCTTAGTTTTTGGCCGTCGCCATCTTGGTTTTTGGTCGTCGCCATCTTGGTTTTTGGCTGCCACGATCTTAGTTTTTGGCCGTCGCTATCTTGGTTTTTGGCCTTCGCCATCTTGGTTTTTGACCGTCGCTATCTTGGTTTTTGGCCTTCGCCATCTTGGTTTTTGGCCCTCGCCATCTTGGTTTTTGGCCCTCGCCATCTTGGTTTTTGGTCTTTGCCATCTTGGTTCTTGGCCGTCGCCATCTTGGTTTTTGGTCTTTGCCATCTTGGTTTTTGGCCTTCGCCATCTTGGTTTTTGGTCGTCGCTATCTTGGTTTTTGGCCCTCGCCATCTTGGTTTTTTGGCCTTCGCCATCTTGGTTTTTGGCCTTCGCCATCTTGGTTTTTGGCCCTCGCCATCTTGGTTTTTGGTCTTTGCCATCTTGGTTTTTGGCTGTCACGATCTTGGTTTTTGGTCGTCGCTATCTTAGTTTCTGGCCGTAGCCATGTTGGTGGTTTAGTCATCGCCATCTTGGTTTTTGGCCGTCGCCATCTTGGTTTTTGGCCGTGGCCATCTTGGTTGTTTACTGTCGCCATCTTGGTTTTTGGAGATAGTTGTATTGTTCCAGCCCTACAGGTTATACACTTTGATTACTTGGCTTTAAAGTATTACATTTTAACATACATATTCTCATATATATCAATGTTTTAAATGTATCTGTGGTTTATAATTGTTGAAACTCCATTTGAAATCTGCCTTAAATCAAACAATTGGTTATTTTTCATTACACTATGAGACATTAATGTATTAATAATACTTTGTGTAGTAAATTGGCCTAAAAGAGAACTGACACTTGGAGTAAAATGATGGGAACTTTGAAATGTTCACATTTAAAGGTCGACAGTTCACTTATCAGATCTGCTGAGGGAAGGAAACTATATTCAAGGGCTCTTTGACGCCACTAAGACATGAAAACCATTTTTTTTCTCTTTGTGTGCGAATATATACGAGTGTGTGTGCTCCCACATATTTTACAGACTCCCTACATCTCTTTACTTCATGTTTGCCCTCGACCCTTCCCAACCATCCCTTCATTAAACACAGTATAAAGCCCTGTCCTCTCTTATCAAACCAAACCGCCCCGTCGGTGGAACCGGACAAAGAGAAGAGCAGCAGTCAGCAGTAGGTGGAAGGTGACATTGATGATGATGAAGATGATGAAAAAGTATTCATGGAGATGAGCAAGTGATTGATCATAATCTGGAGAATACAGTAGAGTTCAGTGAAGAAGAGGGAATTTTGATGGGAAAAAGTTGACTATGTGAAGGACGGACCAACAACACCACTTTACAATCCTCCTTTCATTAGTGAGTTAAAGATACTATATACTGTATACAGTATATTGTGATTTTAGTTGTATATTTTTTTTTTTTGGTAGTTTTATACTATGTCTGAGGAAAATGTTGATATTCCCCAAAAATATCTTTTTCCTCTGGCATTTTCTTCATTAAGTTACCCACTTGCTAGATAGCTAAATTGTTAGCCTCTATGGCTTCTAGACGCCAACAGTAACGTTAATATTTCCGTTGCGTAGCAGGGTTTTCTCATGACTTAACCACTTGAACGCCAAGCATATTGTGTACAAGACTTCCCATGTTGTAAACACAAGTTAACGAGTTTCATTTGAAGGCACCGTATGTTTCCGACGGGGAACTGATGCCGATATCTACGCTTTCGCCAAAGCAACCAAACTCCATTCACAAAAACAGTAATTTCTTATTGGTATGGTGTGACTTTGAATAGTTCGGATTCACCAAAGTCACACAATAACACAATTAAACCAACCGATCGATGCAGCGGCAGACCAGCAACTCCAGTGTTCTGAGAGGTAAAATTACTGGTTTTGTGAATGGAGTCTGGTGGCTTTCAAGACAGCAATATAACAGATTCAGTTTTCTGTCAGAAAGGGCCGTCTGATGGCGAGGTAAAGCAGTGAAAATAGGCTGTTGCATTTAGAGAAAAAGTTGATGAATATATGTCGAAAACAATGGAAAGAAACACAGATTTGTTAATTAGCTGCTTACACTGTGAGAGCCGCCTCCATGACTAATATTAGGACGTGCCAACGCTTAGTGATGTCACTCTAATACAGATGTGCACACAGTCACCATGGGTATACACACATGTTCCGCTGTATAGATTATTTCCATATAGATCCAATCAACACCTCTGGTCGGTGTGAACATGTGGCACAATGCCATATTTTCAGGAAATGCACCAGGGATTACAGAGCTGTTGATGTTAGGGCTGACGTATTGGATTGGGTTGGTGACCTCTAATTAAATTGTCATGAACGTTCTCACTACAGCGACCTGCACAGGTGACCCGGTATGAGTCTAACACATGTTTCAACCTGAAGCAGAATAATTACATTTCACTGTGTTTCAGTCCAACAAGTCAAGTTGCTTTCTTTAGAAGTGACTCGAGAGGTGTGAGGAGGGCCATGTGACTCATGTTAGCCATACCTTTTTTTTTGCTTTGCACTTTCTAGTTGTCAAGGAGCAGATTATGTTTTCTCCTGCAAGAAGACGCTGATCTCTGCAGTTTCCCCCACTTCAAATGTTATCAGCCGATTGAATGGACATTATCAGTAGTAATCAGCATCATACATATGGGTTAGAATGGGCCTGCTACACCTACTAATAGGTTCAGAAGGTTGTTATCATTTATAGAGAGCTGCAGGAGTGAGTCCTAAAATACTAACAAAGCACTTCCGGTAAAGAGTATAGAAGCAAAGAGACGTGTTGTCTCGTCTCAAACAGCTGCTGCCACCATTTTGGACTGAAAACGCTTATTATAGTTATGATACTGTATTATTCAACACAGGCCATTTTGGTAGAATATGACAATAGAATAGAAATCATTTAGTTTTACTTTTGTACGGCACTTTGTAGGCGGACGTTTTACTGGCATCCGGTAGTCGCTTTCAGTGCAAAATGGTGGAAGCGTAGCTCTGATGCAATTGACTTCCACTTCTTGGCAATAAACGTTCTTTGACTTCCGGTTCCTTCGTCTCGAAGTCGATGAGTTTTTTTTGGATGGGTTTTTAGTAAAGTTGTCAATCGATTAAAATATTTAATTGTGATTAATCGCACATTTTTTATCTGTTCAAAATGTACCTTAAAGGGAGATTTGTTAAGTATTTAATACTCTAATCAACATGGGAGTGGGCAAATATGCTGCTTTATGTAAATGTATGTATATATTTTTTATTGGAAATCAATTAACAACACAAAACAATGTCAGATATTGTCCAGAAACCCTCACAGGTACTGCATTTAGCATAAAACTATATGCTCAAATAAAAACATGTCAAACTGCAGCCCAACAGGCAACAACAGCTGTCAGTGTGTCAGTGTGCTGACTTGACTATGACTTGCCCCAAACTGCATGTGATTATCATAAAGTGGGCATGTCTGTAAAGGGGAGACTCGTGGGTACCCATAGAACCCATTTACATTCACTTATCTGGAGGTCAGAGGTCAAGGGACCCCTTTGAAAACGGCTATGACAGCGGCATGGTTGGCAACATAGTTGGTACCAATGGATGGATTCTTTAGGTTTTCTAGTTTCAAATGGTATGTTGGTATCTTTACACATATTTTTCTATCATTTGTTTTTTGCAGTAGTTTATTTGTATTTTATTATAAAAACCCAAACTAATGATCTTCAGTGCCATTGCTGCACCCAACAATAAGACCTGTGAAAAAACATATTAAAAGTTATTGAAAGGTAACAGATAGCATTAATACAGAGTCCACACTGTGATCATGAGAAGACGAGCTCACGCGGCGGCTCAAAGAACGACATGTTGAATGTTGTTGATACGTATTATGTGTCTTGTTTATGCAGCTTCTTCTAACCCGGACAGTTGTTGCATCGGTTTGTCTGCTTGTTTGGATTCATCTTGTTTGAGTAGTCGCACATGAATTATGGAAATGTTTTGGTCAACACTGCTCCCTCTCACACTATTTGGTTATCCTGTTTTCTCCTTTCTTTATTCTAATGGCAAATAATTCTGATAGAGAGATTCTTAAAGAGCAGAAGAGGAAAGAACTTCCAGTCATAACTCACACGGTTAAAGGGGTAAAAACCAGCCGGCTCTAATTCATTTATTTTATTCATGCTGTGAACTCGTCACTTTCTGTCAGAGCTCAGAGCAGAGGAGGTGGAGAATCTGTTGAAATATCCACAGAGAGATATTTAGCAGCAGCAGAGAAAGATTCACAAAAAATGCAAAAAAAAAATCCTTTGATTTTAAGTTTCTTCCCATTACGTTCTCTTGAGTTTTATAACTGCTCGGCCCCGTTGGGAGTAAGACGGAGCAGAGCGAGGGGTTGTTCTGTAATGTTTCCCTCACCGACTTGCTTCCTCGTCTCTACCTGTCTGACTCACACAGATAGAGAGACAAACCCCAGTTCCCGCCTACACACACATTCAGACAGCAGGCGTCTTTTCTATTGTATTGTATTGTGTGTGTGTGTGTGTGTGTGTGTGTGTGTGTGTGTGTGTGTGTGTGTGTGTGTGTGTGTGTGTGTGTGTATGCGGAGGCAGCGGAGTGAGAAATTGTACTCTCTTCAGGGGGCTCGCACAAGTCATGAGAAAATATGATTTATATCAAATCAGCCTTTTTTTGCTAAGAGATCAGGTTTCTTTGTATCGCGGCTCAGTTCTGTGTTGTCAGCAGAGTGTGGTGCGTGATGTTCTACCTCCTCCGTCTATTTCATTCATTCATTCATTCATGTTTAGTGAGAGAGACTGACTGAATGACTGAATGACTGAATGAATGGATTTGTATTATGATGAAAGCCAGTACGTAACATGTATGATATATTAAAAAATACACCGATCAGCCATAACATTATGACCACCTGCCTAATACTGAGTAGGTCCCCCTCTTGCTGCCAAAACAGCCATGACCCGTCGAGGCATGGACTCCACTAGACCTCTGAAGGTCTGCTGTGGTATCTGGCACCAAGCCCTCAGTAGCAGATCCTTTAAGTCCTGTATGAGTTGCGAGGTGGGGCCTCCGTGGATCGGACTTGTTTGTCCAACACATCCCACAGATGCTCGATCGGATTGAGATCTGGAGAATTTAGAGGCCGAGTCGACACCTCGAACTCGTTGTCATCCACATGATGTAAAAAGAAAACGTGATTCATCAGACCGGGCCACCTTCTTCCGTTGCTCCGTGGTCCAGTTCTGATGCTCACAACGTGCCCATTGTAGGCGCTTTTTGGCGTTGGACACGGGTCAGCACGGGCAACCCTGACCGGTCTGCGGCTACACAGCCCCATACGCAACAAACTGCTCCTCACTGTGTGTTCTGACACCTTTCTATCGGAAACCAGCATTAACTGTTTCAGCAGTTTGAGCTCCAGTAGCTCTTCTATTGGTACGGACAACACGGGCCAGCCTTCGCTCCCCACGTGCATCAATGAGCCTCGGGTCTGACCCTGTCGGCAGTTTACCGGTTTTCCTTCCTTGGACCACTTTTGGTAGGTCCTGACCACTGCAGACCGGGAACGTCCCACAAGAGCTGCAGTTCTGTAGATGCTCTGACCCAGACGTCTAGCCATCACAGTTTGGCCCTTGTCAAAGTCGCTCACATCCTTACGCTGGCCCATTTTTTCATCGACTCTGGCCCTGGAGACCAAAGCTACGGACTCCTCTGTGTCTTCTGACCAGAGTCGGGAGGCCGAAGCAGGATGAGTTGACACTGTTTTGCAAGACGGACTTCACTAGATATAACTTTGTCGTTTTGGTGCTTCCGTGTAGTTTGTGTTGGAACAGCGTAGCCACACGCGAGCGCGCATGGGACACCGACCCGCAATGATTTATACGTGTAAGAAGTTACAAATAGTCCCTTTAAGTGCCTCTTTGGCAAAATCTGTGTGAGTTCATGAAAGCACGTGTCTGCTAGCTGTGTCCTTTGTTGACTGTCTGCTAAATCAATATTGTATGAACAGCAGGGCGACCCGAAGCCGGCGCTAACACACCTGTGATTTATCTTATTATCTCAAAATGTAAAAGCCACTTCTTGTCTGTTATCTCCCGAACTCTTACAGCTCAGTGTGCATCATGTCTTTGTGACGGGTCAATGTAATCCCAAGTAATAGATTGAGATTGTAGTTTGTTATTGTCGCCGCCTCCGCTGTCAGCGCCTCTTGTTTTTTCAAGTGTCAATTTGACTTTCGGTCTGCTGACATTTAAAACGCCCCACTGAGCAACCTTGTTTTTCTGTGTGGGTTTAAAATCTAAATATTTAAAGCAGCGTTTTAGGTGTGTTGCCTTGATTTTGTTCGGTGTAAGCGATCTGAGCAGGCAGAGGAAGGAGAGGCGATAGAGGAGGTTGTTTTCCTCTCATTATCCGGCGCTGCCTTGGATTTACCTTGACCCGAGCGCACCACTGTTTTATTACGGGGCCTGTCTCGGTGCCAATTGGAGAGAATAAGAACAAAGCACAAAGTCAATTCAGCTGGAGAGGGACACAGGAAACGGTGGCCTTGTGCGGATGTGAACACACACACACACACACACACACACACACACACACACCGTAACACAAGGGTATGGCGACCGTTCCTGTTTGTCTCTGCCATTAGTCACTCCATGCAGAAGTGATTTAGTGTCTAAATTACAGGCTCGGCTCCACGTGAATCATCCGGCTGCATCATGCTCTGCTTTTTTGCATAACAAAACGATTAAAAAAGATTAGTCCCATCTCGTGGCTCTGATCAAACGCCGACTACCTACGATAAATAGCTTCCAAATTTCACCATCCAGGATGTTACCTCATGCAGCTCAACATGTTCCACAAGTTTTCCACAGGGGGATTTTTCTACGCTGAATTAACCTCAAATCTGACTTTGATAAACAGCTTGTTACCATATTATCTTATTTCCTCTCCCTGGTGGACTACAAAGTACGGGTGGGAAAAAAAATCGATTCACCCATGTATCGAGATTTTTGTTTTTATGATTTTTAAATAGATTTTTTTTAATGCAAGAATCAATATGTTTACTTCATTTGAGTCTATGTGGAGGTAGAAGGAAGTTATTGTTGTAGTCTGAGTAACGTGACGTCATATCCGTTCCGTATCCATCAACCAAAACAAACCGCAGCGAGCAGAATTGAGAAAGTAGAAAACATTGGAGGGTCTGCATGGATACGACAAAATCACAATAAATCATCTAACACTGGGATCTCTTCATGGACAGTATGGACAAGAGGAACATTCACAGCGACACATAACTCTTTCAATGTTCACACATTAAGAGATGCTTCAAAAGAAACGTGAACTCTTCCCTCATATCTATTAACTCGTCATCCATTAGGTGCTGTAAAATAGTTCACTGGTGACCTGTTGTTGCACGGCAACATTTTTTCTTTTAAA
Organism: Sebastes fasciatus; assembly: GCF_043250625.1. Taxonomy (NCBI): domain Eukaryota; kingdom Metazoa; phylum Chordata; class Actinopteri; order Perciformes; family Sebastidae; genus Sebastes; species Sebastes fasciatus. The sequence goes on from NC_133803.1 coordinate 31,770,136, forward strand.
CAGTTTTGTAAAGAAATACATCACATTGTGAAAGTACTGATTTTTTAAGGTGTTAAATGTAGTTCAGTCAACAGGAAAACAAGAGAAAACATTCCAGACGTGCAGAGTGAGAATGACTCACGATGCTTCAGTGTTTCTCAGAAAGGGATTGATTTGTCCTTTTCTATCTTTCTAACTCCCCCTTTCTTTGTCTTATTACACTCCTCTCTCTCTCTCTTGATCTCTGCTTTCTCCACCTATTCACTACCTTCCTTCTCTCCTCCACCCTTCCTTACTCACTCTCATCATTCTCCTCCTGTCCTCCCACAACACCACCGTAGTGTAATTGAATTGATTTTATGTGCTACAATTTTGATTAGAAAATATTGAATAAATTAACTAAATTCAAACAAAAATAGTAAATCCAAGTTAATTTCAGAAGGAAAACTGAATTATAATTACTAAGGATCTGAGCAAAATTAATTTAGATTAGTATTAATATTTATTTATTTATTTATTTATTTATTTATTTATTTATTATTTTTACTTTTATGTATTGTAATTGAAATTGATTTATAATTACTAATTATCTGGGTGAAATGTATTTATATTTTTATAATTATCTAGGTGAACTTGATTTATATTTACTAATTACCTGTTTGAAATTGATTCATATTTACTAATTATCTAAGTGAACTTGATTTATATTTATTAATTATCTGGGTGAAATTTACTTATATTTAATAATTATCTGAAGGCAATTTATTTATATTTAAGAATTATCTGAGTGAACTTCATTTATATTCACTAATTATCTGGGTGAAATTGATATAAGATTAATAAATATCTGGATAATTGGATTTGGATTCACTAAATGAAATAAATTATATTAACTTGGTATCGCAGTACTTTCAATCATTTCAATAATATTTAAAGTCACTTTGTTGCCATCATTTTTCTATGTCTAATCTACTCAATATCATGACTTCTTGGTGCCACAGTTTACTCAAGTTGGGTCAAGAGATCACCATGCATAAAAAGTATAGAGTATTATATAGTAAACACAATGTTGAAGGGTTATTCTGTGCAGGTTTTAGTGCTGGATGCTGAAGATTGAGACGATGTTGGCTTGAAAACTGTCTCCAAATTTAGAGTTTCCAGATGTAAAATCTTAACACGTGTCTCTTCTTCTGTTGTCTTTTTCCTTGCAGCCTGTAAGTGTAACAGCCACGCCAACGTGTGCCACGTCAACACGGGGAAGTGCTTCTGCACCACGAAGGGCATCAAGGGAGACCAGTGTCAGCTGTGAGTATAGGCTCATATAACCTCTATCTGTCTGACCCTCCATCATTAGGTAACACAAGTAAATAAAACCAAATATACTGTATAGTAGTTCAGCCCGTCGGGACTTGGCTTGAGAACTGGAGGGTCGCCGGTTCAAGTCCCACGCACGGACCCAGTGTTGACTGGTAGCTGGAGAGGAGCCAGTTCTCCTCCTGGGCGATGCCGAGGTCAAGTCAAGTTTATTTGTAGAGCACGTTTCAAAAGAACCGGAGTACACCAAAGTTAAAGTGAACAGCGAGTAAAATATCATCTTCGTAAGTAAAAAACAAGGCAATATTATAACATGTGCACAAATCCAAAACAGGATGAAGCTTTTCAGAGCAATTTATGAAAATAAAAGTTTATAAAAAACGAAAACATTAAAGGAAGATGTTTTGTTTACATGTGTGCTGTGTAGGTCTACAATGTGTGACAATAAAAGTTGATTTACATTTACTAGAAATGTAGAGATCTGAACACTAAAGATCTACTGATCGCTGAGCAGATACTTCAGAAAACGGCCTGATTTTCAACTATGGCACAAAGTCACACTTTGGATATGGAAACAGTTTAAAAAATAATTATGGATAAGTTCAAGCAACCCTGTCTCCTAAAAATTACGTAACACAAAATACAACTAAACTGTGTTTTCATTTAGTTTAGAGGGAAATGTCTTTTCTCCAGGATTACGGTCGCAGTTTTAAACGGTTTTAAACACATGGTTAACAACAAAACAAAACAGGACTACTATGTTAGGCGATACATATATGTATGTATATGTGTATATAGTACAATGGAAACAGCCCTTAGTTACCTTTTTATTCATGTTCACTGTACAAAAAATAAGTGAAATTTCTCCAATGAATCGGTGTTCAGCGTCGTCTTAAAGGAATACTCTACAAAGAAACTACAACCCTGATTAAAGTTGACAGTAAACATGTGGAGAGTCTCTCAGTTTGAGGTCACGTTGGTGTCAGGAGCTGGGAGGATCATTCAGAGGTTACGTTGAGGTGAACGTAACGCAACGAGAGGTGAAAGTTGAAGTTGAAGTTAAGGGTCAGGAAATGGACATAATCGCTAGCAGGTATGATTCAGGATGTTTCTGTGTGTGTCTGTGTAGGGTTTATGGCTATAGTAGTATTTTAATCTGGAAGCTGTTTTTAACTCTCAATGACGAATCCGTTTCATGGTTTGAAGGAATCTGACAGTCTTTATCAGTCTCAACATGCCTCTTAGTTAAAGTGAAATATATCATTAAACCTACACAAGGTTTACAGATTAAATCCACACTACTGTATACCACTAGTTTATCCATCAGAAATAATATTAATATCGTTTGATTGTCCTGTAGATGAAAGAAACTAAACCTTTTAACCAACATGAAGAATTTTAACCGATTAGCGGTAATTATTATAATTATTGGTGAAATCGGTTAAAGGGTCAAAAGAAATATTACAAATTAAATAAAAAGCTGAGCAAAACTCAGAGGAGCAGCACGTCACTTTAAGGAGAAAAGCTGGTCCACCTTAACAGTCCACCTTAAGAGAGTCTGAGCTGGCGTTGCAAGATACAGGAAGTTGGCTCCTGTCTTGAGCTGAGGAGTTGTATTATTAATTTACAGACAAATAAAGTGTACACACACTGTCGGCTACAGCTACATTCACAGCCACAACGCCTCCGACAACCTCACACTCACTGCTGCCACACACACACCGTCTGTCGGACACTTGTTAACGTTACGCCGCGCTGACACACAGCTGATAATCTGCTAAACTAAACTAAATGATGCGGTTGTGGTGGACTTTTACAGGGAAAGTGTCTGCGACGCTCTACGCAGCGGCATGGCTGCTACAGTAAAGCTCCTGGACGAGTTACCTGAGGACTCAGTTGTCTGTTGTGCTCATGCACTGCAGCTGGTGCACCGCTACATGAGACACACTAATCTTGTCGGTTATTGGTTAAAAAAGATACAAATGTAAATTAGCATCCCTACAACCAATAAATAATTAGCTGTAATAAAGTGAACTGTAACGCTGCAGTCAGAACCACATCGGACTCTAAATAAACACATTACCAACTCTACTGTCACATGATGGGACAAAGTTTATACACACACACACACACACACACACAGACACACACAGTATGTTCTGTAATATGTATAATCAATAATACCTGAGACATGCTTTAAATAAAGACAACAGACGTCTCGTCATACTGTATTTCCCTTTTCCTGGACATGGCAAACCACACACACACACACACACACACACACACACACACACACACACACACACACACACACACTGTGTACTCTGTGTGTGTGTCTCTGCTTCCTCGCCCGCTAGATTTATCGATGCAGCAGTTTTCAGTCTGTCTCTGTGGTGTGTTGGTCGGCCGAGCCATTTATGATATTGTAGTGCTGCAGCGGTTAAAAGTCTGGCACAGTCAGGAGAGCACGCACACACACACACTCTGTATACACACACACACACACACACACACACACACACACACACACACACTCTGTATACACACACACACACACACACACACACACACACACACACACACACACACACACACACACACTCTGTATACACACAAACGTGTTCATCATTGTTCTTTCTATCTTCCTGACAAACCCAAAATAATATTTCATAGTCAAACCCTATTTCAATAAACACAAATCAAATGAAAGTGATAATCTCTGAGATGTTATTTTAAATAGATGTCTGATAAGTTACTGTCTGTCACTGAGTGAGGAAACACAGCCTGAGGTCTGACAGCAGAAGAGGTGTGTTTGTTTTGCTTGAGTCCCTCCAACATGGCGTGCCGAGTCGAGGGCCATTTGTTTGTTGTTTTGATTATGAACGACCAATTTCCCCCTGGGGGGGGAGGCGGACGGCGAGCGTCGCCGGGTTACATCAGGTGTGTGGATGCATGTTAGAGAGCATGTTGAGTCACAAATAATGGACCCATTAGGGTTTTTTTGTTTGTGTTTTGTGTGTATATCCTTAAGTGTTTCTTTCACTGTTTGTCCTTTTGCTCCATTAAAGCCTCGCAATATTTTTCGGCCCACATCAACCATAATCACACATTAGGACCTGCTGATATTTTGACCTGATGGCAAACTGACGGTCACCAGAGTCCTTAAACGTCCTCCTCTGGGGACAGTGAACATTAAAAGCTAGATGTCTCATCAATAGTAGCTGTCGAGATATATTAGTGTTGGACAGCATCCTCAGTTTTCAGCCACCAGCAGAGTAAACATGCTCATATCACAGCTACATCCAGTTTACACTGTGTCTGTGAAAGCACCACGTGTTTACAGGGCTGGTGTGAACAGGAACAGCTGTTACAGGAAGCTCAGAGCCTCAATCAGTGGTAATATTAAGTGCTTATTAGTTTTAGTCACATTTTAGTCAATTTTATCCTTCATAGTTTTAGTCAACGACAACTCAAAACATTTAAGTCAAGTTTTAGTCAAAATGTTTTCCCTCTTAAATTTGTCAGCTACGTTTTAATTGATTAAAATGTCCCTTTTTATTTATTGGATTATATTCCGTATATGCCGTCTCGTCTTAAAATAAAGGTAATGGATGAATATATTTCATCATAGTTTTCGTTAACGAAATGAACATGATATTAACATCATTAACGTGATCGTGATTGGTTTGTCGGTTGGTTCGTCGGTCGGTTGGTTAGTTGGTTGGTTGGTTGGTTGATTGGTCGGTCGGTCCGTTGGTTCGTCGGTTGACTGATTGGTTTGTCGGTTGGTTGGTCGGTTGGTTCGTCTGTTGGTTCGTAGGTTGGTTGGTTGGTCGGTTGGTTTGTCGGTTGGTTGGTTGGTTGGTTAGTCTGTTGGTTCGTCTTTTTGTTGGTCGGTTGATTTTGGTTGGTCTGTTGGTCTGTTGGTTTGTCGTGCTGAGAGTCACGAATAAAGGGGAAATTTTTGTCTATGTACACGAATCAAATAGATTACATTTCGTGACTATTTCATGAACTGCCGTGAGACAGTGTTGGAGCTACAGATCCTCTCTGGAACCAGATATTCTCCTGCTGTTTTTACAACATTCATGAGCAGTCTATTTAACATCTAACCTGCATGGACGTTTATCTTGTTTTTACTGTGTGAGTATGAGACTTAAACATTCACTCTACTGACGTCTCCACTCTGTTTCTTCCTGTTTTCTCTCTCGTTTGGTTGTCTGACTGATTGTTTGATTGTGTTGTCGTAGCTTCTTTAATTGGCCTCCTCTCCAAATGTAGACAACTCCTCTAATTGACTGCTAATTAGCATATTTTACTGTACTTGACTGGACAGAGAGAGAGAGAGAGTCCCTGTGTGTTTGTGCGTGTGAATTTTATGCCTACAAAAATCTTACACACACACACGCACACACACACACACACACACACACACACACACACACACACACACACACACACAAACACACACACAAGCAGGACCAATATCATCGTGACCTTTAATCTCCAATTTGTGTATCGTAGCAGGGGTTTTACAGGAACAGCAAGCAGAGCAGAAATACTTGTCACTTGTATGTGTGTGTGTGTGTGTGTGTGTGTGTGTGTGTGTGTGTGTGTGTGTGTGTGTGTGTGTGTGTGTGTGTGTGTGTGTGTGTAGCTGTAGCTGTAGCTGTAGCTGAGTCAGAGTGTGTTTTAAGTGATGAGGCAGCCGGGTCCTGGGTGGCCCTTATCTCGTCCCCATTAGGCTGTTGTAAGCAGCTTAAGTGTCCGTCCCCTTTTTGTTGAAGCTCTGCGTCCAGGACTTTAGTGTCCCCCAAGAGAGAAAATAGCTCGTCCTCGCCCCCCCCCCTACTTAGCCTGCAAGTCTGCTCGTCCTTCTTCTCTGAACACATACATGGATGTATATTTGTCCAGCAGGACATTGTCAGGCAGTACCAGAAGTTAGCTAGAATGCTAGCTACACGACTAGCTTTGTTTTCCCTTTGGTTTGCTTTGTTTTTCACGTATAATTTGGCAAGTCTTCTATTGTTTTACAGAGGGAATATAAAATAAATTATTATGTTAAAGGGACTTCCAGGCCTCAATAGTTAACTAACAGCAAAGTGAGCTTGTTCAGTCAGGTCACACGAAATGGCGTATAAATGACACGATAATGCTCAAGGCCAAAGCCTTCAATAAGAACGCCGTTCTTGCTTTTGGCACCTCATTTATACATGTAATCCGTACTGACAGCAATGTAAACACATCTGTGTGAATATGCTGCACTCAGAGCTACTGATGTAAAATAAAAAGAGAGAGACACTACTGATGATGGTAGATGGGTCCAACAAACACAGGACTTTCAACCGGGAGACCGCTGTTTGGTTTTGTAAGTTCTTTAGTGATGTTTGTGACATGCTTTTCATACTTTTTACTTAGTTTACGTAATTATTTTAAGCCCAGTTTCAACTTTTTTCCTAAACTTAACAAAGTGGTTTTGTTGCCCCCCCCTGCTGGTATTCACGTTAATACAGGCGTGTGATATTCACGCCTCGGCGAGGGGCTGCCGTCTCCTCGGTCGTTTTGGTCTTAGTCGACTAAGATTTCTTTAGTCAATTAGTAATTTTTTCTGTTGTTTGGAAGTGGTTTCCTTGTTTGAATAAACTTTATTGTGATTGTTACAGGACAGAACTGACCGCTCCATGCTGAGGCTCATGGGTATCTTAATATTTAGCCAATAATGATACTAAACTAACAAAAAAGGAATTTCTCAGAACCAAAATTGAAATATATAAAACTGATGACCATAACATTAACCTAAAGCATCATCTCATTGTCTTTGTTGTGAAAAATATCATAAAATTTGACTTGCGATTGGTCTCTACTGAGTCTATTTCTGCAGAGTTAATGTATTACCAGCAGAGTCAGCCAGCTTCCACTCTGCTGAAATCTCTTCTAACACTGAATCTTTTTCAGCTGTATTATCTTTATCAGAAGCTGAACCTGATGTCTAACCTCCTCTGGGGGAGGCAGAGCAGATTTCTGTCTATTTGGCTCCAGCTTAAATAAATGTTGTATATTTAGTGATTCAAATATGTGATAGAAGTATTTTATGGATCATATTTGGCTCTGAAGGGAGCCCGAGGCAATTTATGACATTACATTTATCACAATAAATCGTGTTGTGTTGAAATAGTTTTTGTCCTCAAAGTGCTCCTTTGTGTCAGTCGCCTGGAAGCAACTCCAAAGAGTTTAAACACAGTTTCCTCTTGAGAGGACGCTGCTCTCTGTCCAAGTCTCCTCTCTGGATCCAGAACTTCACAGTCCTCTTGAGAGGACGATACTCTCTGGATCTGGAACAATTCCTTAATGAACATCTCTCACCTTCTTATTAGTTTCATTTTTTTTTCTTTCGTTGGTCGGTCTGTCGGTTGTTTCGTCGGTCGGTTGGTTAGTTGGTTGGTTGGCTGGTTGGTTGGTCGGTAGGTCCGTTGGTTCGTCGGTCGGTCCGTTGGTTCATCGGTTGACCGGTTGGTTTGTCTGTTGGTTTGTTGGTTGGTTGGTTGGTTGGTTGGTTGGTCGGTTGGTTTGTCTGTTGGTTCGTAGGTTGGTTGGTCGGTTGGTTTGTCTATTGGTTGGTTGGTTGGTTGGTTAGTCTGTTGGTTCGTCTTTTCGTTGGTCGGTTGATTGGTTGGTTGGTCTGTTGGTTTGTCTGTTGCTTGGTTGGTTGGTTGATTGGTTGGTTCGGCTGTTGGTTTGTCGGTTGGTTGGTTGGTTGGTTGGTTGGTTGGTTGGTTGGTTGGTTGGTCTGTTGGTTTGTCTGTTGCTTGGTCGTTTGGTTGGTTGGTTGATTGGTCCGTTAGTTGGTTGGTTGGTTGGTTGGTCTGTTGGTTTGTCTGTTGCTTGGTCGGTTGGTTGGTTGGTTTGTCTTTTGGTTCATCGGTTGGTTGGTTGGTTGGTTGGTTGATTGGATGGTTGGTCATTGTGGTTTGTTTTGGTTGACGGATACAGAACGGATATGAGGTCACATTACTCAGACTACAACAATAAAAGCAGTAACTTCCCTCTACCTCCACATAGACTCAAATGAAGCAAATATATCGATTCTGGCATTAAAAAAAATATTTCAAATTGTATAAAAAAATTGTGATACACAGGTGAATCAACAATTTTCCCACCCCTGGAGTTTATTGCAAAAACTAGTAAAGTAGTTCAATCATGTGTTCAAAGACTAGATATAATATGATGAGAAAAACTCACTTTTCAGCCAAACGGAAAATGTCTTCATATTTGTGCTTATAGACGAGCTAAGAGAACACTTCCACCAAAGGAACTGCAGGCACAACTGGGTTAAACTGATTCAGGCGCTACTATTAGAGGCCAGAATCATCATTCAGCTTCTTTACTGTTTTTTATTTGTGGCTCTAAACTCCTGATTCAGGATGTGAGCTCAGTGAAGCAGTCGTGGTTCAAGGCCGCGTCCTTGGAAATATTCAGTATTCAGCGCTGCTCTGTGACCTGCTGCAGCACTACAGACGAATCCACAAACAGTCAGGCTGTAAACGTAAACCTGCCCTCTTCGTTCTTCTTCACTTGGTCCTCTGTTTTCCTCTGTCGTTCTTTCCCTGTATGTTTGTTTTTATGCTCTCTCTCTCTTTCTCTCTTGGATGATTTACTCTCTATATTTAGTAACGCTTGTCAAATATCTGCACATGGATTTGATTAGTTTTCTTGTTTCCAAATGGCCACGATACAGAACTTCAGTTTAGCTGTCGCAATGTCAATAAACATCCGTTTGTTTTTCTTTTTAAAGTCTTCCAGATGAAAAAAGAAAAATGCATACCACTCCGTCACACTCTTAAAAGCCTCGACATTATAATAACAATCACATTTGGTCCACGTTTTTTAACATTTCTTGCCAGTGGAAGTTAAATAACTGTGGCTTTTGTTCTCCACTGCCAGGCAATAATTTTCCTATCTGTACTTCAGGTACACGTCATCCATCTTGACACTTTAATGGCCTCAACAGCATGTTCATCATTTCTTCATGATAACTTAAAAAAAAGAAAAAAACCTTTAACCCTGATATTTTTCTTTAATTACTTTTGCAGAGTGTTAACGTTTACATTATCCTTAAGAGGCCCTTCTGTTCCTGGACCACGTGGCCCTTCTGCAAATCCCATTATGTATTTAAAGAAATTCATTAGAGTTCTACTGGAAAAATCAATTTATTTATTTTTTCACTTAATTGTATGGCGGCGGAGCTCACTGGTCATTAGAGACTTCCCCTTAACTTAAAGGTCACAACTTTCAACCGCAGCCAATTACTGTCCATCAACAAACATGTGTCTTTTGAAGAGACAGTCGGCGTCTATCTGGTCACAGCGGAGAACTGAGAAAAAGGGCTGAAATGTCAAAATGAAATGCAAATGAAAAGTAGATTCTTGTTCGACAAGTGACTGGCACGGCCCGATAAACTGTTTTTCTCCACAGTGTTTTTTTTGTGAAGGGAACAAATGTCCATAATGACAGCGGTTGATGTATTTAAACTGAAATGTCAGGGTGTTTTTTCTCTTTCCATCATCAAAAGTATGTCAAGTATGTTTCCCATTTTGTTTTCCACTAAGTGGCCGTGGTTAATGCCAATCTAAAGACAGAAATCTGAATGAAAGAGACAAATACAAAACAAACCTTTTTCACTTGGATTTAAAAAGCTGCTACAACTAGCTACCATAAAGGAATATCGCAGTATATAAAAGTATCTCTATGCTCTTGAATGGTTGCAAAAAGGGTACCTTAATGTACCTTAAAGGGAGATTTGTCAAGTATTTAATACTCTTATCAACATGGGAGTGGACAAATATGCTGCTTCATGCAAATGTATGTATATATTTATTATTGGAAATCAATTAACAACATAAATCAATGACAGATATTGATCCAGAAACCCTCACAGGTACTGCATTTAGCATAAAAAAATATGCCCAAATCATAACATGGCAAACTGCAGCCCAACAGGCAACAACAGCTGTCAGGGTGTCAGTGTGCTGACTTGACATAACTTGCCGCCAAACTGCATGTGATGATCATAAAGTGGGCATGTATGTAAAGGGGACACTCGTGGGTACTCATAGAACCCATTTACATTCACTTATCTGGAGGTCAGAGGTCAAGGGACCCCTTTGAAAATGGCCATGACAGTTTTTCCTCACCAAACATTTGAGGCCACTTTGGAGCGTTATTAAACCTCCTTCATGACAAGCTAGTATGACATGGTACCAAGGTACCGATGGATTCCTTAGGTTTTGTAGTTTCATATGATACTAGTATCTTCACTCTAGCTTAAAAACCCACTAATGCGTTAGATCAATTAGTGGCGTTAAAAAAAAACCATTGCTTTAACGCCTTTATTATCACATTAGCTTTGAAAGCCCCACTAAATATACTATTTTGTGTTGCACTATCGCCCACTCATATAGCTCCTTGTATTTAGTAATATATTGTTTGGGAACATACTGAGCATATGGATCAGCTTTAGAGGAGAGAAGATTATGCTTCAGGAATTTATGCATATATATTTATTTGTTTTCCATTATTGTGTTTCCCGTGTTACGCTGCGTTCACACCAAACGCAAAGCGACCTTTTCACATGGCGTGATTACATATAAAGTCAATGCAAAAGAATAGAGGAATAGATGCGAGTTTGTGCATGGTGAGGCGAATGGGGCAAAAGCCTATCAGCTTTGAGGTTCTCCTGCTGTTGTCACCGGCGATGTTGAATCAGAAATGGAGCAAATAAATCTTGTTTGTGTCTGTGGCCACCCAGAGCTAGTCCAACCTAAGTTCAAGGTAACAGTGTTTGATATCCAGATTTCCTCTTCATACAAATTCATCAACATTATTCAGCCTGTCCACAGATTTAAGCTGGTGACCCTCTGATGCTCCTGCAAGATGCATGAAATCTGTTTTTGAGCATCAAGAGGTTAGATGCTCTCTCTCCTAATGGTGTGTGTCCGCTGGGTAAAAAGAGGACAGCTCTGACTAGACAGGGCTGTCCAGGGAAATCACCTCGTCCACAAAGAGCTGGAGGACGACGACAACACCTGCAGCAACATGAGACACTTCTAACACAAAGATGTGTCTTTGTTTAAACTAAACCCTTATTGAATCTTGTTCTTCTTTCCCTCTCCTTTCCTGTGTCGTTCCAGATGTGACTCAGAGAACCGTTACCTTGGTAACCCTCTCCGAGGAACATGCTATTGTAAGTATCCTGCCACCAATATACACCTGAGTCTCCTTCACCTCTCACACTCACACACACACAAACTGAAGTCAGTGATCATCAGGAAGGAAGGTACCCAGGAACCTGCGGTAGCCTCTCTCAGTTTAAATAGCCTTACTTTCACTGACTTTCTGAATTTACAGTATATATATTTATATAATATAGATATAATCTGTCAAACTGTGTTGACCAGTAACCCTGACAGATAGTTCAGGAGCCAGAGGGTTTGTGCAGAGTAACAAGCGCTCAATGTGGGAAAAGAAAACTGTCAAAATGTCAATAGAAACTTTTTTAATCTCTCCTGCAGTGTAATCCACATCTAAAACAAACATCTTCCAGCACAGTTTAGGAGCTTCGAGGAGGGTATCACGCCAACGCAGTGATTTTATGATGCGTTCAAGACAACTAGGAATTTTCCCACTTGAAATTTCAAACTTCTGACCTCCAAGCGTTCCAGTATGGAGGCAGAACCTGCCAAAATAAATAATAATAAATTAACTTGATAACTCGTTAAATAAATAAATATGTCATTAAATGTAGCAATAATTTAATTTTCCCTTTATTTATTCATATTATTATTTTTTAATTTTTTTATTTTTTTACTTTATATTTATTTTTAAATGTATGCATGCATTTATTTATTTATGCACAATTTTCAAAAATAACTAAATAAATGACTCGATAAATGAATAAATGTGTCATTAGATGTTGCAAAATAATATTAAAAATAAATGTAGCTATTAATTAATTGATAAAATGTGATATAAATTGACATTCCTGTTTAATTTGCTTCTTTATTTATTTCTTATTATTTTTTGTATTAATTCCCTTATTTATTAACCCTTCTGTTTAATTTTCCCTTTCATTTATCTTTTTTATTAACTTTTTAGTTAATTAATTATTAATTTATTTAAAATTTATTTTATATTTATTTTTAGATGTATGCATTTATTTCTTTATGCTCTTTATGCCAAAATGAAAAATCAATCAATCAATAAATAAATGACTCGAGGCTGAACTCTTAGCAATGCAACCTCCAAATTTTTTCCCGAATAGTTTTGGTGCAGAGAAGATAACATTCAGAGATTCTTTACTGTAATCAGTTACCTAATAACGTTGGCAACATATTTACTGCATGATAGTATGTATATTTTTTTAATTAAATACAGGCAAATATACTTTACGTTGCCTTTTAGTTGTTGGTTTACCATTTACAATGTGGGCTTCAGTTGTTGTGTGACGCCAGACGACTGCTTCTTGGTGAAGTCGGGGTATATGGATTCGAGAGACGTTCCATTGGACTTCTTGGTTAATTTTAGGGAAAGATGTTGTCATGGTTTAAAGTAAACCAACATCAACTGTAAGTAGGAGACGAATTGCAAACCCTATTCTCCAGCTTCCACCTCACCCTCCTCCTTAATAGGTATTTCTGCTCTAATAACAGCGTCTCACTACTTCTGGCTTTGCTTTTTAGAGATGATTTTGAGGTTTAAAGTTCATTCTTGACCTTGGAAACACTTTGAAAGGTTTTAAGCCAACAGACAACGAGGAGGACAGGGTTATCATTACTACCACTTATCCAGGTCCAGCATGAAAGAGGAGAGAGAGAGAGAGAGAGAGTTTCTGTCCAGGACTTTGTTTTCCTGTTTCCAGATGCTCGCAGGGATCACATTGACTTAGCTCATTTGCAACAAATTGCTGGTCTTGGTATTAAAGGGCAGACGGAGGAGGAATGCTGCAGTCAAAACAGATGTTTTGAGGAGCACACGCACCATCGTCTCTCTAGTACACCAACACACACACACACACACACACACACACACATCCAGTCTATGGATTGCCATCATCAGTTTTAATGTTATAACACAGTAGAATAAAGTTCAAGTGCTGTCAATGTCAATAGCCCTCTGTAGCTTGAGTGGGTCTATCATTGTTCGAATGAGGGAGGCTCGAGAGGATCCAGCAATCAGAGGAGTCAGTGGTCACCTCAGATATGTCTTTGATCACAAAAACAACTTCTGTTCAGGACGGAGGAGGGTACACGGGTTCACCTTTACTGCTGCACAGCTTTTATCTTTAAATCACATTTAGAATCAGACATTTTAACATAGACGTAACCTCTGTAACCTCTTCACATTCGTCTTTTGAATGTTTTAAACTAACATTCTGCCCACATCTTACACCTTTTAGATATTCTAACCCGTAATAATTCAGCTAACATTTTGGGAACATAAACAGCTTCCTCTAAACGTGAACCTGTGTTATCATCTGGAGAGAGTTAATTTACAGTTCAGCGATGATATGGTTTTACTCCGTCTGCTGGATTAAGGTCTGTGGTTTGAGGGCACTAGATGGCACCAATGCAATACGGTTGTCCAGTATCATGAAGGGCTTTTTAGATAATGTATAGACTCAGACATGTAAACACACAAACACAGGTTTTAATGGCTCCTAAAGGCCTCCATATCTCCATGGCTGCAGCTGAAGTGGTGTGTGTTCTCAGACGCATTTGACGACATCGTGTTCTGTCGTTAATGTGACGTTATCTTTGCTGTCGTCTATGAAAGCGGGTTAGTTTTGTTTGAATAGGAGCGACCACACTCAGGAGTACACACATTAATGCACACACACACAGGCAGAGAGATAGTGTGTGTTTAAATTACACATTTAAAAGCCGTCCGTTTCCTTGTGCTCTAAGGAGAGCAGCCGCAATTGTGGTTGAGGTCAATATTAGTCTTAAATGTCACTGGAAGGAAGGTGGTGATAAAAAGCTTTTATCTCTATCAGGTAGAATTACATGTAGAGTCTATGAGAGGCAACGTCTGTTCAAAATGTACCTTAAAGGGGGATTTAAGTATTTAATACTCTTATCAACATGGGAGTAGACAAATATGCTGCTTCATGCAATATATATGTATATATTTATTATTGGAAATCAATTAACAGCACAAAACAATGACAGATATTGTCCAGAACCCCTCACAGGTACTGCATTTAGAATAAAACAATATGCTCCAATCATAACATGGCAAACTGCAGCCCAACAGGCAACAACAGCTGTCAGTGTGTCAGTGTGCTGACTTGACTATGACTTGCCGCCAAACTGCATGTGATGATCATAAAGTGGGAATGTCTGTAAAGGGGAGACTCGTGGGTACTCATAGAACCCATTTACATTCACTGATCTGGACATCTGGAGGTCAAGGGACCCCTTTTGAAAATGGCCATGACAGTTTTTCCTCGCCAATATAAAGCGTAAGTTTGTAACATTATTTAACCTCCTTCATGATAAACTAGTATGACATGGTTGGTACCGATGGATTCATCAGGTTTTCTAGTTTCATATGATACCAGTATGTTCACTTGCTAAGACCGCTAAAACCTAAAAATCATAATTTGCATTAATGTGTTAAAGAAATGAATGGCGTTATTGTGTTATTATTGCGTTAACTTTGACAGTCCTTCAGGCCTCCTTAAACTATTCAAATGAAGCAATCTGACGAGGGATGGTTAGTTGTTTTTCGATTGGAAATTGATACTGTGGGCAACCTGCAACCAGGGGTCAAGAGCAAACATTGCTTCACTTTAAAGGGCCACTACCTCATACACCATTCATACCTGTACCTACGAAAAGTGATACACTGTAATCCGTGTGTATCCCACGAAATCAATTCATATTTAATCCACGTAATTATGAACCAGGAAGAATAAAGAGCGTCAAACGGCGTGTACGGAGGAGGTCGGGGTGGATAGGTGGGTCTAAAAACACCAGACTTTCGCCCAGTAGAGTGGCGTTCGTGTCCCGTGTGAAACCAGAAGTCAACGTTGATTTATTTGTCACGTAATTTACGTACTTTAGTAACGCCACTTTCAGAGTTATCTTAAGCAAAACCACCATATTTTCCTAAACTTAACTAAGTCGTTTTATTGCTTAAACCTAAGGAAGTTGTTTCCTGTGAAGACGGAAGTTTATTTTGAAAAGACTGTATGCATTTAAAGAGTGGAAATGCACACGTGTTGATGGACATTCGTAGGAATACAAACAAAGAAGGAGGAATACGTTTTTCATAACATATTACATTAAGTGTTGCTTGAGGATATGTTGCAGCAACTTGCAATGATACAGGTTCAGCCTACTAACCTGTAGTCCTCTGGAGGTCACACCTTCCGTAAGCTTTGCCCTTTAAGTGACATAATCAATGCGTATGGTTATGGCCTCTGTAAAATAATATCTCTCCTCTCCCCGGAGAGTACATGAGGCTGGATTTGTTCCGTCCATGTGGCAGTAACCGACAGGCTTGTCTGCTTTAGAAAGCCGTGACACCAAATCACTTACAGGGGACCGAGAGACCAGGAGCAGAGGTGAAGCACTTGACTGAAACCCCTTAAAGGTGAACAGAAGACCATTATCTAAACCAAACAACCACTCAAGGTTGAAGAGCCGAACATCAGAAGTCCAGCCCCCCCTTCGACATCTGCTCTGAATCAGACATGTTTAGTAGTCTACTCCCCTCTCTCTCTCTGTGTCTGCCTGCCTCTCCTGTCTCTTAACCCATTTGTATAGCGGTGCTGTTTCAAAGTCAGTAGTAAGCCGACTCGTTGGACGTGAACTCAGTATGTGTAGTTTATGTGTATTCAATCACACTGTGGCAGCAGCTTGTTTGGATTCAAGCCTCACAGGCTGTAGAGAAGCACATTATTTATCCCAGAAACATCTGATATAACAGTGTTTCTGGTCAGATTTCAGACATTAAGTGATCAAGCTGGTGTTTTTTTATCTTCATTAGTTTCTATTTTTATGCAGATGACTCCCAGATCTATTTCTTGTTTGACTCCAATGACACAACACAACTGGCCAAAATATAATCCCGTTTTACTGATATTAAAAACTGGCTTTCACAACATTTTCTTCAGCTAAACTCCGATAAATCTGAAGCCTTTATAATGGATCCAGACTCCTCTAGCGAGCACTTCCTCCCTCACTTAGGTTCTCTGTCCTGCTGCGTCAAAACCTTGGTGTTATCTTTGATAACAAACTGAACATTGACCAACCTGGTGAAGTCCATCATTCAATCGTTTTTTTTTACACCTTCGGATAATCTCGAAAATTTGATCTTTTTTTATCTCCTAAGAATCTAGAAACGGTCATCCATGCTTTCATGACACGTTTAGGCAACTGTTATTGGCTGTATTCCTGTCTCACTAAACACAACCTCTAAAATCAGTTTTTCTACTGCTCCCGTCCACAGCCGCTTTACCTCGCCTTCAGACAGCCGCTTTACGACGGGAAACCGAAGCCGTTATATCGCTCTCTTCAAAACCACCAGACTCCATTCACAAAAACAGTAATTTTATCACAGGGGGGTATACATACAACCCCACTTCAAAAAATCTGAACAAACCCTTTTAGTTATTTCCAATTTAGCACAGCTAACGGAGTTGCTGGCCTACACACAACCCCACTACAAAAAATACAAACTAACACTGACGTTGACTCAGCTAGTGCTAGAGTGTGTTCCAATCCACGTACTTCCAGAAGTACACTTCAATGTAGTGCACTTTGTGCACTCTGTACTCACTTGAGTAGTGCGTAAATTTCAACGGGTTAGGGTCGTCTCAAATCGAATACTCTGCGGCGCACTGACCGGAAATGACGATCGCAACATTTGACCGCGGCTCGCTACCCGCCAAAATATCTTCTGAAAAAAATTTAAAGCAGAGTGGAAATTATGTTTCCAACGTCGTCGCCTACGCCGACGATGTGTCCTCCTGTTGGCTGAAAATGCACCGGTATGTTTACGTTTTGTATTGTTTTATTCTGTTATCTACGTATGTTTGAATAGTGGTCGTGGCTCCGCCCCTTCCGCTACGTAGCCAAGATGGCGACAGTTGAGTGTGGAAAGTGTCCAGCGTTCCACACTCAACGATCTGACCGTTTTGAGTACAACATCCGGGTATTTTGAGCGCACTTATGCACTCAAAGTAGTAAGTGTAAGTACAGAAGTACGCGGATTGGAACACACTGCTAGTGTTCACATCATTCATAACCTTATTGATTACCGTGGTAACCTACGTCACTGCTTTCTGCTAACGACTGAGTGGACGTTAACATTTGGAAATACTGCAGTTGAACAATAACACAGAATAAAGTTGCGTTTTCTTGCAGAAACTTGTTCATAAATTCATGTTGATGAAATGTTTTCGTCAGACTGATGAATGTGAGCGTCCATATATTGACGGCTGTGTTTCTCATCTCACTCGGGGATTAAATGCAGGCGAGCGATGCTTTGGTTCAGTTAACGCTGTCATATTTAACCACCAGTCAATTGATGAAAAGCAACTTTGCTATTTTAATGAGTTTGCCCCCAGTCAGGCTAGCATTTATGAGCAGGCATCACCAGGACAATGCTTTAATAAACCGCTGTCATATTCCATCTCAGTCAGCTACGAGGGGACGTCTAATTAGGGACGGCCACCAAAGTGTCCCACCACGTCTATACTGGAAAGACCAGCTAACACCAGTCAGTCCGCAGTCTTACCGCCCTCAGGCCTGCTTGGAAAAGCTCATTCAGGCCGAACAACAGTGGCTCCAATATTTACTGACAGCCTCACAATCCCAATTAAAATGACAATTAGAGACAACCAGCACAAATATCACTGATTGATGATTTAATGTCCAACAATCTGGATGCAGAGAAATAAAGAGACTTGATTTGTCCCAGATTTCCTCTCATAGTGCTAAAATAATATCAAAGACAAATGAAATGTAATCTAGTGGGGGCCAATTCAGACCTCAAAGTAGCTGCACGGCGGTGATCAGCAATCAACAACGTTCGTGGCCCGAAGCCGTTCATTAGACCGGGGTCTGGCGTCCGTCCAGGGTGCCTCGGTATCTGCTGACAGGCGGTCTGTCTGGAAGCCGTTCCAACATGGATTAATTGGTCCTATCAGGCCAAAAAATTTTTGGTTTTTTTTGCAATCCAATAGTTACCCTTTGCTTTGACAGGCTATTAAATATTCTGACTGATTTTAGATCACTAAGAGTTTGATACACTTCCAGTGTGTTTGGCATTTTGAGAAGAAATGTACACATTGACTCAGTTCCATACTAAATATTCAAATTAGGGCTGTCAGTCGATTTAAATATTTAATTGTGATTAATCACAAATTAATTGCACTGTTCAAAATGTACCTTAAAGGAAGATTTGTCAAGTATTTAATACTCTTATTGACATGGGAGTGGACAAATATGCTGCTTTATGCAAAATGTATGTATATATTTATTATTGGAAATCAATTAACAACACAAATCAATGACAGAGATTGTCCTGAATTCCTTAGATTTTCTAGTTTCATATGATACCTGTAGCTTTACTCTAGCCCTAAAACTGACCTGCTACAGCCTCTAAAAGACAGTAAAGTCAGTCTGCGATCCAGCGGGTCTCAGAGGGTTAAAGAACAGTCAGTTTCTAATAAATCGGGGTCACCTGACCTCATGCATACATTACCTCCAGGTTACCTTGACCTCCGTTTAGGCGAGATGGTGAATCCGTGTTGTCCTTGTGTTTACTCCGCTGGTTCTACCCTGTTTCCTCACTGAGGCGATGTCTGGCCTGCGCCGCGCTGCGCCAGGCAGGTGTTGCAAATGGGAAATAATGAGTTGTTAACAAGCATTAAATGAAACCTCAGCAAGAGATTGTGACAAACTGACATCGCAGGTGAGTTTTTTTTTTTTTTTTTTTTTTATATCCGAAGCCGGGATATCAAATTACGTTCCGGGTGAGGGGCTTTTTCTCTTCTGCTTTCTCATTCCCGCATCATCGGTGTTTTGTTTCATATAGGCTGAATCAGCTTACACATTATGGTAATAAGATCACCCATCTGTGAACCTGAGAAATTGGCATGGACTGTTTCTATTTCAGCTCTTGTGGGGATCGTTAATACCTTTAGTGATACCTTGATACGATTCATCCGCAGTGAGAATTCTCACATGTGCTCGTGTAATTGAGTTTGCCTAAGTGAAATTGCTGTCAGATTTCTCAGATGGGATTTGTAATTAGCTGAGATGAACTTTTAAACCTGGCTGCTGCTCTTGTTCCTAACAGCCTTGAAATCAAACATATTAGGAAACACACAGAGGGACTCTCTTTTTCTGCTGTACTGTCATTTGTTTGGTTAACGACTGTACGCAGACACCTGTAGACACTCTCACTAGCAGCTACATGTGCAGATACCGGATGCATTGAGAGGTAAACACATGCACTTCTACAGAAACCCAAATACTGTGAAGTCGCACTGCCGACCCTTTTGGGATAAACAAGTGAGCAGCAGCAGCAGTGCTCGTCTGCCTGGGAGGGAGAGAGGGATGTCTTTGATGTGATGATATCTGCCGTTCGGGCTAACTCGCCATGAAGGCTGAACAAAACAAGGGGTGTTTGTCAAACATAATTTGCTTTCGTCTTGGTGACGCCCCGGGATTGTAGAGCTGAAAGGAAGGTGATAAAACATCTCAAGTTTTTTCTGCTCTGAGAGTTAAATAAAAGCTGACTGTGTCTCCGCTGACTGCTGCCACTCAGTGTTAGACAGCAGCAGATCACCTGTAGCAGCGCTGGATGTGCTTTTACAGGAACATTCATACAGTTTATGACATGACTGATTGTCTGCCTGACACAGCCGGAAAAGAGAGAGAGAGAGATACACTGGATTTCTATCGCCTCCTATGGACCCTTTTTCTCTGTTAGTAAACATGATGATGTATTTTGTTGGATGAGCGTTAAGTTGAGGCAGAATAATTCTCTGAAAATATTAGTTATAACCGGCTAGCAAGTATAGTTGGCTTGTTTTTTTTAACAATGACTGAAGAAAATACTAGTTTCAATATGTAGTCTACTGTCACTCACGAGATTAAATGCAGAGGTCAAATTTAATTAATGTACCTGAATGTATATGACAGATATAATAGTTATTTAAGTTAAGTATATGTTTGTTTGTTTTTTTAAGTTAAGTTCTAAGTGTTTTTTGTTTCGTTTTAAGTTTTAAGTTAAGTTAAAGTTGTTTTAGTAAGTTAAATTTTAAATTATTTTGTTTTGTTTTTTTTGTCAAGTTTGTAGTTTGTTTTTTAACTTAAGTTTTAAGTTTTTTTCCTTGATTTTTTTTTTTGAATTAAATTAAATTAAGTTAAGTTTAAGTTATTTTTTTTTAATGTTAGGTTTTAAGTTTTTTTTATTATTATTATTATTATTATATATATTATTATTAGTTTTTTTAACAATGGCTGAAGGAAATACTAGTTTCTCTTAATATGTACTGTCACTCACTCTCCAGGATCACGAGTGTTAGTTTAGAAAGTTAACATTAACCGATGGGATCAGATTAGCCGACCGTTACGCCACTGGAGACTACTGCAGAAGGAGCAGACGGCTGGCTAACGTTAGTCAACTAGCTAGATTGTCCGGAGACTAACGCCTGCCCTCCTCCCGGTGAAGTCGTCTGCTGGCGGCGAGGAGTGAGGCAGAGGGACGTTGACCCAGCGCTGTCCGCTGTTGGGCTCATTTTCCGTAAATTGAGGACGTATAAATCTTTGGATGTCTATAGTTAACGATCCTTCAGTAAAGTCAGTCAAAAAGAGAGTCGGACAATATCGGAGAAGCGTTTCAGAGACGGAGAGAAAGGGCTGCTAATAGTTTAGACCTCTGCTAACCGAAGCCAACGGCTCACAGCGCCGCTTAGCAGAAGGTTAAATATATAAACAAGCAACATTTACTGTCAATATTACAATAACTGTTCTGATTAGTTGCCACAACTGTATGGAAATAGACCCAGAAGTTGAAAACATCAACTTTTTTGTGAGATGAAAATAAAAGTGTTGCCAACATCACACACACCTGGATTAGCCTGAAGGTTTCACACTCAGCAGTCACGCTGATGAAGTTAAAAAAATATCCTCTCAGCTCGTTACATAGCTGCTTTCTCTCCTCATTCTCTCTCTTCTCTCTCTTCTCTCTCCTCCTCCTCTTCCTCAGTGTTCCCCTCCTCCCACTCCTCCCCCCCCGTCCAGCGGGCAGACAAGGTGACCCAGTGTGTCTCCTGCTGTCCGTCCAGATGTTGAATCGCTGTGGTTCCCCGTCTATACGTTGGTCATTGTCTCTGTGACAAAGAGCTGCTTCCAGAGGCTCAATAGGAGATCTTTCAGAAATGATTAAACATCTGATAGAACATGATTATTCAGACTCTCACTCACGTTCTATTGATCGGACCGTTAGCTCGTTGAAGAAAACGGCGTCCTCATCATCAGCACTCGTGTTCATATTTATAAAACATGTATGTGATCGTGCACACACGTATGTTTTTTTTTAGATTAAGATCAACTCACGGTTGGCGTCCTCTGTGTTTTTACTGTCATGAATCTGTCCGTGCTTCATGGCGTCGTCAATAAAATGAGTGGAAGTTTATTTGTAACTGGCATTCTGACGAAATACACCAAACAATGAAAAGAAACCCCAGAAAGAAGTTCATTATGACTGTTTATCGTGGAAATAAAGCATTAATGTACCGCCGCTAACATCTCCCTCTTCCTGTCTTTGTCTTTCTCGCCGTTGCCTAGACAACCTGCTGATCGATTACCAGTTCACCTTCAGTCTGCTGCAGGAAGACGACCGCCATTACACCAGTATCAACTTCATGGCTACACCTGAACAGGTAACACACAGCTGGGTGGGTTGATACGTTCACTTCTGCTTTTCATTTAGGATGTAAACAGGAAGTATTTATAGATTTTTTTAATATAATTGTGACACTCTCTTATAGGGACGGTTTAACAGTACTACTACTCTTACCGATACTGCTTATTGATCCGGTACTTTAACGGTACTCCTAACTGTTGTTGTTTTTTAAGAGACAAAATTAAACAAATTAATAACATAATTAACATTGCTTTATCTTGTCATATATACTGTATATAAATAAACATTCGAGTAGCAACTGAAACAGCATTGTTTTGATCAAATCACTTATAATGTGATAATTAAAATGTAAAATAAATACAATTCAAAATTATTTATGGTAGAAGAAACGATCATGTTTTGAACAAATCACTTATAAGGTGATAATTAAAATGTAGAATAAATCAAATAATTATTTAGAGTAGAAGAAATGATCATGTTTTGGATAAATCACTGATAATGCAATAATTATAATGTGACATAAATCAAATAAACACTTATTTATAAGAGAACAAATGGTCATGTTTTGAAGAAATATAATTTATATTATTATAATGTGATAATTAAGATGTAAAATAAATAAAATAAACATATTTTTATTAGAAGAAACGGTCATGTTTTGAGCAAATCACATTTATAAACTATAATGTGATGATGGTGGATGGGGCTCATTTAGTAGTGGGTTTTGGTACCCATCCCTACTCTTTTATGATCTAAACATCAAACAACTGAATGGCTGAACTTATTTTTCTATTAAAAATTGTCAAAAAGGTTGTTTTGCATTTATTAGATAGTGGACAATAAAGACAGTAAAGACAATAAAGACAGAAATCTACGACAGAGACGTCGTGACGACATGACACAAAGACCTGCAGCCAAAAGTGAACAGGAGTTGTCACGGTTACCTTAACAACAGGTTTCCCGAAAGTTAGTTTTTTAAATGCATTTATTCTCCAAATATAAGAATCTGCTGTCAACTGTGAGAGACGTCTAAACTCTTGAGTTTTATCGGACCTGTTTCTCCCTCTCGGAGCCTGAAGGTGTGTTCAGATACAACTTAAAGTTGGAGATTCGAGGCAGCATTGCAGACAAAATCAATGGAACGACACGAAAAGAGGCCAATACATTCAAATACGCCCGAGGTGGCACGAGTTGGAGACGCAGAGGCTCAAGTTAAAAAATGTTTTCTCCTGTTTGGACTTCATGAATGTGCAAAAAAGTGCAAAAGGTCGGCACACCGGAAGGGAAATAAGTAAAACTGTGTGACCAACAACAACAACATGAACCACAGCACTCAATAAATAACCCAAGAAAAACAAATATTTCCCCACCGGGGCTCCACTTCCATCCACTTTAGATCAAAACCAGTTTGTCAACAAGTGTTGTTTTTAATGTCCAGCTCAATAACCTAACCTTGTATGTTTCTGTGTTCTTTATTGTTGTGCAGGCCAACAAGAACTTGGACATGTCCATCAATGCCTCCAACAACTTCGACCTCAACATCACGTGGTCCTTGAGCTCGACAGGTAGAGAACATCCTCATGTATTTAAATTAATGACACACCTTAAAGGGAGATCTGTCAAGTATTTAATTATCCAGATTGTCCAGATAGACACAACACAAGGAAATGAAGACACCTTTTCACCAATTTGATGACACACAAAAGTGCTGCATGAAGCTCACAACACAATAGGGGGACAGTAATAGTGATGCACACAGCTGGGACATTCAGACAAGCCTCAAGGAAGAGCGACGGTTGTTGATCCTAATTTTCGTAGCGACCAAACGGCGGTACTACAATTTCCGTGTCCGTCACGTGATGCCATTGGGCCCAAAAAGACTTTTTCCCATAGACTTACATTGGGAAAGAGTCATCTGTAACTCAGAGGATAATTTTTTTTTTAGGTGAATCAACTACCGAGTACGAACACTCTAAGAGCCCTTATTTAAATCATTAGGTCCTTAAAGTTGTAAAAAGCACTAATAGTTGAATCCAGAGTTATTTCTCCTCCTCCGTTCATGTGAATGAGACCCAGACTGCGACGACAGCGCAAGCCGTGACGAGGCATGACGTTGGGACCCCGTGTCCGAGTCATGTGAACGAGCGTACGCTACGCATGCGCATGTCCGATGGGCCCAATGGATGTGAAAGATCATCAGAAGATCTGGGTACATAGAAATGCCAAAATACACTAGAGAGGGGCTTTAAAGTGGTGCTTGTGTGTGATTCTTTGTGGAGAAACTCAGTTTCACAGATCTGTCGTATGAATGTTAGTCGACTAAGACTTTCTTTAGTGGAGGATAACCATAGCCAGAATACCTGGAAACACCTGGATTCATGGGGCTTTTAATAGTTAAAGGCAATGTCCATAATTATTACACGGCTTTGTTGAATACTCAATTCTGATTGGTCAATCACAGTGTTATATAGTCTGTTATTACTTTATAACAGACCGTTGCTATGTATAACAGACCGTTGCTATGGGCGTAATTGTGTTGTCGAACTCTGGCGGACAATTTTAATGTCAAAATATTGATTTCTTCAGTTAGTAGCCGTGTAATAACCGGGATAATGTACGGCTAGCGGGTTGTTGTTGTGAAATAAACCCCCTCGGGTTGCGACATCGCCCTGTTGGGGTTTATTTCACAACAATGACCTGCTAGCTGTATATTATCCCTTTCTTAGAAACACTTAAAATGACGCTTCCTCCCTTATTTCATTAAAGACATATTACATCTAGGATCTTGTCAAAGGTAAATTAATAAAGAACATAGCGTTACTAAAAGCAGTGAAAAGCCATCAGTCTTTCTAATAGGACATGTTCAGTGCTGTCTAATGAAACAGAAAGTGAGCTGTGATATAACATTTAAACTGTGATCCAGTGGTTAATTGTTTAGTCTGTCATTTAGCCGTCTCTCTGCAGAGATATCCCACAGTCGCTATCTTTCATTGGTGGCCAAGTGTCCTTAAGTGAAATGGTCAGATCCACTTCCTGCTCGCCTCCCGGGGATTCCCCCCCCCCCCCCCTCCTGACAAAACACATCAGACGCTGTTTTTGAATTTTTGGCATTAGGCTGTTTTATACATTTTCCCTCCTGATTTCAATTAAGATAAAAGCACTCCTCGATGTCTGGGGGCCCAGAGCCTCTTCAGCGTGGGACTCTGGGCCGTGTATGTGAGTGTGTGCAGACTATTACAGAGTGTTTAATAGCCCTGATAAAGCAGGAGGTGGAAATATGTTATTCACAACGTTTGAAAGAAGTGCTGATGGAGCTCTGATGGAAACTGAAATCAGACCACTTCAGCGCTGAGAGACATTTTCCAGCTCGCTCTGAGTTACTGCGAGGTGTCGCCAAAACCGTTTGAAAAGCACCACGTTGACGTTTTAAAATATTCTCACTCAACCTGCTGCTCTCTTAACCACTTTCATCTTCCCAAGGACGTTCACAGTGAAAGCAGCTCGGCTGATGGGTCACTCTGTTTGACTCTCATTTGGCTGCAGACTTTTACTCGCGCGAGTTGGACCGCCGGTATCATTTGTGTTCATTCGCACTAGACGTGCCGGAGAGGAGGAGGAGCTTTTCTCCATAGATACCAACAACTTTTCTTCCTCCATTGCCTCCATCAACCATGGAAGAAATAACCTCTGCTGCTGCTTTGTGCATGTTGTGGAAGTCCCAGATATGTCAGAAAACCAAACGCCGTCGTGTCTGGGTTCATAACGTCACCCGGCGGCGAGCTGTATTCACATTGAGTACCATTACACTGACTGTATCTAGCAAGCCACGTGTCGCTACTGCGGTATGAACCCAAAATAAACAGATTGTGCTGTGATTTAATTGTAATAAACAGATCAAAATGATGCTAAAATAACTACATAATGATGTTGATTTGTAAAAAGTCTGAATTCATGCGTTGTCAGGTCTGTTACCAAGACGACAAGCAAACAACTTTTAAAATGCTTGTTTTCTGAATGGAGTTTGGAAGAATCAGTGTCAGACAATTTCACACAAATGTCTAACAGGATGAAATGACGAAGTGATGACATTTTGGACAGACATGTAAACTGACTCTTTGTCCTTCTGTATTGTTCTCTCGTCTGTCTCAGCTGGCACCATCTCAGGGGAGGAGATGCCCATCATAGCGAGGACCAACATCAAGGAGCACCGCGACAGTTTCTCCTGTGAAAAGTTCAACTTCAGACTTCACCACAACATCACCTTCTACGTCTACGTGTCCAACTTCAGCTGGCCAATCAAGATCCAGGTAAGGGGGGAGGGGTTCATGGGGATTGGTTGTGAGGAGGACGAAGGATAATGACATCATTTTAACTTCATTGTGACCAAAGCTGACCATTGATCGGCGGCTATTATGGCGGCAAATAATGATTATTCATCGTTACTGATTGACTGTTTTATATAGAACAGTGCTAAAAATGCCCATCGCAAGTTCCCTGTGTCCAAGGTGACGTCTTCACATGATTGTTTTTTAACACCAAGAGTCCACAATCAAAGGTTTGAATCATTTTATAGTCAACTAAAGCAGAAAAGAAGCAGCAAAGCCTCACATTGAGGAGCTGGAACCGTTCAACAAATTGATTAAGATAGTTAATCAACTAATTGTTCTGAACATAAAACAGTTATATTAAACTTTAATCAGTTTAACACTAAATATTTGTAAACTTACATACTGTATTTAATAAAATATAAAATTTGCATCTTGAAAATATATATATTTCTTCTGATTTAGATTTGTCTTTATTATCAATTTATTTTGTTATCAATTTATTTTAAGCTATCATAAAAATATATAAATAAATATATAAATAAATAAATAAGTGGACCAAACGGTTTGAATGAAAGTGCAAAAATATTAACAATGAACACATATTTTAAGTAGACATCATAGTCACTAATATCTTAATGTTGGGTTAAAATAGACTTATAATAAAATAATACAAATAAATGATAATAAAAAATCTAAATCAGAAAAAAATATATTTTTAAGATGCACAGTTTATGCTTTTAATTCTGCAAGTTCCAAGGCTTAAAATATTTGGTGTTAAAATGATTAAAGTTTAATATAACTGTTTTATTATGTTGTGATCTGCAGAAACTAAAACAGAAAAAATTCTGCAAGGGGACGAACAGCCGTTAAATTGAATCATCGACCTAAGTGAGTCAGTTTAGGTGATGAAAGAGGTAAAGCACCATCATCATCATCATCGTCATCATCATCTCCAGGTTTCAGGAGCTGTCTCTCTGCTAAACATACAGCCCTGACAGGACGTTGAGCATAAACTATTCTGCAACGTGTGTTTGGCGAAGCTGCTATCACATTTAATGATCTGTGAGTTTCCCAATGTCTTTCCATCAATTATGCAGCACCGGATTAAATCTCCAGGCGGCAGCCGCACACACTAAATATTCACGCCGCCCGCCGCCGCCTTATGATCCATTAAATTGAAGTAGACTTTAGCGGCGATATTTTAAGATGACTGTCATGATGCGGGGGAGCCGGCTGTGTGCTGATGGATGGAGTCAAGAAGTGGAGGAATTAGAAGAGAGTTAAAGACCGATGTTGAGACGGTCGTACAGTCAAAATGTCCAGTGTTGAGGAAAATGGAGATGGCCTGATTGACAGATTGAGGGACAAAGACGTAAAGGATGGATGTATGGATGGAGTGATGAATGATGGGGGGTTGATAAACTACAGTAGCCGCTCGGTTACTGTAGCATTCAGGTAAAAGTTAAACGAAAAATACAGATTTAAAATCATCGTGGACACATCTAATGATCCTTCACTGTGAGGTTTATTTAGATTTATGAATGATATTTAAAGCATAACGCTCACATTATTTTATCTTTTTTATTTTTATCAACAAATCATGTGAAGAGACTCGAGGGTGAAATGCATTGCCTCAACAGGGAGGATTATTCATTATTCATTAGTCATTGGAAACTGTTTGGGAAAGTGCAGGGGATTGGATGAACCATCTGTCAATCAAACTAATGACAACAAAACTAACCGAAGACATCTGGAAAAGCCTTCAGTGCCGTTCTTTGCTCTTCTTTCAATGAAGAAATACTCTCCAGTTCTGATAGAGCTGATGCTAATGCGGCTACATTTCAGGAGCCGCCGCTGTTGTTTAGAACCAACTGTCGCCTCTCTGTGTCGTCACGTCACACCTAAGCCACGCCCCTAGCTGCCAGTAGCTCCTCACTGATTGGTCCGTGCTTTGGCTCGCAGGACACAAAGGCATTACTAAGATGGATATACGTGTGACATTTGATCCTGTGATTCTTGTGTGATCTCGTGACATTGCGAGATTCCAGCTGCCGTGCGAAGTTACCGTTTGTTTTTTTATTTGTTTGTTGTCCATCACAGACGTCATTAAACGTCACTGACAAACAAGGTCAGACTTGGAACTGATTGAACGGAGAAAGATTAGCTTGCATGCAACCATTCACTTGGTGAAATGTTTCATACATAATAGACATAATATATTAAAGCTCTGCACATCATTTTAACAGGAAACACAATCTGTAAACATAATCCCCATCATCGTGTATGATCCCAGCGGTTCGGTGTGTATAAATGTTAGCGTTTATTGCCGAGTGTCCTGCTCCTCGTCACGGGTCATTTGTCCATCGATCGCTCCCCCTCATATGCATTTCCCATTAATGCTACATTATCAGAGCTCCATATATCTGCTGGTTGAAAGGTGATATGATAATTACCACGACGGGGCCTATCTCGCCGCCGCGTGTAACGCGAGAAGCACTCGGTCCTGTGACCTTGGTGGCTTCCGACGCCAGAACAGGGCGAGGATGAGGAATCGTCCTGAGGACTGGTAATGACCCGCCCTGATATATTTGATCTAATAGACCTGCACACACACATACAGGTGAAATAGCATCCATATACACACAAACACAAACATGAAGGACAAAGAGGAAGAGACGGAGCACAAACACCTCACAGCAACAGATCTCCACATACAGGCCAGATGTCAGAACATGTGGAATAGTTATCCAATAGCCCCTCTGACCTTCCACCACACTCAGGTCAAATTTCCTCCTTCACCAATAAACTAAGAATGACTGGAGGTCTGTGACATTTCCCTTAAGTGTCACCATCAGCCAAACACTCTTAATTATTTATAGAAGATACCAACATTGAATAGACAGGTTGCCATGACATTATTGGCTTTCCTCTTTCGGCCATCCTCACACAATATCACCTTTTGTAGGATCTGTGTTTTGTGATCTAAAAGACAAGTAGTGACTTCTGATAGCAGTTGTTTCCAACCTCTATTTCTTTTAATGACGCTGGGACTTTTTCTCTGACTTCACCATCAAAACAACATTTGTATTATTTCTGCTCATGAGGTTGTTTCTTCTGTCAAACACTAGTATTGTGGGTAGTAATGAACATTCAGCCTTTCAGGGCCACTAGTAAGGACATGTGTCTTTTATGTGACAAATAGTTAAAGGAGCAGTGTGTAACATTTTGGGGCATCTATTAGCAGAGATGGAATATGATATTCATAACTAGTTTTCTCCTGAGAATGAGTCCTTCATACAGTATCTACAAAGAGAGAGGTATTTTGTCTGTCGCCATCCTGGTTTTTGGCCGTCTCCATTTGGTTTTTGGTTGTTTCCATCTTGGTTTTTGGCCGTCACCATCTTGGTTTTTGGCTGTCTCCATTTGGTTTTTGGTTGTTTCCATCTTGGTTTTTGGTTGTCTCCATCTTGGTTTTTGGTTGTTTCCATCTTGGTTTTTGGTTGTCTCCATTTGGTTTTTGGTTGTTTCCATCTTGGTTTTTGGTTGTCTCCATCTTGGTTTTTGGTTGTTTCCATCTTGGTTTTTGGCCGTCGCCATCTTGGTTTTGACACGAGAGTGTGGAGCGAAATACAACTGAACGCTGAATAAGACATTTTTAGGCGACCAAAATGTTATAATTAACTTTCATGAAGTGAAAACACACCCTGTGAAAGGGTTAAAGTTATAAGACAAAAACACAGACAACGCCGTGGTAGCAACCTGTCAATCACAAAGTAGCCCCGCCCTAAAGCATCCCTTGCTTTATGGTCTATTTGACTCTAAATGGGACCATAATTTACTAAATGAACATCATGCTGTATTGAAAAAGACTTGAAACTAGTGATTGAGACAAGAAAACTGTCTCCCAGAATGAGTGGGAAGTCTTATATGTAGAATCTAAATTATAACGCATTCACACAACACTGTTCGTTGGGAGAAATTACCACATGGACATCCTCACCTAGCAGGTTGAAAACTGAGATCTGTCCTCATAAAGGTAGAAATCTGTGAAACCACACACATACAGTATATTCACACACACACACACACACACACACACTGATGTGACCTGTGAGTGTTTCCCTGGCGGCGTCCTGACGTCAGCCTGGGAGTCGAGGGTTGGTTGTAAGGCAGCGGGAGGTGTTGGAATCGGTCGTTCTGCTGGAACAGATGTTGATTGGTTCTGTCACGCTGACCTTGCACCTTCGTCCTCGCTCTCCCGCGCTCACCGTCATGACACAACATTTACCAGAACGCTCCTGGTGTAGATGTATGTCGGGGGGAGATACAGCATCAGGCCCGGATGTTATTCAGGATCCCTTGAGCTGTTTACTTCAAATAAAAAGTGATGGTTATTATAAAGTGTTACCAATATCAAGATATGTCACAGACAAATATAGATCACCACTGTATTTATTAATCTTGACACCATTTTTCCAGAAACTGGGACTGGCCTGGATTCCTTTCTAATCATACAAACTCATGTTTTATTGATTGAGCCCACAAACATTATGGGAACACGACCCAGTTTCTTTCTCCATCTTTCTGTTAATTTAGCCAGAAATTGCGTAACTTGAGAGCGTAACTGTTTCTAATTTGAACATCTCTGTTTGTAATTTAGCAGAAAAATGTAATCTCAACAAGAAAAGCCTGTGACAACAGTGTCGAACAGCTCTTTATGTTTCCGAAACGCTGAATCAAAATCGACAGCAAGGAACAAAACACACTTTGGTGTAAAAAAATGAACTTGCTTCTGCTCTTTTTAATCCTCATTTGTAATGTTTGCTGAACAACACAGCTCTTCTCATGCATCTTCTTTCTCTCTCTACGTCCCAGCATGCATCACAGCCTATAGGTCCGCTGATTAAAAGCCTTCTGTCAGAGGTGAGCGGCCATTTTTGTTGCAGGCGAACTCGGGGCCGGCGTGATTGGTCGGTTGATTTGATTTGCCGCTCAGCGCTCAGTCACTTATTATCCTCTGCGCCTGCCATCATTAAATAGGATGCCTCTCCTAATCAGATATCTGACACACACAGAGGAGGAGCAGCGTCTATCTGACGCATCTCATTGAGGATGTATTATGTTTCATAGGCTGGAAGAGGAGAGGGGAGGCTGAGTGCTGCCCATTTAACCAGACAGGAAGTCAGCGGCAGTACAAATGAGGCTGGTTGTAATGACACTAGCATTTATAACAGTGAAGTCTGGGACCAAAATGTTTCAATGATCAGTGGATTCAGAGTAAGTCTGTGCAGAGCTTTAAGTTTGTGCTCAACTCGGGTGAACTTTAAGGAAATGTAGAGCTTTTTGTTGCCCTTCTCTGCTCCACAGAAGAGATCATCTGCAGTCGTAAAGCAGGAGTTCATTGTACAATTAGATCTTTCAGGGAACTTTCACAAGCATTTATACTTTTGGGTCTGGTTCGGGTTCACGGTGCACAAATTAGAGTGGCTCAAATAAGTAATCAATTTACTGTGTCGCGTGAAACATGTTTTTTATCTAACGAAATATGCTGCTTCAATCCATATTTGTTGGCGTTTAGCCTTTCAAGAACAACAACTTTCACTGTTTGCTCTCCCACTCGCCACACACCAAGAACGCAACGAAAGCAATCAACAAAACTGACGCGTTATATTCATTAAAGAAAGTTTATTTAATAAAAAAAGACAACATTCAAAGCTTCGTCTTAAAACCTCAATAGAAGCTTTGAATTAGGGATGTCAAAGTTATCGCGATAATAACGCGTTAACGCAAATACATTTTAACGCCACTAATTTTTTCTTGAACTGGCAATTCAGTTTTAAAGCTAGAGTGAAGATACTGGTATCATATGAAACTAAAAAAAACTAATGAATCCATCGGTACCAACCATGTCATAGTAGCTTGTCAGAAATGAGGCTAAATAACGCTCCAAACTTTTTGTAAATTTTGGCGAGGAAATACTGTCATGTCCATTTTCAAAGGGGTCCCTTGACCTCTGACCTCCAGATGTGTGAATGAAAATGGGTTCTATGGGTACCCACGAGTCTCCCCTTTACAGACATGCCCACTTTATGATAATCACATGCAGTTTGGGCCAAGTCATAGGATGTGGGCAAAATTCCAGATTAATTTACTTAAATCTAGATTAAACATGACAATTAACTTTAGTCTTTGTTGTTATTTGACAACCGCTAACAAATAAAACTATTTGTAAAGGGGCAAGTACAAATTTACTTTGGGCAAGTCGATTTCTGGCCCAAAAAAACATTAACATTGAACCTTGTTATACCTGGTCATTGTTACATGATAATGGGTCAAGTATAAATGTTTCAGTAGTAATTGTTTGACCAATTATGCAGAGCAGTAACATAGTATAATTTCACGTTGTCACATAAATCTCAAATAGATTAATTACATAATTTGTTTATAATCTTAATGTAAAATGATGTTTTGATATTATCCAGCAATATACTGCATAAAGACATTATTCACACTTTGAGCTCATTTAAACAGACGTATATTCTCACAAGGCATTTTGTTATTTGCAGTTATAACTCTAACTGTACATGACAACATGGGAGATGACTTTCCACAGTGAACAAAACAAACAGAAATCCACCTATTACATGCCGAGTGTAAAGCCACTGTGAGCGTTCTGGGATCACATCGTGTCGTGTATTCACTGCCGTTTGTTAACCGGTGTTTGAGCTGCACATCGATGCACAAGTGGGTCTTAAGCACCTGTTAACAGGAGCTGCATCTGTGAGCCCTCCTAACAAGTGCACACATATGGCAGAGCCGGGCTCATTTGCATACGGTGGAGGTGGAGGCGGCACTTGGCAACCGCCTCTTTTTGGTCATTAGGTCCTCATGAATATGTAAATACTGAGGAAGAGTGTGCATGTGTGGTAAACAAATTCTGGTCCCCGGAGCATCCACATGTACACGTGTTAACACGCTGATGTGTCCTAAACATTATGACTTATTGTAGGAATAAAACCAACAGATGTGAATGCTGATACTCTACTGTATCACAGAAGACCATCCACAGTCACAATAAGAAGCAGGATAAGTAAGGGACAACAACAGAGTCCGACATCAGAACTGCACCCATAGCAACGGTCTGTTATAAAGAAATAACGGACCGTAGAACGCTGTGATTGACCAATCAGAATCAAAAGTATTTAACAAAGCAGTGTAATAAGTCATCTGAACATATTTCCTTCTTCAGGTTTTGGCTGAAATCCCTTATTGAACGCATGTTGTTTTCTTTCATAACAGTGAAGTGAGGAGGAAAATGAACTAGTGGGATAGCATCTGTCTTTCAACTAAGGATGCTGATTTAGAGTTTTTTCTGACTGATAACGGACCCTCATTAACCGATTATTGACCGTTAACTGACAAGATTAGTGCATTGCATGCAGCGGTGCTGTGGTTTTCAGTGCCTAACAAGCTGCCCAGCTGCGTGTAGTGTTAAGGGCACTAGGAAACACTGTTGTAGCTATGAGTGCTGTCCCAGTGATTTTTCGAGCTCGTCATTAAGCTAGAAGAGTAAATGAACTGATTATCTTTACCCACCATCATCCCCCACTCCTCCATTGATCTTCTGCCTCAGCTTCTCTCTCTCACCTGGGTCCTACTTTCTTTTTGTTTCCTCTCCCTTCTCTTATTGATTAGCCAAACACTTTCTTTCATTCCAGGTTTTTTAACAAGCGGCCCTCGGGTCAGGGTTAGGGAAATAAAGGCAGCCCACTGCTGTCACAGCTCCTGGGTTCTGTACCCAGAGGGCCCTCCGTAGACCCTCAGTAATGACTGGACTGGAGGACCGGGTCCTTGGAGTCCTCTTTCTTTACATCCTTCCTGTTCCTCTCATCTTTCACCTCAGTACCGTCCTCTTATCCTCACACTCTCTCCGCTGGTAATTACAGTTCTAGCTTCAAGATTACAGAAATATTCCCCCTGAACAGTCAGCTGACCTCCTGATCTCCAAACAATTAGATTCTATAGAACAGGAAGCTGCGGTTTCTGTGTTCCCACCATAATATGCACATTATTTCACTGTTTATATTTCTGAAAAAAAAAATTCTGACCTCTTCTTCCCTGCAGTTTTTCTTCTAGTTTCATAACATCGGTAACATTTATCTGCATTTATCTTACATTTAAACCTTAGAGGTGACTGAAAGATACACTCCAATCATTTCCAGTGAGTTTAGAGTAAACGTCAGAAACTCTCATGAACTTTCTTAAACTTAAGACGCATTTCCAAAAAGCTTTGGAACGAATGCCTCATATCCTTTCATAGAAGACAGAAGGAGTCCATATTTTAGGACCTAAATTGTCGCACGTTTGGAAATAAATACGACCTCACATTGTGTCGATCACGTTTACACACTGAATCTAAAACCTCCGTCCGTCACTGAAGTTTTCAGAACAGGTTTGATTTTCTGTGTTTCGCATCCGTCAAAAGCCAAAAGAGGGTTTGTTTGACCGCTCAGAGCCACCGTACATACAAACAAAATCATCCAGAATGGCATCTGATAAACATCCACTTTGAAATAAAACTATACAGAAATGCAGAATGTAAAGATAGATTGTGGCAGAACAGCTTGGATTCGGGGATGGTCACGAAACAAAGGATGAAGGACTGATCAGACAGTAGTGATTGAGCTCTGGGCAGCTAAACGATAGCTTCTTGCTAACGTCATTCATTCACCCTGTGGCCGGCAGTTCAAGTCCCCGTACAGACCAAGTACAGACTGTGGACTGGTAGCTGGAGAGGTGCCAGTTCACCTCCTGGGCACTGCCAGGGTGCCCTTGAGCAGGGCTGCCCACTGCTCCTAATACTAGGATGGGTTGAAAGTAAGAGACTATTTTTCACTGTGTGCTGTGCTGTGTACAAAAACACAAATGTGTGACAATAAAAGCTGGTTTACACATTTACATTCATTAGCCCTATTTGGGACTAGCGATATCCTTCGCACCCATGTAATCAATTCAGTTTTGTCTCGTATTGCGAATTTTCTTCGGACTCAGTGTGCAAAATTTCAGTTTTTTATCGGATGTTGTATTTTTTTTTTTAAAAAGCAGATGTGTATGAAAAATACGGACCCAAAGTGCAAAGACCTTTACACCTCTTCCAAATATACAGCGACCGAGTGAACTCTGGTGAATGGAGCACGAACAATAGTCCAGATATACTATGAGCGATGTCACTCTCTGTTACATGGAGAATGTGATATTGATTAAAGATAGGGTCAACGATGTTGGAAAACTAGCATAATCTGAAAGTAGCATCGCCTCAGGAGCTCCATCACAGAGCGGAGAGAGGACCTCAACTCAACAACGCTACCTCATGACAAGTAACCGCGGCAGTGCTACTGCAGGGCTGAGTTTTCTCTTCCATTCTCCAGGAAACGTGCGGCGGCGATGCGCTTTGAATTCAGGCTGGTGCACGCCAAGGGTAGAGAACGAGCAGGGAGGCATCTGATTGGTTCTTTCCAAGCGGACCGCGAGGCAGTGATTGGTAGACGTTTGTACAGGATTACAGCAGCTACAGATGACGGCTCTTTTACGCTCCTTTTTCAGAGCTCATCAGTAATGGATCGCTGTCGGGGTGTAAAGACCATTTCAACCAATATAACAGATAGTGTAGACTGGAGTACATCGTCAACTCTGCCTTTAACCGTCGGTTACTGTAAGCGACGATTTTTGAGCTGTGAAAAAAAGGTTGGAGGTTCGCAAAACTTTGCATAAATAGAGCCAGGGCTAGCGGTTTTTCAAACAAGTGACACGTCACTCAGCCTGTTCACATCACGTCCAGTTAGGAGGAGGTGTTATTGCGCTGTCACAAAATTGTTTTGACTTGTTGAGCTCCTCATCATGACATTCTCTGGCATCTATAATTTTCTCTGTAAATACAACAGCTAAATATGCACTGTTGTTTTTTTCTATTTAAAATAAATCAATTCTGTTAAGAAACATGATTTAGTTTTGACAAAACAAACACAAATATTATCTTCTGAAATGCCCGTAGAATAGATTTACCTCCTCCATGACACCGTGAACATTATACAACACCAGTAGCATATGTGCCTATTGTATTGGACTGCATTAAGTTGTGTGTTTGTGTCTCTGCAGTGGTGTGTGGGTGAGGAAGAAGAGGGTGTGGTCTAAACAGCTTATTGATTACAGTCGTGTTTAACGACTGCAGTTGTTGTAAATTTAAATGATGGCTGTTGGCTGGAGTTGTTGTGTGTGTGTTTGTGTGTGTTTGTGTGTGTGTGTGTGTGTGTGTGTGTGTGTGTGTGTGTGTGTGGGAGGGATAATTCAGTAGGAATGTTAGATTATTTATTAATTTACTATATTATATAATGTTCACAATCTGTCCACTGTGTGTGTTTGAGATTCTGTCCCTGTTATGAACAGTTATTTGTTCGTTCTTGAAAGCATGCTATCCATCATCTACGTACTACACATGTATGTATGTGTTTTCTTCCTGTATTCCTGTGTGTGTACATTCATGAAACCTCCTGGTATTATCCGGGGTAATGATGTAAATCGCTGCATTGGAAGGCTGAATGCAAAGCCAGGCTCTTTTCTGATGCCTGTGTATTAACGCCGCGTCCCTCTGGACCCAGATCAGCTTTTCTGCAGGTTTTTTTCGCCGTCAGGCCGTTTTACCTGCTGCACAAATGCCAGTAAACCTCTTAAGCCCATTCTGCCCCATTTCTTTCTCTCCTGGTCTCGGAGGGTTCAGCAGAGACAAAGACGAAGCCTTTCCGGCTATTAGGGCCATTTACAGCGAGCCCCACGTCGAGCATGCTTGAAATATATTGCCGTCAAATGTAGCGCGATGCCTGTGATCAGTGTTTTTATACTTTATAGTCCGTGCTCAGGGTTTTTACTGATTATTAAAACAGATCTTTGACACTCCACCTGTCAGGAGGATCAGCTGATGTCACGCTAGTTTGCTCATTGGTGGCCAGTTTCATAAAGGAAAATGCAAGACAAGTCTCTTATGAAGCCAATTAAAATGAAATATAACACTTTTCATCTTAACGTGAAGAGTGCAGGTCTGGCTGACAGATTTCTTATGAAACAGCTCACTGAGACACGCGTCTGAAGTTCAATTATTAGGAACGTATTAGATCCTGAACTTGGTGTTTACACTAAAGACTTGACAGCCGAGTAAACAACAACGTGTTACAGCTGATGTCCTCATCCACAGTCATCTGGAAACTGAAGTCTTTCATTGTATTTTTTTCTATTTTAACACAACGTCCATTCAGAAAATATGTATTATAATGAAAATAATAAATGTACATACATTTTTTAAATTTATTGAGCTTTGAAAGTATTGTTATATTACACAATTTGTTGTGTATTTTTTTTCACAAATAGAAATAAGTATACTTTTGTTTTAAACGACTGGCATAAAATGACAAAAGTAGCCACCTTGGAGAAGTTAGAGGAAGTATACACGCGTGACTACGTCCAGTTTTCAAAATAAAATGTTAACAAAGGGAACTGTTAATACAAAATACATCTATGGAAATAAGATTGATTGGATTATATTCACCAGAAGTATTAAACATTACATGTCCCTTATAGATTAAAAAGAAAATACCACTAATTTGTGAGGAAAATGTATTAATAAATCCTGACAATGACTGATATATTTGACTTCAGGACATCTCTGACTACATACATGCTGAAAATCAAACATTTTTACTGCATTAATTTACATATTTTCCAAATTAAAAGTCCCTAGAAATGTATGACTCAACTTTTTCCCCTGGTCTAGAGTTAAAAAGAGTTAACAAAAATCACAATAAATCGGAATATTGAATCGCAATACTTAAAAATCGCAATACCTATTGCACCGGCACCCGAGTATCGTGGTAGAATGGAATCAGGAGATAGGTGTATCGTCCCAGCTCTAGCTATGAAACACTCTCAATGTAATACTGATTCCTCTACATGACCTACATACGTAAACAAGACCATCAGCAAGAAGATTGTCTATTTCTATACTGGTCTGGGAGCCGACACCGACACCACGCTGCTGGAGGCCCAGGCCGTATTGCTGGGCCCGCTGGAGAGAAGGGGGGCACAGGAGAACCAGAACCAGGACTAAGCGATGCAGACTGTCAGACCCTGCTGCAGTAAAATCAGATGTTTTCCAAAGGTACTCTGGTGCTTTTGTCCACAGGGACCGCCAAAATCAACATTAAAGTTCCACGCAGTAGCTTTAAATTACCATTAATATAGCGAAAGTGGAGGTCAATAACAGATCAAGAGATCATGGTCAACATTGGTTTCTATCTAGTATCTCGGATTGCACATCTTCCTCCAGCTGTCTGGAAACAAGGCATCGGGAGGCTGCGATCCTTCCAACAGAAAACTTCCTACAGGGCAGAAAAGTGAATGGAAAATCAATTATGTCTGTAATAAATAATCCTCTTAACATGGTGGGAGTTTAAACATGGACAACAATGGCTTTTCAGGAGTTTTCATAGCTGAAGGCTAAACGTTCGCTCTGCAGCAGCAGGGTGCATCCTTCATACTCACTAACAGTCAACACACACACATACAGTACATGAAGACAGACTTTTATATTCTGAGGGATGACATGCGGTGCGAGGTGATAGGAGTGTGTGGGTGACGTGTATGCTGATGAAACAAGTGGAAACATGTTTAACACTTATTTATTTTTTTTATTTTAATGATGCAACGTACAGTAGTTTGAATATATATTGGAAAAAAAGTGAAGGTTTAGTTCATCCAAATCATAAAACAGACATATTTTGTGCCCTGGTATTATTTGTTCATGCAGATAATTTAGTTTTGGTTTTGAGATATTCCTCTCTGAGCTTTCAGGCGGTAACCTCCGGGGTCTGAGAAGTAAAGCCAAAGCTGAAGTGCCTTAAACTTGCATTATCTCTAACAGCCAGCAGGGGGCGACTCCTCTGGTTGTATAGAAGTCTATGAGAAAACGAGCCTACTTCTCACTTGATTTATTACCTCAGTCAACATTGTGAACATGAGTTTATGGTCTCAATCGCTAGTTTCAAGTCTTCTTCAATACAGCATGATGTTCATTTAGTAAATTATGGTCCCATTTAGAGTCAGATAGACCATAAAGCAGGGGAAGCTTTAGGGCGGGGCTACCTTGTGATTGACAGGTCGCTACCACGGCGTTGTCCGGTCTGGAAGTTGTCCATGTTTTCGTTTTAGAGCTTTAACCCTTTCACAGTGTGTTTTCACTTCATCAAAGTTAATTGTAACATCTTGTGAAAATGTCTTATTCAGCGTTCGGTTAGACTGAGCTCCACCCTCTCGTGTCACTAGGATCGGTCGTTGGGCAGCAAGCATTGCGTGAGTTTTTGCAAGTTTTTGCAGATCTCAGATCAGATGTCACAGTTTGTGGGCTCCCTTTTACACAGGACCCAAAAACCAAGATGGCTTCAGCTAAAAACCAAGAATGCAACGCCTAAAATGCTGAACTCGAGGCTTTAAAACGGCAGTCCACAAACCGATAGGTGACGTCACGGTGACTACGTCCACTTCTTATATACAGTCAGAATTAAACAAAAATGTGTTTTTAAAATAATAAATTGAATTCAACTCATTTTAGGAACTACCAAAGAAATAGATCTTAAGATTCTGTTGATGGGAATTCTGTGGATTATCCCGAGTGGCGGGATATAGTTTCTGGAAAATCACGTTTCTCATTCACCTCCATGATTTAGAGCCAGATATCTTAAAATCTCAAACTTAAACACAGAAACGATCAGCACAACTAAACACCAACAGGACTAAATCTAAAAAAAAAATGTTTCTTTCTTTGTAATTTGGGTGAATTGACCCTTTAAAACAATCCCGCAAGATGTGTTGAGTCAACACGTATCAGATGTGATGCTCAGGACAGCAGAGGGACCACACACTGCACCAGCATCGCAGCACAGAAACCCTGATGATGGATGGTGCCGTCAGTGGGTTAACTGGTGATGTAGCATCCAGTAGGTTTGACTGGGATCAAGTGCTGCAGAATACTGGAGAGCACAGCAGGGCCAGCAGCCTTTTCTCACACGCTAATCTTATAATAACCTACAGAGCGTACGGCCGGTGGCTCGCATTGTGTGTCACGGAGATAGAGCGCATGGGAGAATGCATTTGGCAGAAATAAAAATGTCGGCGTTATGTAAGAGGTCTGAACATTGGCTTTAGGTGAGAAAGATGTTCCTCCACAATTATTGCATCAGTTTCACAACGTTACATAAGAGCTCGCTGGATTTAATGGAATCTATTGTTGTGGTTGCTACAGAATATATATTACAGATATATTTTAATTGTCTTTTACCGCCTTCTGCTTTTCCGTGTTGTGTGGAAGTACAGTTACATAATTGAGCACACAAACTGAGAATTGCTGACACAATTACTAATTCATTCTGTTTGTGAGACAGAAAATGTACAAAACAATAAAAATAAAGAATTGGTAATTTATGTTATTAGACTAAACTGGAGGTTTCTCTATTCAGGGGAAGAACAGGAATTTGTTTCCTCACCACTAATTTATTTAATGCAACTTGTGATTTTTAGGTTGTAGCGAGCTCAGTTTTAAAGCTAGACTGAAGATACTGGTATCATATGAAACTAAGAAACCTATTGAATCCATTGGTATCAACCATGTAGTGAAGGAGGTTAAATAACGCTACAAGCTTACGCTAAATTTTGTTGAGGAATAACTGTCATGGCCATTTTCAAAGGGGTCCCTTGACCTCTGACCTCCAGATATGTGAATGTAAATGGGTTCTTTTCTCTTCATATCCAATATATCCTCACACAACAGTTCGTATGATATCTTACTAAAAGTTAGTCCTCATTTTTCGTGCGTTTTCCTACGAATGTCCAGCAACACATGTACATTTTTGCTCCGTACATGCATACAGTTTTTTCAAAATAAACTTCCGTCTTCGCAGGAAACAGTTAGCTTTAGGAAAAGACGGTGGATTGGGTTAAGATAACTACGGAAGTGGCGTTATTTAAGTACTTCAGTTGCTACAACGCTACAAACTTAAGCAAATTTTTTTGCAAGGAAAAACATTATTATATTTGAATGGATTGACCGCCCTAACACACACAAAAGGTAACCAATATAGTGATGGCAAAAATGGTAAAAAATAATGAAATATGTGTACTGTTGGAGACGTCATGTTAGGCTCTGTGAAACTGTTTATAGACATTACTGGTGTAATGTTATTCTTATTCACAACTCTTTTTTAGTTTGTCTGGTGCTATTTATTTATTTGATTTGACTTTTGGACTGCAGATTTTACATTTTTCAGTCTGTATGAACTGTACATATTTTCTTTCTCTTTTCCATCAGATTGCTTTCTCTCAGCACAACAGCATCATGGACCTGGTGCAGTTCTTTGTCACCTTCTTCAGGTACGTTTCTCTTATTTTAACTGTATGTATACTGTGTTTTCTGCAGAACATCCAGCTGCTGCTGACTGGTTCAGCTCCCAGCAGCTCTTTGCTCTACTGGGTCATAACCTGAACTCAGTGAGTTACAGTAGGTGACAGCAGCCTCAGGCCAAACACTTGACCCCCAACTCCCTGACCATCTCCTACATCTCCTCAATAGCAACAAAGTGGAGGGCAACTCCGAAGTGTGAGTCGGGTTGCTGAGAAAGAGCAACGATCCTCCGTTGATTAAAGGTGTACTATGCAGGGATTCACTAAAAACACAATGATACAAAATGAATCTCGATCATCACTGATGACCCACTAGAAGTGTTTGGTGGTGTCTATTTCTGCAGGTCCCACGTGGGGGTGTAACCTCCAGCCAATAACAGCTAGCATGGTGTGCAGCCTGTTCAGGTCGTCAAATACTGCCGCTTCGTCACGCCCCTCGGCCTCGGTGTGTGATACCAAGGCACAAGTCCCCCTTTAAATCTATCAGATACAAAGAGGCCGAATTTGACGTATGAGAATGGGTTGTATGTTTTCATGTGCATGTTTTCCAGTGTTCGCTCTGATGTGTGCAGAATGCTGCAGCTTAATCACCACAGACTGAACAAACTGTCCGACGGTCAAATTCATGCAAACATCGCCAGAGAAAAATTTACTTTTATTTCTGTAAGAACGTACAAGTGTTTATCCAGACAGACCTAGCCGGCTGTTTTCATACACTGTTTGGAGCTATACCGAAAAAGTAATGCATTATGCACTGTAATATCTATATAACGCACGTAATCAATTCATATTTAATACACATAATCATGAACCAGAAAGTATAAAGTGCGATAAGTGCATACTGGCCCTCGTATTTCCTCCGTGGTGGTGCTCCACCAGCGGCTCTAGGTCGGCTTGGAAAGGCCCGGGCTGAAGGTGGTGCTTTACAGCACCCCTCGCCCGGACCACGTCACTTAGTGCTCGCTGTGCCCTTTCTTCCTGTTGGGAAAACACGCCCGACCCATCTCGAAACACGAAGCCCGTCTCGTTCACCATGCTTTGACTTTTTTGTCGTGTCATCACCATTCATATCTATACAAGAAACGATTAAATTGTTTACAAGAACACAAAGTTCTTCATAGATGTAGACTCTTAATTTTGCTCTCAAAGTGCACCACATCGATGCATTAAACTTTAAAATGTAGGCTACAACATTTTCTTGGAAAAGCCAATGAGTATTCATGTTAAATAATCGTGATCTCAATATTGACCAAAATATTCCTAATTATGATTTTTGCCGTAATCGAGCAGCCCTAGTGTGTAGCTGTTTTCCTGTTTGTCTCTCTGAAGCAGGCTTAACAAGATTTAAGGTTCGCTAGTCCATTAAAAACCAAGCATCTAGACGAAGCAGTGTATTTCTCAGGACGGGGTGAGAGACGTTTGTGTTGGAGCTCGCCGTGCAGACAGGAAGTGGATCTAATGAGAGAGTGTTTTGGGGAAGAAGTCTGCTGTCTTCAGGCAAGATTCTGCCACTCAATTACAACACCGGACAAGTGTGTGTTTGACTGTGTGTGTGTGTGTGCACGTTGTTTCCTGTATATATGTGTATGTGTGTGTGGGTGTGTGTGTGACTGTGCAGCCATGCGTGGAAGTGAGCCATTTTTGTGCCCAGGGCCGGCTTCTGGACATCAGCGACCTTTAGGCCAACGTGGTGGGATGATGTCATCAGTAGGGGACAGTGTCAAGTTTTGCCGGGAGAGTTCAGTGTGGTGTTTTGTGTGTGTGCGTGTGTGTGTGTGTGTGTTAGTCACTGCTCTGTTTATGAGTTGCTCTCTGCTGCACTGCACCAGACTCTCAGTGAGAAAAGGTCATGTGCTCCAACTACAGGACTCTGTTTCTATTTGTTGTTGGTTTATTTGCTGCCCTGGTTATATAATGTAATGTGCAAGTTTTGTTCTGCGCTGGAAAAGGTATTCAGGTCTTTACTTATATAATAGTTGCAATACCACAATGGAAAACGCCTCAGTTACAGTATAATACAAAAGCTGTTTTTTTTCACTTTGCACTTAAATCGACATTGATCAATATATTTTATTATAATATATTAACACACAATCAAACAAATCTGTGTAATCTATGTAATCAGGCTGTTCTCACACACCGTTCGTAGCTATACTTACCAAAGTAATGCACTGCAATTCGTATATATCCTACAAAAATATATAATCCA
Source organism: Sebastes fasciatus (assembly GCF_043250625.1). Classification (NCBI taxonomy): domain Eukaryota; kingdom Metazoa; phylum Chordata; class Actinopteri; order Perciformes; family Sebastidae; genus Sebastes; species Sebastes fasciatus. Next base: position 31,814,407 of record NC_133803.1, read on the forward strand.
CCTAATCATGAACCAGGAAGTTACGTATTTAAGTTACGAAACTTCCGTATTTTAACCCAAACGTTGACTTATTTGTCCCGTAACTTCCATATAGTAACGCCACTTCCACGATGTTAACCTAAACCTAACCAAGTTGTTTCTGTGAAGTAGGGCTGCATGATTATGTGCGTAGTTCCCTTTATTTATCACGATTATTAATTGATTTTAGTCACTAAATATTTAAATAATCAGAGCGCTGCTTTCACTTCCACATTGTTCTACATTCCTGCTAATGTACAGATTATGGCTGCATGATGTTGGAATAAACTGACTTTGCAATATTTTTTCTTTGCGATATATATAAATATTGCGATATGAAAAAAATACAGTAATATAAACAAAATTTTGTAAGCTGCATTTTAAAGTTTAATGCATCAATCCGGTGCACTTTGAGAGCAACATTAGGAGGCTAGATCTGTGAAGAACTCTGTGCTCTTGTAAACAATTTAGTCATAAAGACATTTGTTGTATAGATATGAATGGTGATTATACGGTACATAAAAGTCACACCCACAAAGCCTGTTAAACAAGACGGGCTCTGTGTTTGGAGACGGGTCCGGTGGGTTGCCGACGTCGCCACAGACCCCTGGCGCACTGAGGACAGTCTGCCTGGTTGACGGTCGCGTCGCGCGCATGTCGTTTGGCTCCACTGTGCTGATGTGGTCAGGAGCCAGAGTGCCAAAGAGCCTGAGTCATGACTCCTATTGTGTGTGTGTGACAGAGAGAGAGAGAGAGAGAGAGAGAGAGCCTGTAGGCAGAAGGCTCAGTGATGAGATGTCGTCTGGCAGTGGGAGGGAAGAGAATCATGGATGGATTACTGAACGGGCCTACCGGGTACAGGCCCAGGGTCCCCTCTGGTCTTCACCTGCAAAATGTCACTCAAAGAGACACGTACCAACCGGGAAGAGACTCAAAATGACCGAAACGAAAGACAAAACAACCACAAAGACACGCAAAATGACTACAGAGAGATGCAAAACTACTACAAAAACACACAAAACCGCCACAGAGACAAATAACGACTACAAAGACACACAAAATGACTACAACAAAAAAAAAAAAAAATGACAAAGACACTCAAAATGACCTCAAAGAGACACAAAACAGCCACAGAGATGCAAAACAACTACAAAGACACGCCAAACGACTACAAAAAGACACAAAATGACCACAAAGCGACACTAAATGACTACGAAAAGACATAAAATGACCGCAAAGAGACACTAAACGACTACAAAAAGACAAAAAATGACCACAAAGACACGCAAAACGACTACAAAAAGACATAAATGACCACAAAGAGACACTAAATGACTACAAAAAGACACAAAATGACCACAAAGACATGCAAAACGACTACAAAAAGACACAAAATGACCATAAAGAGACACTAAACGACTATAAAAAGACACAAAATGACCACAAAGCGACACTAAACGACTACAAAAAGACATAAAATGACCACAAAGAGACACTAAACGACTACAAACAGACACAAAATGACCCCAAAGACACGCAAAACGACTACAAAAAGACACAAAATGACCATAAAGAGACACTAAACGACTACAAAAAGACATAAAATGACCACAAAGAGACACTAAACGACTATAAAGAGACACAAAATTGCCACAAAAAGACACAAACAACTACAAAGTGTCACAAAATGACCACGGAGACACAAAACTGGAGAGAAATGTGTAACAAACACAAAGGGACACTATTTTCTCCCAGATTATGGTCACAGTTTTAAACAGTTTTAAATTGTTAAACAAAACAAAAACACAACAAAACTACTTGTTTAGGTTTCGTAAAACACATCGTGGTTTGGCTTAAACGGATTACGTTTGTTACGTTATTAAGCTACGGACGTTTTTATATAAATATAACTGCTCGGAGTTTCTACTTCCTGTGTCTCCCTGATTGGCTGTGAAATGGCCTTCCACAAAGATTTAGAAAAGTTTCCCTCTCTCCTCCCCTCCTCTCCCTCCGTCCGTCCTCCTCTCCCTCCGTCCGTCCTCCTCATGTATTCTATCTCATCTCTAAATGAAGGAGAGAAAAAAGGAAAATGGCCATAATTAAACAGCATTTATGTCTCTGTTCTCCACAGTCTCAAATGCTAATTGATGACACTGCAGTTCAGCTTTGTCCAATTACTCCCAGCTCTCGCTCGCTTGATTAGCAATCAGTTTCTCTCTCTCTCTCTCTCTCTCTCTTTCCCAAAACAGAAGAGACGCTATACTCAGCACTAAGTGGCTCCCCGAGCTCGCCCACTTCATTTCCCTATCAACGTCCACTTCCACCGGGAGCCTCTGTGGACATTTGTTCTAATATCTTTTATTTGGCTTCACTTTTTTTTGTCAGGTTTTGGAGTTGATTTATTTGTTAAAACATAAATAAAAAGCACAGCGAGACTCAGAGGAGCAGGGCTGATGTGGAGTCAATTCTAACTTCCACAGCTCCGATATGAAGGTTTGAACCTTTCTTCTCTTCAGGAGCAGCGTTATGTACTTTAGAGTGCATTTATGGACTCACAATAGTTGTGATTATGCACAACTATGGCGTTACATAACCTTTAAGTGGCCCAGAGTCACCTGTTTGTTCCAGCAGGGTTTACACTGTGTAGAGCTAATGCACTAACCCTATTCCAACTAGGTACTGTATCAGCATACTAATACCAAACAGCGAATCAATAGTTACCTCAGAATTCTCTGGAGATTCGCTACCGTCTCGTACGTTTGGTGCCACGACTTGCACTGATTTGCACTTCTTTTTAGGCATGATATGATCGTTTGTCGTCTTCTTTTTCTTCTTCTGTTATACATCCAGTAGATGCCGGTAGAGTAGCTTCTTTGTGTGGTACGGTGGAAAACGTAGTTCAGAGTAACCGTAGTTTAATCGCAAATTAATCGCACAGTTTTTATCAGTTCAAAATGTACCTTAAAGGGAGATTTGTCGAGTATTTAATACTCTTATCAACATGGGAGTGGACAAATATGCTGCTTTATGCAAATGTATGTATATATGTATCATTTGAAAATCAGTCAACAACAGCTGTCAGTGTGTCAGTGTGCTGACTTGACTATGACTTGCCCCAAACTGCATGTAATTATCATAAAGTGGGCATGTCTGTAAAGGGGAGATTCGTGGGTACCCATAGAACCCATTTACATTCACATATCTGGAGGTCAGAGGTCAAGGGACCCATTTTAAGATGGTCATGACAGTTTTTCCTCGCCAAAATTTAACGTAACCTTGGAGCGTTGTTTAACCTCCTTCATTACCATCTTGTATGACCTGGTTGGTACCAATGGATTCCTTAGGTTTTGTAGTTTCATATGACACCAGTATCTTCACTCTATCTTTAAAACTGAGCCGGCTACAACCTCCAAAAGATCGATTGCGTTAATGTATGAAAGAAATTAGTAGCGTTAAAACAATTCAGGATTATACGATAATGGAAATTCCCCACTATAAACTTATTGCGTTTTCATTTCGGTCTGAGATAAAATCCTGTATCGTCTCCTCAGTTGTTTTTATGTTGTCTGTTTGTAAAGCACTTTGTCTGGTTGTGATAAGTGCAATATAAATCAACTGTATTATTATCATTATAAATTATCCAATTTTCAGAATACTTCCACTTGCTGGTGCTCATCTTCACCAGATGTGCCAGGAATATTCCCCAGAACAATTAAAGCAGAGACAAATAGAGTCAGTAACTCCATCCTCCTAGAAACCCTCCGCTGGCCGGGATTCAAATCCAATCAGGCCCAACATCCCCCCGTTCAGTCCGCATTACCTCAGCTCTCCATTAATGGGCCACAGGGCCCGAGCTTAGCCATCTAACCAATGGAGCGCGTTGGCTAATTGTTGCTATTACCAAGTTATTAGGGAAGAGGATGAAGAGGGGAGGTGGAGGAGGAGGGGGGAGGCTGCTGGGTCTGTCCTGTGGGTCTGTTAACACTCCACTGAGCCTGTTGATAGGTTCAGCTTTAAGACTGTTGAGCCACAGGTAATAGCAATCGAACTGATTAAACATCCAGGGACTGGGCTCCATGTGAGTGTTCATGATTGTGTTCCTGCTCTTTTAAGTGTTGCGGTGGGTTCGGTTTAAACAAGCAACAACAAAAGAGCACACACATGCAGGAGAACACAATGAAACATGTGAACCCCGGCGGGCGGAGAGAGAGAGAGAGAGAGAGAGAGAAATCAATAAGCTATTCGTTGAACATGAGCTACAGATCGGAAACAGCTTCCCATCTGCACGAGCAGCAAATCAACTCCCAGTGTGGAGAAACGCAGGAGGCCTCGTCTTCCCCTTCAGCATTCATCACCCCGAGGATTTGTCTTCTTCTAACCGCTTTTTTTTTAACATTTCTATCTTCGCGTTTTTCACTTCAGCAAATGAGGAAGTGAATTAAGTGAGCTGAAGTTCATCTGTGTACCAGATGGCTACTTTACATATCTAAACATCCTAATAAACTCCCTGCTACCCCGCCCCCCCCTCCCCCTACAGGGCAGAAGAAATGAACTATGTTCAGTCGGGAAGCCCTGAATCTATTTCCCATCGTCAGTCAAAGCGTACAACATCTTTCCCCTGTAGCATGATCGTCCACAGACCAACACATGGCGAACTTATGCCGGGTACACGCCACACGAGAATCCAGCCGAATAGATCGGCTTAACACGGCAAAAGGGTCAAGTGTTACTCAAAGTCTGTAGAAATGATTGTAAGTTCTGAGCTCATTTTCTTTGACAGTGTGAACATCTGTGACATTTTCATATCCCAGGTGATGATGATGATGATGATGATGATGATGATGATGATGATGATGATGATGATGATGATGATGATGATGATGATGATGAGGGACACCACTAAAGGCACTAAAATGTCAGTTTAACTGGTAAAATGTGAGACTCCATTGACGGTGTAATCTCCACTGGGGAAAGCTGGGACACTCACTTTTTATTGATTCAGATTGATTTTCTTTCTTAAATGTCTCTCTGAATATTGTTCTTTCTGAGTTCATAAAACATGTTGACATGATCACCAGAGTGGCGTTCAGTTACTACTCAAAGCAATAAGCTCAAGAAGAAGCAGCAAGTGGTGCGACGATGTATTTACTTACAGCCTGATCTCACTTATTGGTGGAGCTAGTTGAGAGTGCATGCAGTCCCAAAAACAGGAACATCTGCAGACGGGGTTGAAAAAAGTAGACTACTTGATACTTTATTTTTTTGTTATAAGAAATAATTTAATATGCATTTGTATTTAGAGGTAATATTCTCCTGAAAAACCTTTGTGTCCCACTACTCCTCCAATCCCCTCCAAACTTGCCCCAAAAAAGGTTCAGGGGGGCCTTTGCATAGTTTGTTATTGTTGTTTTTATCATTTAATTTCATCAGTTTTTTTTATTAAATTAAACTTAATACTTAGTAGGGCTGCCAAAGTTAGCGCAATCGATCTTTCGGAGGTTGTATAGGGCTCAGTTTTAAAGCCAAAGTGAAGATACTGGCATCATATGAGACTAAAAACCTAATGAATCCATCGGTACCAACCATGTAATACCAGCTTGTCAGAATTTTGGCGAGGAAAAACTCTCATGACCATTTTCAAAGGGGTCCCTTGACCTCTGACCTCCAGATCAGTGAATGTAAATGGGTTCTATGAGTACCCACGAGTCTCCCCTTTACAGACATGCCCACTTTATGATAATCACATGCAGTTTGGGGCAAGTCATAGTCAAGTCAGCACACTGACACACTGACAGCTGTTGTTGCCTGTTGGGCTGCAGTTTGCCATGTTATGATTGGAGCATATTGTTTTATGCTAAATGCAGTACCTGTGAGGGTTTCTGGACAATATCTGTCATTGTTTTGTGTTGTTAATTGATTTCCAATAATAAATATATACATTCATTTACATTAAGCAGCATATTTGTCCACTCCCATGTTGATAAGAGTATTAAATACTTGACAAATCTCCCTTTAAGGTACATTTTGAACAGATAAAAACTGTGATTAATTTGCGATGGTCCCTCGTGGTCATACAGGGTTGAATCATCTCTGTAAAGTCGACATATTTACCTTGTTGGGGCGTTTTCAAGTCTGTTCAATGAAAACTTTTCACATCATCTTGGAAGTAGTCATTAGTAGAGTGTAGAAACCTGATGGTGTGATGATCTTGTCCTCCTCTTCATCAGCGGAGGGGGGGTTTCCTGGTCGTGGGGAGTCAGAGAGCAGTTGAGAGGTCGTCTGTGGACAGAAGAGGTCGTGACTGCAGCCTCTTCAGCAGACCGAGCTCTGAAAATGTCACGCTCATTACGGCACTAATACCCTTTACAACGCTGTCATCTTCACACAGAGAGATGAAGAGGAGGATTGTTTCAGAGCTGCCGTCCTCAGCAGTTTCTCAGGGACTTCCTGTTGTTAAGTCTTTTGGCTGTCAGAAGTTCTGCTTGAGAGAGGATCTTTGTGTTTCGCCAGATAACTTTGCCCTCCAGACATCGGACTTCCAGGCTGCGTGTGTGTGTGTGTGTGTGTGTGTGTGTGTGTGTGTGTGTGTGTGTGTGTGTGTGTGTGTGTGTGTCTCTGAGATTTTGTTCTTTGTTAGAGAGCTTCATGTCGCTCGTTGACCTCTCGCTGCCCTTTGCTGTCCTAAAATCCCCAGCTGCCTGTGGTCAGCGCGGTTTTATTATCTCGCCACAAATCTTCTGAGAATCTCTCTCTCTCTACTTTGTCGTCTTTTTTTTTTCTCCGGAAACTGGAGCTGGAGGACAGTAAGCCAGTGTGAAGACGCTGCTCTATGGTTGTATTGTTGTACTTTTAGCACTTGAAGGTGTTTTTAAGAACTACAAAGAGTATGAAATACATGTTATTTAAATTATTATATTATCTGGACCCTGACTTGTGGAGAAATTGCCCAATAATTGCATCATGGTTTAGAGACGCACAGAAACATATTTTCAAAGGGACAACTACAAAGAACAATATATGCATGAAGACATGTTATTAACATTCATGTGTTTTCTAGCATTTATTTTTAATTAGTATTGATTTGTTTTGTTCTGTTTATGTCTCGTCAACAGTAGCGTCCTCTGTTAGCTGTAGTGTCTTATTATTGGACGACGACGGCTTGTATAATTACGCCTGTAGCATTTTATTAAATCGAAAGTTTGCACCCAAATGAAATCTAAAGCAGTGACTCCTAAACTTTTTCACTTTTTGCCCCATTAAAAGGTTGAATGTGTCTAGAAGTAGTGAACAATAGTTATTTCCCGTTCTCAGTGGAAGCAGATGATCGACCTACCAAAAAAAGCCAGAGGTCACGTGGTTCAGGCTGGTCTGATACACTGTTCGTAGCTGTACCTACAAAAAGAAACGCACTGTAATTCGTATATATCCCATAAAATCGTGAACCAGAACGTATATAGAGGGACACCGTGTAGGGAGGAGGTCGGGGTGGATGGATGGATCAATAAGCACCAGACTTTAACCAGGAGACTGGCGTTCATGTCCCGTGTGAAACCAGAAGTCAACGTTGATTTATCTGTCACGTAACTTCCGTACTTAGGTAACGCCACTTCTGGAGTTATTTTAACTGCTGCAACCATAAATTGATTTATTGATTAGTTGTCAACTATTAAATGAATCGCCAACTTGTTAGATCATCGATTAATCGGTTTGAGTCATTTTCTTAAGACAAAAAGTCTAAATTCTCTGATTCCAGCTTCTTAAATGTGAATAGTTTCTGGTTTCTTTCCTCCTCCATGACAGTAAACTGAATATCTTTGAATCGTGGAAAAAAATAGACATTTGAAGACGTTGTCTTGGGCTTCGGGAAACACTGATTGATATTTTTCACCATTTTCTGACATTTTATAGACCAAACAACTTAATCAAGAAGCAACAGATTAATCAACAATGAAAATAACAGTTAGTTCAGCCCTAATCTTTAACCCAAACGTTGACTTATTTGTCACGTAACGTACATACTCAAGTTGCGCCACTTGCGTAGTTATTTTAACCCAAACCACCATCTTTTCCTAAACCTAACTAAGTAGTTTCCTGTGAAGACGGAAGTTGTTATTTTTTTTATTATTTAAGTTAAGTTATTATTTTGAAAAGACTGTATGTATTTAACAAGTGGAAATTGACACGTGTTGCTGGACTTTTCGTAACATATAATACGAGGATACGTTGCTTTGATGCACCATCTCATTCTGCTTGACATGTATATTTTTTTGCATACTTTTGTTCATGCAGCACGAAGGAATGATTGATATTTGATTGATGATTGATAAACCTTGTGTCCGTCTCCTCTCTGCAGCTGTTTCCTGTCTCTGCTGCTGGTCGCTGCCGTGGTTTGGAAAGTCAAACAGACCTGTTGGGCATCACGACGTAGAGAGGTAGGACATGATCACCTCATGTATGGTTGTGTGTGTGTACTGTATGTATAACACTGTAATAATGTGTGTTTACAGCACATGTGGCGTGGTGTCACGCTGTGTGTCTGCTACACACGAGCTGTTAAATGCAGCTGCCACATCGAAGATGAGAGTACATATACACTGACACCCCCCCAAACAGTTGTGAAGGGTGGGTTAATGTCACCAGTCCTAAAAGAAAAAAAAAATCTCTCCCCTTAATGAGCGTCGCCGTGACGATAAACAAGGCCATCCCCCTTAATTAGTGCTCCTCATGAACCAATTAACTGAGACGAAGTGATGCTAAACGAAGTGGAATGGAGTGATATATCACTTAAAGCGTCAACAGATGCCACATCATTTCATATTCACTCCTGACCCCCCCCACATCAGCTCACCACCAGCTCCACTCTTTGACTCGTTCTGGATCTATTCTGGGTAATAACGCCACAGTCGCTTCCTCACTTTTATCCATGTTTTTCCTCTTGTGTTGGAGTCATCAGGGAGGAATCAGTGTTGCTTATGAGCAGCAAAGATAATAGTCTGTTTTTATTGGTGTAATCCACACTCGCTCCGCGGGGAACTATTGTGCTTAAATACACTTGTTGGTTTCTGGTCCCCCTCCTGCCATGGCTGCCGTTCTGCCATTATGCAGAAAGCGCTGCTGCTTTCATGTGCAAATTAACTTTCAGTATGTAAATGTTGGCAACATGTTATGTTACTTTTATGGTCTTTCAAAAAAAAAAAAATCGGCTTCAATTAAGAGGATTCATAATCTTTGTTGTTGTCGTTGTCTTTACAGCCTGGTAAGAAAGCTCAAATCAAGGAAACAGTGCACGGGAGTATAGTTATAGTCACGTATAGTCATAGTACGTTTGTGTTCCCAACAAATCCCACGCAAAAGAGCATCTGTATCCTTTCGTTCATGCTGATCGGCCATTAACGCCTCATAAGGCTCCATCTCTTTAGCGCATTGTGACGACTCGGGCTGTGTCGCTGTGTTTCCATAGCGCAGGAATGACATCAGTCGATGTGCAGCCCCCTCACAGCTTATCTAACAGTTAGACACTACATAAAACTGGTTTAGTCTTAGCAGTGGAAAATGTGCTATTTTCATATGACACATTTTTAGAAAAAGTAAAGACACCCGATGCAGTAATTGTCCATGGCGAAGCAAAAGTACCGGAACAAAATGTTGTTTTTGAAAGGCTAAATGCCAGCAAATATGGATCAAAGCAGAATATTTCAATAGATAAAAACTTTTTTAATGTTTTTTGTTTTAAATGGTTTTATCGATCTTTTTTCAATACATTTTGACTTTTGGACTGAAGACTGAGAAAAGGTGGACTATTGCACACAATGTTTCTGTAATTTATTTACAATAATAATTCAAATGTCAACGTTATGAATGAAAGTGTCGGTCTATTCCATAAAGCCCTAATTAGATATGCGTATAGCACACACACACAGGACACAACTTTTATAGTTAGACAAAACGTGGGATTATTTTCACATTCATTTCTGATGTTTTACACGTATGATGTGATGAATACTGTGGGCCTACGAACCTTAGTGTGATTATGAGTGATTATAAGTGCATGTGAGTGAATATTAGCGTACAAATTAATTCCCATTATACGGCCATTATGCAAATGTGTCAATTCGGCTGCCGGAGGAGAGTCGTCGGAAAGGACCAACGTTAATCGACACAACTTCTGGTAACTAAAGCTCCCAGCGGCTGGAAGTTGGCTGGAAACCGGCTGGCAGCCAGCTGGGAGGGGAAACTCTAGGTGGCTGTATTTGTAAGGGGAGTAAATGTTGGACTTCTTGGACTCATCAGGTGGACAGAAATATGACTGCAGATTAAGACAGTGTTTCTTTGTGTCAGCTTGACTGACGATACCGGCGACTCACAGGACTGACAATTCCAACGAGTCACAGTTTAAAACAAAACAATAAACTGCAATAATGAGCCTGATTTAAACAGATTATTGTGTTTGCATATGAACATGTTTTATTCAGTTGTTTGTATTTGTGCACATAGGCGTGCATGTTATGTATCCATGTTTCCAGTGCAGTGATAGATACCTGTGTTTATCCACCTGTGACCCGACCAGCTCAGTGTTTGTTTAGCGTTGTTCCCCCGGTGTGAGGAGCAGTGCACCGGCTCCTGGCAGGCCGGCCAACACTCGCCTACATTATTTATGAGAGCCGGTCTCATATCACAGCAGTGAACCGCAATGCTGCATTTACTGCACTGTTGGCTTATTTACCCAGAATCCCTGCTATTCCTCTCCGTCTTTCACTCACTCTCCGTCTCTCTCCCTCCGTCTTCCTGAGGGCTGTTTTCTTTCTTTTATACCATCTCTCCCTTTAGATAACAGAGGATCTAATAAATGGAAACCTCTGCCTTCCAGGGAGAAATCATCACTGTAGGAACTCTGGCGATTAAACTTTTACTTTCTTCCCATCATCATCTGCTCTTAATGTTACGTTTTTTTTTTCATCACATAATTAATTCATCTAGAATGGCATAAAGGAAGCAAATGAAATGCCCTCAAAGTGTGATCTCTCACTTTAGGGCAGCTCAAGCAGCGGCTGACTGAAGAAAAAAAAAAAGCATTTCACAGATTTCACTGAGTAATGGTACTCAGCCAAGCTTAGAGGGAGAGCATGACATTTCAAAAAAATGTACTTATTTAATTTTCTTCACCACTCAGTTGTTACATTACGGGGAAACTCTTTCTGGATGTGTCCTTTTAGCTGCTCTAAAAATGTCATCACTGAAACCAACCGCTGTAAGCAAGCGAGCCTCGATGCAAACTATGTTAATGAGCCGAGTGTCAGCGGAGGAGCCCTTTCACTGGAACAGGAACACTTCCTGTTGCAGGCAGACACATGTACAAAATGTCAGATTGTTCCTTTAGAGGACTGCTTCCCTCCCAAAATGACTCTCTGTAAATCCAGCCAGGTTGTGTTAAATGGTGAATAAATGACACGGTAATTCACAAATCATTTTGCGTGCGATAAGAACGCCGTTCTAATGTGCTCCGCTCAGAGAAAGTGACGTGGAATAAAAAGAGAGCGAGACTGCTGATGGTGAAGGGAGGGGAGGTGGAAGGGTCCAACAAACACAGGACTTTCAACCAGGAGGCCGCTGTTATTTTGAAGTTACGTTATGCCGGGTACACACTACACTAGAATCAAGCTGATGTTGGGCCTGATTCCTCCTGACGATCGTCAGCAAAGCCCTGATTGTTCGATGGTTCTAAAGATGATTTTTCCAGATGTTCCTGGCCGCTCCGATCTATATTTATTCCCATATTTCTGATGGGATCTCCTGTTGTGTGTGGGGAACCCCGAGAACGGCCGATGACGCAGTCGCATGGGAAACAACAATAGCCAATAGAGGACCAAGCTGACTGAAGAAGGAAGGACAACAACCGCCGTCATGGCGGCTGCAGCTAATGCATGAGCTAATGCAAAACGTGAGGCATAAAGTAGTAGTGAGATGGAGCTCAGAGATGGAGGACCAACTTGTTGATTAGTGTTTATGCAACATGTCTCCATGACTTCATCCATCCATCCTTCGTCAATTTTCAGTACAAAGTAAAAACTAACATCACTAATTCTTCCTGCCCGTCGTCCGCCATGTTTGTTTACATTAAAGTCACGTTTGATCGCGAGAGATTTTGCGTTTTTTTTTTTTTTTGTGTGTACTCTTGTCGTTGATGAATGAATCTGTTAGTGTGTGGTGTTTTAGCTGTTTTGGCCAAATCGTTGCTCTCCACACACTATAGGAACGAAACTGTTAAATTTAACACACCATGTCGTTGTGTGGGCTCTCTCACATTTTACACATCTGGTAAGATTTGAAAAATAATATAATATATGTTGTTTCCGTATGCATTTTATTAGTTTAAAAACGTATTTTAAGCCCAACCATGATGTTTTTCCTAAACCTAACTACGGCCGTTATTGTAATTTTGTTGCGTGGTGTAATAATGACGTACAAACGACACCCAAAAAGGCTAAAACGTGTTATCATGACACACGGGATGTCCTTGTAATGTCGTGCTATTCATCCGTCTTCCTATGAGATCAGATCGGTATATTAATTACTCACCCCGTGATACCTTGAATTCATTGTTTTTCTCTCATGTCTCCACGGTGACGAAGAATCTAAAGAACTTAGAAAAGTCTTGATGAATTAAAGTAAAAGGTGTCCACGTTTAACAACAGCAAAACTATATCAAAAGATACATTTACAAACTCTCACACAACTGGTGCAGTATAATCCAAGTCTCATGTATCCAGTCGGATGCTCACTACTTCACAAACACATGCATCTCCACTAAAACCTTATAGTTTTATGATGGGAGATCTACAGTGAGATAAAGAGTCTTATTTTCTAGCTTCATGGCTGGTCCCAGTCAGCTCCGCAGCCTCACTTATCCTGCACCGCCGAGCGAGAAATTAACAATGCTAATCAATGGAGCCGAATGCTGTGTTTTTATCATCTCCTTGTGTTGATGTATTTAGTGCCGGCCTGATTATTATGGAGATAAACTGCAGTTGTCAGGTGCCTCGGGGGCTCCGCAGAGAGAGATGGTCAATACAGCCAGATTTATCTAACATATAGATATTGTTATTGTAATACACAGGAGCTGTTATTACTGATCAGATGGTGTGTTTTCAGCTTTATTTCTGTTCCAAACAGAGCTGCACAATGAATTTTATTCTTATATTTTATTATGAAAAGATTTAACTGTGATTCTTGATTCAGAACTGAACTTCCTTTTTATTTAGAAAGTGTTTCAATAATTAGACTACAACAGTCTACGTTATAAGAAGCTGCATGTTTTCAATATCAGTATCTGTGTGACTCACCTCAGTACATAATCATTACACAAATAACACAGAAATCCTCCTGCAGTGCATTACAAGTGTGCTGTAAGCTACAAAAATACAGTTTTGCTGTCATTTACTGTCGCTCTGGTTTCTCTGCTGATCACTGTTTGTCACTGAGGTGGAGGCAGATCTTTGGACACCGTCTGTGCGCTGAGAGACGGTGCTCAGCATCTCGCTAGCTTGTTGCTACCAACATCAGCTGCTCTGATTCAACAACATTGAGCTGAACAAACGTGCATGTAGGCTGAAAGTCAACCGTGGTGATGCTTTTTCGGGAGATGCAGCGACTTCACGTTAAACCAAGTAAGAGTAGAAGAGTTATGAGTAAGGAAAAGTCACTAACTAACCAACTAATTCATGCAGTGTAAAATGCCATAGGCATGCAGGAAGTGCCCTGAGTAGTTTCATTTTGATGATTTAGTTCCAAAATGCAAATGTTCCTTTAGTTAGTGTTTGTAATGTAATGTGTCTGTTCAGAACATGGCGGCTTATGTTGGTAACAATGATTTTTGTTTCTAGTTTTAACCATGAGTTACATTTCTTGAGCACAGCTGGATTTTTGTTCCGACGCATGAAGGTAGGCGAGGTCGGAGAAAAGAAACAAAATCGTCAGTCCTGCTTGTGATATCGATGGGCGATGATTTCCGATTTAGAATCGGGATTGTGACACCCCTATTATACATTAACACGACAGTAAAAGAGGTGACTGAAGAGGAATCTTCAGTTGTTTTCTGAGGGTGTTTTTATGGGAATGTGGATCTTTCAGATCAATTGGAGGAGTGCCTCAGTGGTTTGCATGTTCCACATTTTGTCATAAGTGTGTCATGCAGTGTGGGACTCGCCCTGCCTTGGTCTTGGTCTGGACTTGGTCTCAACGCCTCAAAGTCTTGGTGTTGTCTCGGTCTCGATACACTCTGGTCATGACTTGGTCTCGGTTTAGGTGGTCTTGTCTCATATTTGAATTTTAAAAACTTTGCCATATAGGTTGTAATCCAGGTTTTTTTTCGGGATCATCCACATAGATACTTAGGTATGGTTTTTCCAACTCTGCTGCACATAAATTATTAAAGATCTGTACAATGTCACAATAGACGGGACTGCAGCTGCTTCAAAGTCTAAAAACGTAACATCACACTGGCGGGTGGTCTGCTTCACAGATTTGGGTTAGTGGGGGCGTTCTGTCAGGTTGTAATATGAGGAAATAGAGCAGCTCTTTCTAGTTTTTCTTGCAGTGTGAAGCATCGTCTGCTGGCTCCCCTCTGCTCCTCCAGAGAGCTGCTCTAGTGGGGAACCGCAGCAGAAGGTGAAAATGGGATCTCTTCACTGTTAATTATGGATCACAACCAGCCACAAGACTACAGAGAAAACTTGGTATTAATAGAAGCACGGCTTTATGTTAATTGCTTTTTTCTCATACGTCTTTTTATAACCAACAATCATTTTTTTTGGATATGAGATCAAACAATCAAAAGCTACTTTGAAATTCTAATGCTGATGCGCAGAGACGAGCTGCGCACCATGTTCTCCGTAATAGGGTTGCCCCTCTGAAGACTGTGTTTGTGTGTTGTTGGGGTTGCATTTTGAAATCCACCACAGCTAATATCGCCTCTCGGCCAGATAAATAAGTCAGAAGACATGTGAAAAGCTAGAAAGACAGCCAGCCAGAAGGACCAGATTGAGGTCCTCTCCTCCCCGTTGACTGTTTCAGATACATTTTTCATCACTCTCTTCTCTCCTACCTTCACATCAAATAACTAATTAAAACTTAAGACACAACTTTTTATGGCATTGTCAGCACAACAGAGCTCTCTTTTATTAATCTGAATATGTGTATGGTAGAGCCACAGTAGTCTGTCAGACTGATGTAAACCAAAAGAGTTAAACATATTTAATATCACAATATTCTGTATGTGGATGTTATATCCTTGATGTGTGTGCCTTGGCTGTAGTATCTGTAGCTATTTAGCTGCTTGCTCTTTGATGTTCTCTCATGCTGTTAAACATTTATTGACATTTGTTATGTTTATAGACCAAAGACTGTATATAAGAAGTGGACGTAGTCACCATGACGTCACCCATTGGTTTGTAGACTGGGGTTTTGAGGCCTCGAGTTTGGCATTTTGGCCGTCGCCATCTTGGTTGTTGGCCGTCACCATCTTGGTTTTTGGCCGTCTCCATCTTGGTTTTTGACTCTAAATGGGACCATAATTTACTAAATGAACATCATGCTGTATTGAAGAAGACTTGAAACTAGCGATTGAGACCATAAACTCATGTTTACAATGTTTACTGAGGTAATAAATCAAGTGAGAAGTAGGCTCATTTTCTCAGAGACTTCTATACAATCATACTTCTTTTAGCAACCAGAGGAGTCGCCCCCTGCTGGCTGTTAGAAAGAATGCAGGTTAAAGGCACTTCAGCATTGGCTTCACTTCTCAGACCCGGAGGTTGCCGCCTGTTATACACGCTGCAGTAAGAAAAGACCTGCAGTTTAAAATACAATCAATTCAACAACAAAATATATTATAAATGTGTCAATTCAGCTCAAATGAATATCGTCCAAAAAACGACTATCAGGCCACATTGATATCCAGTTTAACACAAGTCAAACCTTTGTTATAGAGCACAGTTAAAAGTCTTTTTACAGAGACGTTTAATAATACAAATAAATACAAGAAAACAATAAAGACAGAAAGAAACAAGCATATAAAACTACCACAGGGATATAGCACTGAGAACCACTCAATTGTAAAGACCATATACGACCAATATTTGACAATTATTCATTTGAATCTATGAACAACACTTTATAAATAAGCCAATGTTTTTCTCATTCACTATCTCACAGATGATTAACACTAAAACTTATCGTCCATCTGTTGCTCTATAAAACTTTGTTTGTTTACTCAGCTTGCTGGAGCATTTTTCAAGTTCACATCCCAGACAGATGTTGCCACAGTTCCTCGTCAATAAGTTGTCCTAAAGACTTTTGCAGCCTCCTGAAGGCTCAGACAGACCTCACTCTGAGCAGATTACACTGATGTGTAGCTGTTAGCTGACAGCGCCTCCTGACCTCTGCTGTCTTCACCACTATCACAGCAGCTCCTCCTCTCACATTCATTTTCTTAAATTAGATGTTTGCGCTCCTCTTGCATGAGGCAATTAACATATTGTGTCATTTCTCCCCTACTCTCATTACGGAATTACACTCCGAGATACTCCGCTCTGAATTAAAGGAGGGGTGAGAATTCGCAGCATAATGAAGAGAGCTTGATTCAAATTTAAGTTTTAAGGCTGTTTTGATTGTTTAGGACTTGTCAGCGCTGCATCCAATAAGCTGGCCTGTGGAACTAATTATGCTGCTGTAAATGGTTTCCCGAGGTCTCTTAGAGTCTAATTTCAACTGCTAGATGATGAGTAAAGGTGTTTAAGTTAATTTTAATGAACGATTGTGTCAAAATTATGGAGTTATTGAACCAAAAGCCATTTATTAAGACAGTAAGTAGGCAATATTGGACAAAGATACACAAAGCAAACTAAATAAATAACCTCACAATGTGATTACACTGCATCAGCTTTCTGTAACTGTTACCCTGTCTGTCTTCTCTACAGTCACATTAACAAGCTGGCCAACTGTGCAAACATACAGTATATAGCTACACAATATAGTTTATACCAGGAGTATTATTAAGTTTTACATAAAGTCAGAGGTCTGGGCAAATGAAGCAAATCACCAAGATGGCGATGGCCAAAAACCAAGATGGCAACGGCCAAAAACCAAGATGGCAACGGCCTAAAACCTAGATGGTGACAGCCCAAAACCAAGATGCCAACGGCTCAAAACCAAGATGGCAACTAAGATGTCAACGGCTTAAGACCAAGATGGCGATGGACAAAAACCAAGATGCCAAAAGCCAAAAACCAAGATGGTGACAGCCAATAACCAAGATGGTAATCGCCCCAAAACCAAGATGCCGACAGCTAAAAACAAAGATGGCAACTAAGATGGCAAACAAGATGCCGACGGCTTAAAACCAAAAAGGCCACCAAGATGGCGACGGCTCATACAAGATGGCGACGGCTCAAAACCAAGATGGCACAGCCAAAAATCAATTACCATTTATTTTTAATGAAAGACTGTGTCAAAGTTATGGAGTTATTGAACCAAAAGCCATTTATTAAGACAGTAAGTAGGCAATATTGAACAAAGACATACAAATAAATAAATAAGCTTACGATGTGATTACACTGCTTCAGTAGCTTTTTATTTTATTTTCTGTAACTGTTACTGTACTGTTTCCCCGGCGTTCTCCAGAGGTGATGTTCTGCTCTGATTGCTCAGTCCTTGGCTACCACACACTCCAATCTGCAGTTGGACAGATTAGCATGTCTGAACCAGTGGATGCCAAAGCACTTGTGTCCGTGTGTGTTTCTGTGTGTTGCTGTACAATACTCGTGTGTCTGTTATGTAGCTGGCATTAATCGAGGTGACGGATTAGTAGAAGAGGTTTAATGTGGCCAAGCATGGCTGGGTGTCTGTGGATGGCCGCTGTGTAAACAAATCAAAGGGACGAGACAGGAACACACACATGCACACACACACACACAGAATCAAGCCACCACACTGCTGCTGCTTTAACCTCTGACCACATAGACGAGTTCTCTCTACAGTCACATTAACAAGCTGGCCAACTGTGCAAAGTTACAGTATTTAGCTGCACCATATACTGTAGTATATATCAGGGGTAGTCACAAGTTTTTACAAAAAGTCAGAGGTCAGGGCCAATGAAGCAAATCACCTCAACAAAAATAAATAAAAGAGTTAACTGAGATCCTGCGATGAGATCACACCAGCCGCGACGCCAAATTGCAAAGTTGGAGCTCACTTCCTACCCTCCTACTTCTGATGCCCTTGCTCGGACCACACCCAAACTCAACCTTCATTTCGATGTCAACTACACCCCTGTGAAGTTTTGTGACAATAAAGCAGGGGATGCTTTAGGGCGTGGCTACCTTGTGATTGACAGGTCGCTATCACGGTGTTGTCAAAAAAAACAACAAGATGGTGACGTCCACAAGCAAAAAGGTTACTGCCCAAAAACAAGATGGCGATGGCCGAAAACCAAGAAGGCCTAAAACCAAGATGACGACAGGGCAAAAACCAAGACGGCGACGAGCCAAAACCAAGACGGCCAGAAACCAAGATGGCGACATCTAAAAGCGAAGATGGCAACGG
This sequence comes from Sebastes fasciatus, assembly GCF_043250625.1. Classification (NCBI taxonomy): domain Eukaryota; kingdom Metazoa; phylum Chordata; class Actinopteri; order Perciformes; family Sebastidae; genus Sebastes; species Sebastes fasciatus. The sequence goes on from NC_133803.1 coordinate 31,833,022, forward strand.
CCCAATAATATTGCCATTTTGTGTTTCTATGATTATTAATCTTTCTCTTTGGCAACATTCCTGATGGTGACGTTTCATTTATTTGACTAAAAAGTCAGAGTGTGATACTCTACATCACTTTTGGATAAGCAAAGAGGAAAATAATGTTCATCTAGAAATTATAAAGCCAAACAGATGTTCCAATGTCTGCAGCAGAAAACATTGTTTTAATTCATAAACAAGGAGCAGTTTCTGGTGTTCGTTTTGTTCAGTTTGCTTTAGGCTTGTTGCTCCTCCTCAAAGAAGAACTGCAAAACAAAAACAACTACTACTTAAAAAAATAGTTAAATATATGTGGTACTATAGAAAAAAAATATATTATTTTCTTTCCAAAAACTGAGATGAATAACCGTGATGAGTAATTCTGATCAAAGAACAGTTATCATGGGAAATAATCAGGATGATCACACACACACACACACACACACACACACACACACAATAAGGCAGCTGTGTATATTTAGAGAAGCACCGCAAGGTTTGGATTATGCCTAAAACTTCTTCCTAAACTTGTATGCAGACTTGTTTTATCTCCATCTCTGTTTAATCACCCATGTTATCAGCTGATTAAATGGCCGTTATCAGTCGTTATCTCCGCCATTGTAAAGCGCAGATGGGCCGAGCTGCATCTACTACGTTGTAAAAGTGAAAGCAAAACTTAAAAACGACGCGTTCTAACACGTTGTTAAACTGAAGGAAACATTACATTTTGAACACAAACAAAACAGCTGTTTAGTTTATTCAATTCCAAAATTATTTGGATACAGAATACATAGAATAGGAAAAGCAGTGATTTCAGTGCAGGAGAGGAAGGAAGTCTGAAAGGCTTATTCAGAGATCTCCCCTATTTAAACAAATAATAAAAGAAAGAAAGAACACAACACATAAAATATATATATATACACAAAACTTACAAGCAATCATAAACAATAGTAAAAGAAAAGAAAGGAAAGAAGAGAAAAACATAAAAACAAACCTAGAGTATGTCAATCATGTACAACCAACAGAATCATGTTTTTGCCTCTTTCGATATGAATGAATGTCTGAATATAAAATTTAAAAAAAATATATGAAATGTGTCTGAGAGATCTTGCCTGAAATTAATATATTTAAACATAAACAAGCATGTTGGAAAAACATTTACCATATCTATAGTAGGGCTGGAACGATACTCCTGTCTCCGGATTCGATACTATCACGATACTCAGGTGCCGATTCAATATGTATTTTTGTTAACTTTTTAAACATTAGACCATGGTAAACAAGACCATTTATTAAGGTTTAGGCAGCAAAACATCGTGTTTTGGCTTAAAATAACTACTTTTGAAAAGTGAAACTGACATACCCCGCTCTTCTGGGGGAAAGTCACTGTCTTTATACAGCACTTCACTTCTTTTGCTCCTGTCATAATAACTACGGTCACTAGATGTCGCCGTTGTCTCCTTTTATTCCTTCTTTTGGCGTTTCACCATGTGAATAGATGATATAACCTATTAGTAGGTGTAGCAGGCCCCTTCTGATCCACATCTATGAGGCTGATAACCACTGATAATACCCCTTTAATGGGCTGATAACATTCAAACCGGGTACACCAGCTGTACTGTGTGTAAATGTGTGTTGCATACAAAGTGTTTCCGACATGTTAATGTATACAGTGACAGTGATGAAAACTCTCAGTGGAGTTTTCAAGTTCTATTTATCCCCTCATTGAGAATAAGAAATTTGAAAACATGAGATGCGGTAAATGTTAATGATGCTTCGCTGCTATCAGCGCGGCCCAGGTGACCGCCGTCACCATCACACATCCAGATTAGCTTGAAGGTGGAGGCGTTCAGAGAGGAATTCAGCAGCGCCACGCCGCCACCAGCCAACTTCAAAAGCAGCAGAGTGAGGGAGGCAGGAGGGGGTCTGGTTGTGAAGAGAGGGAGGGGGGAGGTTTTGTGAGGGGACACAGCAAGGACATCTCCCCGGAGCCATATGGTGGTTGAGATAGTTTTTTCCGGTTGTGTTTGTCTGTCTGTTCCGTTTAGGATTTTTACTGGGAAGCGCCGTAGGCCGGCCGTCTGTAATAATATATCTCCCTCCCTCCTCTCCGTTTCCCCTCAACCATCTCTCTCTTTATTTCTGTCTCTTTGTTTCTGCTGCTATCCTCGTAATCTGCTCGCCGTTGTCATTGTGACTGATGGCCAATGTTGACTCAAGGTGGGGACGGGTGGTCTCGCTTTTATTAATAACTTCACACCTGAATCTTTGGTTTGACTCCTGGACCTTTACACTGTCCTCGGACGTGTCTGCATATCCATATACTATATGCACTGTATTCACTGTATACTGACACTTCAACCTAATCAGGGTCTGAAATTAACTTTTTTTCACTGTCTGCCACTGTGGCAGGCACGCATTTTTTTTTGTTATCTGCCACTTTTGAAATGTCTGCGCTAAACGAAGTAATAACATTTTAGATCTGATGTCAATGTTCAATATATTTTCCATAAAAAACATTATATACATGGTAAATTACAGTGTTCGAATTACACCGTAGCTTCTGGGGGAGCCCTATGTTGTACTGTACTGTACTTTGCTATTGTCATCTTTAGTGGTTATTTGCATAAAAACACGTTCACATGTTTCTCGGCAAAAACTTAATTTTACAAGATTACATTTGAACACCTGCGCCCAAATAGCCCTTTTTCCTGAGCATAGTTTGAACACCTCATTATAATAACTCAATGGCACCTCCTTTAACGTTAGTAGCTCCGTTATTCAGGTCTGTGCTGGCCACCGGCTGCTAACCGGTAACGTTACTAACTTGGATTTCAACACAGATGTGTTGATCACAGTGTTGCATTATCAGGGAAAAATAGGGTGTGCCCCCTCAGGTTTAATAGTAGTAGTGCCATGCTTTTTCTCTCCGCCGTGGCTCCGGTCCCAAACAAACTGAAACATTATACAACGTGCGTATGCGTCATTGTGCAGCGTAACTGTTGGAAAGCATCGATACAGAGGAATCGCTAGTCAAGGAGGCATGAGATGCCAAGAAATCAGACAACTAGGAACCGTTACTCTGTTCCCATCACTAGCATTTTCTCTGCCTGCCGAGGGGGCGGATGGCCTGACGATTTTATCCACCACTGCCAACAATTTACTCGCATTTGGCGGGCGGCGGGTGCTAATTTCAGACCCTGAACCTAACATATTGTCATACTTTTAGGCTGGATAATTAACCCATTTGTGCCCAAAGACTATATTTAGTATGATAAGGAAAAAATGCTGCAACATTTGCTCTGGTTTATCAAAACTCTTGAAATTTGGTACCATCATACTTTAGGCAAGTACCTAACGGTACAACTTTGAAAATTTTAGATCACATAAAAAAAATCACACTTTTATTAATAGTCAAAGTCAGGGTGTTTGAAAAATGAGGAAAAACGCTAACATTGTGTTTATTAAATGTTTTCCATATGATTTATTTTGACACTGCATATGAGTGTGTATCTTTGATATTCAACTTGTTATGAGTTTATAGATACCAAATACTTGATTGTGCTCTTTGTGTTTTGGGCAAATGGAACTACTGTTATTTCCTAAATTATAATGGAGTCCATTGCAAAAACAGTAGTGCCCAAAGACTAGATATAGTATGGTCATTAAAACTCACTTTTCAGCCCAACAGTTTGACCGATTTGGAAAATGTCTTCACATTTGTGCTTAAGCAAACCCAGAGCACACTTCCAGCAAAGGAAACGAAACATTTCAGTTGCTGAAATTTAGTTTAGAATGATTAAAATGATCAGTCGTTACCTCCGAATGTGGTCTGAAGGATCAGATCTCAATGTGTCCTCACCTGTACTCAGAGCTGCACCTGTCTCACTATGGATCATCTTTTAGCCTCATATCCAAACTTCATCACATAATAGTGTCATCATCATAGCTGGCATTGTGATCTGCATGTAGCAAGCGTTGCACAGATCAAAGCTAAAACCACTGAAGGATGTTTTGAATTTAAATCGAGCAGATGATGTCGGTGCGGTGGAGCCCCGAGTCTTTAAGCTCCATCCCTCCATACAGGACCGGTGTGGGTGTCTGGGTTCTGGATGTGTTGCTAAACATATCTTTGTACCAACATAATCCTTGTCCTATCATAAACCAGTGGACAATGATGATCCTAATCCTGCTCTAAGAAGCTTTTCATAAACTGGAGGCACACACACACACACCGCGGTGCTTCTGCAGAAGTTTGAATACACACTGTGGGTGGCAGCTCTGAAATACACCTTCCTATATTTTTGGATCTGGATTTTAAAATGATTGTTGACTTACTGCAGGTGTGTCCCCACATCAAAATACTGTAAGCATGTTTTTAAGTGCCTGATTTTTTGGGGAAAATACTATATTCCAATTTGAAAGCATCCTCAGTAAAGTTCGACATCACTTTGATGTTGGCTTAGTTGACAAATTAGATGTTTTCGCCCATTTTACTCGTGTGAGTGTGTTCATTCGCTCTAGACGCGTCGGAGAGGAGGAGGAGCTTATCTCCATAGATACCAACAACTTGTCTTTCCTCCGTTTCCTCCATCAACCATGGAAGAAATAACCACTGTTGCTGCTTTGTGCATGTTGTGGAAGTTCCAGATATGTCAGAAAACCAAACGCTGTTGTGTTTGGGTTCATAACATCACCCGGCGGCGAGCTGTATTAACATATAGTACCATTGCACTGACTTTATCTAGCAAGCCACACGTCGCTACTGCCCAAAATAAACAGATCATGCTGTGATTTAATTATAATAAACAGATCAAAATGATGCTGAAATAATTACTTTTTGATGCCGATTAGTAAAAAGTCTTAATTCATTCTTTGTCAGGTCTGTCTGTCATTTTTTCCTCCATTACTGATTCAACAACGTCAGGACGTCAGTGACAACAGGAGGAGAATCTCAACGTTGATAAGCTTTCGCGACACACCTTCACTCAAATTTTTTCATTCAAGTTGAAATATTTCAATTCCCGAGTATACGTAAATGACGCGAATTTCGCCGTTCATGCCATTCAGGTCGCCTGATGTGAATTCGCGCCCTATTTGCCTCTTTGCATTGACTTTGTATGTCGCTTTACCTCGCCTTCAGACAGCCCTTTCTGACGGGGAACTGAAGCTGTTATATCGCTCTCTTCAAAGCCACCAGACTCCATTCACAAAAACAGTAATTTTACCTCTCAGAACGCAGAAGTTTCCTTACAACCCCACTTCAAAAAATCCAAACTAACCCTTTTCAGTTATTTCCAAACTTAGCACAGTTAACGCTGACTCAGCTAGTGCTAGCGTCCACATTACACTGCTTGGTCCTTTAAGTCCAAGGTATTCTGGGAGGTTTGTGTAGTGTCAACAATAACTCGTGTCAACAACACTCGTTTGGAAGTATTTCTGTAATGGGCATTTCATAGAAAGAGAACATGGCGTTTGGTTTAACTGAATATATGTGAAAATATCTTGACATTTATTTGGCATCCACCAACAACAGATCTGATACTGGAATGTGCATATTTTTCATTTCATTGAGCTTTTAACGCTGGCTTTGGTACAAAATCTCTCTCTTCTTCAACCTCGTCACCTTGAATTTTGTGCTTGAACGTTAATGTTCTCTCCCTTCAGCACAGAATCACAGAGCAAAAAAGAGCAAACAGATACTTATTTATGATGTTTTTCATAAGGAAATATTCTTCACTTTTCATGCATATAGACACTTGTTAGTCACTTCAGTTTAAAACTGGTTACAAACATTTAATTTAAGAAACCAAACATGCAGCTAATTCCTTGCGTGCAGAACAATCTCAGTCCAATTAGCTTCAGCTCGCTCAAGAAATTCACCCAGAAGTGGAACCAGTGCTGTTTGCAGTGATGTTGATTTGTTTAGGAAGCAGATTAAACTGAACTTCATTTCAAATACCTGAACAAATATCAGGCTGGATATCGGGGAACTCTGCTGCTTTAGAGCGAGTTGGAGCCAAATTGCTTGTGGGGATTAACGGAGAGGCTGCTCACATTGAAAACAATAATGAGGTTCGTCCGTGGAGAGAACAGTTTGCATAACACAGAGACTGTGTGTAAATTGTTTTATTGGTGTAAACTCTTTGTTATATTAAAGATCTGAATTTAGTCTGAGACATGATCACATTTCAGCTGCAATCTTTCAGAAGTATGACTCTGCAGATGAGAAATTAATTAATTTAGAAATGGAATATGATGGGAATATACCTCAAGTCAAATTAACATTATAGTAAACAGTCTTTTGTAAATGCATTTACATTTGATTAATTCAATTAAAGACAACAGATTCTAATATAATCATTTAATGGCGGTTTTATTTTTTTTATTTTATTTTTTTTTCATTTTAATATTATGGAGGAAAAAAAGTTGTAATTTAATGAGAATAAAGTCATACATTTATGAGAATAAAAGTTATTTTCTTCCCCAAAAAAGAGGCAATTTCCGATTTTTTTTTGGTGAACTTCTGACTTTATTCTCATAATATTACGACTTTTTTATCCTAAACTTCTGACTTTATTCTCGTAATATTATGACTTTATTCTCGAAATCTCGGATTTATTTATTTTTTCCTCAATGTGGGCCTAATGCTCCATTGTAATTATCATCACTGAAAAGTGTAGAATATTCTAGTTAGATCAGTGTTTGTCTGCATGATTTGACACTAAACATCATCACTCTGTGTTCATTAAGAACTAGAAATACATTGGAAGGTATTCTGATATCCACGTTACTCTCTAATTCCACTGTGAGGCTGTTGGACTATCTATTGTATTCAGTTCTGTGTGACCCGATCAGAGCGACGCTGAATGAGGCATCATTTCTTTCTGTTGTTAAACTCCGTCCACCGGCTGTGTTCTCGAGGCTTCCTCCTGCGATTTACATTTCCTTACTCGACTGAGTCGTCCTTTGACTAGAAGAACTCTGTAGTCCGAAGGAAACACACAGCAGCAATAAGATGCACAGGTGAATAGACCCCGAGACCTGCTACTTATTATGAGTTTTACTTGTGAATCAAAGCTTTGTCCCCGGGGCTCACTGGCCCATTATCTCGTTGTGTGTTTGTGTTGTGTTTCTGTTGGGAGATTTAATCCACAACATGTTCACCTTCTATATCCTCTCAGAAAAGCTCTTGTCCATCTTCTCCTCCCTCTCTTTGTGTGTTTACACAAGTAGGAAATCAGAAGCATGTCTCAATATGTTCATGTAATGTGTAGGCAGTCACATGACGGACTGCCAGCAGTAATGATTAGATTGACTTCACTGATTATCACAACGTCAACATGAGAGGAGGAATTAATGAGTCAAATCAAACCTGCTGGAAATCAACGCTCCATGATACAGAAACAAACAGAAAGACGACCCGAGAGGGAAACTTAAAGGTGCTGCACGCAAGTTTGGGTTCATTTATATTGCCTCTGTATGGCTCTCAACATGGCGACGGCTGAGCCGGTGGCCTGTAGCTAACGAAACAAACAACGCTAACAGTGCAAACAGTGGTTAACCTGGTGGGGAACTAGAGGGTGGGCACTACGCTTCAGTCACGATGCAGTCGGTCGGGACGGCGTTATCTGCTGTATCCGCCATATGGGAGTGGTGCAGGGCGGTGCACGGCGGTGCAGAGCGGTGCAGAGCGGTGCAGAGCGGTGCAGAGCGGCGGCCGTGAGCTAGCCAGTTAGTTGTACGGGAACGTAATTCTGTAGGAGAACAGGCTTGGTTGAAACACACAATAAACCTGATTCACTATGGAACCGCCGCGTGATGCTGCTAATACAAGAGACAGGCAGCACTCTAAAGTTAATGAACAAGAGAGCACTGAGGTTGAAGAGTCAACACATCATCAACGACATCATCATCATCTCTCTCCATCAGCTATAAAACACAAACAGCTTCTATGGCAACCAGCAGCCTGGCAACAAACAAACTACTAACACACTCCACGGAAGACGTCCTGAGTGACTCCACCGCCAGAAAGACAATTATTGTCTCTAATTAGAGGATCTCTGAGTGGAGTACAGCCTCGTCCTCTCTTCCTCCCGTTCATAATCTCACAATGTACTTTTTCTAACTTTACCCAGACAACAGGTAGAGAAGAACATGAACATGCAGGAGCACAGACCAGCACTCAGAAACACACTTATATATGTGAATGAAATGCTTTTTCAATTTCACCTCTTTGAAGCATTGAGCAGTGAAGAAAAGCAACCTAACTCAGCACAACAATAGCAGATCATAAATACACATTTCAATACTTGTTTTATTACATTTTACTAGTGATCAACTGTGTTGCGATGGACAGTCAATTCAAGGCTGCAGTGATATTTTAGCTCATGCTTTTCTCTCCATTTTACATTTTCAAATATGCATTTGCCACTTTTTCTTGAGTGAGTGGCTAGTCAGTGAAGTTAACGGCAACCAAGACCATTTCCTAACCCTAACTGTTTGTGTTGCGTAAACCTAAGTTTATTTTGAAAGGAAACTATGCATTTAAGTACATCATATTGGCACGCCGTCCCCGGTCCGACCAAAAGTCACCCAAGAGGGGTACCCCATGCTTCGGTCTCCGATGCCGAGGGGCACTGACCAAGCTGCGTATCTGACGAGTTGGGAGTGAGAATTGCATTTTTACGCCTCTTTTGTTATGTCATTTTTAAGCCATGCAACAAAACAGCGGTAACGGCAACAAAAATATGCACAGAAACGTAACAGAAGTACAGAAAACACGTCACAAGCGCCACTAACATAACTTCAAAATAACTCAACAACACTTTGGGACATGAACAGCGGTCTCTTGGTTGAAAGTCCTGTGTTTTTTGGACCCATCCACCTCCACTTCCTCCCACCATCAGCAGTCTCTCTCTCTCTCTTTCTATTCTACGTCTCTAGCTCTGAGCATAGTATATTTACACAGATGCGTTTGCATTGCAGTCAGTACAGACTATATGGTGTACACATGACACGGCAAAAGCAAGAATGGCGTTCTCATGCACGCTAAATGACTTATTGTGTCATTCATACGCCGTTTAGTGCGACTGAGCTGGTTCAGCACAGATCAACAGTTCTGCATTGTAGTTGTAGTTTGAAGATCAGAGCTGCATGTTAAACTCTTTTGAGCCTTTTTCAGGGATGCAAATAAGTTAGTGTGTAAACAGATCAGATATGAGCTGGCATCTATAATTCTGACATTCTTGGACTATTGAAATGTACTTGGTATGCAAACACTTTAATTTATGAGGAGCTTTATATTCATGGTTAAATACAGCCTAAGTGATGGTGATGAAGATGAGGCCTTGATTGGAAAACCCAGTAGAAACTTGTTAATGAGTGGACAAAGCCTGTGTGAAACAGAACTACCAAACACGTGATCAATAAGCCGATGTCCACTTTAACATTTCACCTGAAGAAAGTTTGAGGAACGTATTCCCCTCCATCTCTGAACTGTTGGACATGTCGGATCAGAGTACAGTCCTCAGCTCTCCTCCTGCTCGCTGTAATGGGACAGGTCGTCTCTTCGGCTGACTGATCGGTTCAGTAATGTAGGCAGAGTGCTGTGGTGGCAGGGTAATTGGCCGTGATTTAAAAACCCTCTGATGGCTTAAGTGGGAATGCAGTTTGGCAAATTAATGGTTCTTAATCGAACGTGTGAATGGTTTAATATGGCGGAAAAAGACTCCACTGAGGGCTGTGATAGAGAGCAGAGAGACTTTATTTAAACCAAAATGACCAATAGTATTCAGATCTAAACATTCACATTTTGGTTAAGATGTGTTTTAGTGTCAAAATGTTATTTTTATTTGAAGCCCTTCTAAAAACGTTTCCCCACATGGTGACCTGACGTAGGTTTCTGCATGATGACGCTGCTACATGTACAGTATATACACATCCTTATAGTCAGTGTATTAATACAGTAACTTAGATGGCGGTCGGCGTGATCCCAGTTTGGAGAAGCAGACGGGAGTACCGGCAGGAAGCTAAGCGACGTGCTGCTGTGGACGCCACGTTAGTTCAGATCAGAAAGTCACACAATAACACAAACTAACTAACCGATCGATGCAGCGGTAGACCAGAAACTCCCCTGTTCTGAGAGGTTAAATTACTGTTTTTGCGAATGGAGTCTGGTGGCTTTGAAGAGAGCGATATAACGGTTTCAGTTTCCCGTCAGAAAGGGCTGTCTGATGGCGAGGTAAAGCAGTGAAATATTCTAAATATAGCGTACACTTAAACTGTTTTTTAGGTGGCTAAAATTTGTTTTTCTGCCGTCCACAGACACTTTACCTCGCCATCAGAGAGATATATACTTTATCCGTCCCCATGGGGGAAATTGGTTTGCAGCAAAATCACAAGGCATTTCATAAAAAAAAAAAAACACAATCACAGAAGACATCACTAGACCTACTCGTACCCATCGCTTCACACATTGCAACAAGCGGCAACAACATGAAATTAGGTGTAAAGGGAGAACCCGCAAGTATGTAATATGCACTGTGATGTTGGTGCTTGTTTTCGTTACCTAAAAGCTCCATGCCTTTGTCTGGTTCATTTTCACCCCTTTTCCTTTTCGGTATGCCAAATAGGCTCGACGCTGTCAGGCCGGTGGGTTTTAACAGGAGAAAGAGAGGTGTTGTGTCGGTATGTCTCAGAACTTGATCAAATGAAAGGTTCATAAATGATATGTTATTCAACAGTAAGGCTGGGCAATATATAGCTTTTATATTGATATCGTGATGTGAGATTAGATATCCTCTTAGATTATGAATATGGTAATATTGTAATATGGAATAAGTGTCGTCTTTTCCTGGTTTTAAAGGCTGCATTACAGTCAAATTATGTATTTTTCTGAACTCACCAGACTGTTCTACCTGTTCTATTATTTGCCTTTACTCACTTAGTAGAGGTCACAATTCTCCCACTTTCTCCCGACAGTCTTTTTGTTTTCCTTTTTGTTATCTCAACATGTTTCTGGCGTTGTACAGCATGTATCATTTCTAGACTTCAGACAGACGGCAATATGGCGCTACACCTATGTCTTTTCCCGGCGGAGAAGAGCTGCTCATGACACCGTTGAGCTCGCCACACATCACAGCAAGTCGTCGTGGCGTGACGCAAGCCATTGGAAATAACGGGTTTCAGAGCGCAGTGGTGATGTTGTAGCGTTGTGTCTGAAAGGACCTTCAGAGAGTACTAAGAGAAAGAAATACTCAAGCAGGAGCAAAAACATGAATGAAAAGTGATGTTTAGTTTATACCAAAGATTCACACAAGTTCACGCCAGACAGGCAAATTATTCAGTTTTCTTTCCTGAGAATTAAAAATGAAATTAAAAGTAGCCTATTTAACAAATAATCCTGTTGCAGTGTACTTTAAAAGTCAGCAGAATTTGTAATAGCACTGATGGTCAACCCTACAATATCGTCGCAATATCGATATCGATGTCAAAAATATTGTGATATTTGATTTTCCCCTTATCGCCCAGCCCCGTTCAACAGCCTCATTTATACAAGTAATATTTAAACTGGTTTAAATCGTCAGATTTATAGTATTTCCCATCTTTTCTGAGAGTTTTGTGCAGAAAGCCCGTCCCATATAGACGCCGGTTGAGTTCAGTGATTGAAGCAAACACCAGCCCGCTGCTGGCTGTTAATGGGAGTTTTAAGGTATACTTTAAAAGACCAGTGAGTTCTTGCTTTGGTGCAGCGTTTGGTTGGAACATCGGGTCCCTTCAGGCCGCGAGAGAGGAGCTGTTTCTCTTTGATTACCTGAGCAGGTAATTATGGTTGTTCAGTGGAGAGAGAAGCAGCTGAGAGACAGAAGCTCCTTGACTTCAGACTCTCTGTTCTGCTTGACGGGGAATTAGAATAACGGAGACAGGAGCAGCCGATGGACTTAATGATCAGTAGATTTAACACACACACACACACACACACACACACACACACACACACACACACAGGTAACTGTGATGCTCGTCTTTTATAACTTCCCTTGTAACCCCTCAGACCGCTCCATTAGTCGTGTCTTTCTCAATAGCACAGCCTTGAACAAGACATATTATCCACGTTGGGTGCATTCTGTTCTCCTCTCTTTCTTCTCTTTCTTTGTTGTCATTTCATTTTTCTGTCTGTTTTTCGTTCTTTCTGTCTTCACTTTGGTGTCTTTATCCTTTCCTTTCTTGCTTTCTTACGTCCCTCCTTTCTCCCTGCAAATACAGATACTCACTAAATTCAATACTAAACATCAGCTCACAAAAAAATCATTATCCTTGGTCACAATCAGGATTACTCAACCAAGGTTGGTAGCCTAGAACGTCCTAGAAATCCTCCCTATAGAAGTTATCAGCCAAGCATAGCTTAGCATAGATAGGCACTTGGGCTGTCTTACAGAAACCTCTTAACTTGCAGATCCTATCTTAACTGTCTGGTAACCTGATTTAGGAATAAAGCCATTGCAGATGAACAGTTCCTACGTCAATGCTCCTATCCGACCTTTCGATGGCCGGTCGGGAGGAGTTAATCGGTCCTCCGTCCCCCCTGTACACTGCACGGCAAACAACGTCCGATGAAGCTGAAATTCGGTCCGTCTCTAAAATGAGTCGTGCGGCTCAAAATTCGGACCAGAAAAAGACACAGTATTAGGTAACAACATTATCTCTATATCTTAAACCAGTGTTAACAGTCAAAGTGCTATTAGTGTGGTTGTCTGCTAATATACAGGATTTGTTTTCTGTTGTGTTCCAGATGTGTTTTGAGAATCCATATGTTGGCAAGCATTGTGAAATAGAGTAGAGCTTTCTTATCGCATCAACTCTCATTGAACATCCATGATATTTGGAATAGCCTGCAGCTTGTGTCACTCAGTCAGTTAAATTTGCTAACGAGGCTTTCGTCTGTTGCTACTGACAGCGGTCAAATTACTAAGTAACTGCAATGAAGTTTTTGAAATTTTTAAAAAGTTTTCAAAGACACCTAGGTATTAAATGTGATTTTATTTCATTATATGTGACATAACGGGAAGAAACACAGAGAAATTGATCGGACTTAAGCCAAAATAGATGTGATTTTTGAGCAAGCATGCGTACCTGAAAACAAACAGGATCTTGTGATGTGCTTTCACCAAATATCTGCAGCGATGACGTCTTTGTTTTTTTGTAATTTCGGTGCCTTGAAGGGCGTTTGACAATCAGAGAAGCTTCTAGTGTTTTTGTCTCTTCCTCTGTCTGGATAGTCGTCCCGCTGCATGTGGAGATGAAGAGCAGATAAAGAGTGTAACTGTGCAGACTAGTGGAAAAGTCTCCAGGGGCGAAAAGCCACTACAATCAACCAAACGGAGATGACATTAACCCCCCGTAGGGACACAGGCCTGTACCAGCGTGTGTGTGTGTGTGTGTGTGTGTGTGTGTGTGTGTGTGTGTGTGTGTGTGTGTGTGTGTGTGTGTGTGTGTTAGAGTGTGTTTTCTGGAGTTAAACCGCCCTCATCCGTTGTTTTTTACATCATTAGCTCACAAAAAAGAGCGGGCGGTGTTTTTCTGTACGCTGTGTTTGTGTATTTATCGATATGTATGTTTGTGTGTATGAGTCCATGCATGTGTGTCGATACATGTGAGACAAAAGCTCTTTTAATCAAACACTTGAGTTTCTTCTTTCTTTAATTATGTGAGACTTAATGATGCATAGAGTTTTGTTGTCTTCATTAAAACAGAAACGCTCTTCCTCCTCTTCCTCTCTCTTCCTCTTCCTCCTCTCTCTTCCTCTTCTTCCTCTCTCTGAAGTTAACAAACTTTTTAGCAGATGTTTGATAAAGAGGTGTGCAGTTAAAGAGAAAGATGACAGAAGATATACATGTATGTGTGTGTCAGTAGAAGTAATCTGGTATTTACTCCAGGTACTCACAACAGTACTCCAACAGCGGTCTCCGGGTTAAAGGTCCTGTGTTTGTTGGACCCATCCACCATAAAAGGTCTTTCTCTCTTTTTATACTACGTCACTAACTCTTACCGTAGCATTTATACACGGATGCGTTCACATTGCAGTCAGTACAGGATACATGGAGTACAAAAGACATGTGGGAATCAATAAAAGCATACTTATTGCACACTAAACATGTGGAATTTATACGCCTTTTTGTTGAAACGGGCTGGATAGCATATTTTGGCCACATCGTCCAACCCTATGTAGATTGTAATGTGGAAGAAATGAAGGCAGGAAGAAAGAAAAAAGCAAAGGAAAAGGGGATGCAAAGAAGAAAGAAATGACAGAGAAGTACAAGATACAAAAGAAAATATATTAAAATGGTGATATTTTATGATCGTATCTCATGTATGTTGAATGATATCTGTTAAACAACCATAACCTAAATGAAGAAACTAAACCAAATAGAAATACTCTGTTAAATTAAGTAAGTAAATCAAGTACCTTAACCTTTATTAGTTGTGTAATTGATGTACTCAGTGATTATACCAAAGTACATTTATCTACGTCTGGTTTTAGGGTTTATGGATTCTAAGATGACGACTAACTGAGCACAGAGAGTCAAATAAAGATTCAGTTTTCAGGTAGGAAACATAAAGTGGACGGAAGGATATTAGAGGAAGGATGGAGGAGAGGTAACGGGAGGAAAACGTTGTCAGAGAAGGAGAGAGAGAGGACAGAAATTCAGAGTAATTGTGAGATAGAGAGAGGTGTGGACACGACTACCTGCCAGCGTGATTAATGAAACAGCTCAAGCCTCCACATGAAGGAACCTCTGGGAGAAAGTTTATATTAAGTGTCAGTGGTGTCCAGGTACTTTTAAAACATATACTTTATAGCCCTGTTTTAAAAAAAAAAAAACACTGTAATGGCCGCTTGTTTTTGGCCTGTTTCAATTGATAAAAGTGATTCATCATCCTTTTAAAACGGGCCATAAAGGAAGCAAATATCCACCGGGTTCACATGGTTTATCACCCTGCTGTAATATTCAGGCTCTGGAATACACATTTATCACCCACCGAGGTATTAAAGATAAACATTTTATCCAAGCAATGCTCAGTCTAAATCAAACACAACAGGTGTTGTTTTGATATAGACAAAGAGCCGTAGGTACGGTACAGTACGTCCTGCAGGTTAAACTCACCGACACATGTTAAAATGAAGTTTCATAACATCCATTTAAGACGAGCAGTACTGACACAATATCTTTGACATCGTCTCTAGGAAAGAAAAATGTGGATAGTTATTAGAGGTTAAAGTTTACAGATTGTTTTTATTAACCACTTTAACACTGAAGGTGTTAACATAAGCTGTTTAAGACTGGAAATGTGGATTTTATGCTCTAGTATTATTTAAATAACCAATCCCCCCCAAAAACTTTTGGCATTATATATTTCTCCAAACTACAGAATATGTTGAATGTCGAAAATCTGTTTCATAGTGGCGCTTTCACAAGTGAAATTTAAACTTTTGGTTTGTTTTCTATTCAGTCCTGTTTGGTGTCACGATGCACAAAGTGGTGTTTTCCCGCTTTGACTCGGCACTGATCTCCTTCTCCTCCAGTTTATCTCCAATGACTCCATAAACGTCACTATTTTTATGGACTTTATTTCAAGATTCAAAATTCAAGATGTTTATTGTCACGCCGGTTGTACAGGTACAAACGTGTGAAATACTTTTCGCTGGGAAGCTCCATTAAATAATAAATTATATTACATTTACATTACAATTATAAAAGTATATAATAATAATAATAATAATATTTAATTAAAATAATATTTGAATTATAATATTTATCAATATCTGTATGTTCTCAGTCCTCTCCCACTCGTGTTAACCTGTTGTTTACCTGTGTCCGTCTCAACAAATGTCCGCACAGCAGGCAGCCTGTGTTTGGGTTCGCTTGGTTCGCATTAGAGTGTGATTACTGCGTTCACAACATCCCGAACGAATCGCACCAGAGTTGGATTGAAACAGACTAAATGTTGTGAAAGCGCCCTTGAATATGACTCGTATCAGCCTCGTATCACGCTTTGCAGAAACGCACAATGCCTCGTGGTTAACATTGTGAAACTCAATATACCGTAACCTTGATGACATCACGATGACATCATCAGAGGCTCTGACATACTTTCTCCAGAACCACATACGACATCATCCAACTGTTTTCACAGGATCAATAGTCCTAAATATGACCAGTCAACTGAATTTGACGTGTAAAATTAGTACATAAAACACTGCCAACAAAACCAATCCTCACCTCTTCTGATGAGGATATGTCCCCGTCTTTCTTCCTCTTCCTCTTCCTCTTCCTTTGTCTCTCCTCCTCTTCTGTAACCTGTTTGTTAATAAGCGTCCGTCTCTCATTAAACAGCACTAATCTAACTTTTAATGAAGCTGTCGGCGGGAGTTACCGGTCAGTAAAAACACATTTGCACGCATATCCACAGAAACACTCGAAGACAAACTCTGAGATAGAAAACAGTCTCATTAGTCTCAAGGTCATTGTTGTGGTTACTGTCAGCGGCGTTGGGGTATGGTAGAGGTCGGACTTTCAGTTATAAGGTCAGCAAAGTTTTCACATTCAGAACGTTTGCTTTGTTTTTTTTATAATATATATATACTATTTATATCAGTATATCTACAGTATATAAATACATAGACTGTATATCTATATGGAATATATCAACTAGCCCACACTTTACCCTCCGTGTCTCTGATAGTGTGAACAGTGGAGCGTTTTGTTGTGTTGTTGTTGAGTGTTTCAGCACGTTCACGTTAGCTTGTCAGTGAAATAGTTACAGAAATGCTGATTAGATCACCGATGAATGATTTGAGGAGGCTGACAAGAAGCAGTCTCACTGTTTTATTTACTCAGACTATATTTTATTTTTATTTTTTTCTCCTGTTGGTGTACCAAGCTCCACTGGGTACCTTAAACTAAGTGAATCCACCGGACATAAACGTCCCGGATCAGCTCTAAATAAAATGTTTAGGTTGAGTAAAGTTGAGTATAAGGAAACACGAACACCACCTGCTTCGTCTGATTTGTGGTCTAAATAAATTCCAGAAGATCCTCCATAACATGCACATGTACATTCACATGTGTTATTTGAACTGATGGATGCGTGTAAACTGTTGACCTCCTCCGTATCTCTCTGGGTTTCGCCGGCGCTGCATCGTGGTTGGCTGACGGACACGAGGAACGCTGCAGATGTAAATAACGGTCTAAGATCACAGCTTATACACAAACACACTCGTAGAGAAACACCTCCCACGGCACTCCTGCACTTGTCTACCATCTGTTAGTGTACACGGAGGAGACGCAGGGGAGGGAGGGATGGATGGAGGAGAGGAGGATGGAGAGAGGAGGATGGAAAGGAGGGAAACAGGTGGGAAGGATGCCGATTGAGTGCAGGTGGTAGGTTAGTCAGAGAGAGAGGAAGTGAAGGAGAAAGTGAGAAAAAGGAAGAAGTAATAATGTGTATAGTGAAGTTACAATGCACCAAAACAGATGAGCTTGTTTACTGAATGAGAGAAAAACTCTGGTTTATATGAGAATAAATTGAACATAATGGGGAAAAATCATTATTTTTTTGACCAGCACAGCATAATCCCCAGCTCAGCTCACCTGAGCAGAAGTCTAATCAGCCAGAAGTCCAAACGTTTCTGTGTTAAGGGACTTATTACAGAAAGTACAGAAAATGTGATGTAATCATTAAGTTTGCAAAGATGTGCGTTATCAGTCCTTATTAGCCTCATAGGTTTGGGTCAGTAGGGACCCACTATGTAGTAAAAGTGAAAGCAAAACTTAAAAGCAACACGTTCTAACACGTAGAACTGAATAAAACTTTACGTTTATACTCGTTATATACTTTACTTACTATTTATTTATTGTTTACACCTCTATGTATGTGTGTGTGTGTGTGTGTGTGTGTGTATATATATATAATAACTTGCATCATGCATATACATACTACATCCTGTTAACATTCAGCTTATCCATTTTGAATTTATATTTACATACTTATTTCGTATGTATGACTTGCACTGTTTTATGTCTCATTTTGCACTTGAAATGATGTTATGTAAAACAACGTCACGTAAAACAACTTCACGTAAAACAACGTCACGTAAAACAACGTCACGTAAAACAACGTCACGTAAAACAAAGTTACTTAAAACAAAGTTACTTACAACAAATTTACGTGAAACAATGTTACGTGAAACAACGTTACGTGAAACAACGTTACGTGAAACAACGTTGCGTGAAACAACGTTGCGTGAAACAACGTTGCGTGAAACAACGTTGCGTGAAACAACGTTGCGTGAAACAACGTTGCGTGAAACAACGTTGCGTGAAACAACGTTGCGTGAAACAAAGTTGCGTGAAACAACGTTGCGTGAAACAACGTTGCGTGAAACAACGTTGCGTGAAACAACGCTACGTAAAACAACGCTACGTAAAAAACAACATAACGTAAAACAACGGCACATGAAACCGTTAAAATATTATTCGTTGAACTATGAAGAGTAGTGTATAAATTATATTATGATAATTGAAATGAATGAATCTGCTCACCTGGAGGTCTCCAGACGCCACTTCGAGAATCAGTGGTCTAAACTACAGTGCTTAACTTTCACTTTTTCTCCTGTCGTAATATCTACGGTCCCTAGAGGTCGCTGTCGTCTTCTTTTATTGCTTCTTTCTGTGCTTGCTTCTTTCTTCTCTCCGTCTACCATGTGAATCGATGATAAAACCTACTAGTGGGTGTAGCAGGCACCTTCTGTTCCACATCTATGAGGCTGATAACCACTGATAACACTCATTTAATGGATAGCAAACATAACTCTCACTGGAAGAACTGCCCATCTGTTACTATAGGTCACTTATCTTGTTCTGTCTGTTTTTATAGAACATTACCAAACTTCATCAAGATAACAAGGAAAAAAACAATAAAAGCTCCAGACAGATTAATCCTCTGTTTCTTCTATATGAGCATGTATTCTACAAGAGCTGTAATTTTTTTGTGAATGATGAATATCTTGTTGGAACGAGGCGTATTCATTTCCACCTCCCGTCATCGGAGTGAGTCAGGAACAGACTCTGATATGTGCCTTCCAACAATCTGGTCCCCTGCTGTCTATTCATCTCTAGTAATTTCCTCACCTCACTAAGTTCATAATTATAAGTCTGCGCAGCCATTATTAGTGCTTCAAAACAAACAACAGAGCCCCTGCAGCTGAGAAGCCAGCCATGACAGCCTAAATACCGTTCCTTTCCTTTTATTAGCCGGCTTATTAACATTTTAGCCATCAGGGCTTTCACGATCCAAGCTGCCACGCTGAAACAATGACATTTAATATCCTAAAAGATTATTCAAAAGTTTGACATTGTTATTATTATTATGAAATGAATGTGAAGACTTTGATAGAGAAATGAAAGCTTTTTAAAAGTTTGACATGGACTCTTACAAAGTCATTTCTGTTTTGAATGATGGGAGATATTAAAGTAAGACGAGTAACATCTCCACTGATAAAATCATCAGTGTGCTTTGGAAATGTGAATAAACAGTAATGTAGTTCAACTAGAAGAGATCATATATTTACCAGTGCATTTACCGTTACACCTTTGGAGCAACTTTAATTAAAAGTAATATTTATATAGCCAGGGAGGCTGACTCTTTATATTCCCTTTTAGTGTCGACGTCATGATGACGTCACTGTGTTAGCTGGAGGCTAAACAAAGGAAAGACTGGAGGCTAATACTAGGAGCGGGCTAAAGTTACTCATCTAAAATGTCATCTTGCTGTGATGTTAGATGTCAGAACATTGAAGCAGCTCTTGTGGGATGTTCCCGGTCTGCAGTGGTCAGGAGTCACCAAAAGTGGTCCAAGGAAGGACATCCGGTGAACCGGCGACAGGGTCAGACCCGAGGCTCATTGATGCACGTGGGGAGTGAAGGCTGGCCCGTGTTGTCTGATCCAATAGAAGAGCTACTGGAGCTCACATTGCTGAAAAAGTTCATGCTGGTTTCCGATAGAAAGGAGTCAGAACACACAGTGAGGAGCAGTTTGTAGCGTATGGGGCTGTGTAGCTGCAGACCGGTCAGGGTGTCCGTGCTGACCTAATGTTATGGCTGATTGGTGTAAATGGTACATGTAGCAGCGTCATCATGCAGAAACCTACATCAGGTCACGATGTGGGAAAAAGGTTTTAGAAGGGCTTGAAGGGAAAATAACATTTTGACACTAAAACACATGAACTTTGACCAAAATGTCAATGCTCGGATTTTAATCCATAAGGAACACTACTGGGAAGATACAGGATATAACACAAACACGCCCTTTAAATATTTACAGTTCTACTTAAGAGGCAGACATGTAGATGAAACCTACAGCCTCTTTTACCACCCAGGACCACCCAGCTCTTTACTGGTCCTCCCAGCTCTTTACTGGTAATCGCTGTGACCTCATCCCATCACATCTCCTCAGAGCTCAGTGACTCCACCATGGTCACCACTCCGGCCTGCCAGCTATGTTCGGTTGTGATCACTGGACCGTGTGTGTGTGTGTGTGAGTGGATAGGCAGGTATGTGACGGCGTGGTTCCTCTCTTTGTGAAACGTCTCACTAGGCGCGGCGAGGCGAGACTGAAGAGGCGTGGTCTGTGACCCGTGCTTCATTATCTGTCTTGTAACGGGCTACGGTGGGTGGCGAGCTGTGACGGACACTCCGCGCGGGCCAGTCCCCTCCCTTCGCTTCCCCTCGCCTCCCATCGCCTCGCCGGCAGACAGACGGGGTCGTAAACAGTCTGAGGGGAGCGACTGGCCCGTATCTTGTCTGGTCAGGATGTGTGAGGTGTTTCTGGAAGGATCTATTGGTCCACTTATTCACAGCGCCTACGGTGGTGAGTTGGTGAGAGGAGTTTATCACGAGTTAAATGCTGAGCCAGAGGTACAACACAGGAAGACGAGGGAGGAGAGGAAGGCTTTATCCAACAACATAACTTGGCATTTAAGGTGACTTCTCGTGCGATATATGGACATGACCTTGATATTGCTCGTTGAGTTTACATCCGTGTTTGTTTATTTAAGACAAGATTTTAGCCAACGTGATGCCAGAATAAACAGCAGGGTTTTCTCTACCATTTCCCTACAGACTTTGGCATCGCACAGACATTGCACCTTTTTTTTTAACAGAGACCGAGAGTCCATTTTATTTATTGTTTTATTTATTGGTTTTATTTTAGTCATGTTTTATTTATTTAGGATATTTTAAATATTTTTTTTTAACATTCCAACTGCAATGTCTAGTCCAATGAATATTCTTATGATTCAAACGTTTGTTGCTGTTTTAAAGGGTGTACTTGCATTATAATGCCATTATAAATTCAAAAAAATGGGATCGCCACTGGCTGCAGAATCCCATCCCACTGCCAATATGTCTTGTTTGTTCCTTGTTACTGATAGAGAGTTCAATCATCCAATCCGCCAAACAACTCAAAACAAGAGTCCATACCAACAGGAGAATACACTGTTTACCATTGGCAGTGCATTTTGGCAAATTTTTCTTGGGCGCTACCCACATAATCAGCTGTGCTGCTCATCCCACAAATGCATGATCCTTACAAGTTGGACATCATTGTGAAGGGAAATAAACAGTCTTTCCAACGATGTAAAATACAATGCCAATTAGCATTGTAACAACAGAGAAATAATCGACCAAACACAAGTTTCCAAACTTTTTTTCAGGAATTTATTATCATTATGTAAATGTGATGAAATAATAATAATATTGTTCATTGTGATTATTTCTAGGACAAAGTTTTTTCCAACATAATTAGTTACCCTGACAGGCATAAAGACGAGTAATAACCTTATAAAGTTGAAACAAGTTAGCAAACAGTTGCTTATTTACACATCCAGCAGGCACACATTTCCATTTGCATTCATTTGGACTTGTGTTTTTGTGTACAATATTCACTCTAATCTCATTTTGTAAAATGCAGCTTTCATGTTCAGTTTGGTGGAACAATGCCCCGGACATGAAACTGCAATATGTTACACTTTCTAGTTCCTAACGTTGTCTTTTGGCCGTTGCTGAACAGATAGCACACAGACGCTTCATCAGAGCTTTATTCATTCATAGAGCGAAATATAACTGTCTGTGCTGCTTGAAATGAGGTTGATGGATGAGTTTATGGGTCAGAAGACCTTCAGAGTTGGTTTGGGTTTGTCTCTTACTTGCAGTACAGTAGTACCGTCATTTGATCCATTGTTAATACATAAAACATAGGTTTCTATAGCTTTAACCGTGTGGAGGCAGATCAGAAAACAGTTAGAGGTCATTTCTCAAACAGTCATATGAATCGTTTTAGAAGACGCTGACAGATGACCGTGTTGGTATCATGTTGGTGTGAGGCGTCGTTGCATTACTGCAGTGGATCCATCATACGGTACATTGAGGTTGAGCTGATACATTGGACTGTATGTGCACATATGACATAGAGACACATAGAGGGACTAACAGAGGGACATACAGGGAGGGACGACGGTGATTGCAGCTGAGTGCAGAGCTAACATCCTCTCTCATCTTTCTGGAGAGACACTCGGCAGCTTGTCAAGAGGACCCACTCCTCCTTTTGGGCCAATCAAAAACAAGAGCAGATCCTCTTCCTGAGTCAATTGGCCAATCACAGGGACTACTTGTTCTTCCTGCGTTCATTGTTTTCAAGGACAGCTGCTCTTCCCGGGTCGTTTTCTCCATGGAAGACAGATTTGACTGTGCTTTTTGAGACAGAACGCCAATAAGAGCTGCAGACGTGAGACTGTCTCTTCCACTCAGTTAATTAACCAATCAGTAAGTCAGCAAGCCAATCACATCCAAATAATTACAATATTGAACACAGAAGATTTATAATATCTCATTCATGTGAAGGCGGTATACTAGAAAACAAGGCCTGAAAATGATGTTCCCATACGACTAAACTGCATTATTACACGGCTTTGTTGAATACTCAGTTCTGATTGGTCAATCACAGCTTTCTACAGTCTGTTGTTTCTTTATAACAGACCGTTGCTATGGGTGCAGTTTTGATGTCGGACTTTGGAGGACCGTTTTTGTGTCAAAATATTGATTTCTTCAGTAAGTGGGCGTGTAATAAGCGGAGTAATGTACAGTTAGTGGGTCATTGCTGTGAAATAAAACCCAATAGGGCGATGTGGCACCCCGATGCAAAGGTTTTATTTATCATTTAACAAAGACCGGCTCGCTGTACATTGTCCCTTACTGGTGAATTACGTTTCGAGGGAAACATATTTAGTTGCAGACTGCGTTTGTTTTTGACGTATCACATATACGTTTGTAATGATAGTCTGTGGAAGTCCACGTAGGGAGGAGGTCAGGGTGGATGGATCAAACAAACACAGGACTTTTACCCAGGAGGCCACTGTTCATGTCCCGCGTGAAACTAAAAGTCAACGTTCACTTATTTAAATTTACGTCTGTAGCTTAATAGAGAAGCAAAGTCCCTCCCCTTCCGGTGGACCACCATGGGACCTTATTTCAGAAAAAATATGAACGATAGTCAACGGAAAGAGACAAATATTGTTTTGATCTCGTTTGAATTGGACCATGAATCACACATATGATGTTTGTCAATTTAAAACAGGATTTTGCAAGTCAAGAAAGTCTCAGTGTGTCGTAAGTAGTATAGGACTGGTTCCTTTGCGCGTGCATGTGAAATGCGCGTGCATGTGAGCGTGCGTGCGTGTGCGCGCGTGCGCGCGCGCGTGCGTGTGTGTGTGTGGGGATACAGGTGAACCCTTGGTGACCCTGGTGTCCTTTTTGTAACCCTAGGGCTGATGTTAATTATTGGTAGTTGTCCAAAGGTGTCTGCTGTATGTGTTATCAGTTGCTCCACAACAAAAAAGAAGACCCCATCCTGTGGATCCTGATGCAGATAAAAAATACAGGTGTATACCAATATGTGTCTTTATTACCGTATCATTAAAAGTTCAAACAAACCCCTGGTCCCTGTGACCAAATGTTTTTGCTTTTTGGTGTTTCCACAGAAGACCCATACTGTTGATCCTGAGTCAGATAAAAAAAAAAAGTCGGTTGTATCCAAGATGTTATCAGTTGCTCAGTAAACAAAAGAAGACCCCCTCCTGTGGATACTGGTTCAGTGAACAAAACACAGTTGTATCCCTATATGTGAACTCCGTTGTATCCAAGAGGTGTCTTTTTTATTACAGTATCATTAAAAGTTCAAACAAAGCCTAGTGTGCTGTGGTCAAAATGTTTATGGCTTTTGATGCTGTGGTGGTTGGTACTGTTTGCAGGCTATAGCAGCATGGATCCTGTAACCATATGTTTGTTTGTGAGAGGGTGTATGGATTAGCGTTGTTCGTAGTCGATATTAACATGTATCCAGGACAAATGGTGTGAGAAGGGAAGTATGTCATCTCCTTCATGTCATCTCCTAAAATTCTTTATGAGATGTATCTGTGAGAGGGGGTGGGGTATGGGGTGGTATTGTTTGTAATAGATATCAGCATGTATCCAGGGACAAATGGGGTGGATGTGAGCGGGATGGGGGTCATCTCTTGTATGCCATCTCCTAAAATTCTTTCGGAGATGTATCTGTGCTGTAATGATTTGTTAACATTTTAAATTGGTAGATGTGTGTTAGTACACCACTAATTTTGCTTGTAGTCATCTCCCAAAAAAAAAAAAAGCGGTGCAATGTCGGTAGAGTTACAATATAGTGGGTTTTTAAAAAAAAAAAAAAAAATGTATGTAGTGTGAATGGGGCAACCTCAAGGCCTGTCAACCATGCGTATTCATGAGATGTCACTAGCTCCATCTTTTACCTACACTTTGTGTATATAGTCAGCATTCAGCTGAGGTCGTGTTTACCAAACTTCACAACTTTTGAAGAGGACGCTTTTCCTAACGCCACTCTTGCATTTTGCACATTAGGTACAGTGTTCTTTTCTTTGGATGCTTCATTTTTGGCGTCTGTGAACATAGAGCTGATGTGACTTGCCAAAAAGCCCCAGTTTTGTCTCATCTGTCCAAAAGACATTCTCCAAGAAGCTTTGTGGCTTGTCAATATGCATTTTGGCATATTCCAGTCTCACTTTTTTATGATTTGGTGTCCTCCGGGGTTGTCTGCCATTAAGTCCACTTTGGCTCAAACAGGAGAAAATGGCTCATGGACTACTACTAAAACACTATGAATACTATAGAACTAACTAGCATTGTTAGAAAAATAATTATTAATGGGACAAATTTCTTGGGTATTTTAGCGTGCGATCAACTGCCTAAACACATCAGGCTGCTTGGAGATGGTCTTATAGCTTTTACCTTTAACATGCTTGTCTATAATTTTCTTTCTAATCTCCTGAGACAACTCTCTCCTTAGCTTTCTGTGGTCCATGTTCAGTGTGGTACACACCATGATACCAATGTTTAATGTGCCCCTATGGTCAAATTATTTTCAATCTTTTCTAGGGGTACCATCATTTTTGTCCAGGCCAGCTTCATTAGTTTGTTTTTTTTAAATGATTCTGAGCCAAAATTCAAAAACATTAGCTGATTTTCATTAGTTCATTTTCAATACATTTTTATTTATTATTACTTTTTTGTCAGTTTCAAGTTATTTCGGTGACCATTGTTTTTTTTTATTCTTTCTTTAACGGAAGGGTACCAACAATTTTGACTATGTGTGTAGATACACACAAACACACACACACACACACACACACACACACACATACAGTATATACATATGTCTATATCCACACCCGCTTACATATAGATATCCACTTAGACACAGCCAATGTTTAATGTGCCCCTATGGTCAAATTATTTTCAATCTTTTCTAGGGGTACCATCATTTTGTCCAGGTCAGCTTCATTAGTTTGTTTTTTTAAATGATTCTGAACCAAAATTCAAAAACATTAGCTGATTTTCATTAGTTCATTTTCAATAAATTTTTATTATTACTTTTTGTCAGTTTCAAGTTATTTCAGTGACCATTTTTTTTTTTTTATTCTTTCTTTTAACGGAAGGGTACCAACAATTTTGACTATGTGTGTAGATACACACACACACACATATAGTATATACATATGTCTATATCCACACCCGCTTACATATAGATATCCACTTAGACACATTCGCTTACACAGTTATCTATTCTATTTTACAGACAAAAAAAAAAAAAAAGGACATATTTACATCCCTTTAGTTGACCTTTTTGTCGACATTACTTATTAATTAATTTTGTTTAACTCCAATCCTCACCCTGACTCAAAGTAGCCCACCCATGATCAAAAATGATATTCTGTTCTTTTATTTCTATTAACATCCCTCTCAAGAACCCACTGATGTTTCAAAAACATTTTGAAATGTTCAGTGTTTAACTGTTGTCTTTTTATAGCTTTAAATATAAATGCTTTCCCCATCGTAATGATGATGTTGTTCAGGTCTTTTCCTTTTTTTTTTTCATCACCCCTTAAATCACCAAACATTATAGATAAAGGACAACTATAGAAATTTGATTTTGTAGACTGAGATCCACTTTTTCAACGTTAATCCAAAATAATGCAACTTCCTTACAATACCAAAAATAAATGAATGTCTGACTCCTCTTCCTCCTCACACAATCTACATATGTCACCTTGTTGGATGCCCCATTTTAATTTTTTTTAGCATTCTCTTAGTAGGCAAGAATTTGTAGATTAGTTTTAGTTGTAAAATTCTAATGGAGACATCAAAAGAAGTTGTGTAAATACATGCATATACTTTCCTCCATGGGATACATTTGTCTAACAAATATCCCCATTTTTGACTGGATAGCTACTGGTGTAGCAGAAATGTGTTTAAGTTGCATGTATAACTGATATATTTTCTTGTTTATTTTTGTCTTATTCATCCATGTTGTGTCCTTAATGTAGGGGTAACATGCCACTTGTTTTGTACATAATAATAGCTTCCTTTTCCAGATCTGAGGTATAGCTGCACAGAGTTGATTAAATGTAAAAAGGTCACAAACATTACCGTATACTATTTTAAATTCATCATAAGTCTTGATTTCGCCCCCACTATTCAAGAGGTCATTTATAAATAATATTCCTTTTTTCAAACATTGATTCAATAAAGATACGGTGATCATTAATCAAAATATTTCTATTATACCACAACACTTGGCTCTGGATTTCATAACTTCACTCTGGTTGATGATATTGGTATTGAAACCAACTGACTATGGCCTCGTCCAAAAAGCCGGATAAGTATGGAAATGACTTTCTCTTTAATATAGTGAACTGAAAAGCAGTTAACTGGAGGTAAGGATAGAGTTCTTTGTGGAACAGAGGATGAGCAGACCTCAATCATTTTGCTGAAAACCACTGCAGATTTAAGATACATTTTGGTATAAGGGATGCTTTTAGTGCAAAGTTGAGTGCCTTAAGGTTTAACAATTTAAGTCCACAGTGTTTGTAATCATTATACAGATAAGCTCTTTTAATTTTGTCAGGCTTCCAACCCCATATGAAATTGAACACATTTTGCTCATATTTTTTAAACAGCTCCTCTCCTGGGGTAGGTAATGACATGAGGATATAGATAAACTGAGGAATCACTAAGGAATTTATCACGGTTATTTTTTTCCATATAAAGTTAAGTTAGTCATTCCCCAAACTTTTTAATTTTCTGTCTAATGTATGTAGCTTTCTATCAAAGTTTTCCTTCGTGATAAGGTCCATGTCTTTAGGGATATGTATACCAATGACATCTATTGGGCCATCTGACCATTTTAGTGGGCAGATTACTATAGATATTAAAATTTGTACCTTTCAGAGATCCAATTCGCAGCACAGTACATTTATCATAGTTAGGTTTTAGTCAGGAAATTACTGAGAAGTTATTCAACTCTTTAACTAATGCAGTAAAGGATGCAACATTTGGTTGATTTTGAAAGTTTACATCGTCCGCATACATTGATATTTTTGATTCCAAACTATTTATGCTCAAACCTTCTATGTTGTTATTCATTCTTACTTTTTGTGCTAAGATTTCTATAGCTATAATAAATAGATACGCAGACAGTGGACATCCTTCTTTCAATCTTCTATATTGCTTAATTGTTTCAGAAAAAAAACATTGTTTATTATTTTACACTTTGGATTACTATACATTACTTTTTATCCAACTAATTAAAGAGTCTCCAAAGTTAAAATATTCTAAACATTTATAAATAAAATCCAAACGTACTTTATCGAAAGCTTTCTCAAAGGCAGCAAAAAAAAAAAAAAAAATGAAAGCAGAGGTTTTTGTTGAGTCATAATATTCAATTATTTCAATTATTTGTCTAATACTGTCACTGATAGATCGACACTGTAAGAAGCCACACTGATCTGGATGAATAATATTGGGCAGTACTAGTTTTAATCTGTTTGCAAGACATTTGGCTAATATTTTAGCATCGTTACATTGTAGTGTGATTGGCCTCCAATTCTTTAGAGTAGTGGGATCTTTATACCTTCCACCTGAATCTTGTTTCAATAATAGTGAGATTAAACCTTCCTGTTGAGTTTCTGTAAGTTGTTTTTTGCTATATGACCAGTTGAAGGTGTTCAGCAAAGGTGTTTTAACAGACTCATAGAAGGTTTGATAAAAGTTTACAGGTATGCCATCGGCTCCTGGACTTTTTACCTTTTTCAAAGGAGTTAATAGCTGGATGTAATTCCATCCAGCGTAATAAGTCCCTCACAAGATTTTTTTCTTTCTCTGTTAACTTTACGGTATTATCGTCTTGAGAATTGGGGCTAGTATTTTGAGGCAATAAATCCTCTGGTGGGCTCTGTAAGGAGTACAATTTTGAAAAATAATTATGTTGTACCAGCAAAATTTCCCTTGGTTTTTTCAATGATTTTATTTCCTACTACAAGCTTCAAAACATTTTTCTTTACAGTGTTTTTTACTGCAGATTTAAAAAATATTTGGTTGATCTCTCCCGATTTTTCCAGCCATTCTATTCTATTTCTCAAATATGATACGTTGGCTTTCTCTGCACATAGTCTTTCTAACTCTCTTTCCTTGTGCTCAAGATTGTCCAGTAGAGCTTGTGACACATTTGTATTATTGTCTACCCGTTCTGTTAAATCTTCTATCTCAGCTATCAATATTTTTTCTGTCTCCAAACGATTTTTATTTTTCCTTGAGCTGTATTGAATGCAGTGTCCCCTTAAGGTGTATTTTAAAAGCATCCCATATAATCAAAGGATCCGCTGTATCATTATTCACTACAAAGAAATCTTTTATGAATTTGTTTGTTGTATCTATAAACTTTTTATCCTTCAATAGCTTCTGATTTAATTTCCAGTATCCTGGACCCCTATGAAACGTTGTGGTACAAATGCTCAAGGTTATAAGATGATGATCTGACCTAAATCTCTCTTTAATCTCGACTTTATTCATTTTTGGAGTCAAAGAAAATGATGTTAAGAAATAATCTATTCTGCTAGCCTGATTTCCTCGTCTCCATGTATATCTTGTTTGCTTTGGATTTCGCAATCGCCATATGTCAATTAAATCTAGTGAGGTCATGAGGCCAGAAATAGCATTATATGCTCTAGAATGATAATTCTTAGTTTGTATGCCTTTTCGATCCAGATCTACATCCA
Source organism: Sebastes fasciatus (assembly GCF_043250625.1). Lineage (NCBI taxonomy): Eukaryota > Metazoa > Chordata > Actinopteri > Perciformes > Sebastidae > Sebastes > Sebastes fasciatus. The sequence continues at coordinate 31,862,762 of NC_133803.1, forward strand.
ACACAGTGTTGTAGTCTCCTGTCATTATCAAATTTTTTATCATGTAGTTTTTCTTTTCTTGCAACATGTTGAATATATCTTGAAAGAAGAGTGGATCATCAGAATGAGGTGCATACAAATTTACTAATACAAATTCTAGGCTATCCACCAATATATCTTGTATAATATATCTACCTGCTTGATGTATTATTGTATCTTTGACCACAATATCTACTTCCTTTTTATACATTATCATTACAACTTTAGAATTTGAGCATCCGTGTGAAAAGTATATGTTATCCCCTCCACTCTGTTTTCCATTTAATCTCATACAGTTGGGTAGAGTGAGTCTCTTGTAAACAAAATATATCATAGTTTTTATCCGTAAGCCAACTAATAAAGTGTCCCCTTTTCTTCCTATCAGCTAAACCGTTACAGTTGAAGCTTGATATTACTAACTTAGACATATTTGATCTTCAGTGGATTCTATACTTTCATGATTCTTGAAAAAAAAAAAGGATGGAAATAATAATAGTGACACCAAAACAACGGGAAGGGGCTGAAAATATTTCCTGTTTCTTCCATCCTCTGATGATATATTTTCTATTGTCATATTTCTCTCCCTTTTTAAATAGCGTCTAAGAGAAACATTTTACTATAACAAAACATCCAATCCCAATTTATGAGCGCAAAACTAAGAACAAAAGATCATCAATGCAGAAAATAAAAAAATGATGATCTTTTGTTCTTAGTTTTGCGCTCATAAATTGGGATTGGATGTTTTGTTATAGTAAAATGTTTCTCTTAGACGCTATTTAAAAAGGGAGAGAAATATGACAATAGAAAATATATCATCAGAGGATGGAAGAAACAGGAAATATTTTCAGCCCCTTCCCGTTGTTTTGGTGTCACTATTATTTCCATCCTTTTTTTTTTTTCAAGAATCATGAAAGTATAGAATCCACTGAAGATCAAATATGTCTAAGTTAGTAATATCAAGCTTCAACTGTAACGGTTTAGCTGATAGGAAGAAAAGGGGACACTTTATTAGTTGGCTTACGGATAAAAACTATGATATATTTTGTTTACAAGAGACTCACTCTACCCAACTGTATGAGATTAAATGGAAAACAGAGTGGAGGGGATAACATATACTTTTCACACGGATGCTCAAATTCTAAAGTTGTAATGATAATGTATAAAAAGGAAGTAGATATTGTGGTCAAAGATACAATAATACATCAAGCAGGTAGATATATTATACAAGATATATTGGTGGATAGCCTAGAATTTGTATTAGTAAATCTGTATGCACCTCATTCTGATGATCCACTCTTCTTTCAAGATATATTCAACATGTTGCAAGAAAAGAAAAACTACATGATAAAAAATTTGATAATGACAGGAGACTACAACACTGTGTTGGATGTAGATCTGGATCGAAAAGGCATACAAACTAAGAATTATCATTCTAGAGCATATAATGCTATTTCTGGCCTCATGACCTCACTAGATTTAATTGACATATGGCGATTGCGAAATCCAAAGCAAACAAGATATACATGGAGACGAGGAAATCAGGCTAGCAGAATAGATTATTTCTTAACATCATTTTCTTTGACTCCAAAAATGAATAAAGTCGAGATTAAAGAGAGATTTAGGTCAGATCATCATCTTATAACCTTGAGCATTTGTACCACAACGTTTCATAGGGGTCCAGGATACTGGAAATTAAATCAGAAGCTATTGAAGGATAAAGAGTTTATAGATACAACAAACAAATTCATAAAAGATTTCTTTGTAGTGAATAATGATACAGCGGATCCTTTGATTATATGGGATGCTTTTAAAATACACCTTAAGGGGACACTGCATTCAATACAGCTCAAGGAAAAATAAAAATCGTTTGGAGACAGAAAAAATATTGATAGCTGAGATAGAAGATTTAACAGAACGGGTAGACAATAATACAAATGTGTCACAAGCTCTACTGGACAATCTTGAGCACAAGGAAAGAGAGTTAGAAAGACTATGTGCAGAGAAAGCCAACGTATCATATTTGAGAAATAGAATAGAATGGCTGGAAAAATCGGGAGAGATCAACCAAATATTTTTTAAATCTGCAGTATAAAAACACTGTAAAGAAAAATGTTTTGAAGCTTGTAGTAGGAAATAAAATCATTGAAAAAACCAAGGGAAATTTTGCTGGTACAACATAATTATTTTTCAAAATTGTACTCCTTACAGAGCCCACCAGAGGATTTATTGCCTCAAAATACTAGCCCCAATTCTCAAGACGATAATACCGTAAAGTTAACAGAGAAAGAAAAAAATCTTGTGAGGGACTTATTACGCTGGATGGAATTACATCCAGCTATTAACTCCTTTGAAAAAGGTAAAAAGTCCAGGAGCCGATGGCATACCTGTAAACTTTTATCAAACCTTCTATGAGTCTGTTAAAACACCTTTGCTGAACACCTTCAACTGGTCATATAGCAAAAAACAACTTACAGAAACTCAACAGGAAGGTTTAATCTCACTATTATTGAAACAAGATTCAGGTGGAAGGTATAAAGATCCCACTACTCTAAAGAATTGGAGGCCAATCACACTACAATGTAACGATGCTAAAATATTAGCCAAATGTCTTGCAAACAGATTAAAACTAGTACTGCCCAATATTATTCATCCAGATCAGTGTGGCTTCTTACAGTGTCGATCTATCAGTGACAGTATTAGACAAATAATTGAAATAATTGAATATTATGACTCAACAAAAACCTCTGCTTTCATTTTTTTTTTTTTTTTTGCTGCCTTTGAGAAAGCTTTCGATAAAGTACGTTTGGATTTTATTTATAAATGTTTAGAATATTTTAACTTTGGAGACTCTTTAATTAGTTGGATAAAAAGTAATGTATAGTAATCCAAAGTGTAAAATAATAAACAATGTTTTTTTTCTGAAACAATTAAGCAATATAGAAGATTGAAAGAAGGATGTCCACTGTCTGCGTATCTATTTATTATAGCTATAGAAATCTTAGCACAAAAAGTAAGAATGAATAACAACATAGAAGGTTTGAGCATAAATAGTTTGGAATCAAAAATATCAATGTATGCGGACGATGTAAACTTTCAAAATCAACCAAATGTTGCATCCTTTACTGCATTAGTTAAAGAGTTGAATAACTTCTCAGTAATTTCCTGACTAAAACCTAACTATGATAAATGTACTGTGCTGCGAATTGGATCTCTGAAAGGTACAAATTTTAATATCTATAGTAATCTGCCCACTAAAATGGTCAGATGGCCCAATAGATGTCATTGGTATACATATCCCTAAAGACATGGACCTTATCACGAAGGAAAACTTTGATAGAAAGCTACATACATTAGACAGAAAATTAAAAAGTTTGGGGAATGACTAACTTAACTTTATATGGAAAAAAATAACCGTGATAAATTCCTTAGTGATTCCTCAGTTTATCTATATCCTCATGTCATTACCTACCCCAGGAGAGGAGCTGTTTAAAAAATATGAGCAAAATGTGTTCAATTTCATATGGGGTTGGAAGCCTGACAAAATTAAAAGAGCTTATCTGTATAATGATTACAAACACTGTGGACTTAAATTGTTAAACCTTAAGGCACTCAACTTTGCACTAAAAGCATCCCTTATACCAAAATGTATCTTAAATCTGCAGTGGTTTTCAGCAAAATGATTGAGGTCTGCTCATCCTCTGTTCCACAAAGAACTCTATCCTTACCTCCAGTTAACTGCTTTTCAGTTCACTATATTAAAGAGAAAGTCATTTCCATACTTATCCGGCTTTTTGGACGAGGCCATAGTCAGTTGGTTTCAATACCAATATCATCAACCAGAGTGAAGTTATGAAATCCAGAGCCAAGTGTTGTGGTATAATAGAAATATTTTGATTAATGATCACCGTATCTTTATTGAATCAATGTTTGAAAAAAGGAATATTATTTATAAATGACCTCTTGAATAGTGGGGGCGAAATCAAGACTTATGATGAATTTAAAATAGTATACGGTAATGTTTGTGACCTTTTTACATTTAATCAACTCTGTGCAGCTATACCTCAGATCTGGAAAAGGAAGCTATTATTATGTACAAAACAAGTGGCATGTTACCCCTACATTAAGGACACAACATGGATGAATAAGACAAAAATAAACAAGAAAATATATCAGTTATACATGCAACTTAAACACATTTCTGCTACACCAGTAGCTATCCAGTCAAAAATGGGGATATTTGTTAGACAAATGTATCCCATGGAGGAAAGTATATGCATGTATTTACACAACTTCTTTTGATGTCTCCATTAGAATTTTACAACTAAAACTAATCTACAAATTCTTGCCTACTAAGAGAATGCTAAAAAAAATTAAAATGGGGCATCCAACAAGGTGACATATGTAGATTGTGTGAGGAGGAAGAGGAGTCAGACATTCATTTATTTTTGGTATTGTAAGGAAGTTGCATTATTTTGGATTAACGTTGAAAAAAGTGGATCTCAGTCTACAAAATCAAATTTCTATAGTTGTCCTTTATCTATAATGTTTGGTGATTTAAGGGGTGATGAAAAAAAAAAAAGGAAAAGACCTGAACAACATCATCATTACGATGGGGAAAGCATTTATATTTAAAGCTATAAAAAGACAACAGTTAAACACTGAACATTTCAAAATGTTTTTGAAACATCAGTGGGTTCTTGAGAGGGATGTTAATAGAAATAAAAGAACAGAATATCATTTTTGATCATGGGTGGGCTACTTTGAGTCAGGGTGAGGATTGGAGTTAAACAAAATTAATTAATAAGTAATGTCGACAAAAAGGTCAACTAAAGGGATGTAAATATGTCCTTTTTTTTTTTTTTTGTCTGTAAAATAGAATAGATAACTGTGTAAGCGAATGTGTCTAAGTGGATATCTATATGTAAGCGGGTGTGGATATAGACATATGTATATACTATATGTGTGTGTGTGTGTATCTACACACATAGTCAAAATTGTTGGTACCCTTCCGTTAAAAGAAAGAATAAAAAAAAAAAAATGGTCACTGAAATAACTTGAAACTGACAAAAAGTAATAATAAAAATTTATTGAAAATGAACTAATGAAAATCAGCTAATGTTTTTGAATTTTGGTTCAGAATCATTTAAAAAAACAAACTAATGAAGCTGACCTGGACAAAATGATGGTACCCCTAGAAAAGATTGAAAATAATTTGACCATAGGGGCACATTAAACATTGGCTGTGTCTAAGTGGATATCTATATGTAAGCGGGTGTGGATATAGACATATGTATATACTGTATGTGTGTGTGTGTGTGTGTGTGTTTGTGTGTATCTACACACATAGTCAAAATTGTTGGTACCCTTCCGTTAAAGAAAGAATAAAAAAAAACAATGGTCACTGAAATAACTTGAAACTGACAAAAAAGTAATAATAAATAAAAATGTATTGAAAATGAACTAATGAAAATCAGCTAATGTTTTTGAATTTTGGTTCAGAATCATTTAAAAAAAACAAACTAATGAAGCTGGCCTGGACAAAATGATGGTACCCCTAGAAAAGATTGAAAATAATTTGACCATAGGGGCACATTAAACATTGGTATCATGGTGTGTACCACACTGAACATGGACCACAGAAAGCTAAGGAGAGAGTTGTCTCAGGAGATTAGAAAGAAAATTATAGACAAGCATGTTAAAGGTAAAAGCTATAAGACCATCTCCAAGCAGCCTGATGTGTTTAGGCAGTTGATCGCACGCTAAAATACCCAAGAAATTTGTCCCATTAATAATTATTTTTCTAACAATGCTAGTTAGTTCTATAGTATTCATAGTGTTTTAGTAGTAGTCCATGAGCCATTTTCTCCTGTTTGAGCCAAAGTGGACTTAATGGCAGACAACCCCGGAGGACACCAAATCATAAAAAAGTGAGACTGGAATATGCCAAAATGCATATTGACAAGCCACAAAGCTTCTTGGAGAATGTCTTTTGGACAGATGAGACAAAACTGGGGCTTTTTGGCAAGTCACATCAGCTCTATGTTCACAGACGCCAAAAATGAAGCATCCAAAGAAAAGAACACTGTACCTAATGTGCAAAATGCAAGAGTGGCGTTAGGAAAAGCGTCCTCTTCAAAAGTTGTGAAGTTTGGTAAACACGACCTCAGCTGAATGCTGACTATATACACAAAGTGTAGGTAAAAGATGGAGCTAGTGACATCTCATGAATACGCATGGTTGACAGGCCTTGAGGTTGCCCCATTCACACTACATACATTTTTTTTTTTTTTTTAAAAACCCACTATATTGTAACTCTACCGACATTGCACCGCTTTTTTTTTTTTTGGGAGATGACTACAAGCAAAATTAGTGGTGTACTAACACACATCTACCAATTTAAAATGTTAACAAATCATTACAGCACAGATACATCTCCGAAAGAATTTTAGGAGATGGCATACAAGAGATGACCCCCATCCCGCTCACATCCACCCCATTTGTCCCTGGATACATGCTGATATCTATTACAAACAATACCACCCCATACCCCACCCCCTCTCACAGATACATCTCATAAAGAATTTTAGGAGATGACATGAAGGAGATGACATACTTCCCTTCTCACACCATTTGTCCTGGATACATGTTAATATCGACTACGAACAACGCTAATCCATACACCCTCTCACAAACAAACATATGGTTACAGGATCCATGCTGCTATAGCCTGCAAACAGTACCAACCACCACAGCATCAAAAGCCATAAACATTTTGACCACAGCACACTAGGCTTTGTTTGAACTTTTAATGATACTGTAATAAAAAAGACACCTCTTGGATACAACGGAGTTCACATATAGGGATACAACTGTGTTTTGTTCACTGAACCAGTATCCACAGGAGGGGGTCTTCTTTTGTTTACTGAGCAACTGATAACATCTTGGATACAACCGACTTTTTTTTTTTATCTGACTCAGGATCAACAGTATGGGTCTTCTGTGGAAACACCAAAAAGCAAAAACATTTGGTCACAGGGACCAGGGGTTTGTTTGAACTTTTAATGATACGGTAATAAAGACACATATTGGTATACACCTGTATTTTTTATCTGCATCAGGATCCACAGGATGGGGTCTTCTTTTTTGTTGTGGAGCAACTGATAACACATACAGCAGACACCTTTGGACAACTACCAATAATTAACATCAGCCCTAGGGTTACAAAAAGGTCAACAGGGTCACCAAGGGTTCACCTGTATCCCCACACACACACACGCACGCGCGCGCGCGCGCGCACACACACACACGCACGCTCACGTGCACGCGCATTTCACATGCACGCGCAAACGCACCCCCTCTATACTACTGTCGTAAGTCGGTCACAGTATCATTTAGTTTTGTGTGAAACTCTCAGTGAACTACATCTCTCGTCTCGTACAACATACATCACCAACACTAGCTAGCTAGCTAACCTGATGTGCCTGATGTGTTTTATCCAGAGACTCCTGGTCTTTTTATCAGCCGGGAAGAGAAAGAAGGGTCAGACCTGTTGCTGGTGTAATGGTCCTCATACCTAAACAACAAAAAAACACCGTCCAAAATGACCCACTCAAGCATTTTCTGATCTGCCGCCTCTGAGGTAAAGGTTTGGTTTAGTTAGTGAATCAAAACGGCGTTAAGATTAGAAAAGATCACAGATATGGTTTAAAGGAACAGGTTTTCTCATGCAGAACATCCAACCTCCCACCTGAGAGAGAACAATCATTATTTGCACGACCACAAGAGGTTGCTTTATCAGTAAAATGTCCTCATCCTACAGGTCATTTTACATGTTTGATCAAAGAACCGATGCTGTAGTGTTCCTGGTGAGTGCCGTCATGTTGGGACACATCTGAAGTCTCATAAAAGCAGCAGTAGCAGGTGATTTTACTGTTGAAATCAAAGTGACTCAATAACAGGAATTGATTAAAAAACAACATATAAAGGTCCCTTTCTTTCTGTATAAAATACGTTACTTTATCTGTCCAAAAAAAAGTCTTTGATCAAAACAGAAACAGCATAATGTGATAAAATGGGTTATTTTTCCTGCTGGGATGGTGAGGTGTAAAGAGGGAGATCCAACAATGGGTTTGATATTAGTTAACATCAGGCTTTGAGTAAGATGAATGGAAGTGCATTAGAGCCGTGTTTATTAATGGTTTGGAACAAAGGAGCTGAAAAGTTGCTATGCAGCATAAAATATGGGTTTTTATTTCTCTCCTCAGCACATACATCTGAGTTATTTCTCCTTGTATAGCCATGTTTTAAAGGGCCAGTGTGTTAGTTTTTGGTCTTATTAATGTGAGTTTTAGTCATCTTAATATTTAAAGAGGTATCAATATAAAAGAAGCATATTTTGTATTGGTTGTTGATCACAATTTAAAATGAAACTGAGTGTTTGCTGGGTGTGTAAACACAGGTTGGCAACAACTTTCTAGGGTCACAAAATGGCTAGGGCTGTCAAAGTTAACACGATAGTAACGCGTTAACAGAAATTTGTTTTAACGCCACTAATTTCTTTAACGCATTAACACAACTTGTGATTTTTAGGTTGTAACGGACTCAGTTTTAAAGCTAGAGTGAAGATACTGGCAACATATGAAACTAGAAAAACCTCAGGAATCCATTGGTACTAGCCATGTAATACGAGCTTGTTCAGAAAGAGCATAAATAATGCTCCAAACTTGTGCTAAATTTTGACGAGGGGCGATGGCCAAAAACCAAGATGGCAAAGGCCAAAAACCAAGATGGCAAAGGCCAAAAACCAAGATGGCAAAGGCCAAAAACCAAGATGGCAAAGGCCAAAAACCAAGATGGCAACGGCCAAAAACCAAGATGGCAAAGGCCAAAAACCAAGATGGCAACTGCCAAAAACCAAGATGGCAACAGCCAAAAACCAAGATGGCAACGGCCAAAAACCAAGATGGCAACGGCCAAAAGCCAAGATAGTGACTGCCAAGATGGAGACGGATGAAAATCAAGATGGTGATGGATAAAAACCAAGACCTTATTAGTCTTGAGGCCCTGATCCCCGGTATCTATGGTACCTGCAGTACTGTAGAAAAATGAGTACCGTCTTGTTTTCCGAATTGTGGCATTGACTTTGTACTAAAGTATTGGTTCTTGTGACATCCATAGACATTAACAGAGATGCTACTGTTATGCTGCTGACATGCTGCTCATGCTACTTGGTACTCAGGAAGGTGTAACTCAATGAACAAGACCACGAGACTCATAAACTCCTTAACATGGGACGCCAGCTTGTCGAAGAAATCAAACTCACTCCAATGTGTGATTAATTTGGGATTAATCGCGATTAACTATGGACAATGATGCAATTATTCAGGATTAAATAGTTTAATCGATTGACAGCCCTAAATATTTCAGATGAAGGTGTTTTCAGCCTTTTGTGACGTTCAGCTTCACCCCAAACGGCCTGCAACAAATAAACTAGTACAGCTTTAAAGAAAGAAATGAAAGAAAAATAGAATATGAAGAAGGGATGAAATCATAGGATTATGCATGTTGAACTTTATCACCTTTTTGGTGCAGAAGCATTTACATTTAAAAAACAGTAAAGAAATCCAACTCACTTCACTCCAACTTTCTCCTCCTCTTTCGCTCCCTCTACTCCCTCTCCACTTTCTCTGCCAGCTTTCCAGCCTCAATGTTTTGTCTTCACGCAACTCTTTGTCGCCTATACGTCTGTTTATCCACGGTTCAGGCAGCGTACATATCTCTATCTCCATCTCCTCGCTGCCTTCCCCTCCTCCTCTTTCCTCATCAAACATCTCTCTTCACCTCGTTTCCACACCGGCAGATATAGAAGTTTGGCTCTGGTGCGACTCCTTTCTCCTCCAACCCGTTCTTCTTCTCTTCCTCTTCCATGGAGGATTCTCTCTGTTTGAACTCTGTGTGATGTGGAACGGCGTTGCGTTATCACAGCGTGAATCTATCATCATGTTTCCTCTTTGCTCTGCCAGCTACTTTGGCTCGTAACACCCAGTTTGAGAGCCCTTACCTCTGTTTGACTTGTAAGTAGGTAATAGTGAGCGGTCTGAGCGTGCACACACTCAAAGGCATCCTCAGAGGAGTGAAGCTTTGTTCCAGTGGCTTTAACTGTGGTACTTTACCTTTAGACGCCGCTGTGAATCCCGTTCTCTGTCCTCTGGGCTCAGGAGCTATTTCCTGTCACTGCAGGACTCTTCAGACTCAATGCAGTGGAGCATTTCCTGTACTCAGAATAAATCCCATGACCTCCCAGTTATCAGAAAAATATTGCCACGGAAAAGGTCTAAAAGTAGAAATATACTGTGTGAGTAGTTTCAGCTGCAATCCGTGCATTAACTGGTCACATCCTCAGATGTCATGACTAAAACAGACTGTTCTTATACACCGTTTATAGCTGTACCTAAAAAAAGTAATGCACCGTAATTCTTATATATCCCACAAAATCAATTTTTATGTAATCCACGTAATCGTGAACCAGGAAGTATAAAGAGCGCCAAACACTGTGTAGGGAGGAGGTTGCTTTTCCCTTTTTAGGTTTCAGCAATAGAATTATTTTTAGAGGTAAAACACTACTTGTAGAAAGAAAGAAAATATTTGAGAAAAGTCTCAAAGGTAGTTGCATTTGTTGTATTAGAAACATTATCATCTTAAAAAAACTCGGTGTCTCGGCATTGTTTAGAGTTGTTTGATGGACAAAATCTTAATATTTTACAGTAATATGGAAGATATTGTAGCATCCAGTTTCCATCAAAAATTGTGCCCCTTCTTCATAACTAATGACGGGTAAACACTATATGAAAATCAAGCCGATTTCGGGTCTGATTCCTCCAGACGATTGTCAGCAAAGCCCAGATTGTTTGATGGATCTAAAGATGATCTTTCCAGAAGATCTTTCCAGATGTTCCTGTGGTCAGCGGTATGTTAAGAGTGTTTTTTTTACATCCTCCGATTGTCTCTGAAGTCCATCCTGGCCGCACCGATTTCAAATGGTAAATATTAAACATGTTCAGTATTTAAGATGATATATCCTGTTGTGTGTGGGGAACCCCGAGGACAGCCGATGACGCAGTCACGTGGGAAAGAATGACAGCCAATAGAGAACCAAGCTGACTGAAGAAGGAAGGACAACCACAGCGGCTAATGCATGAGCTAATGCTAAACGTGAAGCATAAAGTAGTAGTGAGATGGAGCTCAGAAATGGAGGAGCAACTTGTTGATTAGTGTTTATTTAACGTGTCTCCATGACTTCATCCATCCATCCTTCCTCAATTTTCAGTACAAAGTAAAAACTAACATCGCTAATTCTTCCTGCGCGTCGTCCGCCATCTTTGTTTACATTAAAGTCACGTTTGATTGCCAGAGATTTTGCGAAACTCTTGTTGTTGATGAATGAATCTGTTAGTGTGTGGTGTGCTGTTTGGGCCAAATCGTTGCTCTCCACACACTATAGGAACAAAACTGTTAAATTGAACACAACATATCGTTATGTGTGGGCTCTCTCACATTTTACACATTTGGTAAGATCTGAAATTTGTTTTAGTGTTGGCCAGCCTTTAGTCAAATCTGATCACACAGACACAGATTGTATTCACCAACTAGCAATGCTGCAAGAATCACCAACATGGTGACCTGGTAGGAAATCTATCTCTGAAACTAAACCAAGAGGACTGTACTGTGTCTTTAAGGTAGATTTGAAAAGTAAAACTGAGGAGGAAGAAAGTGAACAAACACCAGTGGTTTGACACAGACATTAACTAAGTTTTATGAGCGGCTGAACCAGGCGGGTTGGAAATCTATCCCATCAAGGTTTTATCCACCATCCATTGTTTTGGGGAGCGGAGCGAATCAATAATTTTGCGATTGTAACAGCCCTGAGGGACAGAAGATGGGAATCTGCTCAGATAATGAGCCGCTACTCAAAGCTGCAGGCCAACAAATTACAACAATACACACAAACATCCAGCGGTGAGCTGAGCTGAAACATAAAGGGGATTACACGAGGACGCCTGCTGATGTGAAGACGTTCATTCAGATGCTCTCATCTCATCATCAACCTTTATTTCACCTGGAGGGATTCTCATTAATAATGCTGTCAAGGTACAAAAGACAAACAAGTAAACAAACAAATAATACAAACAATAATAATGATATAAAAGACTGTTAGACAGCATTAAATAACAGATGTTAAAGAAATCATGTATGTATGTAAATGTGGGACTGTAGTACTGTTATCCTCTTTCTTTTTTGGTTTTGTTTTTTCTAAATGTTGCTATCTGAATCTGAGAGCACATTTTCATATAATTTATAGTGTATTTTATTTATTAATTTAGTCATTTTAAGGTTTTTGAAGGGCTGTCAATCAATTAAAATATTTAATTGTGAATGCTCACAAATTAATCACACATTTTTGATTTGTTAAATGTACATTATCCCGCTTATTATACGGCTACTTACTTAAGAAACCAACAATTTGACACAAAAAAGGTTCGCCAGAGTCCGACATCAGAACTGCGCACATAGCAACGGTCTGTTATACATAGCAATGGTCTGTTATACATAGCGACGGTCTGTTATACATAGCAACGGTCTGTTATACATAGCAATGGTCTGTTATACATAGCAACGGTCTGTTATACATAGCAACGGTCTGTTATACATAGCGACGGTCTGTTTTACGTAGCGACAGTCTGTTATACGTAGCAAAGGTCTGTTATACATAGCAACGGTCTGTTATACGTAGCGACAGTCTGTTATACGTAGCAAAGGTCTGTTATACATAGCAAAGGTATGTTATACATAGCAACGGTCTGTTATACATTGAAAAAAGGTATGTAACACATAGCAACGATCTGTTATACATAGCAAAGGTATGTCATGCATAGCAACAGTCTGTTATACATAGTAAAGGTCTGTCATACATAGCAACGGTATGTTATACATAGCAACAGTCTGTTATACATAGTAAAGGTCTGTCATACATAGCAACGGTATGTTATACATAGCAACGGTCTGTTATACATAGCAAAGGTCTGTCATACATAGCAGCGGTCTGTCATACATAGCAGCGGTCTGTTATACATAGCAAAGGTATGTTATAAAGAATTAACAGGCCACAGAACGCCATCATTAACCAATCAGAATCGAATATTCAACAAGGCCCTGTAATAAGTGAAGTTAACGTGTTACCTAAACCAAACTTATTTTGAAAGGACACTATGCATGTAAGTAAGAGTAAGAGCGTTTATTGACACGCCGTCCCCGGTTTGTCCAGAAGAAGAACACAAGAGGGGTACCTTCGTGTGTTGGTCTCCGATGCCGAGGAGATCTGACCAAGCGGCAGTATGTGATGAGTTGGGAGTGAGAATGTGTTGACTGGACAAAAGTGCGCTATAGTGGGAACAGTTTTCTTTTACGACGTGATGTTGCCCTTGTGGACGAAGCCGGGTCCATAATGAAATGGTTTTCCCAGTTTGGCGTGACAGAACTTGACCTCCCGTTCAGCATATTTGGAGTTTACTGGAGTGCCCGTATATTGTGTAACTTCTTGTTTGAGTGACGTTTCTATGGACGCAAATGAATAATAGATTTCAGACTAAACCAGCATGTCGACCGTTTAAACGTGAATGAACTCTCTCACCGTTGTCGACACACATCCTCACACACCTACACAGATGCAGGATCAGCTCTTGTTGGTCTGAAGGGGCCGACTCTCTAATGCTTCCAGCCTGTATACTCTAAGCTCTGTGGCAATCTGCAATAGTGCTGTGCTGGCTTGTTTATTGGCAAAAGCGTTGGCTTCCCTCACTCTGCTCTTGAGTTCCCCTCTTCTCTCTCCGTCTCTCTCAGAATATTTGTTTATCCCAACATTATTGACTTCTCCCTCTCTGCCAGCTTTCCCGCCTGGACGCCGATAGCTCAGCCAAAGACGCCGCTGTTTTTTTTCATTTCCACAGCTGGCACTCTGCACTGAAACGAGGCCCAACAGGATCAGCGCTATACGCCTAGATGTCTGAATTAGTCAGCCTGGCACACACACACACACACACACACACACCTTAGTGTTGGCGGGCTCCAGATAGTTATCGATCAGAGATTGATTGACCGGCTCCTTGTTAAAAAGATCTCGAGATGAGGCCCCTAAAGTTGCTGACTCCTCCATCACTCACAGACACGGTGTTAGTTTACACGCACACGAATACGCACGACCCAGTTGATGAGTTGTATATATATTGGCGAGCTGAGGCCATTGTTAATGAGATGGGGCCTCGTTGTGTTGAGTAGTGCCGAGCTCTGCAGCTCCACACCCTGCAGGTTCCACTGGCTAGGAGAGGGAAGGAAGGAGGGATGGACTGATAGAAAGAGAGAGAGAGAGAGGGAGACAGATGGTGAGGAAAGTGATGTAGAGAGATGATGATTAAACAAAAAAAAATCGAATGAACGGACACTAGGAAGATATATCTTTTTTTTTTTATATATATTTTGTGGGAACACTGGATAATGTGATCATACCTCCGCCTTTTACTATGGAGGGATGACCATGAACTGCCTTACATTTTAAACTGTAGAGAAAATAGTGAAAGTAACTGGCTGTCATTAAACCAACGCTACAATGCTGTGTCCTCCCTACACATGAAATCACAGCTGATGTTCTCCTGGCTCTGCTGTCAGTCCTTTTAAGGACCCGACGTCTCTTCTCCGCTGCTCTTTCGTCTCCCGACCACAAAGTGGGATACGGGTTTACCTCCGTTGTCTTTTTGTCCACTAAATGAAATGAGCACACAAAACGTTAAATGGTTTATGATTGGTCTCTTCAAGTTTAGGTTTCTCAGCCCCATTCTTCTGGATTCCTCGTCTGCACAACAAGTACCAGAGCTCCGCAAGGACATTTTAGAAAATGTTAATTTAACGTTAGTTAAATATCTGTTAAAAATAAAGCAGGATTTGCTAAATTGAAGGCAAATTACTTTTCTTTTGGCGGTTAGCCTTTATGGTTAGCCTATGCGACTAACTAGCTTACTGCTACTTCCACTACCTCACCGGAAGTTACGCACTTAATCATTTCTACAGTAACGCCCCCAAGAATAAGGTGGATAGCTTATGCACAGTTTGAGCTTTAAGGTTGGGGGTTCACAAATACAAATCTAGAGCGAATGTAAAGAGCGAGCGTCAGCAACAAAATCAGTTTGATTGCATTGTTTTTTATTGGAATGAACTAACTGGCCTCGAGTGACGAGGCATTTTCAGCTGAATTTAAATCGGACGCCCTGTTTCTATTTATTCCTATAGTTTGCTTTAAAAGCGCAGCAATGGATGAGGAACGGCTGGTTCGTAAGTCATTTCCTGTAAATATCACAGTAGGCCTATAAAGTTTTCTGTTTAAAAAAGTGCAAACGTCGGAAGATAGCAAGTATCCTATTACTCACCCATTTTTTAAGTGGTTACGTTTCCAGTCTGATCTCGACGGCACAGCTGATAGGTACTTAGATTGTTTACATGACGTGAAGGTGCATATTCAACAGTGTGTGGACGGAGAGAGTCCACTTTTATTACGCTATAAGTAAATAACAAGACTACAAAGATATGTTCTTATCTTATCTTTGTTCTCTTGGGTCAATATGAAGACACAACAAGGCCTATAGTATTCACCATTTCAATAAATGATTAGTTCTGTATTATCATGAAAATATAGATGCATTTCTTAGGGGTTCAGTGATCCACCTGAACCAACGCAAACTGCACCAGTGGTGGATAGGCTTACATTTTCCATTTTGGACAAGTACATTTGGCTATCGGGTAAGTAAAACATCTCTTCTACTTGCCTGAAGGGCAACTGGCTGAAAAGCTTAACTTCGAGCCCTGCAAAGCTCTGAAAATGTTTTGACCTGAGGGAACATTTTTTGGGAAACTTTTGATCCTGAATTTTAAGACTCAACTTCCTTAATGTACAGAGACGGAGAGGGAAGAAGGTTTGGAGGGAAATAAAAGCTAAAACTGGAGTTTTGAGTATTGAAATCAGTGATCAGGTCATCAGAAATCAGGAGTGTGCTCCTAACAGCAGACACTTTCATTCATCACACACGTCCGTCAACGTTTTATGACTAAAAAACAAAAGTAAAGCAGCTTCTCTTACAGACACCTCCACTGATTGTACAGTGTCGACCTGTTCATTCCCTCGTATGATCCATAAAGTGAATAAAATCACAGCCGACAGTGAGTTCGGCCCAGAATGATTAAACATCTCCTCACATTACTACATTATGAAGATGTAATGATCTCATTAACGAGAGGTTTGCCTCCGCGGTTGTCGGCTCACTAGCGCCCAATCATCGCCGCTCTCCTTGACCCCGGGGTCGACCGCCCTCGGCCGCCCTATCCCGGCTGGGGTCTCTTTGTCGACGCCGTCTAATTGGACGCGGGGCAGGAAGTGGCAGTCAGCTAGCCTGTCAGCTGTGGGGTGTAATTGGTGGGTAGGAAGGTTGCCAGGCAGCCAACCAGAGAGGTCACGCATGATGATTATGCACTGCATCGCCGGTGCAGGTGGGAATAGATGAACGTTAATCTGATATTTGATTAGTTTGTGGAGGGGGGAGGGGGCGGCGGCGATCAGACGGTTACACACACAAACACACAACGCTCGCCATCCACATAAACACTACAGTTACTCACACTGCAATCAGACGCACACACTGGAGCCCCTCTAGAGGCCCGGAGACAGATGGGAGGTTGATGCTAATGGGACACACGGCTAAATGGACTAAATGGTCGGGATAAACACTGTTCCCAAGGAAACCAGAGGACTGTGTGTGTGTGTGTGTGTGTGTGTGTGTGTGTGTGTGTGTGTGTGTGTGTGTGTGTGTAGTGTGAGACTGTGGTCAAAGGGATGCACGGTTGTTTAAATCTTGTAAATCAGGCTGTCAAGGCGATAATAAGAACCACCTACAGTTTTCTCCTCTGGCAGACACATTTATAAACACACACCTACACACACATGCAAGAGCCGAGTCTCACCAAAAGTTCATACTTGTATGCAAAACTTGATTTTTCTTCACTACTATATCACATAATAAACAAAATTACAAACAAACTTTGTCATACAACCATGGTAGTTTGTTTTTTACAACAAAGCAATGCTGGGTGCACCAACACACTCTCACTCCCAACTCGTCAAATACCGCTTGGTCAGTTCCCCTCGGCATCAGAGACCGACCCCTCTTGTGTTACTTTTGGACGGACCAGCGTCTCAAGCGTCTCAATATACGCTCATTACATGCATAGTGTCCTTTCAAAAATAAACATCCGTTTTCACAGGAAGATAGGTTTAGGCAACACAACCACTTAGTTAGGGTTAGGAAACGGTCGTGGTTGACGTTAACCTCACTAACTAGTGACTCACGGGACTGACGATACCGACGAGTCACGTGACTAAAGACTGACAAAATAAGTCAACGTTACTTTTAGTTTCACACGGGGCACCAATAGCGGTCTCCTGGTTGAGAGTCCTGTGTTTGTTTGACCGCCGGCCCCCCAGCCTGCCCTGACAAGACTCTCACGCTGTTAATACAACGTCACTTGCTCCGACCATTGATTAACGCAGCAGGTGGGTTTACATTGGAGTTAGTTGAAAGCTCAGTTCGTCACGTACTGTTGCTAAAGGGTGCCTCTGTGCGTCGGTTCCCAATGCCGAGGAGCGCCGACCAAACGGCAATATTTGACTAATGCAGACTGTTCTCATACATACCTACCATACTTCCTGGTTCATGATTACGTGGATTACATTTGAATTGATATCGTGGTATATATATACCAATTACTTTTTCATAAGTATAGCTACGAACAGTGTTTAGGAACAGCCTGAAAACATTCTGGCGTGGGACGTTGGTTGCATGTCTTCCATCTTTTTTTCCACTATCAACAATCACAAAAAGGGTAAAATAATCTTAAAAAGCAAAAGCAAACCGTTTTACACGTTGTATATTTTACACACAACGTGTTTCGTTGTTCGTGGGAACCAGAAGAAAACAGTTTGTGGCGAACACACTTGTGTAACTTGAGAGTTGGATGTTGCCAGGAACAGAACAGGAGATTAACTCCAGCTGTTGGACTTTTATCAGCAACAGGATGAGGACACAAATACACACACCGCCTCGCTATCCTTCGCCATCTTTCATTTTGTGTGTGTGTGTGCGTGTGTGTGTGTGTGTGTGTGTTGGCCTGTGGAGAATGGGAATGGATGACGGCTGTCGGATCAGGCCACTGATGAGGGCTAATGTGATAGCATATAATGGATGACCCCTGAAAACGGCCCACTTTTCTTTCTCTTTCTCTCTCTCTCTCTCTCTCTCTCTCTCTCTCTCTCTCTCTCTCTCTCTCTCTCTCTCTCTCTCTCTCTGTCTATCTCTCTCTGTCTATCTTTATGTCTCTCGCCCTCTGTCTGGTAGCGGGTGGTGATTTAGTGGACCAGGTCACCACACTGTTTAACACTGTGGTCACTACATCTGAGGAATAGATGGATGGACAGAGAGCGAGAGAGAGAGAGAGAATGAGAGACATTTCAACAGTCAATACGTCCTCATGGTTCGACAGTTCAGTAAAGCCTTGAGACTCCTCCATCTCCGTTATTTGAATGTTTAGTCTGGCCGATTCACATAAATTATTCAGATGCTCCATTTTCACAGTTTTTTTGTGTACATTGGTGTCAGAATTTGCTTTTTATTATCTGTGACAGGCTTAAAGGTGCCGGTATTTTCATCTTAATACGGTAGTTACATGCCTTTAGTCACTGTAGGCATTCCTCCTCTCAACATATGGCATGTGAGTACTGAGAAACACCACATTAAAGACCTTTACACACCAGGGGTGATTTTTTTTTTAACACATTAATTGCACGTGAATATATTAGGGCTGTCAATTGATTGGAATATTTAATCCTGATTAATCGCATGTTTTGTATCTGTTCAAAATGTACCCTAAAGGGAGATTTGTCAAGTATTTAATACTCTTATCAACATGGGAGTGGACAAATACGCTGCTATAAGCAAATGTATTTGTATATTTATTATTGGAAATCAATCAACAACACAAAACAATGACAGATATTGTCCAGAAACCCTCACAGGTACTGCATTTAGCATAAAACAATATGCTCAAATCATAACATGGCAAACTGCAGCCCAACAGGCAACAACAGCTGTCAGTGTGTCAGTGTGCTGACTTGACTATGACTTGCCCCCAAACTGCATGTGATTATCATAAAGTGGGCATGTCTGTAAAGGGGAGACTCGTGGGTACCCATAGAACACATTTACATTCACATATCCTGAGGTCAGAGGTCAAGGGACCCCTTTGAAAATGGCCATGACAGTTTTTCCTCTCCAAAATTTTGCATAAGTTTGGATTGTTATTTAACCTCCTTCACAACAAGCTAGTATGACATGGTTGGTACCAATGGATTCCTTGAATACAACCTAAAAATCCTATTAATGTATTAAAATAAGTGGCGTTTAGCCTCTAGATTTAACTTATCTAATACAGTCACACGTGGGAAAAGAGCCATGTTGTCAGTGTTTCTAATATTGTGGTTTTATTTAATTTTAATGCTGTGATTCTACCTCAGCAGATTTGGTAGAAAAACCTATTTTCTGTCAGTGGTGGAAAGAGAGCTCAGAATCATTTGTGTAAACTGTTCAGGCTATCACGCTGTACATGTATTAGCATTTCACAGTTCTGTTTCTCACAAATCCGACTGATTTTTGTCCTATTTTTGTCCTATTTGATGTGGAATATTTCTCTCTCTCTGTTGTCCTTTCTCCCTCCCTTTCTCTCGCCAGTCCAAGTGTTAGCAGTAATTGCCAGGCAGTTAGCTGTGAATGGGACTTATTGGTCATAACACAAGAGTGTTAGAGTCTGCCTTGTTCAGAGTAACAGCTACAAGCCTCACGATCTATAAGCCTTTTCTGTCCGTCTTTTGTCTCTCTGGCCCTCTCTAATTAGCTCTCCAAATCAATGGGGATTTATTCCAGCGCCATGCCAGGCTGTCGAAGATGTTCTGCTGCGATCAGGTTGTCCGGCTCACTCAAGCTGTGGTTGTAACATCCTGTCTCCGTCTGTTGTAGCTGTTTTATGGGCCGGTTTTTAGGCCAGGTTCTCACCAGACCGAAGTTAAAGACACACCTGGACATTTTGAGTGTCTCGCCTCACCCTAACCTTGATGATCCAGCTCTCCTGCAGCACATAAGCTTGCGAAGACATTGAAGGACTAGTGGTTTTGCAAGTTTTAACACATTTCATAATACATCTCAAAAACATATATATGTTCAGTATGTTCCAAACAAATGTCGCCTTCCCAATAAATTGTTAATATGCTCCTTCTGATGAAGCTTTGGAGCCATGAAGAGGTGATAGCAAGAAATAAAAGTATCATAGTTGGTCGCTGAGAAAGAACTGGGAGTGTTTGGAACCATAGACTGTATAGAAGAAGTGGACGTAGTCACCGTGACCTCACTCATTGGTTTGTGGACTACGGTTTGAAGCCTCAAGTTCGGCATTTTTGCCGTCAACATCTTGGTTTTGGCAGTCGCCATCTTGGTTTTTGGCAGTCGCCATCTTGGTTTTTGGCCATTTCTATCTTGGTTTTTGGCCGTCACCATCTTGGTTCTTGAAGTGACACGAGAGGGTGGAGCGAAGTTCAAACGAATGGTGAATAAAACATTTTTAAGGCAACCAAAATGTGACAATTATCATTGATGAAGTGAAAACACACTGAAAGGGTTAAAGCTCTTAGACTAAAACACAGACAACTCCCAGACTGGACAACGCCATGGCAGCAACCTGTCAGTCAAAAGATAGCCAAGCTTGGGGATGACATGTTCAACAATCACAGGTGTCCACATACGTTCACATACTAGCACAGGGAATAAAGAAGAAGAATCAGGATGAAGTAGACGCACACAGACAAACAGAGAAATCACCCCCCGACTCACAGAGCAGCAGAATGTGCTGATGTGAACCTACTAAACAACACATTTCTCATCCAACATTACTGCCTCTGTTTCCCCCCCGTAGATGTAATGCAACATCAGCGTCCATGTTCCTCCAGTCCATCAGTAACCTAACTAGATGGTTTAATCAATGCCACAGAAGGCTGCAGGTTTAGGTCTGATTAATGTTTTAATCAGAGATACGAGGGAAATAACAGTTTCTGGACAGGGGTTATAACTCTTCCTGACTGTTCCTAAATCCACAGAGAGTCAGAGTTTCACCATGTTCACAAGAAGTGTTAAAGCAAATGTCAGTGTTTAACAATGTCATAAGATGAGCATCAAGTTAAAAAATCACCATCGATATAAGTTTAATAATCACCATGCGATGCTTCAATGGCTGCCACTGAAAACAGATTGTTTAAAGAAATTGTTGAACACTCTTCAATCCAGATAACCCCAACATTGGCCCTACTGGGCCTGATGGCTTACTGTATCTCCCAGTGCCCCATGAAGACTCTAGTTCCTCTTATAAAGATGTCTGCTGAGTGCGTCAAAAGTAAATGCAAATATGAGAAGGAGCAGATGAAAAGGGGGAACTGTGACAGTACATTTTACGGTTCAGCACCGAAAGTAAAAGGCAAAATCTTAATGTAAAATCCGGTCAAGCATTATGTGACTCTGCAAAATCAGTCTTCTTTTCAGTGTCAGTAGAGCAGGACAGGGCTATACATCTGTTAGACATAACACATTACGGGCTCAGCTTTTTGGATCTCTATTATTAGAGGGAAACTGTTCACAGGGACAAAAGATAGTTGGACGACTAAAGGAATAACAATCAGTATCTCAGTAGCTCAGTGAAACTAGTCGAGACTAGGGATGTTATGATAGCAGAAATTTAGTTGTCAATACCAATACCAGTGAAATTCAACGATTCCTTAAAGCCTTAAACTTGCATTCTTTCTAACAGCCAGCAGGGGGCGACTCCTCTTGTTGCTAAAAGAAGTCTGATTGTATAGAAGTCTATGAGAAAATGAGCCTACTTCTCACTTGATTTATTAACTCAGTAAACATTGTAAACATGAGTTTATGGTCTCAATCGCTAGTTTCAAGTCTTCTTCAATACAGCATGATGTTCATTTAGTAAATGATGGTCCCATTTAGAGTCAGATAGACCATAAAGCAGGGGATGCTTTAGGGCAGAGCTACCTTGTGATTGACAGGTCGCTACCACGGCGTTGTCTGGTCTGGGAGTTGTCCATGTTCTTGTCTTACAACTTTAACCCTTTCACAGTGTGATTTCACTTCATGAAAGTTGATTGTAACATTTTGGCGTTCGGTTGTGGGCCAGATGGTGACGGCCAAAAACAAAGATGGTGACTTACAAAAAGCAAGATGGAGAAGGCCTAAAATCAACACCTATTAGTTTTGAGGCCCTGATCCCCGGTATCTATGGTACCTGCAGTACTGCAGAATAATGAGTACCATCACGTTTTCAGAATTTTGGCATTGACTTGGTACCGGAGTATTGGTTCTAGTGACATCCATAGACCTCATCAGAGACGCTACTGTTATGCTGCTGACATGCTGCTTACGCTTCTTGGTTGGTGTCAAGAAGGTGTCACTCAATGAACAGGACCAAAAGACTCATGAACTCCTTGACATTGGACGCCAACTTGCCTTCAACTCAAAAGATGCCAAGACACACACTTTCAAAAAAGCAACACAAAGAGACAAGAGATACTCATCTTACTCTCCAAGCAGAGCACTGGAACACAATGATAGGCATCTATACACAAACAACACACACTCACACACACATTCATACAACCATGATTGATACTGATAAGTATTCAATTATTCCCTCATTATGTGGCTTTTGAAGCTCGGCGCTGTGACTGGAGACAGATAGGATTTGCGGCTTTGCCTCTCGGCATAAAATATGATATTAGCTATTGAAGAAACAATGAATCAATTCAGGCGCGGCGTCCGCAGAGACACTGCTGGTTTGATACAATGCAGCTGCTTCACAAAGGACACACACGGGTGCACTCGAGGATTTACATCATAAAAACACTTGGAAAAAATGCCAAAATGTGTCTGTGGGTTGTGTGCAGACAATCAGGTGTGAGCACAGAGAGACAAACCCTGAGAATCACACACACACACACACACACACTTATCTGCCTCTTGAATTTGTATGCCAGCGAGGCCACAATCGAGAGGCAATAACAGATCTCATTTCCTGCATGTTTGCCAAGTTCCCAGCGACATTTGTCTCTTGGCTGAATGTGGCGAGACGGATCTCAGCAGAGTAAACGAGGGCACAGTCTGATGCAAGCCGCCACACAACACCAGCTTCCAACACACACCGTCCACGGGAGTGGACAAAGCACTGCGACACGAAGCCTTTGGAGTGTGGCTCTACACAATGAATATCACCAATAACCTGTCTGTGGTCATGTAGCAGTTGTTGGAAAAAGAAAACACGTCTTCCAGCATACTGTCCAAAATGGCATGTCCATTCTGAGGGTTTTTGCGTACATATTTACAGCAATTTCCTGCCACAGAATACGGGACACATGCTGCTGCCTGCGTTATTCCCCCCACAACTATCTACCAATACGTGCCGGCAGGCCTGCAGATGTGTTGATACTATATTTTTTTTCCCTCATAGATCTGATGTGGAGTTTAATTGCAGCCGTAGCTGCAGTGAGCCTTTCGTTGTGTTGTGAAACCCGTCATTTACACAGGAGTGTGTCTGAAATCAGCAACCAGCACATTACACAGATATTTCCAATCCATCTAACAGGATCGGTAATTTGAGCTCGCAGGTGCTACTTTGAGCCGCCGTTGAGCCGCGTCCTGTGAAGCATAATTCACCATGAGATTGGCTTCATTGTTGAAGCTCTCTCATTTTTTTTTCTCCTGGCTGTTTATGCGTCTGTCTGTCCAGCTGAGATGGCTGGACGGACGGACGGACGGATGCATGGATGGATGCTTCCCCTCGAGGCGAGGTAAACACAGTCAATATGGACGAATACTCACAGGGAAACTTCCTGTGCGGTTAAAATCCCTGAAACAGGAAACCTAAATATTATCCCTCCTTTAAACACATATAGCTCCGTCTGCACCCTCCTGTTGTCGTCCAGTTGTTGGTGTCTGGCGTGGCACGGCTTGTTTACAGCACAGCAGAGTTAATTATCCGTTTTATGGCTGATTTACAGCCCCGACAGGCAGACAGAGAAGATGGCCGCTGCCTCGTCCTTGTTGCCCACTCAAGGACTTATCAAAAGGGGCATTAAACACACAACGCATGCATGAGCACGCCGACAAGTCGTCTGTTTGAATTGAACACGTGCATTTGTATACTAAAAAAGAACACACACATACTTGCATATTCATTAGACTCTAAAAGTTAACACAGTGCTGAATATTACTCCCTCTTTTTATGTCCCAACATAATTTCACTGTCTAGACTGGTTTATCAGGTCACAACACACACACAGAGACACACACAGAGACACACACATATCACCCAGCTCACCTTGACCAGTGTGTAATCTTGCTAACAGAGCAGCGGTGGCTTTAGGGAGGGAAAGAGCTGTGAAAACACCTCATATGACACAAACTCACACATGGATGCACCCGAACAAAACAAAGTTTCAGTTCACGTATACAAGAAAAACCTGAAGAAGTGAATATTATTGTGATTATTTCTTTCTTCATTTGGCTTAAATTTGACTTATTTTTTACTAGGACTGTTGAAGCGATAATAACGCGTTAATGTAGATTAATTTTAACGGCACTAATTTCTTTAACACATTAACGCAACTTGCGATTTTCAGGATGTAGTGGCTCAGTTTTAAAGCTAGAGTGAAGATACTGGTATCATATGAAACTATAAAACCTAATGAATCATTGGTACCAACCATGTCATACTAGCTTGTTGCAAAGTTGGCTAAATAACTCTCCAAACTTGCGCTATGCGGATAGATAAATTAAATAATTTGCTTATTTATTAATTGTCTGACTGGTTTCTTGGTTGGTTGACTGGTTACTAACTGGTTGGGTTTGTGGCTGACTGAATACCGACATCCCAAGCCTCTCTAAGACCCCGGCCCATTCGTTCCTGCTAAATTGAGCACAAAAATATAGTTTAAGTAATTTCCTCATTTTACATTTTTAGCAAACGTTTCCCAAATAAGAGTAGATATACAATTTGTTGGGGACTATTTAATAATGATATCACGTTATTGCAAATTTGTTTTAGCACCACTATTTTTTTTTAACACATTAAGGCAACTTGTGATTTTTAGGTTGTAGCGGCCCTGTGCTGTTACCGTCACTGTGCAAAACGTAACCAAACCTTAAAGGTTTCAAACATGTCTTAAAGCAATCCTCACATGCTGACATGTACATTAAAAACCCTGTTGGTTCACAGTTATTCTACCGTTAGCTTCAGCTGAATTTTGGAATTTGTTGACTGTTGATTTTGTTCCCTATGACTTAAACTAAAATCAGTTCAGAAAGGGAATAAACTATTACAGCAACTATTAACTCTTTCAATGTATATATATATATATGTGTGTGTTGTTTTAAGACAGAACAAATGTAAAACTATCCTTTAACTGCAGTTTAGAATACAGTCATATAAATAAGTTTTGGATATGCAGATTTGAAACAACCAACATCGTCCTGCTGATAAGGCAGACCTACCACATCAAGAGGAATGAAGCTTTGATGGACACACAATGGAAAGGTCAGCGTGGCTGTCACTTTGTAGATAAAATGACCTCTCTCTTTGTAAAATCGGAACATGATGCACCTCTAAAGGTCTAAAGGTGTCTGGTATTACCTGGTCTAACGCTCTGAGTGCACAGACAGCCTCGCTCTCTCTCCCACACCTTCTCACCTCGCCTCTTACAAATGTGAGCTGACATCAGCAGGAGGCTAACAGCGACGCTAGCGAGCACACACTTGTCATCTGAGCAGCGTTAGCGTAGCGCTGACAGCTAACAAGAGAAGACATCACGTTAGCCCGGCACGGCAGCGGCAGCGTGCTATAGCGGAGCAGTTGCCGCCAGCCGGAGCGGCTGACTGCGCTGATGTAGCTACAGGTGTAGTATTCATTCATGCTTAAAGAGTCTGACACTGGCAAGCCAGCAGCCGGCGGAGCACTAGCACAACACCTGACAGCTGCTTAATGTCAATGTGCTGCCGTTTCTCTCAGCAACAGGAGAGGACACAGAGGTGCTTCAGTTTAGGTGGAGGTAACACAGTGTGGAGGTAACACAGTGTGGAGGCCGCTGACATTTAGGAGTGGTTGGCTGCTTCTTTTATTCGATCTTTTGCTAATCTTCCTTCTTTGTGTCTTTGTTTCCGCTTCTCTTTCTTTAGTTGTGGTTTTCAGTAATGCTTACTTTTTTATTTATTCCATTTTATTGAGATTTGGATTTTCTCAAATCTTTCTTACATCCGTCTTGAGCTTCTTTTTCTTGTTGCAGTTTTTTTTTTATATTTTAAAGGTGCAATACAATATCCAGAGAATTAATATATCATGAACAACTATTTTCTATGTAAAGATATAGAGGAGTTACAGCTGATAACGATGTCATGACCGACGGCGCCACAGCGGAAGCGTAGCGCCCACCCTCCCCTGTCAACAGTGTTGCCTTTTTTTTCACTGTTAGCACCGTTAGCTGCTAGCCGCCAGCTCAGCAGTCGCCATGTTGAGAGATACATTTGTCGGCGTTTAGCTTTTCAAAAACAACATTTTCACTGCGCTAACGGGGCGGTCTAGCAGAAATCTAACAAATATTACATTTACATTAATTTAACCACAATAACGCAAAATATATTTCAGCTCACACAACACTAATAAAGTAAACAAAAAAAGATCATATTATGTATCTGCATTATAAAGAAAGTTGATTTAATAAATGAAAGACTAACTCTTTGAATCATTTAATTCAAATTCTGGATTTTGTTAGAGGCTTTGTAATGTTTTTTTTTTTAGGTTGGTGACGAGGGTGAAATATTCTGCTTCAAACCATATTTGTTGGCGTTTAGCCTTTCAAAAACAACATTTTCACTGTGCCCTCCTGCAATCTGACAAATATTACATTACATTTATTTAACCACAATAACACACAATCTATTTCAGCTCTAACACGTATGTATCTGCATTCGCGTGGCGAATCCGTCAAGATGTTCATTTATGTTGACGAAACTAACACCACGCTATTTGTCCACTAGTATTTCCCAGGTCTATTATTTTTCTTATTACTTTACTGTGTTTGTGTTTGTGATGGCTGGAGTCTCCCACGCTGATACAAAAAAGTTAATTTCATGTTATTCATCTAAGTGGAAAACCCTCTCATGTTGTAAACAAACAATAGTTTCTCCCTCCCGTACGGGTCACAATCTGCAGCCCAGATTCTCCCTCTGCCTCCCCGGCTCTGGTTTGTGTGGGCTTCACCAGGCAGATTGTTTGCCGAAAACAACAAGCAACATACTGATGATTAGAGCTTGGTGCATAATCGTCCAGAAACGAGTTTGTTTTGCGTGAAACAGGTGGCCACCCCCGAGCTAAAGGCAGAAACCAAAACCCCATTAACATGTATGTAGTGAAGTGGAAAGAGCTGTGAAACGGGGCTTCTGATGGAGAGAGGAGAGTATTGTGTCCTCATTGTAATATTCAGATCCACATAAACACTTTTTGATCTGTGTTGATGTTGGTGTGTGTATTTGTGTGGGAGTGTTGGTGAGCTACTTGCTCCCAATATGTTTTTTTTTTGTGCTGTATATCTGTGTTTGTGTTTTCAGTCGGGTTGTTTGGACTTCCTGCTGATGAAGGCCTCGCCATCTGCCTTTGTTCATCTGACATTTCCTCATTAATGAAGATTGCCCTCCTCCTCTTCCTCCCACCTGACTCTCTCCATCCCCCCACAACCACCTGCTATTCCCCACCGCTCCTCGCCTTCCTCCTGCACGTCTATCAACCTTTCTGCTTTGATCTCCAATCTTCCTCCTCTCCATCCTTTTCTTTTTACTCCCTCTACTATCCTGTCTCTCTTTCTACTTCTACTTCTCTCTTCTCTCCGACTCTCTTTTCTCCTTCCTTCCTTAATCACACATCGGTTAACGGTTTGAAAATTAGGCATGTTTACCATTTGGTTGCTGGGTAAAATCTGCAATCCAGATGGGTGAAATGGAGAAATTGAGCAATCCTCTCCTTTTGTTCATTAACCATTAAGCAAGGCATTTAACCCTCTGGGGTTGCAGCAGTCGCCCACGATTTCAAAAACACTCACTTCATACTTTTATCAAGCATAAAGTGACGTATGAAGTGACGTTACTCTGTAACAGACGTGCCATCACAACGTGCCGTCACAACCTGCCGTCACAACATGCCGTCACAACCTGCCGTTACAATGTGCCGTCACAACAGGCAGTCACTTGTTCTCATAATCCATCAAGGAAACACTGTGTTATTTTCGGAAAATAATAAAAGCGATAATCCAATATTTTATATATAGGCCTACTTATTCATCTAATTCCATTGCAACATCAGCGCCCAGCAGCAGAGCTACGCTTCCATCATTTTGGACTGAAAGTGATTACTGGACGTGAGTAAAACGTCCACCTAAAAAGTGGCGTACAAAAGTAAAACAAAATTATATCTATTTTATTGTCATAGTCTACTGAAATGGCCTGTGTTGAACAATACAATATTATAAATATAAGCGTTTTCAGTGCATAATGGTGGCAGCAGCTGTTTGTCTGTGTAATAGAGAATGTTTTTGTTGTAGAAAATGAATGAATTGTTGAAACATTCAAATTCTGTTTTACTTTTTCTTTTGACTTTGTGGCCTTTATAACTTTTTATAATATCACTGCAGCATATCTTTTCAAATAGCCCATGTTGTGCTGAGAACGAAGATATCTTGCTTGCGCCTTAGGGTACTGAATTTATACATGTTTATATATTAAAGGTGTTGAGGCCCCAGTAATGGGAAGAAAACGTCCAGTTGGTCTCAGTAGAGCTGCTCAGTGGCTGTAACTGTACATGAATAACAATGTGTTTTTGAGTTAAAACAGGTTATTCTAACTATTTCTCTCAGAATAACCTGTTGAATAATGAATCCTTTCTTGTTTCTGTCTCCCTCTGTAGCAGCTGATGAGAGAGCGACAGCAGATGGCCAGCCGTCCCTTTGCTTCGGTTACTGTAGCGCTGGAGGCGGGTGGTGACCACGAGGAGCTGCTACAGGTCAGCAACAACTCACACACACACATAAACACACATAAACACAACCAAAGAAGACACCCACACACACACATACACACACACATACACACACACACAAGGGAAATCATGGTGTTGCAGTGTGTTCCTCTGCATTTCCATGCACAGATACTAACGCTGCTTTGGCCCTGCTGTGGGTGTGTGATTGTGTGGGTGTGTGTGGATACACAACAGGATGTTGATACTGTAAACAAACCGGTAGTGCAACAAGTTGCTTTGAGAAAAGTTGCATTTATGGAAACTAACTTATTAATAACTAACAGAAACATTGTGTGCAATCCATCTTCTCTCTCTCTCTCTATTTCGCGCTCATTCTCTGTAATTGTTTGTAAAAAATTCACAGCGTTTTATCTAAACAAATTTACCGCTTCTAGCCAAATTTGTTGGCGTTTAGTCTTTCAAAAACTACATTTTCACTGCAGCTTCATAACTGTTTTCTCCTGTATTAACGGGGCGGTCTAGAAATAATCTAACAGCACCAAAAACAACAACAAAAGGCAGAAATCAGGACACTGAGTCTGATATATTTGTTAGTTTTCTATTCTTTTGTGCAGCGTTACATTCAGTTGCTTTTGAGCGTCTTATAAAACTAGGAGGCGCTGTATAACGGAGATTATGAGCGTGCTCCGTATGTAATCTGATATTTAATTATATTCGGCGTGTTTAATATATCTAGATCTCTATTTTTATATGTTTCACAGGTTCTGCTGTCAGAGAGTATACAATATGTTGTTGTTGAAATAAGGCTTTGATTGAGTAAAAAAAAAATGCATTCGTTTTTTTTGGTATACGGACAATTTGTATGTTTTTTAATTACGTTAGTGCTCCGCGACTACTAACTTTCTGGTACTGTGACATCCTACTACACGTAAAGGCAGCAGTTGTTCTGCCTCAACAGGAGAGTCAGAGAGAGATCGATCAGAGATGACAATATAATCAGACAAAATAGGTGAAACAACCCGTGTGGGCGGACCATGGATGGGAAGAGGGCCAGAGGAAAGACAGAAAACAGACAGATCCTGTCATATTTTTTTGGCTTTCCCTTGAAAAGCAAACTGAAAACCACAGAGAGACGTCTGTTTGTGATTGGAGGTGAATAGAGTTGTGATTCATCAGAGGTTCATAGAGACAGTTTGACATCATCTGATCATCCCACAGTGCAGCGCACGGCCAAGTCAACGTCGACTCCTGTCGATTCAGAAAGAATAGCAGCGGCTCTTCCATTGTTTCCTGATTAGACCGTAACAAACACAGCAGATACAGAGCAGCCACTACAGCTGAGTGCTGTGGAATAAATAGTGTATATAATATAATATAATTGTGTTCAGCACACAAACAAACAGACTGAGAGTACTGATGTTTAGAGATTGTAGAGATGTGATGCATGTGTGTGGTCCGTGGCATCTGTAAATTAGTAGAAATGATAGAAAGCGTGTGACACACAACAACAACAACAACTTCAACCACTTCATTTCCTGCATTTTGGTGAATTTTTATGCGCCAATTTCTGCATCAAGTTGTTGTGGACATGTCTTTATGTCTTTATGTCTTGAATTGAGAGGTCAAGGCGAGAAAACCGCCATGCCAGTCAGTGTTAATTCCGTTAACGAAAACTACGACTAAATATGTTCGTCAAACTTCTTTTTTCTATGACTAAGACCAGACGATGACGAGTCGGCACCGATGTCATTAAACACTAACGGTGACGATATCAAACATGTAAAAATGTTGACGAAAAAAGACTAAAATGTATTCCATTTTAAAATGGTTAAAAACATAAAAACTTCTCTTTATTTTTGTCACATTCCAACTTCTCTTCTTCTCTTTCTCTGTCTCAAACACACTCAGCCGACTCCGCAGCGCTCAGTCGGGTTTGGGTGGTTGATTAATGCATAGTTTTACATGTTGTGCGGTGCAGATTGGCTCTCATAACGGACCGGTTGGTGCGACTGAACCGCACATCACTTATGATCCCCGTCAGTCAGGAGGACTCAAACTAACTGCAAAGCTGCATTCTGAATCATTCAACCTGTGTTGTTCATCAGATAATGATAAGATAACATTTTATGTGAAATAAGTTTGACTACAATTACAGAAATGTTCATTATAATCTGATGACTAAACAGAACCAAAATTAAATTAGAAAAATATTGCTGACAAAATGAGGAGAGAAAACATTTTGACTAAAATCGAATGACTTGTCGTAAACTAAAACGTTTTGAATTGTTGTCGATAAAACTATGAAGGATAAAAATGACCAAAATGTGACTAAAGCTAATAAGCATTTTCTAAAATGTCATTTAAGACTAAATCTAAAATAGCTGCCAAAATGAACACTGATGCCAGTCTTCCCTCGCCAAAATGTAGTCCAACTTTGGAGCGTTACTTAACCTCCTTTCCAGCAAGCTAGCATGACATGATTGGTACCAATGGATTCCTTCAATCTAGTTTCACATGATACCAGTATATATCCTTTGCTAGGCAGGTGCAGACAGACACAGCTCACCTCAACAGCATCCACCTCGGAGAAGTAGTGACGTCAACAGAGGTGGAAGGCTGAGGGGAGAGAGTGCAGCTGGTTTCAATCGCCCTCTTTTCTCTCAGCTGTCCGGTGTGATTCTCCAACATGCTGGCTGGCAGCTCACCTTCACCCAGCAGCCCTGGAGGGTCCTCATGAGGCAGCGTGGGCCCCGCTGCTCATCATATCAGCCTCTTGTTCAGAGATTACAGAGCTCACGCTGTAACGTGACAGTGAGAGGGTAACTACCAAATCAGATGTGTCCTTCTCCTGAGGGCGAGTTGTCCGAACGGCGGTGTCACCTCTGTAGTGAGATGTCCGTACTCAAAGACAAACTCATGCAGGGTTTGGATAAACAGAGGAGGGTCATGAGTGATGTTGTGACACGAAGATGTGGAGAATTTAGTTTTACTTTTGTACGGCTCTTTGTAGGCGGAGGTTTTACTGGCGTCCGGTAGTCGCTTTCAGTCCAGAATGGCGGAGGCGTTGCTCTGCTGCTGATGTCCCAATGGAACGAACTATTAACTTTCACTGCAGAGACGTGGGTGAACCAGTATAGTCTGTTTAGACTGGGAGGTCTACTGTATGTGAAATGTGAACTTCAGTTTGTATAAATATTTAGGCAACATGTGGATGAAGCTTTTTCCTGTACGCCCTCGTAAACCACCAAGGTGTCATCTTTAGTTTGTTTCCCCGTTTAGTTCAGTTACACGTTGTTTAATGATAGAATCTCCATGAAACGGCTAAATGGAAGACACTAATTTGTCTGACCTTGCCTTAATGTGTCAACGTATTAATAATCCTGATAGAAGCAATGCATCATGGGAAGTGAACTGTTACCCCCCCCTAAGCCACAGTGGAGCTCAGTGACAGCTGTTGCAGGAGATTTACTGAGTACAAGAGGTCAACTGAGAGAACAATCACCCTCATTCATCAAACTACATGCAAACACATGTGCATGGATAGTTAGAGAATACAACACAAACACTGCTGAGCCTCCAGTCCACCTTTTAAACTTCAATCTTTAACAGTTTTGTATTTCTGAGTTTATAGGTATTTCTGTGTGGATTGAGTGTTTTGATACTTTCACAGTATTTATACAGCATTTAAACCTGCTTTATGATATAAAAGACATGAAAATCTCACTTTTTACAATATGGGACCTTTAAAAACATTATTTATTTCCATATAGCCGTGTTATAAATAAAATAAATCTCCAAAAGGTGTGGAAATAGTAATAAACACAATGAATACTGAACACTTTACAGTGATACCTAATTTATGTAATTCAAGACTGTTCAGGAAACCCAAGTATGCAGAAATATTCAAACACCATTTTAGAATAGGAGAAAATAACACGTTTATACTGCATGCAAAAAACTGATTATCATAAAGTGGGCATGTCTGTAAAGGGGAGACTCGTGGGTACCCATAGAACCCATTTACATTCACATATCTGGAGGTCAGAGGTCAAGGGACCCTTTTGAAAATGGCCATGACAGTTTTTCCTCGCCAAAATTTAGCCCAACTATGGAGCGTTATTTAGTGTTCCTCCCGACAAGCTAGTAAGACACGGTTGGTACCAATGGCTTTGTTAGGTTTTCTAGTTTCATCGGATACCATTATCTTCACTCTATCTCTGTAAAACATATTGTGATGCTTTAGAATTCAGAATCCTCTCTACCCTGTTACCTGCCTCCACATGTCTCCCCTCCCTGTCTGGGGTTTCATCTCCTCTCACAGTTTGAGCTGAAGGTTACAGAGACAATGCTAGCGAGGGCTATCTGCACACGACACTTAATTAGTTTTAGCTCCGCTTCGACCAGGTTGGACTCGGCTCGGTTCAGCTCGGTCCACGTTATCTCCGCCTCGGCCTGGTTTCCATTTCGTTCTTGAAGGTGAGAGACAATAGGGCGGAACGCTATCTTCACACTGAGGTTAATTACACAACATCTGGTTCATAGTCAAGCATGCAGCTTAGCATAATTGTGTAATGAATGAGGGAAAAGGGAACATTTCCGCGCCGCCCCGCTATTTTATGTCGCGCCGCTTGCGCGGAGATGCAGAGTATGGTTAAACAAATAGAGTCATCATCGCCCCATTTCATGGCATGTTTAGACACCGAGCGAGGAACACAACACCTGTTGTTTCCACACACACACACACACACACACGCACACACACACACACACACACACACACACACACACACACACTGTGATTTAGTCTGCACAGGAGGGAGAGGAAGTGAACTAGACGATGAAGATATAATTGAAAGGAAAGCAATCTGGTGTGATTGATGGAGGATTAATGCATCAAAAATGTGTGTTATTATATTCCATCTCCCATCATATATCTCTGTTCAACATATTATCAACAGATTTTACTTTCAAGCTTTATGCAAATTTTTCCATTGTAATATAATAGGTCGTTTTAACACAAGCAGCATTGGTACTAGGGCTGGGACGATACACTTATCACCCGATTCAAAACTATCACAATACTTGGGTACCTATTCGATATGTATTACAGTTTTTAAGTATTGTGATTCAATTCCTTGTTTAATTTTCCCTTTTATTTTTTTATGTATTTATTTGTTATTAATTTTAAATGTATTTTTTATTTTTGCATTTAGTTTTTTTCCTGCATAAAATAAATGCAAAAAAAAAATAAATACATCAATAAATAAAAGGGAAAATTAAACAAAAGACACAATAAATAACGGAATTAATACAAAGATAAATAAATAAAGAAGCAAATTTAAACAGAAATATTAATTAATTAATAGCTATATTTATTTTTAATATTATTTTTGCTACATTTAATGGCATATTTATTTATTGATTGAGTAATTTTTTTATTTATTCATTTATTTTTTAATTTTGTCAGGTTCCGTCCTCCGCAGTTATCAAGTCTGTTGCCATGACGTTTGCGTCTCTTTCCAACAGAACGGTTCGCTGTGATGCCGAAGAGAAAGTATGTCTTTTCTAAAGAGCTCTAGGAGGTTTAATCCTTCCTTCGTGAAATATCCGGCAATGAAAATGCTGCGTTCCGCAAGATTACATTTTTGATCGTACGCGGTGGAAATGCCGATATAAAAGATCACATTAAGGCCAGATAACAATATATACAATAACACGCCTGGTGCATGCATAAGCGCATACATGTGCACATGCATGAACATACACTATTTTATGGTCATATTAAGGCACTGAATCCTCTGTCCTCAGTGTCAAAGTGCTGCGTTTTGTATGCTCGTCTTACACCAGGACCACCTGTGCATGAACATAAGCCAGGCAGCAACTGTGTTCACCACTAGAACGAAATTGGAAGAACAAATTAGTGTTTTCTAAACATAACTTCTAGGAGACGGGGTAACATGTAAGCACGTGTGCACACACAGTAGTTACCACCCAGTATCTGATTCATGTCCGCTGTAACCACATTATGTTGCCATATGGGTAAATATCTTCTCCCAGAGTAGAAGACGACACCATCCCCCGAGCTTCCCTCTTGAGTTTCCTTTCAGAAGCTGCGGCGTTCAAACCACAAAGTCTTTTCCGTCTTTGTGAGAACACACTTTGAGGATCCATCACAAGACTATGTATAAATTCATGTGGACGTGTGCTGTGCTCAGATTCTCTCCAGGACTCATAAGAAGATGAACTTAAAATGCTCTCCAGGTGGTTTTCCGTCAAAGACATCTTTCCCGTCCTCTGAAGACTTGAAATTATAGGTACTCTTGCAACAAGAGCCCTCTATCGTTTCTATTTGAAGAAAGTTTTTCTCGTGGGGAGGCGTCCGGGCCTCGGCTAATCTTTTATAATGATACTGACTCTGACTAAAGACGTGCAATTACATTCTTCAAACAAAAGAAGAAAGTTTTCTCATGGCGAGGTGTCTGTGACGGGTTAATGACACTAACTACGTGTCACAGCTGGAAGGAAATGTGTTGGCCTGTACGGTTTCATCTGCTCTGTTTCCACAGGATGGAAACTAGAACTCTGAACTCACCTTAAAACACAAACCATATGTTATTTTTACAGCATCTAACTTTCAGGAACTTTTCCTTTTGTTTTCAATAGTTACATGCTGTTATGCTGCGTTCGTACTATTACAAAGAGTCGGTTCACCAAAATAAAAAGAACATACAGTATTAGTATCATATTGGTCATTCAGACTGTTTTTTATTCAGTATAATATACTTAAATTGTCCTGCATTGTATTGGAAGTCTCAAAACAGCCCTGAATGTTGTATGAATGACACGGTAATCTGCAAGTGATTACGCGTGCAATAAAAATGGCATTTTTGCCTTTGCCATGTCATTTGTACACCATGTAGTCTGTACTGACTGCAATGTAAACACATTCGTGTGAAAATGCTGCGCTCACTGCATTCTCAGTTACGTTTAGAGGGGATAATAGTTTCTCCTGGATTACGGTCACAGTTTTAAACTGTTGTAAACGTGTGGTTAACGTTGTTAATTGAAACAAAACAAAATATAAAATGCAACAAAATACTCTGTTAAGTTTAGACAGCAAAACTAGAAACAAGACTCTCTACGTAACCTTGGAATTAATTGATCTAAAATGTACCAATTAAAAAGTATCTTTTTTTCCCAACACAAATTGCAACAATTAAAAAAAAAATATATTTTTTTTTAGGAAACTTATTAAGACATAATTCGTACCAAATTACATTTTATTTTTTTCCGGAAACTTATTAGAAAATAATAATTCCTACCAAATTGCATTCCTTTTTTTTTTTTTTTTTTCTCCTTAGGAAACTTATTAGGAAATAATAATTTGTTCCAAATTACATTATTTCTTTTTTTACGAAACTTATTAGCAAATAATAATTTGTACCAAATTAAATTCCTTTTTTTTTCAGGAAACTTTTTAAGAAATTATTCAACTCAACTGACGATCATCTCCACTTAAATGGCTACTCATCCCTTCCTTGGCTTAAGAAACTAGTGATAACAACACTTCACTCCTGAAACATAAACATCCATCTGTGTGTGGGATGAGTAGTAACATGCTCGCTGCTTCTTTTTAACCACCAGTATGTTAAATAGCAGTAAAAGCCGCTCCGTCATCATCAGTATACGGCCCTGTTGTTGCAGCTAAAGGCCACCTCTCACACTCCCCCAACTTGATCAGAGCTGTACAGCGAGCCACGGCCGCATTACAGAACACAGGCACAGAGTCATCAGCATAAATCGATGTTTCCCGCTGCCTCCATAAAGTACCGCCGTCACGTCGTAAAAGCTGATGAGCCCGCGGCAACTAGCATCTGCACGCCTCCGCCTGCGGAGAAGCGGCTCCCACCTTTACCGCTGATTAACGGCGCTCTCCTGTTTCCACAATGCTATTTAAAGCAAAGAATGAATCAATTTCATATCTTGTGTTTTAATGTGGCGTATTTATTCTTCAATTGCGGGGATTTAATATGCCTGAGAAAGGAGGGATGGTGGGCGGAGAGGGATGGATGGATGGACGGAGAGGGGATGAAGGGGAAATAAGCAGATAAAAGGATATTTATGACACCTGGGTGAAAAATACACAGCTAAATACTGATTTACCCCCCACATACATACACCACACCAGATTACACAACAGCTTCTACTGTATGAGAAAAGATAAGGTACAAACACATTTACATTCATCATGCACAATCACATGTACTCTGCTTACTTTGAATTCACCTGTGGCTGCAGACTCTCACACACAAACACATGTTATTAACTCAATAACTCACACCGCTGTCAACACTAACGAGGCTAAAACAAACCCATCCCTCTTCACACTCTGTTTGCGCTTTAACAAAAAGCCCTTTTAGATTAGAGAAAGTGTCGGTGGGTTACGCATTGTTTCAGTGGCTGGAGGAGAAACACCTGCAGCAGCCTCAGCTGAGCAAACGTACCGACGGACTTCAACCGTCTCTCTTTCTCTCTGTGACTCGCTGTCCTTTTCTGTTTGTCTTTCTCTGAGAAATAAAGGGTGCACGAAGAGAAAATCATCCTCCCGACATACAGTACAAAAAAAACCTGAAGCAAGTCTGCTTTTCTATCTGTTCTTTGTATTTCTTTACAACCAGCAATTTTATCATTTTGCGGTTCAATAATTCAGGGCGAGGACAAAGATGTTAGTCAAGGAGAAGCACCACATTGTTAGAGCGCTGGAAAAAAATGATGGTTGAACTTGTTGACCCGGCTCAGATAAAACACCACAATAACCAGCTCCTGCTGAGACTTTAAAGGGGACAGATCATGAAAAACTCTCTCTTCAGTGCTTGTGCTCATACGTCTGGGTATCTGGAGAATCTACCAACCTACAAACTGTGAAATAAGACGACCACAGTCAGATTTAGCATCCCTTCCTATGTCACATGCATGCTCACTAGAATATACCGCCCACAGTTTGAGAACTACCTTTGCAACGTAGCCTCATACAACGGTTCGTATCTTACGAAAAGTTATCCCTCAAGTTTTCCTACAAATGTCCAAAAACATGCGTCAATTTCCGCTCGTTACATGCATGCAGTCTTTTCAAAATAAACTTACTTCTTGACAGGAAACTGCTTCGTTAGGTTTAGGAGAAGATGCTGGTTTTGGGTTAAACTAAATATGGAAGTGGCGTTACTTAAGTAAGGAAGTCACGTGACAAATAAATCAACGTTGTTTCTCAAATTTACATCGCGATCACAAAATCATCCAAGAAATGATTATGAAAACTACTATATAGCCGTCACCATCTTGGTTTTTGGCTGTTGCCATGAATGTTTTTAAAGGAAAGACCATCTGAAAATGTGCACCGTTATCCCCAATTGATATTATGATTCGATAGATACCTTTATCTGGAAAATCTTTTCATTTTGTCTACAGTCCATCCAGCTTTGTTTTTCCTCCCTCACTGCAGTTTTCACCCTCTTTCTCTCCCTCATTGTTCCATCCATCTCCTCCTCTCCTTCCTCCCCTCCTCTGACTCTGTCCATCATGTAGTTTAGTTCCAGTTTCAGGTTCAGCTGACCAAGCAGGAGCTCCCATTATGTCCTCAACACTCAGCCAGTGTGTGTGTGTGTGTGTCTGTAGTAGGAGTAGATGTGGGCATCTCTGCTGATAAGAGCTTCAGCAGGTTAGAGGTGAAGGTGCGCTGTGTGCACATAATGTGTGCAGCTTAACGAACCTTAATAAACTATCTTTGTTACAGATGTGACTCACTAACATGGAGAGGAAACATATTTTATCTTTGTGTTGTGTCATAACCCGGCAAAAAATGGGAACGGACGCAAAATGCCAAATAATATAAAGTATTTATTATAACAAAGAATATAAACTAGGGATCAAATTTGGGTATGGAGTGGCCGCGTGGCGTGCCATGGCATGGCGGCTGCCACGCGGGCCGGCTGCGGGATTCATGCGTCGGGTGTTCACACCAGCTGCGTTTCTGCTGCTGTCAGCTTTTTCTTTTTACATAGAGTTTACCTTTCATAATGGCGATTTCATTTCATTATAAATATAATTTATATTTATTTTAGACAGAGAAAGGTTAAGAAACATGTGGTAATTTGTAAATAATAGTAATAATCCACAATTAAAACCCCGTACTATATTCATTCATGGAGCTCTCCAAGTCACTGCATGTTCTACAACACTGTCCGGCACATATTTCAGAATAAAAGCCTTGTGTTAACAAATGAAGGAATTCTGTCCGCTTGAGGGGTTTTATTTTGAAATGAAAGCAGGAAGTGTTGATTTAAAAATTAATCTTTACTTTTTTTCATCTCCGTAACATTTTCTATAGATACAGACATTGAAACTGTAGTAATGTTGCTGATATGATGTCAATATAAAGTCAATATATCACTTTCAGTGTTGCTGCTGTGAACCGCTCGCTCGCGTCAAAAATAGGCGAGTCCTCGAATCTCTAGAAGAGACGCAGCTGAGACGCAGCAGAGCCGGGCGTCTCATGCGGGCTGTGTGGCTGCTCTAACCTGTTAACACAGACGCCAAAATAAAAAACAACAGGTAACGCGCTGCTGGCGTTCTCTTTGTGGCTGAGACTTTAGTTTGTGAAATCAGTCGTGTGAATGTGCTTGAATAATGTAGTGTGAGGTGTTGTGAAGTAAAAAGTCTAATAAAAGCAAAGCAGAAGGGTTTGCAGGCAGCCAGCAGGGAAAAAGAGAGAGAGAGCCACACAGGAAGCTGATCCTTTATATCCTATAGAGTCCAGGTCCTGGTCCAGGTCCAGGTGCGCTAGATCTGCTACCGACTCCAATCAGGCACCTTCAACAAAACAGAGACACATTACTGACACATCACACATCTGCAGATAAACAAGGGACTTGTGTGTCCTGCTGTTTCCACCTGGACATCGATAGAGCTACACCAAATGTCTTCTCCTGGAGGAGGAGATGCTCGCGACACGACTATTATCTGTTGGAATAAAACTTCATCCAAAAACCAGAAAGTCGTCAGATAACGAGGGATAGAGAGGAAAGAAAGAAAGAAAGAAAAGGAGATAATGTGACAGACTGAATTGAAAAGCCATTAATATGACTCATGTTGAACCTGCCTGTATAATGTTATGTGTTAATGGAGGCGTGGGTGGTAAGGGTTGATTCAGCTCAGAAAGGCAGTAATACTGTAAACCGCTCAGTAGTTTCCTTTATGGTTTTGAATTGGCCTTTATGCTGAGTTTCATCTCACTTCAGGAATCGCCCACGAGACTCTCTGCTGGAGGATTAAATGGCGGAATAAATAACTGTTTTTAGGTCAAGATTCCTCAAAAGGCCTCAGAGGAGTCAACAGTCTGTCAGGCCTCGTCTCTACTGGTCATCAGACTCTCTGGTTTCTCTAATGAACACAACAATGCTGGAGTCTAATAAAGCTTCATAGCTCTAAAGACGGCTTTTGAGGAACAAAACCTTAAATTGTAACCTCTTGAACCCAAATTCCCCCTTTAAAGAGCAACGTATGAAATTCATCATTTTATATACATCCTGTATATTTGTCGTTCAGCACTACATTTTAGCTGTCTTCCAACGTGTCCTCATACCGTGGTTCATATGATGTCTTACAATCATCATGTCTTGTGCTTTTTCCCACGAATGTCCAGCAACACTAGTGATCAGTGTTTCTCTGGTGTTCAGGCAAGAAAACGACTTGGTTAGGTTTAGGAAAAGATCGTAGCCGTTACCTTAGTTTTGTTGCGTGACTGTTTTGGAAAGTAACACAAATGATTTGCCACCTGTGGTTCTGGTGTTGTGAAGGAGACTTTAAGACACTATTAGACGCTATGTTTGAAGCATAACCAACGTGTTTGAATCTCTGACGTGATTTCTAGACGTAGGCGGCGGTTCAGGAGTATAGAACTGAGCTATAGTGTGAAACCTGGCAACCATCTTCTTCCTCATTAGGTCGTTTCCTCAGTTTACAGCCTTTTCTTCTCTCCTCTTAATGATGAGAGTGTTCTCCTCTTTTGTCCTTGATCGATATCTCCTCTCCTCCTCCTCCACCACTCCTCCTCTTCCTCCTCAACAATCCCTCAGTACTGAAGATGGAGGGGAACATTGTGTATTTCAGGAATGATGATGGAGCATTGTTAGGGCTGCACGTGTGTGTACATTTTATACAATACAAGAGCATGCATGTGTGTGTGTGTGCGTGTACATCCAGGTATATATTTGTGTGGAAGCAACTGCACATCCAGCCAGAAACCACATTAATCTTTCCAACAGGAATAGTGAAAGAAGTGGAGAGGACAGAGGAAGAGGAGGAGGAGGAGGAGGAAGGGTGCATGAAAGATATACTCCACCTCCCAAATTAAGAAGAGGCAAAAAAAAAAAAGCAGAAGTCTGGCTTTCATGAAGCATTAGAGAGATGATTAATTTGTCGTCTCGGAGAGAGAGAGAGGGATGGAGGGAGAGGTTGTGAAGAGGCCCTTCTGTCCTCCCTCGCCGTAATAGGATTGTTCGCTCACCGACTCGCTGATTAAAATGGAAATTCAACGCAACCGCCGACTCGCACATCTCTCTCCCTCTCTTTCACTCACACACAAACATCCGTACGATGTGGTTAATATGCAGGTGTGTGCAGACGAGGAGGAGGTGACCCGGAGTCCTTCGCTGAGGACTGGAAGAAGAAGAAGAAGGAGAGGAGAGGAAATGAAATAAACAAGTAGATAAAAGACGAATAGAGGGAGAAACAGAGCGACGGACAGAATATAGTGGATGTTTAGGCAGAATGAGTAATGAAGTGGGAGGAGTTGTTTAAAGAGTAAAAGTCTGTTTCATTGTCTGCAAAGACGTTCGTGTGCATTTGACGGATACTTCTTATTTTCTGAGTTCTTAGATGTGTTCTTTCTCTGCAAGATCATTTGCGTATATGAGCAGTGGATGCAGTATATTAGAATAAGAAGTATGGTCAACAATAACAACGATAGAAAACACTTTTTTTTAACGATGACGCTGCTTCTGCTTTTTTCTGTCGTGGTATCAATGTGGTAAAAGTGACAGCATGTTAAAGGACGCGTCCATCTGCGTTCTTTTCCAACGACTCAGCAGTGACGTAGGTTACCACAGGAAGCTAATCAATAAGGTTATTAATAATGTGAACGCCAGCACTCGCTGAGTCAACGTTAGTGGAGATGAGTTTGGAAATAACTGAAGGAAGTGAAGGTTGTATACTACCGAGTTCTGAGAGGTAAAATTACTGTTTTTGTGAATGGAGTCTGGTGGCTTTGAAGAGAGCGATATACCGGCTTCAGTTCCTCTCCTCTCCTCTCCTCGCCTCCTTCCTTGTTCCCTTCCCTCTTCTCGTCTCCACTTTGTTTTATTTCCTTGTTTCCTCTCCTTCCCTTCATCATTCCCTCTCTCCTATCACCTCTTTCCTTTCATCTCCTCTTTTCTCCTTTCATCCTCTCTTTTCCTTATCTTATATTTTCATCTTCTTGTTTCCTCTCCTCTCCCTCTCTCCTTGTCTCTTCTCTTCTTGTCATGTCCTCCTATCTTGCATCATCTTTCTCCTTTCCTCTCCTTGTTTCCTCTCCTCTCCTCTGCTTGTTTCCTCTATCCTTGTGTACTCACATCTTATCTCCTCATTTCCTCACCTGTCGTTTCATGCCCTTGTTTCCTTCCCTCTCCTTGTCTCCTTTCCTTCCCTCCTTTTCCCCTCACACTTTGTTTTATCTCTTTGTTTCCTCTCCTTTCTCTTTTCCTTATATCT
The DNA here is from genome assembly GCF_043250625.1 of Sebastes fasciatus. Lineage (NCBI taxonomy): Eukaryota > Metazoa > Chordata > Actinopteri > Perciformes > Sebastidae > Sebastes > Sebastes fasciatus. Next base: position 31,905,860 of record NC_133803.1, read on the forward strand.
CCTCGTGTCCTCTCTTTTTTCTCCTCATCTCCTTGTCTCCTTCCTTGTCCCCTTCCCTCTCCTCGTCTCCTCTACTCCCCTCCTTTTTTCCTCTCACTTTGTTTTATCTCCTTGTTTCCTCTCCTTTCCCTTCATCATTTCTTCTCTTCTCCTCTGTTTTCCTTCATGTCCTCTTTTCTGCTCTCCCATCCTCTTTTTTCTTCTATTTTCATCTCCTTGTTTCCTCTCCTCTCCATCTCTCATTGTCTTCTCTCTTCCCTTCCTTTTTTCCTCTCACATTGCTTTATCTCCTTGTTTCCTCTCCTCTCCTCTCCTCTACTCTCTTTTCCTTTTATCTCCCCATCTCCTCTCCAGGTTTCCTCTCCTCTACCCTCCTTTGCTCATTTCCTCTCCTCTGTTTCCTTTCATCTCCTCTTTCATCCCCTCTTCTTTCCTCGTGTCCTCTCTTCTCCTGATCTAAACCTCTCTGTGTGTCTTCGCCGTGTTGATGTATTTCAGATGTGAGTGTGCAGCGTTGTGAGGACAGAGCCGGAGGACGGCCTGCAGGAGGACGCCGTCTCAGAGACAACAGAGTGTCCGCTGTAGAGACTCTTTCTGTTTACTTGTTGTTTACCAGCTGTAGGTGACAACAAACTGTTTATGAGACATGAAGCAGCGTTTATGGGGCGTAGAGAAGAGAGAGGAGGAGGTGGGGAGAAGGGACGCCATATCTCCTGTTGGATCTCAGTGATTATCGGGATAAAGGTACCACTTTGTGCCGGAAAATCTCCTCTCACGCTCAAAGCTGGAAGGGATTTTCTTCTTTTCTTAGAAATACCGCAAACATGTCCGCCCGCCCCCCACCTCCGCCTCCCTCTTCTCAGGCTGGGAGCTGAATCCTGATAGAAATGACAAACTGCACTTTTTTATTTATTAAAAGAAAACAGCTTCCTCTTAAATGCCACCAGGAAGGAACAGCGCTGCTCACTCTGTAGCTGTAAAGGTCAAAGGTCGTGAGCGGTGTGTAGTGTTTCTCTTTTGGTTGGTTGAACAGATTTGTAGCTTTAACTGCAGGTTGATCTAAAAGAAAATGTGTCACAAACGACGCTGATAGATGTGAAAATGGTATTTTGAAGTGTTTCTCCAGGAAAAAGGGAAAGTGAACCAACGCCTTGGTTCTCCGTCGTGATCTTCATTTGAATGTAATCACCACTTAATTAAACGTACATGTGCTCAAAATCAAACAAAATTTGGCACACACATTAGAAGGGCTGAATTTTCGTATCTGATATGGTTCTTGTGCTTGGGTGTGGCAAAGGGCCTCAATAGCGGCGCCTCACAAACTTTCGTCAAAGCAGCCCTCGCGGTACGTTTCACTTAGATGTACCAAATTTGGTACGCACATGTATCACATGTAGACTTTAAAGAAAGTCTCTTGGGGCCAGGCTTTAAACCCAACAGGAAATCGAACATTTAGAATTTTGCGTGAATTTTTTGTGTATTTTTTACCATTTCCAGGCTCTGTACTTTAACAACTCCTCCTACAGATTTAACCGGATTTACTTCGGATTAGGTCAGTACAATCTGGAGACCTTTGTGATGAAAGGTTATTAAAACTTTGAGCTTTCATGAGACGGCCGGTCCGATGTATAGTGTCAGCGTCTATCTGTGAACTTGTGAAGATGTAAACAAAGTGAAACATGGCGTTGCTGCAAAAAGATTGCCAAATTTAAATAAATAAATACAATAGATTACGTTTATTTATGCATAAACGCATGCTTACATCCCGAAGAACACGAGCAAAAAAATCCTTAAATTAAAAAGAGATAGGGTCGCTAAAACATGTTGTCACTTAAAGTGGACTATCAGACGGATAAGCATCACACACACACACACACACACACACACACACACACACTGTGTCTGTCTCGCTCTCTGATCAGCAACATTTCCTCTCAATCCAGCCGACTCCCCGCGGAGCACAGCGACAGATACAGACAGAGAGAGAGAGAGAAGAGAGGAAATTGGAAAAAAAGGGTTTTGGATGCAGCAAGGATTGGACGTGACAATTTTCTGCCCCGCGGGGGTTTGGACATGCATGGGCGGTCTAATCCGCTAAGGAGGCCGCGACGGGGGGGGAACTCTTCACACCTCAGGGGTCAGAGAGCGACGCAGGGTTCGTTCCCGGGAGTGTGGCGGCCTGAGAGGAGCGAGGCCGGTCGAGGTTACGCCGCGTTCAAAGACCCTCAGTCCACCGTCGAGCCCTTTGTGTTAGTTTAACGTCTCCGGGGAGGACGAGAGAGACGGGATCAGTGATAATTAAATGACCTATAAATGTTTCCCCCTGGAAATTATTTTTCTTTTTAGGTGTCTAAAATCAGTTTTTCTGCTGATCCTGTCCACTCCCGCTTCACCTCGCCATCAGACAGCCCTTTCTGACGGGGAACTGAAGCCGTTATATCGCTGCCTTCAAAGCCACCAGACTCCATTCACAAAAACAGTAATTTAACCTCTCAGAACACGGGAGTTGCTGCCGGTTAGTTTGTTTGTGTTATTGTGTGACTTTCTGATCTGAACTAACGTGGCGTCCGCAGCAGTACGTTGCTTAGCTTCCTGCCGGTACTTCTGTCTGCTTCTCCAAACTGGGAGCACGCCGACCGCCATATAAGTTAATACACTGACTATAAGGATGTATATATATACTGTACATGTAGCAGCGTCATCATGCAGAAACCTACGTCAGGTCACCATGTGGGGAAATAGTTTTTAGAAGGACTTGAAGGGTAAATAGCATTCTGGGAAGCTACAGAATAAAATATAAAAACCTCTATAAATGGAGCTGCCCTTTAAATAGAGCTTTATGCTTTTTAACAACCAGAGAAAAATGAAGGTACTAGAACTCAGATATCAGGTGCATCTCTTGAAACGATGCTCGTCTTATCTTTGTTCACATCAACAGAAGCCTGCGGCGCAATCTCAGTACACGGCAGGATCTTTGTCACGCTGATTATCTGGATGTTACACTTTTAATACTTCTCTGTTCAAAGTAAAGAGGCACAGATATTTTATCAAATCTGAGAATCTAAATCTGAATCCTTCATCCTGATTCCCTCTTTGAGTCTATACTCGGGTTCTACATTTAAAAAATGAATATTAAATTGAGATATGATCACTTCTTGTTCGCTGAGAAGGCAGAAACACAAAAAGTTTGGAGTTGATACGGTATAAAAAATTGTTTTATAGAAATCCACATCAGGATTATCCACTTTTTTCACAAATGACTCAGCTAGTGCTAGCGTTTACATTATTCATAACCTTATTGATTAGCTTACTTCGGTAACCTACGTTCTGCTAACGGCTGCTAACGACTGCTAACGAACGGCTGTTTCTCACCCAGTAAACCGGGATGTAGCAGGTCAGAAGATGTCTGGACGTTACAGAACACGTGTTCTATATGTTCTTTAGGCATCTAGATAACACAGTGCCTCTGCTTCAGCAGCATATCCATGAATATATTTCAGCATGTAGTTCAGACTGAAACACAGCCACTGGCAGTCGGCTATTATGTTACCTAGATGTCTAAAAAAGTTACCCAGTGTTTGTCTGGCCGTGTGTTGATGATGTCAGTTGGAGAGGATGAGTGTTCAGGTGTAGAAAACGAGACAGACAGAAACCGGAGAGACGGATACATGCAGCGACAGAGAGAGGAGGCCATTAGGAGGAGGAGATAGAGAGTGGGAGTGATGGGAGTAATGGGCAAGACGGAGAGGCATGACAGTGAAGATTGTAAGGGACAACGAGGAGGGAGGGAGGAGAGGATGGAGAGGATTTCATCACACTAGTCGTGTCTCCGTACACTTATTGTTATGCACATTCTGAAGTATCTCATTAGCTGTATGGAAACAGCAACATTAGATAAAACTTCCTAAATTTTGCAAAAACAATGTTGTAATGTACGCTCGCTTGAGGTGTTTACATCGAAAGAGTTTGTTGAAAAAATGTTTGCTCCTCAGAGACGTTGCCGTCTTCTATTTTTCAGCCAGTTTTCATCATGTTAACAATCTCAATATATTCCACGGCAAATACAGAGCAGCACACTCAGAGTAGATTGCATTTGCAGGCCTTGCTTGCTGTCCAGCAGTAAATTACTTTCCTATTTGGATGGTTGCTTCAGGAATTTGCACTTTAACACAACTGTGATTTTGCGCCGCTGCGTCCAGAGCAGAAATCCAGTTAGAAAACACAGCTTCAGAGACAAAAAGCAGCTTTTCAGAGGAAGATAAACTTTTGGCTTCAGACAGTTTATCCATCATGCTCCTGTAGCAGAACCCCACCACCTGTAAATGCTCCTCAATTGACCACTTTGTTCATCCCGAGGATAAAAACGGGCCAAATGCTGCGACGACTGTTAGTTTGAAGTCGGTACGAGGAGAAGAGATGTGAATGGAAAGACTGGAGAGGAGGAAGGAAGGAAGGAAGCAGCGAGGAGGGAGGGGACACTTTGTTGAATGACCTCGCTCCTCCTGAGACAAATTTATCCTCCTTTTCTCTGTTTGTTGTTTTTGACAAATGAAAAGCAAACAGACAGAAGAAATGGACTCGAAAGACGGCGTAAAGCGACCTTGTCTGAGTCTCCGGTTTTTATTTCTGGTAAAAGAAATAAGAGTTAGAGGCAACTTTTCTAGACAGAACCACTCGCGTTATGACACACTGACGTGACAGAAACTTTTCTTCTGTACGACAAAAGCACGTTGACGTAAAACAATGATGAATTCACACTTTACTTACGCACACAGATAAGCACATAGTTTATCAATGCTGCCGTGACGCTGCAGCTAATCTCCAGTGACGTCCGACTCCCTCTGTTCTCTCAGGATAGTCTGATTAATCAGACGCACATGAAGAATTTAAACATGTATTGTACAAATACTTCTCTTTGAGGATCTTTAAGGATTAAAGAAGAAACACAGAAACACTCAGAGGGGTCATTGTATAGAACACGGTGCAAGTACACAGCACAACATATGTAAGGAGTGCAGCATCGCCCTGTCTGGGTTTATTTCACAACAATGACCCGCTAGCTGTACATTATCCCGCTTATTACACGGCTACTTAATGAAGAAATCAATAATTTGACACAAAAGCGGTCCGCCAGAGTCCGAAATCAGAATTGCGCCCATAGCAACGGTCTGTTATACATAGCAACGGTCTGCTATACAGAAATTACAGACCGCAGAACCCCGTGGTTGACCAATCAGAATCAAGTATTCAACACAGCCGTGTAATAATCTCATATAACGGTTCGTATGATATCTTATGAAAATATTATTCCTCATTTTTCGTGCGTTTTTCTACGAACGTCCAGCAACACGTGTCAATTTCTGCTCGTTACATGCATACACTCTTTTCAAAATAAACTTCCGTCACTGGAAACAACTTGGTTAGGAGTAGGAGAAGATGGTGGTTTGGGTTAAAATAACTCCGTAAGTGGCGTTACTTAAGTACGTAATTTACGTGACAAATAAATCAAGGTTGACTTCTGGTTTCCCACGGGACATGAACGGCGGTCTCCTGGTGATAGACTGGTGTTTTTTCGACACACCCATCCACCTTCAACCTCCTCCCAACATGTCGTTTGCCGCTCTTTTCCTGGTTCACGATGGTACATGGATTACACAGGTATTGATTTTCTGAGTTAAACACAAATGACAGTGCATTACTTTTCTTAGGTATAACTATGAACGGTGAGCCTGACACAGGACATACTGGACATCGAACAGACAAAAATGTACAACCTGTAACTTCATCAATAATAATTTTTTATTTATTTATTATTAATAAAAGATGGCACCAAACCACTAAGAAAACTGCATGGTTAATAACAACAATCCTTCTGGATTATTTCCAATAATTCCTCATAGACTGAAGGACTGATGTGGTTCAGGATTGCCAAGTAGCCAATTTCAACATTACGCACAGTCAGCAAAAACTGTTGTCTGGTCTTAAGAGGCACTCGGTATTAAAATATAAATAAAAAGAGAGAGAGAGAGGGAGAGACTCTCTCTCTCTCTCTCTCTCTCTCTCTCTCTCTCTCTCTCTCTCTCTCTGTTCTCTGCAGCTCTACTTAGAGGCCGTCAGCTCAGAAAGCTTTTATACTGGACAGACAGCTCAGCAGTGTTACTTACTATTGACTTCAAAGGATACCTGGACTCACCTTCCTCCTAACCTCACTAACCTCACTAACCTCTCTACACACCCTCTGTTTTCCTCTTTGTTCATCTCCACCTCTCTCTTAATAGTCTCTCTCTCTCTCACTTACTGTGATTATGTTGGGAAAGAAGCCAGAGAAATCTCTTACAGTCACATCACCCTCCACTCTGCTTCATCATTTACTCTCACACACACACACACACAGGCTGGCACAAACACAACATACGAAGATCCAGGAACACACAAACATCTCCGCAGCCTGTTATCAACAATTGATCCCAGCACTGTTCTAAAGCCGGGCATACGCTGTACGACTTTAGCCCGTTTCTGGCCCGAACTTTGAGCGGCACATCTCATGTTAGAGTTGGACCGAGTTTCAGTTTTGTCGGGCGTGGTCTGCCGTGCAGTGTACAGGGGGGACAGAGGACCGATTGACTCCTTCCGACCGGCCGTCGGACAGGCGGATGAATGTCTGAGAAGCCGATTCCACAATGTCAGCTCCTTTTTTCTGCTTTTATTACAGTAATCAGAGCTATCAAGATAACAATGTACAATAGATCTAGTAAAACGTAGCTAGCTTACCTCTAATCTGGGACTGAGCTGGGACACCGGCACGAGTCCTTCACATTAAAAGCGGTCTAAAGGCTGATAGAGGAAACACAGAACGTTGTGGAAGGTCTCATTTTTTAGGCTAAGTTACAACCTGTTCCCTCATTTACAACAATTTATATGTGTAATAAGTTACATATAGTCCCTTTAAAAAGAAGAAAAACAACACATTTTTGAACAAAATTCACGTCTTTTGTTTTTAAACTTACTGTCCAGCTTGTTGTTTAGATACTTGAGCAGCTTCTCCACCAGATAGTCACAGATGTGTAGTAACGTGACCGTTACTTGACTTCACTGTTTACTGAAGTGTGAATTTTAATGACCTTTAACACGACTAACTGGTAATTTCCTGGAGGAAATAGAGTCTTGTAAACACACTTGTGAGTGTGTGTGTGTGTGTGTGTGTATATGTATATGTATATGTATATGTATATGTGTGTGCTCATTTTATCAAGGTTTGTGTGCACTGTTGATCAAAGAAACTACACAAACTAAAGTGCTGTTGCTTTGGAAACCGCTCTGACCGTCGCCACCGTTAAGTAAATAAGGGAGTGAATATTTGTGCATGTCATGGTCAAAGTGTGTGTGTGTGTGTGTGTGTGTGTGTGTGTGTGTGTGTGTGTGTGTGTGTGTGTGTGTGTGTGTGTGTGTGTGTGTGTGTGTGTCTTCTCTATGTTTGTACCAAGGTGGTCGTAGTACTGTTGTTGTGTTAAATTGATAACTACTCTGACAGCAGCCTACTGAGTTGATGCCTGCGGGGTGCCCAACACTCTTAGTAATGAACTATTTGGACAAACATTTGTTGTTCTTTTAAGCCTTTATTTTAGTGCTGTCAATTAAAATATTTAATCGCTTAATCGCATGATTGTCCATAGTTAATTGTGATTAATTGCAAATTAATCGCACATTTTTTATCTGTTCAAAATGTACCTTAGAGGGAAATTTGTCAAGTATTTAATACTCTTATCAACATGGGAGTGGACAAATATGCTGCTTTATGCAAATGTATGTATATATTAATTATTGGAAATCAATTAACAACACAAAACAATGACAGATATTGTCCAGAAACCCTCACAGGTACTGCATTTAGCATAAAACAATATGCTCAAATCATAACATGACAAACTGCAGCCCAACAGGCAACAACAGCTGTCAGTGTGTCAGTGTGCTGACTTGACTATGACTTGCCCCAAACTGCATGTGATTATCATAAAGTGGGCATGTCTGTAAAGGGGAGACTCGTGGGTACCCATAGAACCCATTTACATTCACACATCTGGAGGTCAGAGGTCAAGGGGCCCCTTTGAAAATGACCATGACAGTTCTTCCTGTAGCATTGGATTCATTAGGTGTTCTAGTTTCATATGATCCGATGGTCTAATTTGTCATGTAAACAAGAAATTCCTAAAGTATAAGTGTCATTTGAGGCTTCCAGTCGTCACATCAACTGACGGTTTTGCTCATCACTCAGAGCCGAGAGGAAGAGGATCAGAAACAATAAAGTAAAGGGAAGTAATCCAGGAGAGGGTTAAAATATGTGTGTAGAACAAAGTAAGATCAGATGATTTTGAGCTGTTTTTATGTTTATATATATACTGTATATACTGTTTGCAGTGTGTGTGTGTGTGTGTGTGTGTCTCTGTGTGTGTGTTCCTCACAGACCACAGGGTCAATCTCTGTGACCTCTGCGGTACGGAGAGGCAGAAAGGTCAAACTGGATCGATAGCTCAATGACTCTCCTCCTTGTTGTGTATTCAGAAGTAAAGAAACACGATAGCAGCCATTAAATATCATTATACAGACAGTAAGACTCACTATATACAGTCCCTAAGGCGCTCTGCAGGATGGTTATTATAGTAAGGGGATTTTTATTTAATTATTAATTAGGGGTTAGCTTGTTATTGTGCAAATATTCCGTAGTTCCTCACTGTTCCAGTTTTGTCTTTATCTCATATTCACTTGCTTTATATTATTCTATACCGTCCTTGCAACCCTGTCTCCTACAAAATGATGTTCCCATACAACTAAACTGCATTCTTAATTATGTTTAAAGGGAAACGTGTTTTCTCCCGGATTACGGTCGCCGTTTTAATCAGTTTTAAACAGTTTTAAAGACGTGTGTTACAACAAAACTACTTGATTAGGTTTAGTAAAAAACAGGGCTGTCAAAGTTAACATGTTAATAACGCCACTAATTTCTTTAACACATTAACGCAACTTGTGATTTTTAGGTTGTGGCGGGCTCAGTTTTAAAGCTAGACTGAAGATACTGGTATCATATGAAACTAGAAAACCTAAAGAATCCATTAGTACCAACCGTGACATACTAGCTTGTTGCAAAGGAGGCTCAAAAATGCTCCAAACTTGCGCAAAAGTTTGTCGAGGAACATTAACTTGACAGCCTTACCATGAACCTTTCCTTTTATGCTGTTTCATTAAATGTAGTTTGCCTTCACTTCATGTTTGCATCTTTGTACTCTGTCCAGTGTGTACTCGTTGTGCACTTGTTTGTTTATGCATCATTATGTGTGTGTGTGTTTTGTGTGTGCAGGCGGTGCCGAAGCCCATCGCCATGGAGCCGTGTTGGGGGAGCCGAGCAGGTGTCCTGACGGTGCTGCTGTATCTGCCCAGAGTCCCGTCTGGAATCCCTCCACCAGGACAGTCTGGTAGGATTCACACTGATACACTCGAGTAAACCACATAGAGAAGTGTTATTCCATCTCCTCAGTTCATGTGGTATTCGTAAATTTGTCTCAAATGAGCTGATTGGGACAATTGTGATGATTGATGAGGTTTCACGTTGGCATATTGGCTGTAAATACCCAAAGCTTCTGTGCACATGCTGTTGTACGTTTTCGTTTTGCAAGTTTCAAACTTATTTGGTGCCGTATTTTCCCTAAACTACGTCTGCAGTTGTCATATATGTTTTTTTTTGAGGGATTGCCTTCTAATTTGATATTGGCCTGTTAACGGTTCTCTATGTGCTTGGCATGTATTGTCTAGTACACAGCTTTAGCATAGCGTAGCTGTAGCACTCACTTTTTTTGCTTCATCATGCTGTGAATGACGCTGTTTCAATTAGAGCTTTGATTCTCTGTCTGGACTCGATTGGGCCCAGTTTCCAGAAATGTTATACAATCTCTATTTTAGGGCTGTTCTGAATAGTTCGAAGTTTCATTCATAATGTTGGCCTTCAAATCTAAATCAACAGTAGAGTGCTGTGCTGTTTTTGCATGTCTGTTAATTATGTTAAACCCGATATTTCTGAAAAATTAGGCTACACTAATCAGTGTTTCCTCTTTATTCATTCTGCAGCGCAATAATTAGTTTAATATCCTCTGCTCTATAGATAACGTTGTCGGTACCGGTAACAACCATGCTCGGTAGTGAATAGTAGGCTATTATAGTATTTGTAGATTTAGTTTTCCAGTGGAGGCTGCGTTGGTTTGTTTCTACCTCGTGTGATCGCAAACATGTCCAATAACTCCAGAGCGTTTTAAAGTCCAAAACATTTATTGAAAAAAAGATGTAATCACTTCCAAAATTCACAACATGTTTTCATCTGATGAAATATCCTGCTTGAAACCATATTGTTGGCGTTTAGCCTGACAAAATCAACATTTTCGTTGCAGTTAACAAACTGTTTACACTCCCGCTCGCTGCACACAAAGGCGCACCTGTATTAACGGTCAATAAGACGCTTGTTGTATATCATGTCACAAATGTCTGTTACATTTATATATAGGCCTATATACAGTATATGCGTGTGGTGCTAGATTATGTTAAAGTGTCATTTTAACATCAACATTACTGGGCATCTATACGCTTGATTAATGCATCATTATGTCCTAATGATGCGGCACTTCTTGTTTGTGTTTCGGTGACTAGACGTAGTTTGGAGACCTCATCGGGGATTCCTCCTGGTGACAGATCTTGTAGTGTGTGACTTCCTGTCTCCGGTCAGTCATGTAGTATGAAAACCACGAGTTGTGTAGTGAGAACATTACTGAGATCTTAGGACTTTGAAAGTCGTGTAGTGTGAACTTGGCTTAATATTATGTTTTTTATTGGGTAAAAAGTGCTGCCTCCATCATACTTTGTGCTGATAATTTAGATAAAGGCAGGTGCATAATGACCAGCTGGCACTATCAGCAGACGGTATTTATGTCCAACTGTCAGACACTTACCAGACACCGCTAATGTCCCTTTTTACGATTACATGTAACTACTACTACTGCTGATTCCTCCATTTCCATTTGATTGTCGCCGTTGTTGTAAACTGTCAGCTGTCTCTCCGATCCATGAAACCCCACATCTCCGTCATTGTAGGCTCACAAAGACACCGTTCACGCCATTTGTGATCCTTTTACAAGCGGAGCTGTTTTTCAGCAGCTGTCTAACAAGACTCCAGATGTGGCGGGCGGTGCTTGTTGCGTGCCTCGCGGCGGCCTCCTCCCGTCAGCTCACATGTAAAACGGGCTGTGGCAGTTTAAATGAAAGCAGAGTAAACACACTAAAATGTGATGGCATCATCATCTCAACTTCACCGAGTCATACAGTTGTAGAAATACATGTTTGATGTGTGGATTTATCCACCGTCTCTGTTTGTTCTGTTCTGCAACAGTATGTTGCTGTTAGGAGATCATACTACGTCTTGCTATCTGAATACATTGAGGACACGTTGGCCTGGTAACCATTGATTTGGTGATCTGCAGGTTAAAGGACCTCCTCTGTGGGTTTATTCAATAGAGAGGAAAAAAATAATTACGGTAGTCAAAGGAGAGAGACAAATATGATTTTGAACCCTGTGTGCATTGTGCCATGATCACACGTTTGTCAATTTAAAACATAATTTTGCAAGAGAGTCTCTGTTTGTCGTAGTATCATGTTAGTTTTGTGCGAAACCGCTCAGTGAACTACACTCTCGTCTCGCACAATATACGTCACTAGCTAGCTAACTGAGCTATGTTCTGGGTCTGAGAAGTGAAGCCAATGTTGAAGTGTCTCCAGCTTGCATTCTTTCTAACAGCCAGCAGGGGGCGACTCCTCTGGTTGTATAGAAGTCTATGAGAAAATTAGCCTACTTCTCACTTGATTTATTACCTCAGTAAACATTGTAAACATGAGTTTATGGTCTCAATCGCTAGTTTCAAGTCTTCTTCAATACAGCATGATGTTCATTTAGTAAATTATGGTCCCATTTAGAGTCAGATAGACCATAAAGCAGGGGATGCTTTAGGGCGGGGCTACCTTGTGATTGACAGGTCGCTACCACGGCATTGTCCGGTCTGGGAGTTGTCCATGTTTTCGTCTTTAAACTTTAACCCTTTCAAAGTGTGTTTTTAAGTTAATTATAACATTACTAAGCTCAACCCTCTCGTGTCACTTTTGGTTGCAAAAATTCAACATACCAAGATGGCGACGTCCAAAATGCTGAACTTGAGGCTTCAAAACCGTAGTCCACAAACCAACCGGTGACTACGTCCACTTCTTATACTATGTGTTCAATGCACAAATGTAACATTATCTTACCTGATGTGTTTTATCCAGCAAACTCCTGGTCGTTTTATCAGCTTGAACTTGACTAACTTTAACTTGAAAATTGATCTCAGCGGTATGAATTCTGTCTTCATGTCAACCATTACAGTCAATGGAAATAGAGCATCTTTAAACATCAGTTGTGGAGTAATCAATCATCGATTGTTAAAGTCATAGTGTGAAGTGGTTGTATCCTCCAGGCAGTACACTCACCAAGATAGACACTTGTCCTTGGTGTCTGAGGATGTGAGTTTGAGACCCGATTGAGGCTGAATGAAAATGCTAAAGCCTGAAAGGTTTAATGATGATGGGCCATCCGGTATTTCTCATTTATCTTCCTTCTTTTTCTTTTATAATCTTCCTCCTTCTTCTTCCTCAACATTGCCAACGTGTTCGCTTCTCTCGCAGGTACTTCCTGTTTCCAGACTTTCAGTTTGAGCTGAAATATTTTGTTGATTAATCGATTTGTTGATCGGCAGAAAATCAATTTAACATTTTGACATTTTGAGTTGCTGACAAAAGTAATTTACTGGTTCTAGCTTCAGATTGTTTTTATATCTTTGTTACTTGAATATCTTTGGGTTTTGCTCTTGGTAATTTTGATTGTTTGTTTTCACAGTTTTCTGACATTTTCTAGACTTAACTCTGAAACGGTGAATGGTCTGAAGTTTTTGGTCTGTTAAAGTTAAAGTCAGCTGCTTTCTGTTTTCATTTGTGATGTCATTGTTTCACTGCTGGAAGGCGCTTTAGGAAATTCTTCTTAACTCTTAAACTACACTATATTAATGCAGAAAGCAGATACGGTTAAAAATCAAACTGTTTTCATATTGTGATTCTTCTTTCTTTTAGCGTCAGCAGCGATATAATGAATTATTCAGATAAACTCTTGACATATGGCACCTTTTAAAGGAGTTCTGATGTGGTTAGACCTGCCTGGTTTCCATCCAACACTTACTGTTGGATCAATTGTTCCCCTAAATGAGACATCCTGACGTTCCACAGTCAGAGCTCAAGTTGCCGCTATAGACGGACGACACGCGATATTCCCCATTCGCTCCAGCCGACCACCACGCGGCTGTAGAAATCACTGAAAAGACAGCAGCGCTTCCCTTCAGACCTGACCGAGAGACCCGGAGCACCGTTATGCGCCGTCAGCATGAGGCCAATCTGCTCTCCCTTCAGCTCATCTTCCACCTCGGTCCACCTCTCTCTTTATATTTTCCTTCTCCCCTGCTGCAGCTTTGTGGGAGACTGCTGTCAGTGGATGTAGGCCTACTGTATGTAACTGGAGCAGGTGTGAGAAGCCTCTGTTCCTCCAGACAGGAAGCAGAGACTTCAACACGGCGAGTAACCTGACAGAGGAAACGAGCAGAGCAGACGGAAAATCAGGCACTTTGCAAGAAAGCATTTCTCTCAAACTGGAGGGAGGTTTATGTTGAAGACTTTAACACGTATGAACAGCCTCTGTAGTCTCATAAAGAGGAGGGAATGAAGTCTGAGAGTGAGAAAGAGAGCATAAGAGACAGAAAATGAAAGTTTGCTACACCCAGACGTAATTATGATAATAAAAAATACCCTGAAGAGGTTAATGGTAACTTGGAGATTGGTGAGCGTTGAGCTAGATACGTTCGCTACATGCTATCTTAGCCTTCTTAAGTAATATAAGAATAAACAAACAACTCTGTTACATCACACAATCACAAACACAAGCAGAAGAGCCGTCACTAAAGCACCTTTTGTGATTTGAGTTCAAATCGGATAGGCTATCTCTCTAGTCTTTGTGCTACTGGGTTAACCTTTGTGTTACTGGGTTAGTCTTTGTGCTACTGGGTTAGTCTTTGTGTTACTGGGTTAGTCTTTGTGTTACTGGGTTAGTCTTTGTGTTACTGGGTTAGTCTTTGTGCTACTGGGTTAGTCTTTGTGTTACTGGGTTAGTCTTTGTGCTACTGGGTTAGTCTTTGTGTTACTGGGTTAGTCTTTGTGTTACTGGGTTAGTCTTTGTGTTACTGGGTTAGTCTTTGTGCTACTGGGTTAGTCTTTGTGTTACTGGGTTAGTCTTTGTGCTACTGGGTTAGTCTTTGTGTTACTGGGTTAGTCTTTGTGTTACTGGGTTAGTCTTTGTGCTACTGGGTTAACCTTTGTGCTACTGGGTTAGTCTTTGTGTTACTGGGTTAACCTTTGTGCTACTGGGTTAGTCTTTGTGCTACTGGGTTAGCCTTTGTGTTACTGGGTTAACCTTTGTGCTACTGGGTTAGTCTTTGTGATACTGGGTTAGTCTTTGTGTTACTGGGTTAACCTTTGTGTTACTGGGTTAGTCTTTGTGTTACTGGTTTAGCCTTTGTGCTACTGGGTTAGCCTTTGTGCTACTGGTTTAACCTTTATGCTACTGGGTTAGTCTTTGTGTTACTGGGTTAGTCTTTGTGTTACTGGTTTAGCCTTTGTGCTACTGGGTTAGCCTTTGTGCTACTGGTTTAACCTTTATGCTACTGGGTTAGTCTTTGTGTTACTGGGTTAGCTTTTGCATTACTGGTTTAGCCTTTGTGCTAACGTTACTGGGTTAGCCTTTGTGCTAACGTTACTGGGTTAGCCTTTGTGCTAACGTTACTGGGTTAGCCTTTGTGCTAACGTTTTCAAACCTTAACTGGAACAGACACCGGGAGCTATATTTTTGCTTTATGTTTTCATAATGAAATTACAGTGCGGGATTTCGGCCAATAGGTATAGAGGGTTATTGGCCGAAATCCCGCCCTGTAATTTCAGATGACCAAACTGCAGATAAAACCAGGTTAAAGACATTTAAATTGCTTAAAGACTGTGTCCGTGTATCAGAGTGAAACTGGTGTTTTTCTTTCTATCCACTACCTGATGTTTTGGACATTAGCTCATCACAGCAGCAGCAGACTAATTTTCAGGAAATTAGGACCAATAAGAGGCTTGACAGTTCTCATCGGGAGGCTCTCTGGGGGACGTCTGTTGTTTTTCTCATCAAATCAATAAAATAGCTGTCGTTGTTACCAGCGTTTGAAGCCTGGAGTCGATGTCTTCTTGTGTGCTTCTGTAGTGATCACAGAGTGATGATGATCGCAGATGTAACCACACGTGATAGAACTTCAAACGCACCAAGGAGCTGATAAAAGTCTTAAAAAGAAATCGCCCACCCATCATCCGTCCCCAGTCTATCCTCCCACCGCCGCTCCCCGGAGGACACCCTGCGTCGGGTCAGACAGCAGTCCTCCATTGATGTTAGCATGTATGAACGTGAAGCCACTGCGGGCTAGCTCCGCCTCCTCAGTGGGAGACACTTCAAGAGGAATCCTCGATGAGAGAGACGATTTTAGCTCGCCTTCCCTCGCACCGTCTTCTCTTTGTTTTCTTCTCGTCGTTCTCTGCTCTGCTCCCCCGAGGTGTTACCAATAACTGACCCTTTATATGTAAGAGATGGAAAAAGAGGAGACACCATGTTGGTTTCAGAAGAGGAAAGAAAGAAAGAGAAGAGTGCAGCAGAAGCTTTACAATTTTCTCAGCTGCCAATTTCTCAACCCTCATCCCTCACTCTGTCTTGTTCGTTATTTCTCTCTTTCTGTATCACTCTTTTTGCTTCAGGCCTCGGACCCAGAGAGTGGTACTAAAGTGTCTGTTTTGGTGATGAGTCACTGAGATTAACAGTGATAACTATATGGAGATTGTCAGAACCTGTAGATACCTTATCACCTATTGTTATCTATGTAAGTACATATGTCGGTAGCTGTGGCGAGATGTGTGTCAGCGTGGGTTTGACAGGCTGCTTTACGAAGCCCGGTCAGGCTTGCAAACCCTCCAGAGACTCCCGTTTTTCATCGCTCTCTCCCGGTTTCCTCCTGGGGTCACAATTCTCCTGTATTTCTCCCAATTTATGGCACATTTTTTTTTCCTTTTCGTTATCTCAGCCTGTTTCTAGGAACTGAACAGAGTGTATAATACCTACTGTTTCCACCCGGACGACAATAGAGCTACACCAACTGTCGTTTCCCGACGGAAGAGAGCAGTCTATGCTCGCGACACAGCGCAGTTTGAGCTCATGCATGGATGTATTAAGAGAATTGGATACAGCGTTGAAGGCGAGGCCCCCGTTCATTCCTATGAAAGTTGCCTAGTGGCACATGAATACAAAATGGCTCGACTTCCGTCTGGAAAAGTACCCGGATCTTCCGGCGATCTTCAGCATCCATTGGGCCCATGGAGCATGCTGCGCAGTAGCGTCGGCTCGGTCACATGACTCGGTCACGCTGTCGTCGCGGTCTGGGTCTCAGTCACATGAACGGAGGAAGGGAAATAACTCTGGATTCAACTATTAGTGCATTTAACAACTTTTAGGACCTAATGATTTAAATAAGTCTCTTCCTCAATGTAAGTCTATGGAAAAAAGTATTTTTGGGCCCAATGGCATGACGTGACGGACACGGAAGTTGTAGCCTAAATACGGCAGCGACATTGTTGTAAAAGGATCAAAAGGATGCCATGCTTTGTCAGGTCTGTCCGCAAGACGACAAGCCAACAACTTTTAAAATGCTTGTTTTCTGAATGGAGTTTGGATGGATCAGTGCCAGGCTGCTTGATCAAAAGGATGCCGAAATAACTAAATAATGATGCCGATTTGTATAGTAAATATGGCAGTGATGTTGTTGTTTCTACCATAGACAGTCTGTGGTTTCACACATACATTTATACAGAGTTTTGTCCGGTCTCTGTACAGATATGATGTACTATCGTAGCTCTGGGTGACCACAGACACATACAAGATTAATTTCCTCCATATCTAATTCAACAACGTCAGGACGTCAGTGACGACAGGAGGAGAATCTCAACGCTGATAGGCGTCTGTTCACCTCTTTGCATTGATTTTGTATGTGATCGTGTAGCGCGAAAAGTTTGCTTCGCTCTTGGTGTGAACATCATTACTGCATGATAGTTTTGAAAATAGCGTAGATTTTCTTTTAGCATGTTGTATTAGCTCAGCTTTGAGTGTCAAACTCTGCGTCCCTCTCTCTGTCTCTAGTCTGTGTGATGAGATTACAAGCTGCAGAAGTAGAGGAGGTCTCTGAGCTCTCGTACGGCCTTTTCTTCGCTCTAAACCAGCGAGACTCGCATGCACAACACACACACACACACCGCCGTGTTTAAAGCCAAATCAAATTCTGTGATAAAAGAATAATTTTTTTCATGAATCCCGACCCCAATAATCCAACCAGTGAATAGAGGCGACTCTCTGACAGCTGCTGTCAGCCAAATAGCGGTGGACGAGTCACACATGGCGCCTGCCTTCGAGAGCGACTCGTACAGGAGAGGAACAGCTTGACCACTGGGCAACTGTTTGATTCAAAGTCACGGCGGCCTGACATGATGGACAAAGCAGGAGAAAAAGACTTGACAGTCAGGAGAGGGAGGGATGGATGGAAAGAAAGGGGGGAATAAGATCTTATTTTTGGCTCCAGTCCTCCTTCTCCTGTCAGTTTTATGCTGTGCCTCCCACGGCTGCAGTTGTTTCATATTTTAATGTCTGAAATAAAATGGGACTCAATCAGCGGTTATGGGTTTACCAGGCTGCTCTTATTCTCAATTTGGTTGGAGTTGTTGAGGATGAAGAGAAAGAAAAAGACTCTCTCTCTCTCTCTCTCTTGAGCTTAGATAGTGGGTCAATAGAGACAGAGCCATGCAGTATTCTCAGCCTGCACTAATCTGCCTATTCAGCACCAGAGATAGAGCCGGGAATATCTGAGAGGGGTAGAAAGAGGAAGAAAATACAGGTACTGTAAGAAGTCTTTATGATTAAAAATAGAAAAGAGCAGCGTGAGAGAGAAAAGAGGTATTAGAAGGCTGAGAGGTTCGATTAGAGAGATTGGTGTAGAAATACTGGAAGTGAAAACACATGGAAAGTTTGAGAGATCCAGACGGAGACGTAGATGAGTGATTGAAGGAGTTGTTAAATAAGTGCAGTAAGTGGTAAGAGTCCATGTCGACGCCCCCTCACCCATAAAACCACATTTGCATATTGCCGCAGCGAAAGCTGAGATGATAAGTCCTTGTGGTTATGCTTTGATAAATCCACTCCTGGTTTCCTCTAAATCAACTGAGAAGTAGGAAGAAAATATTATAATCCTCCCTCTTTGCTTTACTTCCTCACCACTGCTCTCCGCTCTATCCCTTCACAATCTTTCTATGTCTTTCAGTGCTTTCATGTTGTGACATTCAGTTGTTGCACAAATTTATGGAATTTCAGCAAAATAACATTTTAATTAACTCTCATCTCCATCAACTATCTCTATGTTGAACATGTTGAACAGTAGGTTTAAAAGATTACACATCTAACTAAGCAACAGCAACCGATCAGGCTGTTCTCAAACACCGTTCGTAGCATGCCAGTTTTACTTCCTGTTTTTTGGTTAACGTTCTTTCTCAAACAGAGAACGGGGGTGTGGTTAATAGTCAGACGTAATTCATCACGACGGCAACCAGATTGCATCGTTTTTCAACCCAGTTTAGATGAATTTACTGTTTATCAGCCCACAAATGAGACAAGAATTATCTCAACACGCCGACTCTCTCTCACTCGCTCTCTTCTTCGGCCATCTTCAGCCGCACACCCGCACGTCAACCACAGCTCTCCGGAGGACGGATAAACATGTTGCCGAGGTCCACCGTTTGAAATGCATGAATTTCGGGACATTTTGGTGGTGCACCGTCCACCAGCACCGGCCGCTCTCTCCTCAGCTCCAGCATCGACACCGCACCGGGCTGCACTGAGATTTATTTATTTCTCTAACGGGACTTTTCTCTGGTTTTCTTTTGGGCTGAAAGTTGTGCTCCCCGCCATTCGGACCTGTTAGAGGCCCGCAATCCTCCGGTATCGGCTGCTTTCCGTTGATTTATCTCCAGCAGGAGGAGACGTTGAAGAAGAGAGCGAGTGAGAGAGAGACAGTCAGTATGTTGTGTTAATTCTGACGGTGGGATTTCATGTAATTCATTGCGTTGATTTCAACCGTTCTCGGCACACACAAACTCCATTGTGAAAAAAAACACACTAAACTAAGATGAAGGATCCAAAAATATAAATGAAACCCCCTCAGGTAGCTGATGTAAGAAGCTGGGCTAGCTAACTACAGCTAACTAGCTAATTAACTAAAAGATAAACTGACAGACAGATAAACAGATTCATCGGTTTGCTGCTCAGACTCAAACAAGCATGAGTGAACCAGCAGCTTGGAGGATGACCTTTGACCTGCAGCTTCTACTATAGTCAGACGTCATATTCTCATTTTAGCAACAACCTTCTTTTTTTTTTTAACTTTGATCACAAAATCAAGTCCGATCAACTTAGTCAGGAAATTACTCAAATAAATATGAAATATCAGGAATGCAAAAATGCACTGGAGGGGGGCTTTAAGTAATGCCATTTCTGTACTTATTTTAAAAAGTGCTGACCAATAAATCATATTTTCGTCGTCGTCTGAGCTTGAGTCAGGGATGTTACAGTTACTTAGAGCCCCGACTCCTCGACTTTTTTTAATCTTTATTTTCTGGCCTTTCTGATGGAGTGAAGGTCACTACCAGTCATCAGTACCACGGCAGTTCTCTCTAAAATAGAGGAAGCAGAAGCAGGTTCCATCAGTGTGCATGTCTTTGTCAATATATCAACTTTTCTACCTCAGCCAAGCAGAAAACCTTATTGTTTTTGTGACTATCTTCCATAATGTGGGCGTTCCCACCCAGATATTGTGCATGAAAAACAGGTGGATGGAAATGTGTCTCTGAATGTGAAATGATATCGTCTGTGTTCTTCAGGTTCTGTATTTGTTGGCGTCTTATTCTCCCTACACCCCTCCTCTCTCTGTCTCAGTCCTGACAAAGCATATTCAGCCTTTTGCTGTATCATTCTCACTTTGGCCGTCTTCCTACAGGGAGGAAAAAGTCTAATTTATTATCCCCAGACAGAAAATAGATTTTGGTCATTTGCATTAAAAAACATAAGAGTCTAATATGAGACAACACTTGGATTAATTAAGTAAAACTCTGCTGGCTTATTTTGTTCTGTTCCAGTCTAATTAAAGGAACAAAGAAAGCTTTTGCATCTCCTGCTGCTTAATAAATTGCTCAGTTAATGAATGAAGAAGGTCAGAAAGATTGTCGAGACTCATATTTATCTTAGACTAGCGTCTGTGTACAGTTGTGCAAATTTAGATTGATCAACCCCTGTGTCTTGTTTAAAGTATAGAAAAGAAAAGAGAGACCTTTTAGTTTTAGCAGCAGTTAGGTGTATCTTAAAAGTCCTGTCCTACACTGTTGTTACTGTTATAATGAACAAAACCCAGTTGTTTCCTCTCTATTTAGTTATTAGTAAGATGCATGTTATTGAGATGGCTTTGGAGTTGTTGTTTTTTTTAAAGGGCGGGTCTATCTGTGTTCTCTCCAAATGGAAACATCCATTCAGCCGTTAGCAGAAAGCAGTGACGTAGGTTACCACAGTAAGCTAATCAATAAGGTTATGAATGATGTGAACGCTAGCACTAGCTGAGTCAACATTAGCGGAGCTAAGTTTGGAAATAACTGAAAGGGTTAGTTCAGATGTTTTGAAGTGGGGATGTACTGAATGTATACTTTTGTGTTCTGAGAGGTGAAATTACTGTTTTTGTGAATAGGGTGAATGGAGTCTGGTGGCTTTGAAGAGAGCGATATAACGGCTTCAGTTCCCCGTCAGAAAGGGCTGTCTGATGGCGAAGTAAAGCAACTGTGCCCTTTCTGACGGGGAACTGAAGCCGTTATATCGCTGTCTTCAAAGCCACCAGACTCCATTCACAAAAACAGTAATTTAACCTCTCAGAACAGGGGAGTTGCTGGTCTGCCGCTGCCTTGATTGTGTGACTTTCTGATCTGAACTAACGTGGCGTCCACAGCGGTACGTTGCTTAGCTTCCTGCCGGTACTTCTGTCTGCTTCTCCAAACTGACCGCCATCTAAGTTACTGTATTAATACACTGACTATAAGGATGTATATATACTGTACATGTAGCAGCGTCATCATGCAGAAACCTACGTCAGGTCACCATGTGGGAAAAAGGTTTTAGAAGGGCTTGAAGGGGAAATAGCATTTTGACGCTGAAACATACTTTGACCAAAATGTGAATATTGGGATTTGAATACAGAATGATATAAAAACCTAAAAAAAACCTAAAATAATAACAATGGACCCGCCCTTTAAAGCTAAGCTAACGTTTTCCTTCTGCTTCCAGTCTCTGTTTTAAACTTGGCTCAACATAAATATATACAGTACATATATAGATATATGTACTGTATATATATACTGTATATATTTATGTTCATCAACATAAATATATACAGTATATATATATATACTGTATATATTTATGTTGATCTCCTCAGGTGTTTCTCTTTCCTAGCCCCTCTCAGACTCAGACTACTGACCTGTAAGCGTTGCCGTAGCACCGGTGTCCTTTTCTTCCTCTCTCTCTCGTCGACCTCCTCACCCTCCTCCCTGCCTCCCTGCCTCCCACCGCCTCCCTCTGGGTGTCTGACTGGATAGATGCTTGACAGGAATTGGAGGGCAGCGCTCGGAGACTCAGCTCCGTTGACCCAGAATGGATCTCCGATACTTTGATCCTCTCTGTCTTTGAAACCGTCCACCCCACCGGGATGCTCTCTCATGTCGACCCCCGACTCCTTCATCTGTCTGCTTGTTGACTTTTAGTCAAATACTCAGTGGCATTTTACTCTCAGCCAACTCCTGTGTTTATTATGTGGACTTTAAGGTTTGACCATATCAGGTTACTTTTACCTAAGTTGTTGTTTTCGCCGCTCTTTATTTGTTCAACACAGTCTCTCAGCAGTTCGTGAAATAGTCACGAGATTTAATCTATTTGATTTGTGTACATAGACACGAATTTGTCTTCTTTTTTGTGACGCTCAGCACGACTTTCAACAACGTATTTTTTATGCGTTTTCCTACAAATGTCCAGCAACATGTAATGCAGGTGTCAATTTCCACTCCTGTCTTTTCAAAATAAAACTACTTAGTTAGATTTAAACGACTGACTTGGTTCGGCTCAGGCAACAATCTACTTGGTTAGGTTTAGGAAAAGATCGCGGTTTGAGTTAAATAACACCAGATGTGCTGTAACTTAAGTACGGAAGTTACGTGACAAATAAATCAACTTTGACTTGTGGTTTCACACGGGACATGATCAACGGTCTCCTGGTGAAAGTCTGGTGTTGTTTGACCCACTAATCCGCCTCGACTTCCTCCCTACACGGCGTTTGCAGCTCTTTATATTTCCGGTTCACAATTACGTGGATTACATACAAATTGATTTCGTGCTGACGATCACAAAAGAATGTGAAATTTGTTTCTATGTACACAAATCAATACATTCAATTGTGTGACTATTTCACTAACTGCTGTGTGACTGGGCTGCTTTGTTGTAGAGTTTTGTTCTAAAATAAGAATATAAAAATCGAAAGCTGCTGTTGAAACGATTGAAGCAACAGTTTTAAACATGTATAAGGATTAAGTATATGGTCTTACTTTTACAAATTGGATCAGATGCATAAAAGTCAAGAGAAGGTCAGGACTCTGATGAGGACCGTTGCATCGTAGATGTGTCCTGTTTTTTTTTTAGCCACATAAATCACAAACTTTAAAGTTCATCACAAACTCTAAAGTTTATTTTAGTACTAGAAAGCATCTGCCTCAACTTTTTCCGATATCCTTCTGCCTTTGTGACATTTAAATATGAATTTCAGGTAATTTATAGATATTTTTCCGTCCTGCATTATTCAAACAATCATAAAGAAAGTCTCTACCAAACACTGCCATGTCCTAATAATGAAAGGCATCCTGGTTAGTCGGGATCAAACCTGAATCTTACATGAGTACATCAAAGCAGTCGTAGTTGTGCGTCATGTTTGCTGGTCTTCTAAAATCAGCGCCTCACAGATGCATAAATATTTGAATATCAATGTGTTACTGTTTGACGATGCTGTGGTATTTTCTGTTTACTATAATAGCGGATCCTAAGCAGGCTGCCGTCCCCGGTGTCTTGATTGAGGGCAAGCACAAACTCAGAAGCCAGACTTTGATGTTTGGAGGTAGAGGAGGGCTCGGCTATGAGGTCTGACATCGGGTTAGCATGCCGGCTCCTCCCGACACAGATGTTTTTTCCAGCTGCAGTTCCAGTTTCCCCACATCAAGACCTGTACCAATATGTGTTCCCGGGAGGAACTTTGTCTCTCGCTAAATGACCCCCATTAGTCTATCAGGACCGGCGTTGTGAGGGGGCGCTAATGACGCGTCAACTCACCTGACAAAACAATCACATTAACGTGCTGCGGTCGCCACGGCAGCAAATGAGCACTCGCACTCACCTGCAGCATAATTTGATTACTTTTGACCAATTTAATTTTGCAAATGGAGATGTGTGCGTTCACCCGGGAAAATCAACACAATTATGAAGGCAATTTGTCAAAGGTGAAAGCTGTTCTGATGGAAGAATATTCAGATGTCTCAGTCCAGTTTGGGTGTTGTCTCTTTCATTAGAACTGGTTGTGATGTGAGAACTGGTGGTTTACTGTATATCTGTGCAGACAGGTGTGTATATGAGTAAATCAAGACAGATGAATCACTAGTTTGAGGTCTTGTGGAGGTGACTGTATTGATGTTGAATAACTGCTGGCATTCCTGTTGCACTTGTCTCGACCTCCAGTTTACAGACGTCTGTCTGATCAGAGCAGCTTGAGTTAGATAATGTCTGAAATGTTGTTTCCTTCCTTGATCCGTCCCTCGCCTTTTTCTACTTTCTTTCCTTTTTTGTGATCGCTCAATCATTAACTAAACCTTTCCCTTTTGTCGTTAAGTCTTTTCTGACTGAGAGGGATTTTTATCACAAATTCCCCCTGTCTTTTTTGTATATCTATTAAATATAGTTTGGATTTTGTAATGGATATTTAATCACACAAATTAAATGTCAATACTTTTTTTTCTTTCTGACCACAAAAAAAATAAGATGTAGTAACTTGCGTTGTTTTTGTGTAAGAACATTTTTATTTGAATATCGCAATATTTTGTTTTGTGATACTTTCTCAATTCTCAAAAAGACTATAGATTTTTAATCAATAGTTTACATGCAAAGATTAACTCAATCAATACTTTATTTTATTTGCAAAGAGATTAGTAGTCTAGTGTTCTATTGATTTCATTATTTGGCTCTTTATTGACATTGTATGAGAAACTGTCCAGCGTCAGTCGGATGACTTTGATAACTGCTTGTACTAGGCTTGTCTTTTTTTTGTTAGGTGGAGGTGTGTTGCTTTGCGTGGCGAGGATGTTGTTTTGGTTGCCAATATACTTACAGCTATTATCTGTCTGGTGTCAAGACCCCCATCAGATAGTCTCTGAGTCGTGGTGCTGTTGAGGCAGTGGTTAGTGTATTTCATCGGATAGTCTCTGAGTCGTGGTGCTGTTGAGGCAGTGGTTAGTGTATTTCATCGGATAGTCTCTGAGTCGTGGTGCAGTACAGGCAGTGGTTAGTGTAATTCATCAGATAGTCTCGGAGTTGTGGTGCAGTACAGGCAGTGGTTAGTGTATTTCATCAGATAGTTTATGAGTCGTGGTGCTGTTGAGGCAGTGGTTAGTGTATTCCTTCTGTGTTCCTGCTTGTTTGCATATTCTGGGCAACATTGTGAAACCTCACCTTTACGTAGCGCTGCATGTAGTTTAGCAGGTTTTCTGGAGAAGGGCACGGCTCAATCCACTCCTCCATAGACGGGTTTCTTGTATACAAACAGTACTGGGTGCGTGCACATTCAGGTGGCAGAACTGTTCTGGCAGCCGTTGTAATCAACGTAGAGTTTGCATTGTTTGTACATTCTTGTTGACTAAACTAGATCCCTGAACACGAACATGACCTCTGTGTCCTCAATTGCACTGCAGTGAAGTGGCGTAGAAGTAAATTGTGTTTACTCCTGAAATATACAGATCTGCAAACATTTGGACTAAACCCCAAAATTAAAGTATTGTCTGCGGTAGACGAAACAAACAACCAAATTCCAACAGACCAGGTGCTGCTAGCCAATCAAAGAGCACTTAACTGTTGGCTGCCGTATCTCTGTGTCACAACTTTGCAAAATATGTATGAGCACAGGTGCATGCATAAACCTGCAGAGTCACGTACGCACACACTGAGTAACTGTGTAATCGGCTTTCCACCCATCTAAAAAAGAAAAAAAAAATCCCAAGAATCACTTGAGTGTGAAATGCTGAAAACATCCAAATCATATCAAGAGCGCAGCAGATTCCCTCCACTGTTTGTGTGTTTTGTTTATTTGGCTCCTGCACGCCGGCAGATTGAGCTCTCGTCATAATGACCGTGCATTGTCAAGCCCACGGTGTTGGGGAGGAAAGACAGGACGAGCTGCACTCCTAAGAGCTGCCACGAATCCACATTAACAGCAGCAGCAGCTACTGCCAACGTAACACAATGCTGCATCCGGCCCGCTGTGGAGAGTCAGGCATCAGATACACAAGTTGTTGTGAGAGGTACGTCATCCTGCTGGATGGTGGGAGGTAGAAACAGACAGGATGGGAGGTGATGCACTTCAGTGACCTCAGCGTTCGCCCCTTTGTTCTCTGCTGGAGAGATGGTTACAGAACATGTTGTGGATGTTGTGATTGCTGGTAGGACGATGGCGTCTCATCTGTCACATCGGCTGAGGCTTTTCACTTTCATATTTCATGTGGTGTATTCTGTTCTGTGGCCCCAAATAGTTCAATGAACACATTTGCAAACACACCCAAAGGAATAAATGAAATCCGAATATACATTAAATTTCATTTATTTGATAGTTTTGAGTTGATAAAAATGAACAAAACAATTGCTTGTTGCAAATTGCTATTTATGTCTTCACATGCAACCTGTTCTCCCTCCGTACAGCTCCCACCTCCCTCCTCCTTCCTTACAGCTCCCGCAATTCCTGCCTCCTCTCAGCTTCTTCTTTACTGCTCCTTACTCTCTCCACTCAGCTCCCTCCTCCCCCTTCCTCTCTGCTCCCTCCCTCCCTCCTCTCTGCTCCTACTTTATGGCTCCCTCTATACAGCTCCTTCCTCACAGCTCCCTCCTTTCTCCCCACACCTCACAGCTCCCACTTTACACCTCCTTCCTCTCAGCTCTCTCCTCCCTCCTCACAGCTCCCTCCCTCTTCATAGCTCCCTCCCCTCACCTCTCAATACCCTCTTCCCTCCCCTCAGCTCCTTCCTCCCTCTTCACAGCTCCTTCCTCACAGCTTCCTCTCAGCTCCCTCCTTACAGCTCCTTCCTCCTTGTTCACAGATCCCACATCCTCATTACAGTTCCCTCCTCTTTCCCGACAGCTCCCTCTTTCCTCCTCCGTTTCCTTGTAAGCTCCCTCCTCACAGCTCCCTCTTCTCACCTCCCTCCTTACAGCTCCCTTCTCTCAGCTTCATCTTTACAGCTCCTTCCTCCCTCTTCACGACTCCGTGCTCCCTCCTCCCTCATCACAGCGCCTTCCTCACAACTCCCGCCTCCTTCCTTACCGCTGGCTCCCTCTTCCGCTGGGTCTAACGGTCCCTCCGCCTCACTCCTCACCTTAATTTACAGTCCCTCTTTTGTCACTGTTTACATTTGTAGTAGTGGAATGACCACTGAAAACAGTTAAATGTCTGTTCTACTCCTGTTCTATTTCTATGATGTGTACATAGAACACAAGAGGGGACCCACAATAGAACCTCATGGAACATCTGTTGTGTAGGTGGTCATCGGCCACAGCTTCACCTCAACAGGCCACCTGTAATAACAGTGAAACAGCATGTTATATATATATATACAGTATGTTTCTATTAACTGTGTTTTCTGGTTGTGCTTCTAGGTATTGCTATAGCGAGTGCTCTGGTGGACAGCTCACAACAGCGAGTGATGGACTTCAAAGAAAGAGGCCTGGGACTGAAGCACCGCAAACACACCGTGCACCATCAAGGGACCTGTGTATGAACTGGATTCCCTCAATGAGGTAACAAGATAGCTACTACCGTGCCCCCCCCAGGGGGTTTCACTGGAGATATTCTTAGATTAAAGGGGACACATTGTAAACAAAGCCTGCAAAAATTGGTTTCTGATAGTGTCTTGGAAGGAAAGGAAATAGGCACCCAGAGTGGAGAAAGTGGCCCTCGCGGTCCCGTTCTTACCTGGTTTGAATGGAAATCTTCATCGACATGCTCTTCTTGTCCCGTCTATATTACGTTGGTCCTGATGAGCCAGGAAAACAAGAATTGGAAAACCTGCAGATTGACAGAGAAAACGTGTTTCGGTCAGACATTTACTCTGAGCGCTGGCAGGCTTTTCCACTTCCACGCCATATGTGGCTCCGCAACTCCAGGGCTCTACTCGTCTGTCATGCAGTCTGCCATATTGACAAGAGGAAAAAAAAAACACTTGTTTTACACCGTTAAACCAAACTAAATGGCTTCGAGCTGAAATTAACTGAGCTGAAATGACTGACTTACAAACCCACTCGGACTCAGGAGCAACGCTGGAAAGAACAACAACTAGATCAATGCAAAACGCTGTAGTGGGCGGTGAATTTTAAAGACTACTACTGTTGACATGTAAAAGATCATTGTTGAGATTTTCTCCTTTATGAAATACATGTTGTTGTTTTTTTCCCTGCACCTACATTTTGATATCTGCTCAGGTCCTCTGTGATGGAAAAGGGTCCATTCTGTGTAGCTTTGGGCCTTATACACGTCTGTATATGCACTATAAGTGAAATGCTTTACCAGTACATTAGGACCCTCTGTGGGATAATATTATGCAACTGATCATCCAAATGCAATGTTTATTCTAGGCTGCAATGTAACCTCGAGGTCGGTATCATCAAACACATACTACTGATGGTATTCACATGCCTATTAATTCAGTTACGACTGTGAAGATACATCTTTTTTCATGCCTGTTTACTTGCGATACAAACTTTTTATGGAACATATCTCCTTATGTAATATTTATTAATTATGCAAACTATACGGTTCATTTTACAAATGCACTAAGGATTTATTTTTTTTTTAACAGAAAGACTAAACAATAGATTTTACAAAGTGAATCTGTGCAGTATTCCCTTTTTTTGCTTGTACCCTCAGTGTCTTTTCATTTCCAAATATTCAACCCCGTCTCCTACAAAATTACATTCCCATACAATTAAACTGCATTCTCAATTACGTTTTTAGGGAAATATATTTTCTCCTGGATTACGGTTGCAGTTTGAAACACGTGGTTAACGTTGTAAATTGAATCAAAACAAAAAATGCAACAAAACTGCCTTGTTAGGTTTAGGAAAAATGTCGTGGTTTGGCTTAAAATGACTACGTTTGTTACATTATTAAGCTTAGTAAACATGACAATAGACAGTATGTGTTCCTCGAACAGGTATTCATAATGCAGCTTTGTGATTTGGGAACGGAATTTTTGGGAGACAGGGTATATATTTTATGCATCATAGCAAGTTTTGTGTTTTTTTCCCTTCACCAATAGTGTTAAAACCTTCAGCAAATATTGTAAAGTCACTTTTTATCAACTTCACGTACACAGAGTTACACAACTGTTCAAAAGTTTGGAATCTGCTGCCACAAAAGCTTTTAGCTTGTAGAAAGTCCTCTTCACTAATAGAAGTTATTTAGTTTACTACATGGAGAACAAAACGCTGTCCAGTGGTTCAACCAGACTGACAACAGAAAGAGACAAACAGTTGAATCAGAACAGAAGAGAAATCAGCAGTAAATCAGACTTCACAATAGAAACAGAAGGTTAATCTAGGGTTAACACTACTGGATGCACCGATACTGCATCGGATATCGGGCTGATCCTGACTCAATTAGCTGGATTGGATATCGGTGACAACGGGGCTGATCTATTAAATTCAATTTTATGTTTATATACATTATATCATGGAATTTTAATTCTTGTTTAAGTTTTGACGAATTTGTTGCTGCATTAAAAAATGTTTACACTTTAACTGTAATTCCTGTTAATTTTGAAGATTTCTTACCATGTTACTGATGTACGATCTATTTTTTTTTTTTTTTAATAAATATAAATTCTGTTAATTTTTAAGATTTTTTACGAAGTTACTGGAGTACAGTTTATTATTTTAATAATAAATAATTCACTAAATTCATATCTATGTATTTATTTGTCACATTTTGTTTAATTAAGTTAGAAAAGCAATGTTTATGTCAAGCCCGTAAAAGAATGATCCCAGTCAGTTCCACACAGTGAGGCATACAGCTCATTAATTAAACTGGTATCAGATCAGTACTCAGTATCGATTGATACCCAAAGACTAAACTAACATTCAAAATCAACCGTTGAGAAGACGTTACTCCGAACACAATACGTTACCCTGGTTACACACTGACGCTGAATTTCAGAGATTCAAATCGTGAATTCCTGAGAATATCATCCCATATCTCAGACTCCATACTTATTTCATTTTTACCAACAACAGCCTTAATACGCCTCGTATTGTGTGGACATCGACTAAATGAAAGTTTGCATCATTTCAGTCTTCTTCTATTGGGGCCAAAAGTATTTCAAAATGTAAATAATATATATTCTTGTCTGGATTATGCTGTTCTCATCTCTGTTAAAATAGTTATTAATGAAGGAAAGAAGAAGGGCATCTATATAACAGCTGATTCCAAACCTTTGAACAGTATCGTGTGTCTTTATATATCGAGCCTGATTGTTTCTATTCAGGCGTTTGTTTGTTTTCATGTAATTTTGCACCAGTTTGTTGTCGAGACTTCTATTAACAAAGGGCAGCTCACCACACTGTTTTTGTCCATATGAGCATAAATCTGTACATTTACAATTAAAACATTTTGATGCCTTTTCATATGGTAACTGGATCTGATATCCTGTGTTGTGTTCTTACCTCTGGTGTCGTATTGATCCGTGTTCTCAGGATGTCAATAGGGTCAAATGACGGCTCAGCAAACACTGCTGATGGAGTTACATACTGTAGATACTGGCTCAGCAACCTGAATAGACAAACACAATGAAAAAGCACTGAGCACAATGTGACTTCATTTACATTTTACATGATAATTACTAGGGCTGTCAATCAATTAAAATATTTAATTGCAATTTAATCGCACATTTTGAATCTGTTCTCCCTTAAAGGGAGATTTATCAGGTATTTAATACTCTTATCAACATGGGAGTGAACAAATCTGCTGCTTTATGCAAATGTATGTATATATTTATTATTGGAAATCAATTAAAACACAAAACAATGAAAGATGTTGTCCAGAAACCCTTACAGGTACTGCATTTAGCATAAAACTATATGCTCAAATCATAACATGGCAAACTGCAGCCCAACAGGCAACAACAGCTGTCAGTGTGTCAGTGTGCTGACTTGACTGTGACTTGCCCCAAACTGCATGTGATTATCATAAAGTGGGCATGTCTGTAAAGGGGAGACTCGTGGGTACTCATAGAACCCATTTACATTCACATATCTGGAGGTCAGAGGTCAAGGGACCCCTTTGAAATTGGCCTTGACTGTTTTTCCTCGCCCAAAGTCAGCCCAGGTTTGTAGTGTTATTTAACCTTTTTCTCGAAATGCTAGTATGACATGGTTGGTAACAATGAATTCATTAGGTTTTTTAGTTTCATATGATACCAGTATCTTCACTACAGCTTTAAAAGCTGAGCCGCTACAACCTCCGAAAAATCTATTGCATTAAAAAAAAAAATGCGTTAACTTTGACAGCGCTAAATTCATGCTCCCCAGAAGAGGAACCCTTTCCAATTTGGAAACTATTCTCGAACATCTCCCTCAAGCCAAAATGTCAACTTTGCACAACCAACATGTTAAAATCCAGCAGCCCTGTCTCCTAAAAATTACATTATCATACAACAAAACTGTATTAGCTAGCTAACTAGCCAGTCTCCAGACAATACCCACAAAATGCGTCATCATGTTTTGTAACAGAAAAGGGGTCAATACCAGGACAGATATTGTCAGTATGTTGGTTATTCTTCCATTAAGATGTTTTTTTTTGTTCTAACTAACATCATCCACAATGGCCTCCCAAGGCTCTGCTATTGTGCACACATATATTTATACTTTTATGGCTATAGGCATTGCAGTGGGATTCATTTTGCACCACAATTGTAAACAGTCTTTTTACGTCTGTATCACTAACAAATACTCTGTGGAAAGCACACAGCAGCTGCGTCCTTAGTCATGAAGCAATGGGGACTATATTACCGAGGTGATCTTCAAGAAATTAGACAATTTGTATGCGTGTGTGGGACGATCACCAGGAGAAAACAATGACGTACATTATATTATATCCAGGGAACAGAAGCGGAGGATGTAGTGGCTGCAGAGCTCTACTGTCTGGCTGAATTTCAAAATCCTTCACAGTCAGTGATGTAGTGGAAAATAAAAAGCTGGGTAAACATGTCACTAATCATTTGCAAATGCCTTCTTTTACCTTAGAATACCTTATCCTCTTGTAACCGATGTTAGTCTCATACTGCTCACTAAGATCAAATTATCAAAATAAACATCTATTACATTTCATTTGGATGAGTTTATCATTCGGCACATCCCTGATCAACCTTCATTTTCTAAATTTGCTTCAACAAAAGGCCTAAATCTCCACAATTGAAGGCTATTTTCAAACACTGTTTATCTGACTTTTGCTTTTGACTCCATTCTTTGAAGTCTAATTTGGATCTTGAAAGGCCTTTGGACCATTACACGATGCCAATGCTGCTACGGTCACCACCATTAGTGACCAGGAGGAGATAAGTGCTCCGTTTTACACTCTCAGCTCACTGTAGTTTTTTTTTCTAAAGATAAAAGACTGCAGTATTTAGCATTAAGTGGCCTGCTGGCATCTCCGCTCTGTTCAATACCTGCACGTCAGAGGCAGCGGGAAGTGGTGCACTTTCCCTTTTATCCTGATCCAAGAGGTTTTTAAACCGGTTCTGAGGATGAAAGGAAGGGTTTGTGTTTTTAGAGTGAAGTCAATATAAGAAGCTCAATACCTGAACACACAAAACGATTGCAAACTATGAAGAGGGTCAGCTCCATCTCCAATTATGTTCGTATGCAAAGTTAACGAGTAACGATTAGTGGAGCATTCTGTGTCAATCCAAGACATAATGTGAAGCTCACTGCTTCTGAAGTGTGCGCACATCCATGCCAAGATACTTCACTGCAGAGCACAAAGGAGGTCACTGTTACTGTAGGCTCCAAATAAAATAGTTTAGTTCTCTTTATTCAGATTTTTTTAGCCACAATCTTTAAGCTGACCCTGCTGGGTTTGGTTGCCGTAAACATAAACAATATGCAGTGGATATAACTCTATGACATGTTGTGTGATCCACAAGGAATACACCGACGTTCAGCAATTTGTTGCTGTTGTAGGTTTTGTTCTAATGTGGAGCAATACAGCATTCACAAGGTCTCTTTTGTTCACAAGCTCTCCATGTCTGAGTCACAACATGATCCACAGTAGCCAACATGTTCTCAACTGTTATACTAGGACTTTTTTTCGGCATGCTATAGTATGATTTTTTTTTTTTAATATATATATATATATATATATATATATATATATATATATATATACATATATATATATATATATACTATGATTTCTTTCGACATACTACACAATGACTTTTCCCAACATACCATACAAAGATTTTTTAAAGAATCTTTTTACAGACTATACCGTGACTTTTTTTTGACATGCTATACTGTGACTTTTATTTATGACATTTTTCGACATACTATACTATGACTTTTTTTCATAAATTTTTTCGACATACTTTACTATGACTTTTTTTCTCATGAAATTTTTCGACATACTCTACTATGATTTTTTTTTTAATGAAATTTTTCGACATACTATACTATGATTTTTTTTCATGAAATTTTTCGACATAATATACTATGACTTTTTTTTCAACACACTTTACCATGACTTTTTTTTCAGGAAATTTTTCGACATATTGTACTATGACTTTTTTCATGAAAGTAATCGACATACTATACTATGACCTTTTTCATGAAATTTTTCAACATAGTATATTATGACTTTTTCATGAAATTCTTCGACATACTATACTATGACTTTTTTTTCATGAAATTTTTTGACATACAATACTATGATTTTTTTTCCATGAAATTTTTCAACATAATATATTATAATTTTTTCATGAACTTTTTCGACATACTATACTATGAGTTTTTTCATGACATTTTTCGACATATTGTACTATGACTTTTTTCCATAGATTTTTCAACATATTATACTATGACTTTTTATCATGACATTTTTCAACATAGTATATTATGACTTTTTCATGAAATTCTTCGACACACTATACTATGATTTTTTTTCATAACATTTTTCGACATGCTATATTATAATTTTTTTCATGAAGCTTTTCAACATACTATACTAAGACTTTTTTCCTTAGATTTTTCGACATATTTTACTTTGACTTTTTTTCATGAAATTTTCCGACATACTATACTATGAATTTTTTCATGACATTTTTCAACATACTAAACTATGACTTTTTCATGAAATTCTTCGACATACTATACTATGATTTTTTTTCTTGAAATGTTTCAATATAGTATATGACTTTTTTATGAAATTTTTCGACATACTATACTATGAGTTTTTTTCATGACATTTTTTGACATACAATACTATGATTTTTTTTCCATGAAATTTTTCGACATACTATATTATAATTTTTTTCATGAAACTTTTCAACATACTATACTATGACTTTTTTCCTTAGAATTTTCGACATATTTTACTTTGACTTTTTTTCATGAAATTTTTCGACATATTGTACAATGACTTTTTTCATGACATTTTTCGACATACTATACTATGAATTTTTTCCATAGATTTTTCGACATATTTTACTTTGACTTTTTTTCATGAAATTTTTCGACATATTGTACAGACTTTTTTCATGAAATTTTTCGACATATTTTACGATTTTTTTCCATAGATTTTTCGACATATTATACTATGACTTTTTATCATGAAATTTTTCGACATAATATACTATGACTTTTTTTTCAACACACTTTACCATGACTTTTTTTTCAGGAAATTTTTCGACATATTGTACTATGACTTTTTTCATGAAAGTAATCGACATACTATACTATGATTTTTTTTCCATGAAATTTTTCGACATAATATATTATAATTTTTTCATGAACTTTTTCGACATACTATACTATGAGTTTTTTTCATGACATTTTTTGACATACAATACTATGATTTTTTTCCATGAAATTTTTCGACATACTATATTATAATTTTTTCATGAACTTTTTCGACATACTATACTATGACTTTTTTTCATGAAATTTTTCGACATATTGTACTATGACTTTTTTCCATAGATTTTTCAACATATTATACTATGACTTTTTATCATGACATTTTTCAACATAGTATATTATGACTTTTTCATGAAATTCTTCGACACACTATACTATGATTTTTTTTCCATGAAATTTTTCAACATACTATACTAAGACTTTTTTCCTTAGATTTTTCGACATATTTTACTTTGACTTTTTTTCATGAAATTTTTCGACATATTGTACTATGATTTTTTCCATAGATTTTTCGACATATTATACTATGACTTTTTATCATGAAATTTTTCAACATAGTATATTATGACTTTTTCATGAAATTCTTCGACATACTATATTATAATTTTCTCATGAACTTTTTCGACATACTATACTATGAGTTTTTTCCTTAGATTTTTCGACATATTTTACTTTGACTTTTTTTCATGAAATTTTTCAACAAAGTACATTATGACTTTTTTTTTTAATATTTCTACATACTATACTATGACTTTTTTTATGAACTTTCTCTACATACTTCACTATGACTTTTTCGTGAAATCTACTATACTATAGTATACTATACTATAACTTTTTTTCATGATTTAACATGTTAGGGTGCAGGTGGTATCCACTTGGACCCCCGCCGTTTTCTACTTTGTCGTTTTGGCTCGCTTGGTTTGTTTTGGTTGACGGATACGGAACAGATATGACCTCATGTTACTCAGACTACAACAATAAAAGCATTAACTTCCTTCTACCCCCACATAGACTCAAATGAAGCAAATATATTGATTCTTGCATTAAAGAAGATATTTCAAAATTAAAAAAAACAAAACATTTTTTTCCCACCACTAATGTTCAGTAATAACACGGTCACTACTCGTCCTCTTTCTCTCTACATAATGTCTGCTTACAGTATCTTTCCATCTCTCACGCCCTCGGTCTCTCTCACCTCCCTCTTCTTGACTCAGGGTCAGCTGATTCACATCCGTGTGATTGATGCCACATCCAGGCCTTAATCTTTATGCCATTAAGCGCCAATTGCGGTGGGTAATTTGATCTGAGGGCGAGTGACCGAGTCAGCCGCGGGGGCGACCCAGGATTACAAAGCACGCCGCTGTCCTCCACCACCCTACACACACACATTCAACCAAACCACCAAGCCTCTGAAGAATGTCACCCCTGTCAGCGCCATCCTCTACTCAATCCCAGCATGCACTGCTCTGTCATAAGTGGCCTTCTGCGCTAACAAAGAGGGCTTATTTTTTTTTCCTCTCGGCACACAAAGTGCAAAGATGTGAAGGATGAAAGTGAAGGAGTGAAGCTATTGACCCGCTGCATCAGCTTGATTATGTGAGCAGTAACCACAGAGGCATCATGGACGCCTGCGGGGGGGTCAGCTGACGGGTCGAGGTGACCACAGCTTCTTGTCACAGAGAGACGTCTCCCAACATGAGGAAACATTGTCTGTCACACTGTAATCTCTGTTCTGTCCATAGAAATAGGAGCACAACGGACGTTCCCATTCAAATCAATGTAGCAGGATGGCCAGAGCGGCGCACATTTTATTAGGGCTGCACAATTAATCAAACTTTTATCGAAATTGCAGGAGGTGCAATATATTTTAAAGGCGAAATGTGTGTCAAAATACCATTTTAAATTAAATATTACCGTCCTGACCTACACATTATATTCTACAGACTTAAGAAAACATCTTTGTTTGGTAAAAATCACCGCAAAAAAATCACACCATAATTATTTTAATAGGTTTTTTAATGAAAATGAGAATAATAATGTAAAAGTTATTAGGGCTGTCAATCAGGTAAAATATTTAATCGCGATTAATCGCACGATTATCCATAGTTAATCGCAATTATTTCCAAATTAATCGCACATTTTTTATATGCATTTTTAAACAGTCCCTTTAATTAAACATTATATAATTTTTAATTTAATTTAATTTTTTTAGAATACTAATATAATAATATATATTTTTTAATATTATTTTTTTTTATATTTTTTATTAATTTGTTTAATCATTTTTGAAACCCCTAACCAAATGACTAACCTCGTTATTGTCCCCGTCATCGTCTGTTTCACAGCAGAAAAACAGAGTTCAGTCATTAGAGTTGTAAACAACCTTCCTAATTAAACTATGACTGTAAAGAACCAAAGATGATTACGACAAACACGTGGATTAGTATTCATAACCCATCCGTCAAAGTGACATGAATTGGCCACACAGGAGTTCACTGCGTCTCACAGCGAGTCCCTGGTGATACATTAATAGATGTTAATTCATGCTGGTGTTGGGGGAAACCAACGGGTTTATGTGAAGTTTTATGACCTCCTCTTGTAAACTGTCTATTAATGAATAGAGCTTTGGTATTGATAAACTATAAAAAAAAATATATATATATAATATCAGGAGGCTGGTTATGAGCAGATGAGATTGCAGCATTAAGGTCTGGTTCAGTTTTATTCCGGTTATTATTCATATCTATCACCTGTCCTGAAGAACCTTGAAGTCAAGGTGCTTATTCGATTACAACTACAAATCCCCACAACAGGGCCACACGGGCAACGTCAGGTTAGGTTAGATACAAGGTTTAGTGAAAAGAAAACATCATAGTTTGGCTTAAAATTACTACGTTTGTTATGTTATTTAAACTATTTTTATGTATATAACCTGCTAAATTAGTATTAATTTAGGGAAAAATAAAATAGGTTTATTAAAAAGTATGTAAAAAATACAAACTAAATAGTGCATTAAAACAAATCAGTAAGATACTGTAGAAGGAAAATAAAAAAGCTATATAGTATTCTGCTACATAATGTATTTCTAAAAAAGAAAATTAACTGTAAAATACTGCGAAAGTACTCAAAAAGTACTGTATTTTGCAATAACAGTATAAAACTGAATTTTAGTGACTGTAAATTTTACAACACTTATGCAGTTAATTTTATATAATTTACGTAATTTTTTTGCTGTTTTTTACAGGGAAAATTCTGAATAGTGTAGGTTTAGTACAACATCATAGTTTGATTTAAAATGACTTTGTTAAGTTATTATGCTACGGATGCAGAATAAAAAATGCCTTTAATCGTATTCTTATGTGTATAACCTGCTAAGTCAGCATTAATTTAGGCAACACAAAATAGGTTATTAAAAAGTATGTAAAAAATACAAACTAAATAGTGCATTAAAACAAAACAGTAAGGTACTGTAAAATAAAAAGAAAAAATAGCCATAAAATGTATTTTTTTTTAACAAGACAAGACAAAATTCATACCACATTTTTTACTAACCGTACAAAACTGTACATTTTAACTGTAAACAAATGTTAATTTTACAGTAATATAATGGCAACCCTGCTGCCAGTTTACTGTTTGTTTGTTTTTTACAGGAAAATTCATAATAGTGTAGGTTTAGTAAAACATTATGGCTTGACTTAAAATGACTACATTTGTTACGTTATTTAAACTACGGACGTAAATTCAAATAAGTGAACGTTGTGTTTCATTTTCACATGGGACCTGAACAGCGGTCTTAACAAAACTGCCTTTAAAATCGTATATAGAGTGACTATTCTTATGTATATAACCTGCTAAGTCAGTATTAATTAGGCAAAATTATTAGGTTTTAAGTTTAGTTAACGCGATAATAACGCATTAACGTTTTAACACCACTAATTTCTTTAACGCATTAACACAATTCAATCTTTCGGAGGTTGTAGCAGGCTCAGTTTTGAAGCTAGAGTGAAGATACTGAATGCATTGGTACCAACCATGTCATACTAACTTGTCGTGAAGGAGGTTAAACAACGCTACAAAATTTGCGCTAAATTTTGGCGAGGAAAAACTGGCCATTTTCAAAGGTGTCCTTTGACCTCTGACCTCAATATACATGAATGAAAATGGGTTCTATGGGTACCCACGAGTCTCCCCTTTACAGACAGGGTCTATAGTACAGCATGTCTAATGAAAACATCAAAACACTGTAACCTAACAGAATTTCAATTAAAATTCATTAACCATCCACCTATACTACTTTTCTGTCCAGATAAAATGTCCACAAACGTCTCTGTCTTCACGTGTTTAGTTCCAGTCATGCAGCAGGTTCAAACAGCTCACAGAGGACAACCTCCTCCTTCCCCGTTGTAAAATAGAGCTAATAGCCGCCTGTCACACAAATATACATCAAAACAACTCTGAAATTAAACCCCCGTGGCTTCAAAACAGAACTGTAAAGACAGCTATCGATATTACATCCGCTGAATGTGGGGAATTGGATTTGTGATAGCAGGCAGCATTTCACATGCAGAGATGGAGTTTATTAAGAGTCATTAAAGTCCTATTTTCTTACTGTGGAATTGCGTCAGTGGATATGAGCACACACACGGAGAGCTGTGATGAGAGGTGGGGGAGCACAGGCAGGTATTACCGAGCGCTTTGGTGCAGCAATAACGGAGCGACTTGAGAAGAACAATGAACGGCAGCTGGTTGAATAAAAATCATTCTTGAAATTGCTGAGAATGAGCTGCAGAAATCTCCTTCTTACCAAGTCATTTTAGTCGGTGATAGACTCCTCAAAGAATATTTGAACCACTTTCCAATGCAAGTTTCCTGATCATCAATTTAGGGATGTCAATAATTAACCGTTTAACCATTAACCGACATTAAGCATTTTAACCGATTAATGCTATCGGTTAAAACGGTTAAAAGAAATGTTAATAATTAACTCAAAAGTTCTCCTACGTTCCCCTACATTCACAGCTACAATGCCACCAACAACCTCACACTCACTGTCAACACACACAAGGTCTGTTGGGAACTCGCTAAAGTTATGCAGGCTACGTGTGCGGCGGCGGCGAGCACGAAGCCTCCGGCAATGCTAGAGCTGCTAACGTAGCACAGATACACACACTGTTTGTTGGACACTCGCTAAAGTTACGCTGGGCAGACACACAGCTGACAACCTGCTAAACAAAATTTTACTGTGAAAGTGTCTGCATGTCCACGACACTACACACAGCATCGTAGCTGCTAAGTTAATGCTCCCGGACGGTGAACTGGGGACTCTCGTCAACCAATATCTGTTGTACTCCTGCAGCTGGTACACAAACGTAGCAAAGTTTGTAGCGTTATTTAGCCTCCTTCCTGACAAGCTAGTATGACATGGTTGGTACCGATGGATTCTTAAGGTGTTTTAGTTTCATATGATGCCAGTATCTTCACTCAAGTTTTAAAACTGAGCCGTTACACCCCCCTCCCGAAAAATCTAATTGTGTTAATATGTTAAAGAAACAAGGCAAAAGTGAGCATGGCTCACATACCGCTTGACCCCTAGTTTCCGAGTTCTACTCCGCAAACGAAAGTGTGTCACGCAAACAGACAGAAGGACGGACACGCAGAGCGCTTTATACCCCCCCCCCCCCGAGTACGTTGTCGTGGGGCTATAATTTGTGGCGTTAAAATGAATTTGCGTTACGTTAACTTTGAAAGCCCTACTTTTCATGAATGCTCTTTTACGTTCATGCAAAACCCAATAAACAAAGTTTAAAAAAATGCTGTACTCTCTCTTTTTTAAAA
The DNA here is from genome assembly GCF_043250625.1 of Sebastes fasciatus. Classification (NCBI taxonomy): domain Eukaryota; kingdom Metazoa; phylum Chordata; class Actinopteri; order Perciformes; family Sebastidae; genus Sebastes; species Sebastes fasciatus. The sequence goes on from NC_133803.1 coordinate 31,946,268, forward strand.
TCCAATTCAATCCATTGATGTATAAATAACCCTTTTCCTTCTCTGAGCTGATCTCATACCTCGTCTGTTAATGATGTCCTCAGTAATGACATGTCCACACCTCTGCACAGCGCCAGGGAGGAATAACAGAAAACTTCAGATGTGTAAATGTATCGACAGCTGCCCGACATATTAACTGAACAAAACTGAAATTTCCTCAAAAAGTAAAAACTACTAATACCGAACGGTGACTCAGATCTCATTGCGTTCAGCCTCAAGCGTCATTTACGGCCACTTCCCAAATACATTCTTGGTAAATGTGGTTATACTGCGATGACTGTTATTATGGTGCGCTGCATTAGGGCTCGAGGACGTGCGGTTAGTCTAATGGCTTTGTCGAAAAGGTAATGCAGAATTATGACTAGAAATGTCAGACTAATTTCCTGGCATTTCATGACGATGACGTGCGGGTGTCAGTCCATTTACCCATCATCCTTTTCTGTTTTACATTAATGTTTTATTCATAATATCAGAAATGCATCAGTAGATGTCAGTGACCATCAACGCCATTTAATATGACACGTGGAGTCATAGATGGAAGCCCAGTATTTAACTGTTTATGCCATCACTTTTCCATTAAACGCATTTTCCATGAAATTATAAGAAAAGTGGTTTTAATTAATAACTTTCCTACTCTGAGCCTATTCATAGTTTCCTGTTTCAATAACACCAGCACCATTTTATATACACTTTGGGCCTGAGCAGAGCGTTAGGATATTACTTTATCATTCAGTAGTAAATCTGATTTAGGTGTTCAGATGTTTCTTATGAGAAACAGTGAAACAAGAGTCTGAGGGGCGAAAAGGTAAATATGTTTTAGGTCAAAAACAACAGCGGTCACAGCCAAACAGAGTAGTAAGATTTGTTAACTGTGGTTTTTATACTGTCTGCAGTCATTTCTGGTATGTTAAATGTCTCTACACTGTCAGTTAATGGTTTTGTGCAGCTACACTCTTCAATCTTTCCATAAAAGCCAGCCACCATCGATAGATTACTGAACGGGTCTACCGGCTCCAAAGTGTCTGTCAGGGGCCCTTCACCTACAAAATGTGACTCAAAGAGCCTTAAAATTACTACAGAGAGATACAAAACAGCTGCAAAGAGACTCAAAGAGACACACAGCGACTTCGAAAAGGGGCAACACAACTTCAAAAAGAGACACAGAGAATCTACAAAGAGACACAAAATCACCAAAAAGGGGCTGAAATTACCTCAAAGAGCCTCAAAATGACCTCAAAGAGACCAAAACAGCTAGAAAGAGACACAGAGCAACTACAAAGAGGGACAAAATGACCACAAAGAGCATGAAAATGACCACAAAAAGACTCAAAATGACTACAAAGAGCCTCAAAACGACCAAATAGTGACTCAAAATGACCACAAAGAGCCTCAAAATGTCCAAATAGTGACTCAAAAATTACTACAAAAATACTGAAAATGACTACAAAGAGACCAAACAACTGGAAAAATGGGCAAAACAACCACAGACAAAAGATAAGTACAAAAACACCCAAAACAATATTAAAAGAACAACATTAAGCAGCTGACCTGTGTGTGTGTGAGTGTGTGTGTGTGTGTGTGTTGCTCCTACAGTCTGGAGGAGGAGAGGTGGTGAGGCCTGTTGCATGTCTGTTTCCAGGAGCCCATGTTGTGATAATATGTCCATGTTAATGTTCACCACCAGGACCTCATGTCTAAAACAAACATTAATACAGTTTTTATAAACAGGCACATTGCAGATTAATTATACTGCAGACTAAAGTATGTAGACAGCAGAACTCCTTCATACAGGCCTGGAGCTGCAGCCTAAAAGAACGCAACTCCTGGAATTAAAAAACAATGACCGACAACAGATAGAAACACACACTGCATTAATAAGGAACATAAATCAAACAGGTGAGTCTAAAACCTCTAATACAACCAGCAGCAGGTAAACCAGCTTTATAATCACACAGTGGAACAGAGAGAGGAGGCCTCCTGCAGCAGCTGTTGGTCAGTGTTTACAGGTAGTTTCTGAACTCACCTGTCTGATCAGATCTCTGTAGTGAAGTCATCAATGTCACTCTTCATCTTTAATATAAACTAGAATTATTAAAAGATAACAGGTGAATATTTTAGGAGCTCAACAGAAACATCCTGGTCGGTGTCAGAAAGCAGCAGCAGCTGAGCCTCTCAGGTAGACAATCGGCTCACCTGTGCATCATTACACGTGCGTTTCATTTGGGTGCATGTGAGTGACATCATTATCATTCCTGAACTTTACATCTACGTTAGACAAAAGTACATGAAAAAAAATGTTGTAAATGTTTTTACATCAGAATTTTCAAGTCCATTTTTTCAATTATGTTATTTTAACATAATTAAATGTATTCAATAGTTAGAGGAAAATACTATGAAGGTGTATTAGTATGGAGGACAGAACCTGCCAAAATAAAAATAATAATAAAAAATAAATTAATGAATAAATAAATAAATAAAAATAATGACTTGATAAATAAATAAATGTCATTAAATGCATCTAAAATATTATTTAAAATAAATGTAGCCATTAATTAATTGATAAAATGTGACATAAATTTCTGTTTTAGTATGCTTCTTTATTTATTTTTTATTTATTTGTATTAATTATCTTATTTATTTACTCTTCTGTTTAATTTTCCCTTTCAATTATTTATGAATTTATTTCTATTAATTTTTATATGTTTTTATTTATTTATTAATGCATTTATTTATTCATTCATTCATTGATTTTTATTTATTCATTTTGTAGTTATTTTTCAAAGTATGTATTTATTTATTTATTCATGTATTTGTTTATTTATGCACATTTTCCCCTTTGAATTTCACCCTTATTTATTTCCCCAAACTTAAAAATAAATGCAAAAAAATAGATATATTTAAAAATTAATAATAATAAAAATACATAAATAAATAAAAAGGAAAATTAAACAGAAGAGTAAATAAATAAAGGAATTAATACAAAGATAAATAAATAAAGAAGTGAATTAAAACAGAAATATAAATTTATGTCACATTTTATCAATTAATTAATGGCTACATTTATTTTTAATATAATTTTTGCTGCATTTAGTGACATTTATTTATTTATTCATTAATTTTTTATTTTATTTTGGCAGGTTCCGTCCCCCATATATTAAGGCCATAATAATTACAGAGCCGGGGGAGAGGGGTAATATTCAGAGAAAAAAACTCAGAATTTCCAAAATAAAATTTGCGAGAAAGAAACTCACAAAAATAGTGCAGTGCAAAATCATGGTAACGCCAGCCACCGTCTGAATTTGGTTGCTCCTACATTTGTGTTATTATGATGAGGATGGCCCTAAAAAGATAGATATACAGTAATTTATTCGTTCTTTCACTTTAATCTGAGATTAAAGATCTCAGCCGGCCTGATGTGAACCCTCCCCCTCATGTCAGTTGGTCAAAGCTAAAAAAATAAAGTTGTCGGAAACCTCAGATGACTTTTTCTTTATCCGGTCTCATCTCTTTGCTCTCCACGGCTCCTTCGGCTCGCTGACCTCGAGGTCAACAACATTAACTCTAATCTTTATCAGCCTCTCAGGATCAACTCAAACATTCTCTCAAGGTGTCTGTCGGCTTTTCTTTCTTCTCATCTTTGTCCGGTGAAATGACGCCACATACAAACGTTCTGGGTGATTTCACAGTTTTTAATCATAACTTTTTGTACAATAGATTTTACATTTTCACAAGCTAAGGAAGTTAATGATGCCGGATAGCTGAGGGAGTCTGCATCTCCAAAAAAGCCATTTTTGGTATTTTTGAAACAACAGATGGGATGGGAGATGGACAGCAAACATATTTAACATCGGTTTTTTTTCGTCCAAAAAGTGGGACTTTTACATCGGGAGGACGTCTGAGCTCAGAGGAACTCTTCTATAAACTTTATCTCATATTCCAGGGCCAATGAAGATATGACACTGGGATTCAAATATAAAATGAGCAGACGTACCGTAAGACACAATTCTGAGAAATGTAATCAGTTCCAGTTCGTTGAGTTTTCAAACATTTCTCTTTAACTTTCCCTCCAATCTGCACACATTCAATCTGTGGGAAATTCCCCACGTGCCCACCTTTCGGTCAAATATACCATAAAAACAAGCTTCAATGTGGTATAGAATATATTTGTCTTTAAACACTGATTTATTTCCTTCTCAATCACCATGCAATGACAATTTTTTGCTCAACTTCTAGTTATTGTTGCCATAATTATTTCAAACCAAAATAATTACGGTAACAGAACAGTCTTAAAAACAAAGTTGAACAATTTCAATATGAGCTATCGGCGCTCGGTCGTTCATCAAAACAGCAAAAATTAGTAAAAGATAGAAAAATAAGTTTAAATCTTAGCCAAAAAAACCCAAATACTATATTTAAGCAACATCATAAATGGGGCTATGGTACAAAACAATATGCTCATATAACTACAGTAGGAGAGTTACATTGATATCCTCTTTCTCAGATGCAATAATATTCCATGTACATACTGGGGAGAAATATACACGTTATAAAAAACAATATTCTGGTTTATTTTCAATATGTTGTATCTGAATGTCAAAATAGCTCACAATGCTCTGGAATAGAATATCATCAGACATTTATTTGTCCAATTTTTATAGTTTTCAGCCAAGTACATACAGTGCATATACCATGTTTATGCTCGGTAAATAACATTTAGGTTCTGCTATACATTAATCATGTTTTTCTGAGAAGCTACATAAACCCAAGCAGCGTGTCGGAGATGCTCCCGTCGGTTGTCCAAATGGCGGTGGAACATGCAACAGCGCTGCATGTAAACGAGAACTCAAAAATCCCTCAAAACAGATGCGTCTACGTCTGAGAATGATTGCGATGTTGTTGTTGTTTTTATTTTATTTTCCCAGCAGTCCTCGGGAGCAGACATACAAAATGCTTGAACGATTTACATACAGTACATAAGTCACATGTTACGTGTTTGCTGCAGTCGCTTTCACGACGAGAGAGAGTTGACCGTTTGCTGAACACCCCCCCCTCAAAAAATAATGATTCTTCAGTCGAAACTTAGCAGCTTTGTAGTCCAATCAACATGCTGGAACTAAAAAGAGCCAAAGTCTGGATCCAACAAGCTTTCCCTTTCCAGAATAACACAAATAAGAGCAACAGGGCAAACGTTTTACTGGCGTCTGGTAGTCGCTTTCAGTCCAAAAGGGCGGAAGCGTAGCCCTACAGCAGCGATGGAATGACCACTTGACTTTCACTTCTTGGTGATATACGTTCTTTGGCGTTACTTCCAAAGCCAAGGAGCCATAGAAATAAAATAGGAGTAGAACATACCATTCACAATCAAATCAACGTAGCAGGTTGGTCAGAGTGGCGGTCATTTTTATGTACAGTATATTGTAACCATTGAAAGCGTTGTATCCATGGATCTATACTAACTTACGTATAAACTAAACCGACTCATAGCAAGTCGTGAACTCACTGAGGTGAGGTTCGCAGTAACGACTAAAACGAGTTGTAACGTTACGAAGCACAGAGAGCCAGAGGAAATGAGTAAAATTTAACAACTTAAAGGTACATAATATGTACCTCTAAGTTGGTCACTCCTCCTCCTCGGCTCAACTAACAAGCGAGGGAGAGAGAGCAGCGATGGTCGAGCGAGCTAGAGAGTGAATGAAGTGAGGGAGCGGCGTTAGTGAGAACAAAGCAGCGAATCAGAGAAATAAAATGTTATTTTCTGATTGTTTCCAGGCGGTTATGTTCCAAAACACAAAAAAATACAACTAACTCAGCACAACTCTGCATAGCCGTTGTGCCTGGGTATCAGAAGCCGAGGGGCGTGACAAAGCGGTGATATTCCTTAACAGGCTGCACACCCTGCGCGCTGTTACTGGCTGGGGGTTACAAGAAAATTAGGAAATTCTTGCCTGTTATACCTTTAATGCTTCATCCACGCACTCTTGTCCCAGCGGATGAAAGCATATCGCTATCGCCAGATAAGTGACAACTTTGTTGGGCTCATTTTCTGTAACCAAAGTAGCATTAAAGCATGGTGGAATTAGCTAGCTAGCTAGCTAGCTAATTCCAACATGCTTTAATGATACACTGCTACAGAAAATGAGCCGAACAGCGGGCTGGTGGATCTAATGGTCCCTCCACCTCAGTCGCTGCCGCTCCGGAGAAGGACAATCTACCTAGCTAACTAGCCAGACATCCGTCTCTGGAGCTGTGTCCGCTCTCTTCCCGGCGAGCTGACACAACGCTTTACGGCTCCACTGATATGTGCCGTCACCATAACAACTAACAACAATTGCTTTTTTTTTTGTACTAGTCAAATGATCATGTAAAACACTTCAGTGTCCGTGTTGTACTCCTATTCTATTTCTATGCATGGAGCATATCATAGCAAACTGCATGATTTGGTGGGATTACAAGTAAAACAAGCGTGGAACATCCACAGTCGTAGTGACAGTAAGTGAGGTAAACGGTCAATATCAAGCGATCGCTTCCTCCCAAAACACGTGTTGACAGTTTCACAATTGAGGCAATAAGTCGTAACACTGAACTGACAGAAAAAGGATGCTCTGAGCTCTGGCGTGATGGAGGTGTGTGTGAGTTACCGTTGAATATACTCTACAACAATATTATTTTTTTTTTCCTCAGCTCTTGTTTTTGTGGACGCAGTGCAGCGAAAGTACATCAAAACTAAAAAAAGAAAAGAGGTGAAACTGCAGCAGCTTCTCTGGCTCCTTCCGTAGAGAAACACTGAACATGGCTTCTAACTATCACACGTATGTACAATCACTAATGAGTGGAGTGGATTCAGCCATCCACAGCAGCGTATATAACCTACTGAGTATCACTCCAGGTGTAAAAAAAACAGGAGCAGGAAGCGTGGCGCTGTGTGTGTGTGTTTCTGTCTGAATGTGTGAACATGTGTGTTTGTGGGTCTTTGCTTGTGTGCTTTTGCCGGGGGCGACGTGTGTGTCAGTGCGAGCTACAGTAGAGACGGTTTGGGCGCTAACTTCTCTGATGTTATTGGTGTTCACTCAGCGTAAATATCCACGTGGGCCTTTCGTAAAAATGTACCAGATCACGTCGTTATCAAAACATACAGAAACCACAGACTGAATAACACCTTAAAGGCTGCCCGAGTGATAAAACGTAGCCGTTACTGAACTGACTGTGACTTTTTAGAGCAAAAGATCCCACCTATAGCCTCGACACACAAACAGACGCGGGTGAAAACTGATCTGACGACTCTGAAAAATGTAATTTACATTGTGTGTACCTTTCCAAGAGCCACCAGCTGTGGTTTACTGGAATGTAGTCCTCAAGTACGGAAGCTTTAAATCCCTTTTTTTTAACCTAAAAGGGAACGCACAGCCAGTTAACATGTACAGATCACCGCTTTAGCACACAGCTGCAATGCAAAAACAAACAAACAATAAAAACAACAAAATTCATAAAAAAAAACAAAGTCAAAAGAGAGAGGGAAATCAAAGTACAACAGGTTATTACTGAGAAAAAAAAGGATATAATTTCTTGTTTTGCCTTTTCTTTTATACAAATGTGTGTTTGTCAGTCCGTTGGAGTTTGTTGCTGCGAAGCGGCTACAAGGCGCCCGGCGAGGAGGACGCTAGCGGGCTGCAGTACCACAGCCAGAGCAGCGGGGGCAGCATAGAGGCCAGGCCCGCGGGCCGTCTGGAGACCGCCGCCGAGTTTCTCAGGATGGCGTTGGACGTACTTTGACCGTCGATCAGAGGGTCCTGAGGGAGAGACAGCGCGAGACAAGGACAAAAAAAACTATGTGAGACTCTGTTATGTTTTTATTAGGGCTGTCAAAGTTAACGCGTTAATAACGCAAATTAATTTTAACGCCACTAATTTCTTTAACCCATTAACGCAACTTGTGAGTTTTAGGTTGTAGCATCTCAGTTTTAAATCTAGAGTGAAGAAACTGGTATCATATGAAACTAGAAAAACCTGAAGAATTCACTAGTACTAATTGGTATGATTTGAGCATATTTTTTCATGCTAAATGCAGTACCTGTGAGGGTTTCTGGACAATATCTAGCAAATTAATTGCATAAATGCACATTAAAGGGAGATTTGTCAAGTATTTAATATTCTCATCAACATGGGAGTGGGCAAATATGCTGCTTTATGCAAATGTATGTATATATTTATTATTATAAATCAATTAACAACACAGAACAATGACAGATATTGTCCAGAAACCCTCACAGGTACTGCATTTAGCATAAAACAATATGATCAAATCATAACATGGCAAACTGCAGCCCAACAGGCAACAACAGCTGTCAGTGTGTCAGTGTGCTGACTTGACTATGACTTGCCCCAAACTGCATGTGATTATCATAAAGTGGGCATGTCTGTAAAGGGGAGACTCGTGGGTACCCATAGAACCCATTTACATTCACATATCTGGAGGTCAGAGGTCAAGGGACCCCTTTGAAAATGGACATGACAGTTTTTCCTCGCCAAAATTTAAGGTAACTGTGGAGCGTTATTTAACCTCCTTCATGACGAGCTAGTATGACATGGTTGGTACCAATGGATTCCTTAGGTTTTTCTAGTTTCATATGATACCAGTATCTTCACTCTAGCTTTTAAATTGAGCCGCTATGACCTTAAAATCCCAAATTGCGTTAATGCGTTAAAGAAATGATTGCCGTTAAAACAAATTTGCATTAACGTGTTATTATCGCGTTAACTTTGACAGCCCTAGTTATTTTGATTTTAGTTATACATGTGCAAATCTAATTTGAACAACCTCAGAGCAGACAAATTGTGGTGCCCCGCCTAAGGGACCCCAGGTTGGGAATATATAAAATATTGAAAATACACACAGATATACCAATAAAAAGATAATGGGGAACAATAGTGAGCCTTAATGCATGTGCTCAATGTGGTCAGTATATAAAGGTTAGTTAGTATATATCAATCCCTCTTTCTCAAGGCTGTGAGATTAACCTGTCATCGTTTTGGTAAATGTGCATATTCAGAGACAACTGGTTTCTACAAAGTAAACTCTCTGGTCTGAATGTCCAGATTGTGGCAGGAGGAAGTTTCATGAATCAGCTGTGGCAGGTGCCTCTGGATCTCATCCACGGCAGACTCTGGGATCGGTTTCATGGCAGCTTGATAAATGATGACCAAAACAACAACAACAATAACACAAAACGCTGCCAAGCATTTCAAGCACCATTGTCACGTTTTAGGTATTTAGGTCTTTATGCACTACATATTGGAGAAAGGCATTTTGATTTGTTTGGGAGTACACCAGAATCCCTTAGATTTAGGACTTTAGGTTGCAGTATAATTCATGTATACAGGATGTGGTGTACTTGGAGACTGTTTAATTCAATAATATCACCTACAAAAACTAAATACATTCATCTGGTGTGACACAGTACAAAATAAAAAGGTTGTTTTTATAATTAAAATGCCAGAGTGGAAAGCGAAAAAGTATGTGTGTGTGTGTGCATTTGCATGTGCCATCATGCGTGAGTACAGAGCTTCACCAGCAGCTCTTTGGCGGGCTAATAAAGCTGCGAGCTAACGGCTGGGTCATCTCCCCCAGACCTGTCCCTGCCTCTATTAAATGTCAGTCCGGTGCATAACAGTGCCTTATTATTGTACAATGACATTTACAGTGAACTTTAAAAGCCACAGATAAGCAACAATCCCATTTCAGCCTCACAGGAACTACAAAGACCAGGAGTTTACAAAGGGAGGCGAAAAAGGATCGGCCGCGGCAATCACAGTCAGAGGGAGGTCAGAGACTTCCAACGGCGAGGGCGGATCACACGTTGTGATTATTTGATAGCTCCGGTAATTGCCTTGATGCTGTTGAATTAAATTGTTTTCTGAGATAAAATGGTTCAGTTGTCAGGTTTTTTACTAGCTGTAATATTTTTCAGACTGTTCTTTCAAAGCTGTTTTGACCGAGCGTACCTTTACCACCATGATGATGATGAGGTATTTTAAAACACACAGAGCTGTATGACCTCAACCTTTTCTGTCTTAAATAAATATAAATGACATTTATAATGAAATGAAATGGCCATTATGAAAGGCAAACTCAATGTAGAAAGAAAGGGCTGACAGCAGCAGCCCAGTAGCAGAAACGGTGTGGACGCCACATACGCAGCAGTTCAGCGAGGTAGCCGTCACGTGCTGCTCATGGATGCATGTTTTCTTATTTTTTGTTAGAACTCTTTTAGTGCATTTAAGAATGCTTAGAAAATGTAGATTTAGCGGCCCTACAGATTCTCTTTTTAAAGGGACTGTTTGTAACTGTTTAGGCGTATAAATGTAGCGGGTCGGGACACATGCGCGCTCGCGTGTGGCCGGCGTCCCCGCTCCTCTGCCTGCTTGCCTTCACTCAGACAGCGCGTGCGTTCTCGCGTACTCACTCCACCTCTAGACGTGAACACGCGCTCACTCCACACTGCAGAAGAGTTAGTTTAGCTCTGAGAATATCTAGTGAATGTACAGTGGACGTTTGTGCAGAAATAAATGCTGCAGCTCCTCCAGACCAACAGAGGTTTCCGTGTCTTGTGAAGTGACGGGGCTCTGCAGAGAGAAATGTTGTCGTCTCGTTACCGACCGGGTGCCGGTGTCTCCCTGTTCACTCCGGCTGCGGGCGGAGGGAGACGAGTTTCTCGCTGCGGAGCCCCGCTGCTGAAGCCTGCGCTGAGGCAGGAGAAGAAAACACAGTATCAGCAGTGATTCATGGAGAGACCTTCGTCTGGTCAGCTAACATTACTGCCAAGCAGCTAAAAGATAGAGTGATATTGTGGTTTTAGCTGACGTGTGTCACCTCACTGTGTTGAGTGATGCTCGTTCAGGTATATTTAGAGCGAGCAAGCGCGAGCCCGACACTGACTTTCGTTGATTTCACGGCCACAGGTGTCGCTGTTAACAAGCATTTCTGAAAGTTACAAATAGTCCCTTTAACTGCAATATAACTCTAACAAAGAAGTAAACAGATGATGAAAGTTTTAGTTGAGTTAGTTGTTGTTGTTATTGAATACCTTTTAGTATTTTATCCTGTCCCACTCAAAGTCATATCTCATTTTATTACACAATTGACGACAAACTTACCACACAGAAGACGCCATTGACAGATGAGTTTGACTTCAATTTCTGAGCCTGCAACAGACAGACACAAAGAAACACAATCCACGTTACAACCCACAAATAAAATATGTTTGTGTTTATGAAAAAGATCCAAATATCCAACAGATTATGATACAGTTTCAAGGTTAACTCATTTCTTAAAGTTTGCATGTTACAACACAACAGCATTTCAGCGCTTTGACAACCGTCACACTGAGACTGGAGTGAACGTGCACAGAGGATCTGCAGTAATTAATTTGCTTCGATCAACAATCGATGGAACAATCTGCAATCTAATCAGACCGAACATATTCTGTCAATACGTTTACACAACAACAGGTAGAAAACAACATCAGTGTTCAAACACTGTGACTAAACTTCAAAAATAAGCATCACATTCAATCTGAGCGTTTATGAAAGCTCGGCGCCGATCTGATCACAGCAACAGATTGGACACTGACGCTAAAGAGGGGAAAAAAAAGACTACAATAACCTTGGATGGTTTTTACCCCGAGAGCCTGTTAAACTTTTAAAGCCTCTGATATTTCCAGTGAGAGGAGAAGAAGAGCGAGGCTGAGCACAGAGGGACAGTCAAACCCAGACTGTGATTTCATCTCACATTTATCATTCAATGGCTGTCGCAAGCTCAAACACACCGTCTTTGATTCTCTCTCACACACACACACACACACACACACACACACTCTCAAGTCAAACTGGAGGCTCCAGGAAATAAGCTTTATAAATGTAAATAAATACATCTTATTAATGATTAAAGAAAGAAAATGAATAAATCAGTAAAGTAATAAGTCCACTAGCGAAACAGTGTACAGAAAGTAAACCGGATGGAACCAATCTACCTTAAAGCATTAAAAAAGTCACAGTGTCACAGTGAAATGGGTCTGGAAGAGTTAACACCGCGCTAACAAGCAGTGCTGTTTCTCAAACGGCATTGATATTGGCGGTAAGACTGTGCACAACTGACGTCTACAAAGTCGGAGAAGCAGCCGGTAAGAATGCTGAACTATGCTACATCATAAATTTCCCTGATGAAGATCGCCGCTGCTGCCAGTTGGGTTAGCGTTAGTTACCATATGATTGGGGAACAGAGACAGATTAAGCAACTGCGTAGCTTATTTCTCACATAAAATGTTTTCAGAAACACATTTCGGTGAACTATTTTTCGTGATATAAGAGAAGAAAGTTTCCAAATGAGCTGCCATGTTGGTTCCGCTTTGAAAGCTGGGAGCAGCAGCCCAGTAGGTGTCTAGTGGCAGCCTACCAAGCGTCCAGTGCTGGGAAACGAGGCGATCACTCACGATAGAAAAACTTTACTTTTAGTTAAGGTTTATTTCCAAACTCAGCACAGCTAATGTTGACTCAGCTAGTGCTAGCGTTCACATTGTTCATAACTTTATTGATTAGCTTACTGTGGTAACCTACGTCACTGCTATCTGCTAACGGCTGAGTGGACGTTAACATTTGAAAAAAAAACCAGAAAAGAACGCAGATGGACCCGCCCTTTAATTGCATACAGTACTGTATGTACTATATAATAATCACGGCTGTGGATAGCAATGTGTTGTAGCCACCTAAAAAAAATCAATCAGTTTAAGTGTACGCTATATTTAGAATATTTTCACCACTTTACCTCGCCATCAGACAGCCCTTTCTGACGGGGAACTGAAGCCATTATATCGCTGTCTTCAAAGCTACCAAACTCCATTCACAAAAACAGTAATTTTACCTCTCAGAACAGGGGAGTTTCTGGTCTACCGCTGCATCGATCGGTTAGTTAGTTTGTGTTATGTGTGACTTTCTGATCTGAACTAACGTGGCGTCCACAGCAGCAGATTGCTTAGCTTCTTGCTGGTACTCCTGTCTGCTTCTCCAAACTGGGAGCATGCCAACCGCCATCTAAGTTACTGTATTAATACACTGTCTATAAGGATGTATATATACTGTACATGTAGCAGCGTCATCATGCAGAAACCGACGTCAGGTCACCATGTTTTAGAAGGGCTTGAAGGGAAAATAGCATTTTGACGCTAAAACATACGAACACCACTGTGAAGCTACAGAATGATATAAAAACCTAACAAAAAACAAAAGGAAAGACATGCTTCATGCAAATTATTTAACAAAAAGCTCTAACTATAACTGAGCATTTGAGGCCTTATAACTCCAGTTTAAAATGATTGTATAAGGAAATAAAATGTGTGCAATCAAGTCGTGAACAGAAAAATAAATAAATGTACAAATAAACATGACATTTGTTCAGTGATGACGCATCACATCGGTAATCTTTATTCTCTGCTCAGTGTCTTTTGGTAAAAGGTAAAAGTGATTACCGCTCGCGTTGATTGCGAGCCCACGAACAGTTGATTTGCAGCGCAGGCCTTGTAATCAGCATCTGAACATCTCGTGTTTTTGTTCTGTATTTGGTAAATACAACATCTGATTGAGAGTTTGATACTTTGTGCAGGAGTTTGTGGCTTCTAATGACCTGCAGACTGAATCTCTGGATGCTGTAAGTGAATGTAACTCCAGTTTTTGGCTTCTGGGTATTTCTGTGTGTGTGTGTGTGTGTTCAAGCTGTATGGTGTGACAGAATAATAAATGGCTCCAGTATACACAGTATTGTGAATGCAGAGCAAAAATAGGGATGTACAGAATGTAGGAATGGTAATACAGAAAGTGAGTAAGTATTTTCTGTTATTATACCTTTGCTTCTACACTAAACTAAAAAAAAAGCCAAAGTTCGAGTGGAATGATGTCTATAAATCACGGTGTATTTGCAGGCCGAGCGTGGTAGCAAAACAAATACTGAAGAACATGATGACTAAACACAACTACATCAGTTTGTGTTTCATGATGAGGTCCCATCTGTGTTAGGGAGTCATTGTTTAGATGCATTAGTTTTCACATCCCAGATAGAAACACTGAGAGATCGTAATGATAATAAACTTTTTTACAGCTTGTTGCTGAAGTGAAATCCTGAGGGCACTTTGAGTGTTTCACAGCAACTCATTTTGGAAATTTAAATTGTACGCAAGTGAATCTTAGAGACATAGATTCCATTTAGAAGTAGAGCTCCATCTGCCACTGCTAATGTTTTATTGGTATAATGTCTCCGCTATGATTCAAAACTAACAAATTCAGCAATTTAGAGGCTGATTTTTTTACAAGGCTTGTCTCGCCGTACAGACGGAATTAATGGAACAATCTGTGATCCCAATGTAAACAAAGTTACCATCACTCAAAACACAAGATTAGACATGTCTTCCACTCCTACAGGTAGAATAAAAGCTGTAACAGGTTTGTTTACATCGATCATGATTCACAAGACGCCCTGTACCCCCCTAAAAAAGACACAATGGGTCTGTTGTGGGTCTCAGAGGGTTAAATTAAATCACACTTGTACTGTGAGAGCTTTCTTTGTGATTACATGCATATGAAAACAATATAACCTTTGTATGTATCCTTTAATATTAAACAATGCTTCAAAAAGATTGGGATGTCAACATATCCAAATACATACTCCTGCCCTGTGTCCACGTGTTTTTGGATTTGCCTAATACCTGCCTGTTCTCAAAAGTCACATTAGCATGTGGCAGATTTCCATATTTGTCCCGGGCACTTCCTGCCTGCTCCGGAGTCAACTATATTCATAAGAGCCCTGAGGCACATACACACACTGTGTATGTATGTATGCCTCGCCATTCTGGCATCTGTGTGTGTGTGTGTGTGTTGTTTTATTTGTGATGGGTTTGTTGTGGGCCAAACTAGCTCGGTAGTGTGTAATGAAAAAGTAAAAGCAGTCCTTCTGGGTTTTTAATGTTAACTTCCAGGGACAACTCCCAGACCGGACAACTGCTCGGTAGCGACCTGTCAATCACACGTTAGCCCCGCCCTAAAGCATCCCCTGCTTTATGGTCTATTTGACTCTAAATGGGACCATAATTTACTAAATGAACATCATGCTGTATTGAAGAAGACTTGAAACTAGCGATTGAGACCATAAACTCATGTTTACAATGTTTACTGAGGGAATAAATCAAGTGAGAAGTAGGCTCATTTTCTCATAGACTTCTATACAATCAGACTTCTTTTTAGAAACCAGAGGAGTCGCCCCCTGCTGGCTGTTAGAAAGAATGCAGGTTTAAGGCACTTCATCATTGGATTCACTTCTCAGAACCAGATGTTGCCGCCTTTAATTCTTTTCTTTCAAGCCGCGGTAAACGCACCGCTTTAAGTGTCGCTGGGCTGTCATTGGCTGGAAGTGTAGTTGTTCTGAGTCACTGGTTAACGGTTATTATTCTGCATGTGTGTGTGTGTGTGTGTGTGAAAGAGAGAGATCAATGAGAAGAGTGAATCTTCTCACTGGCTTGTCCCTCGAGTGTGTCATTACAACAGCGTAGCCTGCCTCCATGCCAACACACACACACACACACACACACACACACACACATACACATACACATGAAATCAAACACACATACATGCCAGCAGACACACTCCAGTATACTGAGGAACTGTGCACACTAGGAAAGTGGTTTAACACAACTCTCTCATTAACTTGTACTTGACGTGCTATCGGAGCAGTGCCAACAGCACACACGCACCAGTACACCACCAAAGCTCATTATCAGTACACACTGTGTGTCTACAATATCTGTCTGTGTGAACTAAACTTGCAGGGCAGTATGCCTTCATATACAATATGTTTGTGTTAGGGCTGTCAAAGTGTGGTTGCCTAGTAACGGCAGGCGCGTCGGGAGCGCGACCTCCTAAGCACCTTGAATAAACGGATGAAAGCGGCACGGCTGATGTTTTCCACACGTTTTTAAGCGCCCCCTTACACAGCTCTGCATTTCCCTTCAGGTCTCCAGACCACTTTAGCATCTTGCAGTTCATTGTTTTGGTTTCAAGGATCGCGACTGTTTCGGTTCTCTCTCACCGCTCTCATCAACCCACGTCTCCAGTAATATCAGGGATTGCTTTCAGTGTAAAAGCTCTGATGAATCAAAACTGCCAATAAACAAAAGTTAGCGTCTAGCTCATGAACATAGTGGTGCTAAAGACCCAGTTATTACGTTTTTGGAGATGGTGGAGACCAAAACGGAGGTAAAAGAAGAGTGAATTTAAGTTAAGATTTGTGAAATAAGCATGTAAATAAGCATTTGGCAAAACAATCAATTAATGTTGCTCCAGAATTTGGGGGTTAAAAACTGGATTTTGAGAGGAGAATAAATATATTATTGTTTCTGAGTTCAGTTAAGAAACACGAAAAGTTCTTGTTTGTGTGTTTAAATATTTGCAGATTTAAGCCATAACATAGATAGACAATACTCTCTCATGCAGTAACATAAACAGAAACTCTGCATCGTAATGAATGATCACTACAACAGTGCAGAGCATCATGAACAATAACAACAACATAAAGATAAAACGTGACGTTTATGGTGCAGATTGTTGTCGATGATTAAGGTGGATTTCAGTTTGAAATTGCTGGAGGATTTTCCGTTAACATGAGTAAACAATAACGTTAGTGATTTAATGATGCTTCACCGGTTGCAGCGTTATTATATGTGAAATAGCTCTGTGAGTCCCTGTCATCGCTCTGCTGGTAATGACAGTATTATCCCCACTTCCTCCCTGACCCAGGAGGAGCCCATCACCGGTGTTCAGGATTGCTGCTCGCGATCCCGCTGTTTCATCAGCTAGATAACTGTTGTTCCTGTAGAGCAGGAGTGGCTGCTCCCGCCGAGAAATACAGTTTCAGAGTCTCATCGGAGACAATGAGGATGGCACATACAGGTAAACATAGATCTATACACAGAAGAGCGTGTCAACGGCTGGAACCAAGATTTAAATTTGGTACTATTTTACATGCTATGATGACAATAATACAATCAAGTCATCACAACTATTTTAGAAAAGTTACGATAAAGTTGTCCACATTGACGGTGGCATCCATGTTTTATTTGTTGTTTTTAATATCATCAGTACAGATTAACATTTTTTAGACACTGTATCAAACCCATCTCCTGGGAAGGTATATAAATAGTCCGACATTTCCGCATCATGACAACGCATTTCAGGCTTTTCGAATGTCATTTAATGCCACGTCGTTACCATGAAACAAATGCAGTTAGGTTTAGGAGACAAAACCCCTTCATTAGGTTTAGGAAAAACATCATGTTGGGGCTTAAAATAAGTGTGTAAAATATGTATGAAAACAATGTAACAGAAGTACTGAAACACGTCACAAATGTCACTAAAAAAACACGTCGCAAACTTCACTAACGTAACTTGAAAAAAACTCAACAACACTTTGGGACATGAACAGCGGTCTCCCGGTCTAAAGTCCTGTGTTTGTTGGACACATCCACCTCCCCTCCATCAGCAGTCTCTCTCTCTTTTTATTCTACGTCACTAGCACTGAGCATAGCATACTCACGTGGATGTGTTTACACTGCAGTCAATACAGACTACACGGCGTACACATGACACGCCAAAAGCCACGAAGGCGTTGTAATAAAGACTCCAAATCAACAGCCCAGCTATACTACAATAAACTGTTATGGCTAATAAACAGCCGCCTACATGCACATTGAGCAGACACAGAGTTACATCATCATCTCATTGTCGTAAATCCCATATTCTCCTTTTAGCTCTGGTTTGGTCTCCACCAACACCTGGGAAAAATATTGGACTCTTTAGCTTAGTTTTTTATTGGCACAAGATTTCCTTGCGTTTGCAATATGAACAATCCTCACTTTATTTGTAGTATCTGCTTCACTGTTTTAACTTGACATATTTGGTATTGTGACAATACTAGAAAAATAAATGCCTGAAAGTTATAAGAGAAGGAAAGAGGTGAGGGAACAGAAACAGACAGACATACTGTATGGATAGTGAGACTGACTGAAGGATAGAAAGATCAGCAGGTCAAGATAAAGAACATTAACGACTCAGAACCTTCATCCATCTGTAAAAACGTTCTTTCTACACAAACACAAAAAGGTTTTCATGTTATGGGATCAGATTTGTCCCAGACTGGCTGGAACCTTTGAGCCTCTGAACACCCAGACGTCCTCTGAATCCAGAACTAGCTTGTGTGTGTGTGTGTGTGTGTGTGTCTCACCTGTAGGCTGCCACAGAAGTGGTAGATGTTGGGGTCTGTGTTGATGTTGTTGTCGATGGTGTTGGGGTTGCGTTCTTTGTTCCTCTGGTAGGGGGTGGTGGTGGAGGTGGTGGTCTGGACGGGCGACATCGGCTGCCACACTCCCACATCCGTCCCATTCCCAAAGGCCTGGATGGCATTACCTACAGAGCGAAACACTTAATTAGCTGTGGACAACAAATACGTTTTTTTGTGGGGAGGTGAGTGGTGGACATAAAGTAGCCTAAAGAAAGCAAACAACTGAATGCTTGTAAAAGCAGTAATGTTGCTGCAGGTGAACTATCTGTGCCACTGTGACACAGACTGACATATCTTTCAGAAAAAGATGTCATAACATAAGCAATGTTTTACTCAGATTAAATGCTCCAAACAAGAAAAAACACAGATTTGAGAGATTATAAAGTTGTAAAGTTAAGAGAAAAAATGGATATTCTCTGATATTTAAGTGTCAAATTTACGAGATAAAAATCCCAAATTTGAGATTATAAAGTTGTAAATTTAAGAGAAAAAAAATCACAATTTTGTGAGATTATAAAATTGTAAATAACAGAGAAAAAAAAATTATATTCTCTGAAATTAAAGTGGCAAATTTACGAGAAAAAACTCACAATTTTGAGAGATTATTAAATTGTAAATTTATAAGAAACAAATTGGATATTCTCTGAGACTAAAGTAGCAACGAAAAAAAAATCACAAGATATTCTCTGAGATTAAAATTTGTTAATTTACGAGAAAAAACAGATTTGAGAGATACAAATTATTAAAATAAATTACAAAGTTGTAAATTTACAGTCATTTTTTTATATTCTCTGAGATTAAATTGACAAAATTACGAAAAAAATAACCCTCACAAATTTGTGAGATTATAAAGTCATAACTTTACAAGAAAAGAATTTTGAAAAATACTGCAGTGCAACATCGTGGTAACGCCAGCCACTGTCTGAATTTAGTTGCTCCTGAAGTGGTGTTATAGTTGTGAGGATTGCCTGTGATCAAGGCGAAGGTCCTGAAAGATACATATACATAATTGGGTATCTTTTTTCTCGTAAATTTCCCACTTTAATCTCAGAGAATATTATAATTTTTCCTGGAATATTACCCCCCTCCCCCGGCTCTGTAATAAATATTCTATACCTACAATGGCCCTAATACGCCGTCGTACCAAACACATCTCTTGATGAGTCTGACTGTGAGATACGCTGAGCTGGTAAAGACGTGTTTTATAGGCCACGCCATCAACGCTGCGTCGTAATTCCAAGCAGGTCACTTTAGCAAAAAGCTGCGTCTCATCATGAATCACACGCTTGTTAGTCCCAACGTTAAAATAAAGCTTTATATTGCACCGGCCTAAACCACAATTAAAGGCGAGTTAGAAGGTACTTAAGTTTTGTTATCACTTCCCCCTCCATTATAAATTCACCACACAGTCAAAAACCTGAGTGCTGATGTGGCTATTTACCATTAGAGTCCATTAGTGGCCCTATTAATAGCGTTATACGGCTTTGATGTAAAAGACACACACACACACACACACACACACACACACACACACACACACACACACACACACACACACATCAGAGGAAAGCTTAGCTGCTGTTTGAACGTAATGATATTCTTCCCTCCAACACTGAATTATGACCCTGATACTGGTGTAAAGGAAAGAAGAGCTGATCTGCATAACGGCTCTTTAACCCCACTCAAAGATTCATACATACATGTGCAAAGACACATGAGTACGCCTACATGATGTACAGCATATATTCACATTAGATACAGGAACGGCTCATTGGTTTACCAGGTGTATTCTTTGCCAACTATTTAAAGAAAACAGTATTGGCAGAATAGACATCAAACCTTTCAGAGTTTGTTTTGATCGTTTGTGTGCAACAAAAAAAAAAAAACTGCAACTCCACATATGTCTAAAATAAGAGAATGCAATCAATCAATAACTGAAAACGCAAGCTGTAATTTAACTGTCTCCTTTCAAAATAAAACATCTTTTCATACTTTATCAATGCCGGCTTTCATGAACCCATCAGTCTTTTCTCTCTCTACAGATCCTCCAGACACCTTAAACAACTTCAACTATTGAATTAGAAACATTCATTCAAAGGTGAGTCACAACAAGTGATGTTGGCTTTTATATATCATTTGAACACCTGCTTGAATAACTGCTTTATATCTGAGTATGATGTTGGAACTAGTCGGAGGACATCAAGTATTTCAAGCAAACATTAAATGTTAGTTTCTTCAACCCCCTGAAGACCCGCGACTGACAGTTTTAAAGCTAGAGTGAAGATATATGGAACTAGAAAACCTAAGGACTCCATTGGTATCAATGTCTTGTTAGCTTGTCGGGAAGGAGGCTCAGTAACGCTCCAAATTCAGGCTAAATTTTCGTGAGGAAAAACTGTCATGACCATTTTCAAAGGGGTCCCTTGACCTCTGACCTCCAGATATGTGAATGAAAATGGGTTCAATGGGTACCCACGAGTCTCCCCTTTACAGACATGCCCACTTTATGATAATCACATGCAGTATAAATGTGTTATTTTCTCCTATTCTAAAATGGTGTGTTTGAATATCTCCTTAGGTCCTTAAACAGGCTTGAATTACATAAATTGTGTATCACTGTAAAGCTGAGACTCTTATGGATCCAATGAGCGTGTGTGATGATGTTAGTACCCATAGGAGACATTTCATTGACCTCCCTGTATATCATGATCTGTGGTGACCTCTAGGATAATCACAGCCTCATGAAACTTTACAGCCACAACCTAGAGACCTAGAGCATAAAGAGGATGGATGGCTTTCCTAGCTAGATTGACAATAAGGGGGTTTCTGAGCAGTTTACACAAGAGAAGCGCTCGCCATCCAACCACCGAAAAATCCAATTCTAGCAGAAATCTCCAAATGTCAAGTTTTTGATACCAACTCACAGCACGGCTTTTTCTATGGTGTTCCTCAATGTCTTGGTGTCTTAATGTGATATTTTGGAGGGATTATTGTTCATTTTTATCAATTCTCCAGAGCTAAAAAATGGTTAAATTTAGCACCAAATCTGTGTATCAAATGGTATCAACCCAAAAATTGCTGCAACAAGTTATGAGACTTAATAGAGCATGGGAATGATCGTGTTTATTTTTGATTTATGACTAGAACAACTTGACACACAGTACTGCGCTGCATCTCAAATTAATCTTCAGGTTCCCAGCTTTCAGATGATGTACACCACTTCTATGTGACATCTATTGTTGTCCTGCTACCTCCCCCTAAAGACCCCCTGTACCCCCCTAAAAAAAGTGAAAAACGTCTCTACTGTGAGTCTCAGAGGGTTAAAGCCTTTAAAGGTATCAAAATGAGGGGAAAAAATAATTTTGCTTGACTTTGTCAACAGACATATGACATATTGTATGCTTTGATAATGCCAGGTATTCATCCTCTTCCATCTCTGAACGACACAACATCTAAAGTGCAGTATAACAGAAAGTCTCTCTCTCGCTCTCTCTCTCTCTCTCTCTCTCTCTCTCTCTCTCTCTCTCTCTCTCTCTCTCTCTCTCAGTCTATCCATATTCTCTCTTTCTGTCTCTCCTCTTTCTTTCTTTCTCCTTGTAGTTTCTCTCTAGTCATGACCCTGTAACTGGCGTGTGTCAGGATCTTCACAGTTGTCCGTTCCAGTTAGTGCTGAGCTAGCTTAATGAGAGCAGAGAGAGAGGGAGGACATGAAGGGAGGAGACGGAGACGGAGAGATGGGACGAGTATGAGAGAGAAGTGAGGTGAAGCAGGAGAACAAGTGAAAAACGAAGGAGTTTGTAATATTAAAACAAGTAGGAAGAGTGAGAGGGAATACACTTAGACTATAGAGGAAGTGTGTTCCTCCACTTTGCCCTTCGCTTGGCTCCCTAAAGTGAATTAAAGCAAATAATAGAAATGTAGAGAGAGCTTGTTTAACCCACATTAACCCCCTTTTGATCCCGCAAATATCTCACTAGAACATGCACTTATAAAATCATGCGAAAACGCAGAAGCAAAGACGTGTACGACGCACTGAGAAACACACAAACACACACACACAGTGGGTGTAGCAGCCCTTATTATCTGCGGCAGACCAACCTCGTTAACCCTGACTGGTTAAAAGACAACAGAGAAAACAAGAGGAGGGAGGGGACAACAAATAGGAGAAGAGGAGAAGATGAGGGTGAGTGAAAGAGAGGAGAGTTGGTGAAAATGAGGCAGCAGCAGCATCATTCTGACGGATGAAAATCAAACCAGCAGCAGCTCATCCTCCTTACTGGGACTATAGCTCATTATTCTGAATGTTTCTAGAGCGTACACACCTACTTAGGAACCTATCGACCAATTTGACTGATTGATACAGGTGTCTTACGGCTGATTGCTTCATCAATTGAATGCCTAATTGGTTCATTAACAAGGTAATTGTGCACCTTGAGCAGATCGTGGTCAGTGTGTGCTGCTCTACATGAATATATGACACACTTACAACTGGCTAAAGGCCTTTACACACCGGCAATTCATTTACACATTAATATATGTATGTGAACTGTTGTTTTGGTCAGGAGTACTCTCACAAAGAACGCAAATATTATGTTGCAAAAAAGCGTTTTTGTTTTTTTTTCCGGAACGAGTCTGAATAAAGGCATCGACCAATCACGTTGTGTGGAACGGGTTGAGTTACGCCTATATTTATAAGGATTATAAAAGCTTATTGAAAACGTATTAGTCCTTTCAACTTTGACAAAAGCAGTGCAGACCAGATCTGCATCCTTCCGTTCGTACTTTTCAAAATAAAAGCCCCTAGAAATATTATATTCAAACATATCCTCATACAACGGTTTGTATGATATCTTACGAAAAGTTATTCCTCATTTTCCGTGCGTTTTCCTACAAATGTCCAGCAACATATCTTTTCAAAATAAACTTCCGTCTTCACAGGAAACAACTTGGTTTGGTTTAGGCAACAAAACTACTTGGTTAGGTTTAGGAAAAGATTGTGGTTGGGTTAAAATAACTACGGAAGTAGCGTTACGTGACAAATAAACATTGCCTTCTGGTTTCACACGGGACATGAACACCGGTCTCCTGGGCGAAAGTCTGGTGTTTTTTTTCCACACACATATTCTTCAGTGTATAATCACCTTGAAATAAGAATTGCGTTTTCGTTAACCTAGAATAAGCCATCTGTATCTACACATGGAGCGAGTCGTCTTCACCCAGTCCGCCGCCATGTTTCTACAGTAGCCCAGAATGGACAAACCAAACAAGAAGTTTCAGTTGGTTGCAATCTGCAACCTCACCGCTTCTGCATTTCATTTTCTTGCGACTTCCCCATCGGTACTGCACACATGCAACTCTCAACAGAGATTAAAAGGAATCAAGATGGCTCACTCCTTAGCTACTTCCATCATCAGCTCCGGAAAGAAAATATGTTTTTAATGCCTGACATGGCATTTTACTTGTCCCATGCAATCCTTATTGTTGAGCCCTTCTTTCTATCCCTGTTGTAAATATGATAATCCATGTTAGGATCACTTTGTTTCATGATAAACTAATCCTTATGGATGAACACAGATCTTATTGTTTGAAAAGGATTCATTTTTTTCACCGACTTTATACTGTTGCCATCCAATGAGCAGTCTTCCTCTAACCAAGCGCAGGAGATTACAAACATTCATCCAGCTCAGGTGTCATTGAACAGGATACTCTCTACAACGTGACCCTGTGTTCTGACCTCCGTACAGGAATCAATGAGGAATCACGTTACACTTAAACTGTTGTAGAGGAAAGCAGCTGGCTGACTGTCAAAGCAAAAAGGAGCAGAATTAGCTCTGATTACAGAGAAACACAGTGAACATGGCTCTCATCTCCACAGCGCCGTAAGAAGGTCCTGCAACTTATGAATCTGGGCTGGTGGGTGTGTTTATTATACTGTGTGTGTGTGTGTGTGTGTGTGTGTGTGTGTGTGTGTGTGTTGGAGGGGGGTTGTTAATTAAAGTGGTTGTGTAAGAGGCTGGATGAAAAAGCTGCTTTCTGTCAAAGATCTGGAGTCCTGCTACAGCTTTTAGGCTCACACACATTCAGACACCGTGCTGCAATGTGTTCTTTTTTCTCTATAATGCAGAAGGGATAACAATGCAAGCTCGGAAACGGGATATATTTGGTAAGAAGAGACAAGAAGAGAAAAGAGAGGATGAAAGAGCAGCAGAGCAGAGAGGATGAAAATAGAAAGTGAGCAACACAGTCTCACGGCAGTTTGTGAAATAGTCACAAAATGTAATCTATTTGATTTGTTTACAAAATTTGCCTTTTTTTTTCCTTGACGTTCAGCGTGACTTTCAACGTATTTTTTGTGCTTTTTCCTACGAATGTCCAACAACATATGACACACGCTCCAGTCTTTTCAAAATAAAACAACATAGTTTACGTTTAGGAATAGATCAACTTGGTTAGACTTAGGCAACAAAACTACTTAGTTAGGATTAGGAAAATATCGTGGTTTGGGTTAAAATAACTACGGAAGTAGCGTAACTTAAGTACGGAAGTTACGTGACAAATAAATCAACATTGACTTGTGGATTCACACGGGACATGAACAACGGTCTCCTGGTGAAAGTCTGGTAAACAGAATTTAGAGGAACAGATAAGACTAGAGTAGAATAGAAAAGAGTAGAGTAGAATAGAAAAGAGTAGAGTAGGATAGTAAACAGCTGGTCAGACAGCAGCTGGGCAGAGGGATAACTCACGGAGGCAGGTGTTCTCGGTGAAAAACTCGGTGAACTTGTCACACTCGTCCTTGTTGTTTCCACTGTTGTTGCAGTCGCAGTAGGGAGAGACGCTGATCTTGGGTGAGCGCAGGTAGTTGGGAGTCATCACGGTACCTGCAGCAGGTGGGTGGAAACATTCATTCAGTCATTTATTCATTCATTCATTCATCTGTCGTTGTTTGAGTCAGAAATTTGATCCCTAAAGAAGGATTCTCTGTGATTTAACGTCGGGAACCCCAATATGCTGCTCAAGAAGAAAAAGCATATTCAAACCCCTCTAAGACTCGTCCTCCTTCTGTGTTAAATGATGAATACCAAAGTTAAATCATTGTTACATTTATTTCTCTTTCCCTCCTCCCCTTCATGAACAGGAGTAACGCAGCGTGGTGGAGTTTCTGCAGGAAGCAGAATGCAGAGAAGCCGGGATGAAGAATAGGCTTTCTCCCTGCGAGGGAAAGTAAATAGCTTCAGTCAGTGATTTCTCACTCCCCCAATGGATTGTTCCCTGGCGCTGGCCGCGCTCCAAAACCGGCCTTTTTGTTTTGCAGTAGGCAGCAAGAGCTGGCGCTGTGTGCACCGTATGTGTGTGTGTGTGTGGTCTGCTTTAGTGGCTTGTGAGGACCGATACTTGACAGATAGCTGTTGTGGTGAGGACATGATGTGTTGTGAGGACAGTTTGAGACAGGGGTTACACCCACCAGGAGTTATGAAGGAGCTTAATTTCATATTTGTGTCCATCATTATAAAATTGTATTCACTAAGTTAATTGCTGAATGCTGATTGCCATCAATTGATTAAAATATTTAATCACGATTAATTAAATGATTGTCCATAGTTAATCGTGATTAATTGCAAATTAATCACACGTTTTTTTATCTGTTCAAAATGTACCTTAAAGGGAGATTTGTCAAGTATTTAATACTCTTATCAACATGGGAGTGGACAAATAAGCTTGCTTTGCCCACTACTAAGTAAACTATTGCATATTCCTGTTCACATTTTCACATTTGCTTTTGGTTTCTCATCAAAATAAGTTATATGTGTTCATTATAATATGCATTGCAACGAGGTTGGTGAGCAAAATGTTATCATGACCAATGGGAATAAGGAGGCCTAAACTACAAAAATAAGGCCAAAAACTGGGGTAAGACGCCCTCACCTAATAACAATGTCTATTTTCTTTTAAAATATGTATAATTTAAATACCAATTAGGGCTGTCAATCAATTAAAATAGTTAATCGCGATAAATCGCATAGTAATTGCACAATTTGTATCTGTTCATAATGTACCTTAAAGGGAGATTTGTCAAGTATTCAATACTCTTATCAACATGGGAGTGGGCAATATGCTGCTTTATGCAAATGTATGTATGTTAGACAAACTTAAACAAAGGCAAAGGGTAACTCAAAATGATCGTTGCCAACATCTACCACAGGTTAAAGACCCACTTCCTGCTTCAACTTTGACCTACCGTACTTGTTGTGCACACACAGGTGTTCTGGTCCGTGAGGGATTACTACCACCATTTCAAAGAGCACTCACTTTCAGTTGTAGCTCCAAATAAAGAAGTTTAAACTTGTCTGATCAGTTGACTGCTCATTGTGTAGTTTTGTCAGACTTCAGACCAAATCTCAGCAATTACTTTGCTGCGTACTATTTTAGCGTAGCCTTGGTGTGATCTGCACTTTGGTTTTGAACATTTCAAGCTGATAAATCTGAATTAAACTGTCTAAGCCTTCTGTATTTTTAGGACATTTTGTTAGTGCAACCTCATCATAAGCAATAAAAACAAAGCAACGAAAACTAGATCTAGGTTGTAAAAAAACAAACATATTATCCTTTTCATTAAAGGAAATGAACAACGATCCACAGAGACCTGGAGTAAATGCAGAGACAATGCTGTGAACTCACCGATCAGACCAGAGTATGAGAGGAGGCAGTCGGCGTAGTTCTCCTTCAGACAGCCCGACAGTGAGCGAGGCTCCGACTGGCAGTTGACGAAGAAGTCAGCCAGTCGTGACCTGAAACACACACACAGATCCAAACATATCTCAGAGCCAAACATGATTACAGCTCCGATATGAGAAACTCAGATGGCCGATGTGACTGGAACGTGAAGCAAAATGACCGGTCCAAATGTGCGTCTACGCTGAAAGTAATTTCTCCCGATGTAATTAGCCTCCTTAACGTCCGCCTTCAGTGGAGTAAGATGACCCTGTTACGTATGCTGCGGCTGCTTTATATCCTGGAATGAACGAGGCTAAATGCAATCCTCCACCCGGTCTCTTCTGTTTCATTTACTGCCTTCACAAATGTTTGTTTACACTTTTATCCACAGGTGCAGCGGCACGTGAAATTGAAATGGAGTTTGGATTCTCAAGGAGTTCACCATCTGAAGAGAGATTGAGTGTGATGTACTGGCTCTTTGACACGAAACAAAACCTGATAATGTCACTTTTAGACTGTAATGTCTTTATGGAAAAATTATATGTTGCATCACTCCTTTTAGTTATGTTAACATTGTACTCAGAATATTAATTATTGACATATTTCCTAAGAGGGAAAGGACATAAAAGGTCAGTAAACAAACCCCTACTTTAGTCTGTATTATCTAAATCATGTATTTGGCAGTATATGTCCTGTGTCCTCATTATACAGTAAAAGAGTGTGTATGTACAACAACAGTAAGAACAGATGGCTGATGCATTTTCATATTTGCTTTTGGTTTCTCATCAAAATAAGTAAAATGTGTTAATTTAAATAATACTATTTTAAAATTGTCTGACAGCTTGTGTTCCTGCATTGCAACAAAGTTAGTGAGCAAAATGTTAACATGACCAATAGGAATAAGGAGGCCTATACTACAAAAATGAGGCCAAAGGGGGTAGGGTAAACCAGATTAAGACCCTTAACCAGATCCTGTCCATTTCCGCTCGTTACCTGAATACAGTCTTTTCAAAATAAACTTCCGTCTCCAAAACAATTACCTTCCATTTCAACAAAACTGAATTGTGAATAAAATTTTGATGGGAACGTAATTTGTTCCGTAATACATTTGTTTTTGACGTATCACAAATATGTTTGTAATGATAGTCCTCGTAAGAAGGAAGTCGGGGGTGGATGGACGGGTCAAACAAACACAGGACTTTCACCAGGAGATCGCTGTTTGTGTCCCGTGGTGAAACTAAAAGCTAACGTTCACTTATTTTTATTTTCATCTGTAGCTTAACAAGGCAAAAGTGAGCATGGCTCACACACCCCCGCTCACCGCTTGACCCCTACTAAAGTAGGACCAAAGATTTTGCCCTTTTGGAACTAGTGGAATTAATGGGCATTAACAACCATTATACCAAATTTGCCGTTTCAAAGTGAAATACTTTCCGAGTTCTACTCCGGAAAGGAAATTGAAGTTAAAAAAAAATCACAGTTTTTGGCCCAAATTTAAAAAATGTTGGGCACCCTGGACTTCTAACCCTGAAAAGGCACAACTATACCACACTGCATTTCAGAGAGCAGGTTTGTGAAGGAGAACAGATTCCTGTGTTTATCTGAATGAGACGGTGACAACCTGCTACCAGGGTGTGTGTGTATGTAAGCATGAACCAAAACAAACACACACACACACACACACACACACACACACACAGTGTGATCTATCTAATCGCACCGATCTGGTGCAGAGTGGCGCGTAGTGAGAGTTGTCAGCTAGCAGCCAGTATACTACACCTGACATATGGTGAGGGAGCTGGTGGAAATGCATGGCTTTAATCTATCTGTGCTAACTGACAAATGGACGGGGAGGAAGCTGTGCTGCAGAGAGACCTGTTGTTCAGCCCTGAGCGTATGTCTGACGGATAGACAGCGCCACGCTAAGAAAAAAAGACAGAGATGGAAAGGACGCATAGAAACTCGCAGTATGAATTCACTGCTGTCATGCTGCCTGCTGTTAAGTACAGACAGAGGGTGAGGAGGAGGAGGAGGAGGAGGAGGAGAAGGAGGAGGGAGGTAGGAAGACCTGAGGCCGCGGTCCAAATGGAGCTCATTTATGAGGCCTAATGCTTCCATTTAATCCCAGAGAGCCACAAGACTGCTGGCTGGAGGCTCCAGAGACCGCATGAACACACACACACACACACACACACACACACACACACACACACACTACAGAGAGGGTGATGTCAGATGTCCATCACTGAATTGCTCTTTTCCTTGTGTGTGTGTGTGTGTGTGTGTGTGTGTGTGAATCTGAGACTTGAAGGCAGACAGTGTATTTCTGCTGATGATGCACAATGTAAAGAGGTGTCCAAGTGTCTTTACTGTTGTCTGTCTAATAAATGCAGGAGAAATGCCCTCAGAGTATAAGAAACTATGTTTCCTACCTGCAGATGTAGTTGGTCTTGCAGGAGGCCTGCAGCTCCAGACAGTTTGGTTTCTGTTTTTCTTCGTACGAGCAGACGGGGACGATGGTCTGACGCCTGCGTTCAGAACACGCTGTCTGGTCGCTCAGTGGACACGAGCAGTACAGCATGCCATAGCTGTGCTTCGGAGGGACCTGTGTGGCACAAGAATCGCAACATTAACTGTACGAGTCGTATGCAAAACCTTCCTTTTCATTCTTTATTCTGCACTTCCTGCCCTCTCAGGAGTCTGAAGTTGTGTTGATGTTCTTTTCTTTGTTGACAACCCACAGTGGCTATTGTTGCTAATGCTACCTACCTATCTCCTCTGTTTATTCCAAACAAACCAATCCTGCCTCATCACTTCATGTCGGCTGGAGGATTTTTCTAGTTCAAAGTTCTGTCAAACCTCTGGGTTTAACATTGATAATCCAGTAAAACAAACCCCCGAATAGTGAGGTAAAGACGAGCATTATACCTTCTAGTAAGTGGTTAATGCCAATGTAAATTGTCTCTCTGGCCTATTAAACATTGCTTCAGTAGAATAACAACTTCAGTACATTGTGATATTATAGTTGAATAGATGTTAACAGAGAATGTCGTCATAGTTTCGTCTCCAACACAAAGAAAGCTTAAGGCTGTTCACGCAAACTTCTCTACTGTGTAGAAACGAAACACAATAAGATTAACAATGTCATGCAATCTTTGTAGTTTGTCTATGTATTCATGTTGTTGCTTATTGACGCGATCCCAGTTAAGTTATTCCAAAGGGACATCATCATGGGAGCCGGGTTGTAATTATGTTTCACATCATTTTTTACAATATGGCACAGACAGCAAAAAAAACATCTTTTGTGTTTGATGACTGAATCAATGTCAGAGCTCGGCGCTGGAAAAGCAAACTGAACAAAAAGACCCGCATGATTATTTATTGTGATTCTGACGAGCCGTCTAACTTGTCCACTTCAAAAAAATCATTCTTCCTTTTGAAGCCTTTTGTGGTGGACATTCAACTTTTATCACACAGCAGTCGTTTGGAAAACCTCCAGCGTGTGCGTGTGTGTGTGTGTGTGTGTGTGTGTGTGTGTGTGTGTGTGCGTGCGTGTGTGTGTGTGTGTGTGTGTGTGCGTGTGTGTGTGCTTTTTAGTTTCTCTTTATATATTTTTTGATAAGCTCGTGTCAGAGGTGGCTTGCCTTGTCAAAGAACTGCCGCAGGGCCTTGTGGCACTTCCTCTTGTTGCAGACCTCAGCGGTGGAGACGCGGCTGGTGCACGGGCTGATGTAGGCCGAGCGGTACTTCTTACACGTGTCGTTCAGGTTGCACGCCTTGGCGGCGTTCAGACAGTTGTTCTCTCTGGCCACTGCAGGCTCGCCTAAAGACGGAGGAGAGGAGGAAGAGGAGAAGAACAAAGGGTGAGAAGGGAGCAGGAATCATCAAGATTGTGATGCTAATGGCTGCTTATTCAGTGTTTCATCAAAAAACAAACATTAGTGGATGAAAATGATCAAGAATATTCATGAAAACACGTGTGGTGCTTGAAGGTCAACCACTAGTCTTACCACTTACTTGATGGAATTTGCTCAGTTTTCATGGAGATGGTTTATTTCATGTGACCTGAGCATGGACTTTTGATCATGTGATAAGAGATGACATATCCTGCCTTAAAATGGGGTCGTGTTTAACACCAGAAGAGTCCATATGAACCCCCCCTCTTGTGGTATTCACGATCTCGTAAGAGGAAATTTTCTGAAAGCTCAGAGTTCACGAGTTGTGACGTGTTTGTTGACGTTGTCAGAAATGGCGGAGGCCATGGACGTATTTTATATAGTTTATATATAGTATAACATTTTTGGTGGGTGATAAGTTATATTATAACACAGCTGTGTTGAATACTTGATTCTGATTGGTCCATCACGGCGTTCAGCGGTCTGTAATTTCTGTATAGCAGACCGTTGCTATGTATAGCAGACCGTTGCTATGGGCGCAGCTCTGATGTCAGACTCTGGCGGACCGTTTTTGTGTCAAAATATTGACGCATCGGGCTCCACCGGCATTGGCCTGTCTGGGCTTCTTTCACAACATTGACCGGCTCGCTGCACATTATCCCTTACATATTGACATTTTAGTCGTTTTGCTTCATAATTTTGTCTGAGGAAAATGTTGATATTCCCAACAACCTCACCTTTTTCCCTCTGTCATTTCCTCTTCCACCTGCTTGCTAGCTTGCTAAATTGTCAGCCCCGACAGTAAGCGTCCACATTACCGTTGCCTAGCAGCAGTGATTTTAGTGATTTTTGTCATAACCACGAGTTCAAATGTTCCAATTTGAAGAGAGCAATAGGTCATGTGATAACAACTGAACCATCTCCATGAGGACGGAGCAACATCCATCAATTGTGAGGAACATCAAGAGGAAAAAAGTAGACGTGAATAGATATTTCTTGTCAAACTGTTCTTGTGTTCGTTGGGCCTTTTTCATTTTAACTTTCCACCACATTTCACTGAAATCTGTTCACAACTTTTAGACAAGCAGACTGGTCCAACCACGGCCCGATCAACCTGTCAGGGGTCCTGGGGGAACCTTTTGTAGTACCATATATAACATAGTGGGGCAGCTAAGCTGAAATATTCAGAACAATTGTGCATTTTGCAATAAATGCAACATATTTATGTGGTGAAGTTTGACCCTTTAGTGACCCTAAGATTAGCCAATAGCCTTAGTCGATATTGTATTTTAGTGGAACAAAATTCCCTGAAAAATTTGCAATTAATCAAATGACTTGCTTGAACTGATAACAATGAACCTTGAGGTCTGGGTCCTGAGGGCAGTTTTCTGCTTGGCCTAGTTGATAATCCAGCCTTGGGGGGCAAACCCTCGCTAAAGATACTTAATGCGTTTATGTAAAACATTTGCTCTCTAATATCTTTACACAGCACATGTAGAGTTCACCTACAGATCAGATCACCACAAAACAAAAGTAAGTCAACTCCCCGGAGCTGCAGCGTCTCCACCACAGACAGCGTCTCCACCACAGACAGCGTCTCCACCACAGACAGCGTCTCCACCACAGACAGCGTCTCCACCACAGACAGCGTCTCCACCACAGACAGACAGCAGCGTAATGATGTTTCCTCAAAACCAGCAGATAACCGCAGAAATACATCCTTTCTGTCTGTATCTGTCGGCTGATATGAATGTTTGTGTTCATGTCTATTCTGCATCTGTGCAAGTCTATGTGAGAGTGTTCATGCAAACTAAGAACACAAGACCCCGTTTACAGTCTCACTTCCTGTTTGGCCTGAATCAAACAGTGTGTATACAGTATGTGTGTGTTCCTGTAGTCATCAAAGTGTCCTGTCCGCCTGCACTAATTGCGTTGTGTTGTCCTCGATCCGCTGTCAATTAACATGTTCATAGACTTCACCCCCTGCTGCTCCCCCTCCTGCTTATTTGGGTGAAAATGTAGCAAAAACAGCATCTTTTTTTTCTCTAATTAACCAATTAAAACGGAGAAGGCCGGCGTGACAAACGTACAGAAGCGGTGGTGGTGGTGGTGGTGGTGGTGTTAGACAGCAGAGGAGAGTGTGTGTTGTGTTGTGATGGCAAATGGTGCTAACAAGATTCAACACATCAAGGGAAGAGAGGGGAGGAGAGAGGGAGGGAGGTTAAAAGGGAGACAGAAACATGATGGGGGAGTATGAGGTGATGATGTGGTGATGTATTAACTGGCAAACAGAGAGGATGATGTTTGTTCTACTACAGCAACGCTGTCTCCTTTAAAACTACGTTCATATACAGCTAAACTGCACTCAATTAGGTTTAGAGGGAAATGTATTCGCTCCTGGATTACAGTCGCAGTTTTAAACACGCGGTTAACGCTGTAAACTGAGACAAAACAAAACAAAAACGCAACAAAGCTGCTCGATTAGGTTTCGTAAAACATCATTGTTTGGCTGAAAATGACTATGTTTGTTACGTTATTAACAGGCTGTCAAAGTTAACACGATAATAATGCATTAATGCAAATTTGTTTTAACGCCACTAATTTCTTTAATGCATTAATGCAACTTGTGATATCGTTCTTTCGAAGGTTGTAGCGGGTTCAGTTTTAAAGCTAGAGTGAAGATACTGACAGCATATGAAACTAGAGAAAACTAAGTAATCCATTGGATTTTATGGCGGTAAAGCCATTTTACATCTTTTTATTCAATATTTATAAAAGATTTAAACATATAGCATATGTCAATAATCTTTGTAAACTTCTGGTTGCATTTGCTTTAAAGCTCCAACTAGTAAGATGCCCATCGCAAGTTCCCAGAATTCAAGCGAATGTTTAATGAACCAAAACCCCCAAAAGATTTAGTTTACAATTACAAAGCTGCTAATTCTTATATTTGAGGAAGTGAAACCAAAGAATCTTTGCTTGATGACGTACTTGAATAATTAATTGATAATATGAAATTGTCAAATAAATCTCTATGGATAGTAGTGAAGGTACTGGTATCACGGAATCCATCAGTACCAACCATGTCATACTAGCTTGTCATGAAGGAGGTTAAATAACGCTCCAACGTTACGCTAAATTTTGGCGAGGAAAAACTGCCATGTCCGTTTTCAAAGGGTGTTTTGTGTTGTTAATTGATTTACAATAATAAATATATACATACATTTGCATAAAGCAACATATCTGTCCACTCCCATGTTGATAAGAGTATTAAATACTTGACAAATCTCCCTTTAAGGTTCATTTTGAACAGATAAAAAAATATGTGATTAATGTAATTAAATATTTAAATCGATTAACAGCCATATTCTAAATATATTTTTGTCACACAGCAGTGCTGCAATCTGCCATTTCAGCTTTAAACATTTGGAGGAAGCTGCTGCAGCTGAAAAGTTGAGCCTCTTTATCAGTAATGACAGTTGCATGGTAGCGTTGATGAGGTTTGGGGATGTTTCTGTTTTCCTCTGCATCTCACAACAACACAACTTTTCTCATTCCTCCATCACTTCAAAAAACCCTCTCAGACACCTCCACTCCCGCTGCATCCCTCCCCTCACGTCCGCCTTCAATTTCCTCCTTCCTCTTTTCCCTCCGTCTGTCTTCTTCTCTTTGGATCAGTGCGTTTGGGGATCAGACACATGAACTTCATACATTTTATTTTTTTTTCTTCGCTTCCTTCAGCTGCCTCAGATCGACTTACTGACTCTCATCTGTTAACCCTGCAGTTGTCCCCTGGGCAGCTGGGCGAGGTTGCTGTTTTCATGTGTTTATGTTTGACTCTCTTAGTATAATTTTCCTCGTTTGAAAGGACTTGATCAATAGTGCATCCATGTTTAATGTCGGCATGCTATAAGACCCCGTGGTGTTATGAAGGTTGGGAGGCTCACCCCCCAAAGATCCAGAAACTGGGCTGCAGTTTATCTTCTTTCACTGCCAAATTTATTTTTTAAAAACAGATTGCTTCTTTTCTTTCAACAGTTATAGATGTTTCTGAATGAGCAGCTACATCAAGGATTGTTAATGATAGAAGAAGATCCTTTGAGGTCGAAGCCGGTTGATATTTTAACCATTATGTGTGACTATAAAGGCTTTTAATGTACCTTTTATTGCTTGAAGGGCATTTACTTTTCTGAGACCATTTAGTTTTTCCATCTTCAAG
The DNA here is from genome assembly GCF_043250625.1 of Sebastes fasciatus. Classification (NCBI taxonomy): domain Eukaryota; kingdom Metazoa; phylum Chordata; class Actinopteri; order Perciformes; family Sebastidae; genus Sebastes; species Sebastes fasciatus. The sequence continues at coordinate 31,981,510 of NC_133803.1, forward strand.
AGCACCTTAAAAGGACTGTTCGACCCCAAAATCAAAAATACATATTTTTTATCTTACTTGCGGCTCTATTTATCATATTGGATTGTTTTGGTGTGAGTTGCTGAGTGTTGGAGGTATCGACCGCAGAGATGCCTTTTCTCCAATATAATGAAACTAGATGGCCAACGGCTTGTGGTGCTCAAAGTGCCAAAAAAAATACATTTGACAAACTCGACAGTAATTCACCATATTCACATGTGGGGCCATTTTGCTCTTACGTCACGCTCAGGGTGGGAAGGATCTCCGTAAACTAGTCAGGCAGCTATATACTGTAGCTATGGTGAAGTGGTCCAAACATTTGACTTGTGTAGCCCGGCCAAGTGTTGAAACAATCAAATGTGGACAGATAAGTCTGGAAAGATCCCCAAAAGAATCCAAACAAAGAGATACAGCAACTGGACTGCAGGTTAGACAACTGGACAACAAGGTCTGTGGAATATCTGATTAACCGGGTCATGATTTCTGGAAAGAGATGTTGCTGTTGACTTTTTCAAAATGTATTCTTTTGGCGCTTCGAGAAGCCATCTAGTTCCATTATATTGGAGAGAAGGCAGACATCTCTACGGCCGATATCTCCAACACTCGGCTACTCACACCAAAACAATCTGGACTGATAAACAGCGCTACGGGTAATAGCGGGTTCAGACTACACAATATCAGCCCAATTATAGCCCGACACGGCCGTCGTAGGGTGTCGACTCGGATCGGGAACGATAAATGACTGTCGTGTGCGACAATCGAACATTTTATCTCGTGTAGTGTGTCATAGTACACGACAATCGACGTTGCGTCTGGGATGCCTCACGACGCCCCAACAGAAAGTCTAGCATGTTTGATTTATTTTTTTTTTGCTTTGCACAACGTGTTCCGTCACGGCCGTGAATTTTACCGGCTGAGCACAGACGCGCACAGCTGTAAACAGAAGCACATGGCTACTTATTATGCAGAATGATGTCATCGAACCCTCCCAGCGCAACTGCTGCCAGACCTCGCGGTAGGATATTTAATCTAGGTTGTGTCAGAGTGGAAAACACCGCCGCCTTTGCATCTTTGCGCATGAAGCATCCCGTTGCACGCCCGCTTTTACTTCTCCCTGAAGCCTCGTGGGCCGCTTTACGTGGTCGGGCCCGGGGGCTCGAGCCCCGGTAAACCCGTATATTAAGACGGCAGTGCCTTGAGAGTGTGTATTGTCGGAACAACAGGGGATTTACGTGTAGTCTGTCATGTGTCGCGGCCAAGTCACGACAAGAATTTATGACTCTCAATCGTCTAATCTGACATAGCGACCAACGTAACCGTCTGATCCTGGCATAAGAGGAAAAATATGTAGTTTTGATTTTGGGGTTGAACTGTCCCTTTAAGGACTCCTGGACTTCATGTACAGTAGGCTAGGCTACGTGAAGCTGATTAAGTACTTGGCCTCTGCTTTCTGTTTATATCAAGAGTTTTGCTCTGACGTAAACTTGTCTAAGCATTTTGGACATGATCTCCCCAAATACATTTTTTCTTACAAGACAACAACTGATGACAGTGTACCTGAAACCGTCTCCTAAATAAATAATAATGATGTTATATATTTTATATGAGTAAACTCCCTGGGTTGCCTTCCAGTCTTTGCCAGAGCGCCACAACTTTATCTGTGAGTTGCTTTATTTCCAACCTCGGCGAGGTGGGAGTCCCAACCAACCTGCGCCCCTAGTGTCAGCAAATACATAAGCTGAACTCCCCCTGCACTCCTGGCAGATGGTATTGTCTCTCAACCACACACACAGTAACACACACACACACACACACAGTGCATGGTCTGACAGGGCCCACACAGGGCTGTGGCCGGGGCCATCTGGAGGCCTGGTAGGGGGAACGAGGCCCCCCCGAGTGGCTCATGTTTCCGATTCAGCCTCAAATTGATTATCATGTCGCCTGTTTCCTCCAGTCCCGCTGCCCTCCCGACCGCCACCCCCCCGCCTAATTTCAATTACTGTGGGACGCCACGGGGTCGAATCCTGACCTCACCCGCCTCTGTACCCCGCTATGTACCCTCTCTCCTCATCCATTCTCCTCTCTTCTTCCCTTCCTCCTCTTCTCTTTGCTCCTCTTTCATGTCTTTATCATGCTGTTCTGGGTGTCTTCCAATCATTACCTCCTTTCCTCTGCCTCCATCATCATTATCCATCTCTAAACTTCTCTCTTGTGGCTCCCCCATCTCTCTGGTTTCTTCCTGTCCCTCTCCTCCCCTCTGCCATCTGTCCTTTACTTTTTCTCTGAAGCAAAGTGGAGTCATTAAACGTCCTTCAGTGGCCTTTCGATCATTGTTCAAAACTCCCATCGGCTCCCACGAGCGTCAACATTCATAGAGTCGACATTTGAAGTAGTGGTGGGAAAAAAAACGATTCAGCTATGTATCGTTATTTTTTTTTAATGATTTTGTAATCATCCGTCGACCAAAACAAACCGCAGCGAGCAAAAATGAGAAAGTAGAAAACGTTGGAGGATCTGCGTGGATACGACCTGCACCCTCACATGTTAAATCCAGCGTGGTAAACACTACACATCCAGTAAAGGATGGAAACACTTTGGGTTTCACACATTGACAGGAAAAGCAGAGCTAGACATCACGGCTAAAGCCACATGCTAACTCTGTCACGGAGAGGAAACGTTATCGTATCGCGATAACGTGGCGGTCGAGCCGGCCGTCGCTGTCGTCTCCGTGGTCAAATGGGCTGACGCTACGACTGTAGAGCACCCAGATACTGACATTTATGTTAGATGCATTGAAACGGCCCCGATGGAGCTGACCATGGATGGATAAAGAGAACGGAGCTGACGGCAGAGCTAGAGACCACCTTGGAGAAGTTAGCGGAAGTAGACACGTGGGACTACGTCCGGTTTTTCAAAATAAGGTGTTAAAAAAGAGAATTGTATATACAAAATACATCTATGGAAATAAGATTGATTGGATTATATTCACCAGAAGTATAAAACATTACATGTCCCTTATAAATTAAAAAGAAAATACCACTAATTTGTGAGGGAGATGTATTAATAAATCCTGACAATGGCTGATATATTTGACTTCAGGACATCTTACACTACATACATGCTGAAATTCAAACATTTTTACTGGTTTAATTAAGATGTTTTCCAAAGTAAAAGTCCCTAGAAGTGTATTATTCACCTTTTTCCCATGGTCTAGTGTTAAAAAGTGAACAAAAATCGCAATTAATAACTTAAAAATCTTAATACAAATCAAATCGCCACCCAAGTATCGTGATGGTATCGTAACGTAACTCATAATGCAGTTTTGTTGTGTTGGAACATATTTTTTAGGTGACAGGGCTGGTTTTCTATGTTGTTGTCATTGATGTGACCATGCTATTGTCCTCGCCATGAGCCTTGCTATTGTTACAGAATGCAACTGTCCTTGTTATAGCTATTTTAAATATGTCATACCGCTGTCCCAGCAGTTTGTCATTGTCTTTTTTACAGCAGCCACACAGAGCCCATCACTGCAGTTCATCCAGGCCAATGGAGGGTCAGCGGGGGGGGAAACAGGGAGCTCTTGACAGGTGTGTTTGTTTCCACTGCTCATAGCTGAGCAGCAGTGGAAACAGCAGCGGCTGCGTGCTGTGCCACTGACTATAATTCACAGCCTCTTTGTTTGCTATGTACAATAAATGTGGAGGGATTTGTCCTGGTGGCGTGGCTGCAGGGGATTACTGAACAAACATGCTGACACCCAGGAGTAACTAAAGGGGACACGCTGCATAGACGGAGCAATTAAATGGCTATAAATTTAGCATTCAGCTGTGTTATATGCTACCAGGCTGTGCTCTCAAACTGCAGCTGCAAGGAAGTAGAGCTAAAACAATTAGTCAATTAATCTCTTAGTCTATTGATAGAGAATCATTTGACAATTTTAGATTATCAATTAATTATTCAAGTATGCCATCAAGCAAAAATTTGGTTTCAGCTCCTCAAATATAAGAAATAGCAGCTTATAATTGTAAATTAAATATTTTGGGGTTTTGGGCCGTTAAAAATACACTTGAATTCTGTGAACTTGCGATGGGCAGTTTACTAGTTTTTAGCAGGTTTAGGTCTGTTATTTGTCATACAGTCGGTCTTGATTTAGAGATGTGGCATTTACTTTTTATCCCCCATTAGAACTTGTATAAATTGTAAACTAAATTTGTCCTGTCTTCGTCTGCAAACATCTTGATTATTCATTGTGTAAATTACTTTTCCTTGCACCTCCTTCCCACTTTGAGAAATTACAGCACAGTCAGATTCAATAGAAAAATCTAACATAATAAACAAGGCCCGGGGTCTCCTCTCTGCGAATCTGCTCTCTCTGTGTTGATTATCAGTGGTGAGTTACACTGTCATCCGCTTTAATGGGCTCCACGCTTGAAAGTGCAAAGACAAGCAGAAATGGAGAGAGTGTGAGCTGCAAGAAGAGAAGTGAAGAGAGAGCCTCGAGGTTTACTCATCTTTCTTTCTAAACACTCGATGTCTTTCTTTCTTTCTTTCTGATTCCCTCTTCTTCCCCTCACTCACTGTGTGGTTAATAATCTCTCCCCCCCCCCCCTCCCTCTTCCTCCAAACGCTGTCCCAGTGCAATAAAGCCACATGGCACTCGGTGCAGCAAACACCATAACTCACAGTTCCTAGTAATTGATCCCTGTAGTGCAACAGTCTCTCTTTCCCTTTCCCACTACTCCATCTATATCCCTTCCCCTTCCATCACCTCTCTGCCATCTCCACCAACATTTTCCCTCCATTGAATTCATTAAGCTTTATTGGCAAAAAGTCCAATAAAAATCTGCCAAAGACAATTATTTCTCACATTAGCCGCCTTCCATTTCCACTCTCTTGACATCACATCCCATAGCGACGTTAGACTTCTCCCTCCGCCAACAAACCCCTTCACCTCGTCCATCCGTCCTTGCTCCAAAACTACTTGTTTAGGTTTAGGCGCCAAACTACTTGGTTAGGTTTAGGTACTAAAACTACTTGCCTAGGTTTAGGCGCAAAAACTACTTGGTTAGGTTTAGATACAAAAAATACTTGCGCCAAAACTACATGGTTAGGTTTAGGCACTAAAATACTTGGTTAGGTTTAGGCACTAAAATACTTGGTTAGGTTTAGGGACTAAAACTACTTGCGCCAAAACTACATGCTCAAGTTTAGGCACTAAAACTACCTGTGCCAAAAGTACCTGGTTAGGTTTAGGTGCCAAAACTACTTGGCTAGGTTTAGGCACAAAAACTACTTGTGCCAAAACTACTTGGTCAGGTTTCGACAACAAAAACTACTTGCGCCAGAACTACGTGTTTAGGTTTAGGCACCAAAAGTACTTGCACCAAAACTACTTGGTTAGGTTTAGGCACTAAAACTGCTTGGTTAGGTTTAGGCACAACAACTACTTGGTTAGGTTTAGGTGCCAAACTGTTTGGCTAGGTTTAGGCACTCAAACTGCTTAGCTAAGTTTAGGCACTAAAACTACTTGGTTAGGCACCAAAACAACTTGATTAGTTTTAGGCGCCAAAACTACTTGTTTTTGTGCACTTTGTGCATTTAATGGTGTAAAACTAAAGTCTAACTTCTTACCTTTCTAATAATTTACTTTAGCTTTGTCCTTACCAGAGTTGGCAAAAGGACGCTAACGCTAATCTTCCCCTTCCATCACCTCTCTGCCATCTCCCCCTACATTTTCCCTCCATTGAATTCATTTAGCTTTACTGGCACAAAGTCCAATAAAAATCTGCCAAAGACAATTATTTCTGTTTTCCATTAGCTGCCTTCCATTTCCACTCTCTTGACATCACATCCTATAGCAGTGTTACACTCCTCCCTCTGCCAACAAACCCCTTCACCTCGTCCCATCCATCCTGATTCACTAATATTTCAAGCCAGGTCTCGACTGAAGTGCTTACCTGAATACATCACACTTTCGGCGTCTCATCAGCTATTCCAATTTCATACATGAAACTTGCCTGAAATTTCATTTTTGGTCCAAATTGCTCGCCCTCAAACCTGTGATTATGCGCGCTGGAACTGATGGAGGAGCAGGAATACAACCCCTTCAGCAAATCCTGTGTGTTGGCAAAAAAGTTTCCCTCCTCTCAGCTTTATGTTGGCCGTCTATCCCATCACAAACGTATTCCCGTTTGATCTCCTCCGGTCTACCTTGTAATATCAACAAGCTATTAGCTGTATGCCTCTCATAGCTGAGTGGTTACCTTCAACACCTCTGGAGCTAGATGTACCCCCCCGCTGGCTTGAATCCCAGCTGAGTTTCTCTCCTGTGATTCCTTTACTCTAACTAAGCGCTAAAGAGTTCATATTAAAATACTCTTCCCTTTCCCTGTTTTGCTCAAAAATGTGTTGATATTAGATTGGCATCATTTGGGTTTGCTCAAAACACCCAGAGCAATCCCACTGACATGTCGTCATTCACTTTTCACAATTCAGAAATCATTCTGGGGACCATTGAAATTAGCTACAGAGCAAACAATCACTAAAGCAAACAAGCTGGAGAGCTAAACTTTGAGTGAGCTCTCCAAGTAGGTCTATCTGCATGTGCACAGTACCAGAGGACATGCTTACTACATGACACGCCCTTGAAACGGTCGCACTTTGGTTAGGTTTAGGCACCAAAACTACTTGCTTAGGTTTAGGCGGCAAAGCTACTTGCTTAGGTTTAGGCGGCAAAACTACTTGGCTAGATTTAGGCACAAAAACTACTTGGCTAGGTTTCGGCGTAAAAACAACTTGCGTCAAAACTACTTGGTTAGGTTGAGGTACCAAAACCACTTGGTTAGGTTTAGGCTCCAAAATTACTTGGTTAGGTTTAGGTGCCAAAATTACTTGGCTAGGTTTAGTGGTAAAAACTACTTGTGTCGAAAATATTTGGCTAGGTTTAGGTGCCAAAACTAGGTTTAGGCACAAAAAGTACTTATGCCAAAACTACTTGGTTAGGTTAAGGTGCCAAAATTACTTGCTTAGGTTTAGGCACAAAAACTACTTGCTTAAGTTAAGGCACAAGAATCTACTTTTTCCAAAACTACTTGGTTAAATTGAGGCACCAAAGCTACTAGTTTAGGTTTAGGAGATTTGTGACTTTAGGCTATGCTGATATAGGACTCTGGGACAAGCCTGGAAGACTAAACTTCATGCAGTTCACACATGCTGTGTTTGAACCAGATGTAGCCGACTGTAGCACATTCAACAGACCAAAACCAAGACGAAGAGGAAGAAAACATTCAACAAAGGAGAGAGGAGAGTGTGTGAGGGGGAGGAGGGAGAGAATCGCTTTGGCTCTCCACAGTTATGAATCTCCAGCGAGGCCTGTTTCATTACCCGTCTGCCAGTGTGGAGATCAGCCGGTAAGAGCAGGCCCTGTGGGGCTGCAGCAGAAATATATGGCTCTTTAATAATCTCCACAAACACATTCCAGTACAGTATAGTACAGTGTACCGCCCCCACACTGCTCCCCGGCTGTCCGGAGCCGGCTCCCTGCTCACTGTGTCTACACTCCTACATCACGTCCTCTGACTTCAAGTCTGCAGCAAACACATGATCTTCTTTTTCAGATTTCTTTTTTAGATTTGACAATTTTTATATCACCAGAAAGTCAAACATGTTGTTGAGGAATATGGTTGTTTTTGTTTTTTCCCTGTTTGTTCAAAGTATGCTGAAAGTGCTGGGCTGAAACAACACGTTCACTTCTTTTGTTTGTGAGGTAGCTCACACTTACAGTACAGGTGCATCTCGCTCAACACCATCAGCAAAGGAAGACAAGAGGATTTACCTGACGACAGATGCTGTGAAATCTGCCTCTCTTATTAAAGACCCCTCCAGTGCATTTTGGTTTTTCTATGTTTCATTTTTATTTGCTTCATTCCCTGACTAAGTTGATTAGCCACACTGTTTGCCAAAATGTTTTTGACAAATTACTTATTTTTGTGCTCAAAGTATACCTGAATTGTATCCTAATTGCTCTTTAGCCTGTATTCTATCATTTGTGCAGCTTCAGTTCAGTCACAAGCAGCACCATGAATAAAATTCAGATCGATACTGAAGGACGAGAGTGTCACTCCAGCTGCAGAGAGAGAGAGAGAGAGACTGATACTGTTGAGTCTGAATGAATAGATCAGGAGGCTTACCAGCAGTCAGATCTGACAAACAAACAAAACGGCACTCTGTTCTTAATCTTCCAGCCTGACAGAACTTTCTCAACCTGAATGAGAATAATTTATGGATCCGTCTCAGAGGATCCAGACGGATATTAGGGATGCGCTTTTCAAGCAAAATTACTATTCGATATTCACTAGGAACTAGTCGACATGCATACGAGACACAGTGGGGGGAAACGGCATGTGGGGTCGCCACATTTTCCCATCTAACGTTATGAATTAAGGGTTTATTTTTACCATATTGATGGAACATTGGAAGAGACCAGTGGAAGATGGTTTTGGTGAGTTTTATGTTGTTTTTGTCAGTGTTTTACATTGTTCCACCGCTCGAACAGCTGATCTACCAGCTGAAACTACGGGGGATAGTCGGTGAGCGTCCGTCGGTCTAGTTTTTGCGGTTTGTCCCGCACCGTCGGCTTTAGTCTGCCAGTGTTGGATGTTTTTTGGCAGATTCAGCATGTCGAATCGGCGGTGGAGCTCGTCAGTGAAAGAAATCACTCTGATTGGTTGTTCAGCTTAAACAAGTCAGTGCATGAGAAGAGAAACGGAAGTGAGGAAAGCGAGCCAACGAGTAAAGTCAAGAGGACAAAACACACAAGACTCTTCTCATGTTTCATCTTCATCTCATCTGATCGTTCCAACACACGGACATTTTCACAGCGACATGAACATCTGGAATGAAGCTAAGTGCTGAGTGAGAGCGGTGTGAAAATTAGTTTCATGTACGTATCATAACAACGGCTTGTACATCTGCCGTCCTCGGTCCTCCTGTTTCCCTTTTTGAATGATGAATTCAGACTACCGCCACCTGCTGGTGTGGAGAGTCATTTCCTCTCATGCAGGCAAAGAACGTACGTGCTAACTGGCTGTCGGCTGTAGTCTTTGCGGTGTGTTCGAGTAAAACCTTTTGGCCAAAACAAAGGTGAAGTGAGGCGACTCAAAGTTCGGCCTTCGTCGCCGCTAGATCTTTGATGTCGGCTTGGTGTGTCCCCAGCTTAAGAGCTGTATGTAGTTAAACTGGTGCTCTAATATTTAATTACTCATGAGTACATGCAGTATTTTATTCAACATAGCGCAATCCAGTGTCCGATCCTTCCTGAATAAATAAAGCCTGATTTTGTACTATAAGCATGTCGCCCTCAGGAGTCTTATCTGTTGTCTAGAGTACTTTGACAAGTTACATGTGGTTGTCGAGTTTTATCCACCTGCCAGCTGTCAATCATCTCCTCCAGCTCCTGTCACTCTTCTTCATATGCAGACTGGATGTGATTACAGCTGGCAGGGTCAAAGGTTACGTCAGAGAGAAGACGCTTCACACTGAACTCATCTCTGGGTTATCTTTCTTAGCTTATGGCTGAGTGGGTGTTCCCATTTGAAAACACCCTGGAAAATAACGACCTTTAGAACTATACAACAAACACTACTACTAAGATTTTCATTCTCAATACACCAGATCCAAACCGCTATCTTGATGTGGCTCTCAGCACCTCCAAGCTAATGCATCATCTCACCCAGCTGCCACCTTCATATCTGGACAATCCCCTCAGCCCCCATTTCCTCCTGTTTAATATATCCAGCCATTCTGTCTCCACATGTCCCAATGGTCCCCAGCTCAAATCGCCTGTCCCTGCTCCCCGGCCTCCAATATCTCCCGGCCCTTCTGCCGCCGCCGTCCCCCACCTGTGGTCCCTGTCTGAACATCAAACAGTCCGCCGTGGAGATGGATGTGGACATCTAACAACTGGATGGCCTGTGTACTCCTGGGTGAGTACAAGTTGCGGCACGAGCACACGGCGCATAATTGTATTCAGTGGCTCACCTCCGAGTCTGTCAGATTGATTTACAACAGTGGCAGCCGTGTGCCAATGAATTTGTTACGCAGCCGGGAGCAGAGCGGAGCTGGGGTTGGGGGGGGGGGGGGGAGTTATTGTTGGTCCATAATTAGTCCTGCTGGTGCCCTTTCAGGTGTGTATGTGTGAGCGAGTGGTGAAGACGTAGAGGAAGAGATAGTGAAGAAGCCAAAAGGACAGGCAGAAAGGGGACAAGGGTTACATACTACTGAGGACCGCAGCATGCAGTATACAGGACACACTGCACACTGCGTTCCTCAGTAGTATGAAACAGTTAAAGGGATGTATTTTGCAGTATGCTAGACCAGGCTTTAGCCTTTAAACCAGCTCTTAAAGGGACTCAATGTTGTTAACAGTGACACTTGTGGCCGTAAAGTCAACGACAGTCAGCGTCCTGTTGCTCGCGCTACGTAGTCGCGAGCGAGCATCGGTCAAAACAGTGAGGCGACGCACACAGGAGTGAACGTGATTGATAGACTAAAACCACAATATCCTTATATATTTCACATGCTTTGACCTGTCCAATAGGAATTTTGCCAGCTCGGGGTTCGTTTAGATACCTTAAACTGAACAAAGCTCCCTCCATGAATCGAAGGACCCACCGATGTTGATCCTAGTTTTCGCCCGACGTCGGTCACATTCCTGTTTTGCCAGACGGGCTTCACCAGATAGAGCTTTTGTTGTTTTTGTGCGTCCGTGGAGTTTGTGTTGGAGTCTGATTTGTGGTGGAGGCTGGTCGTTTGTTTACATTAGCGGACTAACTTTCTAACTTATCGTTAGCTCTCCCTGTAGCTGCACTGAAGAGAGTAGGCACACGCAAGTGCGCATGACATCACATCCGCTGGGACACCGGCCCGAGTCCTTCACATTGAAAGCGGTCTACAGGCTGATAGAGGAAACATAGAAATTTGACAAAGGTCTCGTTTTATAGGTTACGGTTACAACCTTTTCCCTCATTTTCAATAAAAAACGATTTATACGTGTAAAAAGTTACATACAGTCCTTTTAAAGCACTGGACAAAAAAGTGAACTCATACCACTATTGCAATATCATTGAACAATACAACTTATTGCAAATGTTCGATTCGCCATCTAGTATCGTAAAACTGCCAATATTCAAACACAATTGATTTTAGTGATGAAATAGCTACGAAAAATGTAAAAAATAACATGCCTTTTTTGCTGCTGTTGTTGTTGTTGTGACCATAGCCTGTACCGATCCAGCGCTTTACATTGTGGGATACAGTAGGTGAGGTAAACTGGTCCGATGCATACTGGAGATTTTGCTTTTGTTTGCATACTGCATACTACATGCTACTTTATGGCCGAATCAGTACGTACTACTAGTATAGTATGTGGTTTTGAATACAGCCAGAGTTCCCAATAAACAGCAAACTGTTGACACCGTCAGCACTTTAGCTGACCACAGAAACAGAGAAAAGATTTCTTTTCTCATCCAGTCTAAAAAGCTCATCAATAAAAACCATCAGCACACTCCCCATCACTCCAGATCTCAGTTTGCTTCCATCAGCCGTCTCTCTTCTTTTATTCGACCACTAAAACAGAGTGAAATCTGTGCAGCTTTTCCGTTATGACAGGAGGAGGTGATGGCTGCAGAAAGCAATCTGGCAGCCGGGCAGGACGTTCAGATCGATACTGAAGGACGACGGCGCAGTCAGTTAACGCCGAACTCCAGCGAGAGAGACACACTGTCACTGTCGAGTCTTAATAAATAGATCAGCGGGATTACCAGCAGTCAGATCTGACAACTAACGCTACGCTCATTTTAATCTTCCAGCCTGACAGAACTTTCTTAACCTGAATGAGAAACAGGTAATAATGTATGGATCTGTCTCGGAGGATCAGATGATACACTCAAAGATAAAAGTTAGAGACAGGACCAGAGGACTTTGGGTGTTTAAACGCCCTGAAGCAAGACACTGAATCCCTAAGTCAAACCTACGCTCTAATATCTAATTACTCATGAATAAATGCAATGATTTTATTCTAACATAGCACAACCCAGTGTGGTGATCCTTCAGGAATAGACCACTAAATAAAGCCTGATTTTGTTCTATAAGCATGTCGCCCTCAGGAGTGTTATCTGATGTCCAGAACACTTTGACAAGTTACATGTGGTTATTGAGTTTTTTTTTCACCTGCCAGCTGTCAATCATCTCCTCCAGCTCCTGTCACTCTCCGTCATATGCAGACAGGATGTGATTACAGCTAGCAGGGTCAAAGGTTACGTCAGAGAGAAGACACATCACACTGAACTCATCTCTCGGTCTCCCTTCTATTTCTAGTGAAATATTCAATCAGTGAAGATGAAGATAGAGTTGTTCCGATACTGATACCAGTATCAGTTACCGGTTACTGGTGTTACACGGTGGTCACAAAGCAATGACAGATATTGTCCAGAAACCCTCACAGGTACTGCATTTAGCATAAAGAAATATGCTCATATCATAACATGTCAAACTGCAGCCCAACAGGCAACAACAGCTGTCAGTGTGTCAGTGTGCTGACTTGACTATGACTTGCACCAAACTGCATGTGATTATCATAAAGTGGGCATGTCTGTAAAGGGGAGACTCGTGGGTACCCATAGAACCCATTTACATTCACACATCTGGAGGTCAGAGGTCAAGGGACCCCTTTGAATATGGCCATGACAGTTTTTCCTCGCCAAAATGTAGTGTATATTTGGAGCGTATATTTAACCTCCTTCCCAACAAGCTAGCATGACATGGTTGGTACCAATGGATTCATTAGGTTTTTTCTAGTTTCATATGATACCAGTATCTTCTCTAGCTTTAAAACTGAGCCCGCTACAACCTGAAAAATCACATGTTGCGTTAATGCTTTAGAAATTAGTGGCGTTAAAACAAATTTGCGTTAACGCCCTAATCTGTACACACGTTTATTTTTCCTCTTCTTTTCTTTTAAATACATTTTTTCATAAACTAATGGAAAACTTTATGCATCAAACATATTTAAATTGCACTGTTAATTAAGCACTATCTGTTTTTCAATCAAAGAAATCTGTACAGTATATGAATTATAGTGCATTACTTTCCGTAGGTATAGCTATGAACAATGTTTGAGAACAGCCTGATCACATCTGTTTTGATATATGGACTAATGAATGGACAAAATGCAGACGCTGTCTTTCACAGCGTTGCTCTAAAAGGTTGTGAGTGTCATCACTTCTTAGATGGTTTATCTCTAGAGAGACAGACAGAGACATGCCCTGTCACTCAGACCATCATCAAACCAGTGATACGTCTCTGTCTCCCTAACTGTTTTTGTGTCTTGTGCAGAATTATTTGTGAACTCTTGCAAGTTTATGTTTTGGGAAGAAAACAACCCCCCCCCCATCCCCATCCCCTATAATTGGCTATGGATATGGCTGATGTCAGGCCGCTCTCTCCTCTACCGGCTTTAGCGGAGATGCAGGAAGCTTTTGATGGATGATGTTCATTTTCTAAGCTGTGTCTCGGACACTTTAGGTGCATACGACCCACTTCTTTTGGGCTATATGTTTTTAATTTAACATCCAGGCGTGTCAAAGTCTGGCTTGAAGATGGATGAGAACTCCTCTACCTCTGCTGGCAGGTTGAAAGCGGAAAACACGGCGGTGGGGGTCAGCGGCGGTGGAGGGAGGGGGAGGATGGCGAGATAGAGAGAGTATGAAAGCAGCCTTATAAGGAAAAAGAAAGAGAAGTGTGTGCTGCAGACAGCGTCCAGACTGCTGACAAAGGATGATGAGATGAGAGGAAAGAGAAAAAGCAAAGAAAGGCCAAGCACATGAAGGGGAAGAAGTGAAACAGAGAGACAAAAGCAAAAGAGGCGTTTGGGGAAGAAACGTGATGTGGGAGAAGAGAGAACAATGTGATTGTAGGAGTGGAAACAAAGAGAGAAAGACAAGAGAGAGGAAGAACCGCTATCTTTCTCTCACAGTGGATCGGCCTTTTTAACAGATGGCTGAGTTACTGTTAAATTCATTTTCAATTGAGTGTCAGAAGTTTTACTTTTTATGTGTCGGGAAGGGAATTATTAGCAAGTAGTAGTTTACAGTTTTCAGCCAATCTTCACTTTCAAACACTTCAAACAACTGAATTTATTCAAGTTCCTCCACAAAAATTGAATTTGACATCACGATAAAGTTAGAATTTACCTTCTCTCAACTGTCATTTTTACTGAATAGAGCCTGAAGGCACCATAATGAACTCAATGGTACCTCCGTTAACGTTAGTAGCTCTGATATTTAGCCAAGCAGGACTGTGCTGCCCACTGGCTTCTAACAGGTAACGTTACTAACTCTCCTCCTGCTGATTTCAACACAGATTTGTTGTTCACAGTGTCGCATTATCAGGGAAAAATAGGGTGCGCCCCCTCAGGTTTTAGTAGCGCCATGCTTTTGATGGTCCCAAACAAACTGAAACATGATACAGCGTGCTAATGCATCATTGTGCATGCGTAACTGTTGGAAAGCATCAATACAGAGGGATTTATAGTCACGGAAGCATGAGATGTCGGACAACTAGGACTTCCCGTTGAGAACTGATTCTCTGTTCCCATCACCAGCGTTTTCCCTTCCTACCAAAGTGGCAGATGGCCTGACGATTTTACCCGCCACTGCCAACAATTTACCCACATTTGACGGGTGGCGGGTGCTAATTTCAGACCCCTGTTGATGGTTTTAGTCAAGTTAAATAAAAACACTATTTTTTTTTCCAGCTTCTCAGAAAAGTGAGTTTTTTTTTTGTTTGTTTTTTATGTTGTGCATGAATGCAAATAAATTAAATATAATTTTGGTTGTTTTGGACAGTTGGTTGGGCAGAAAAAAGCCAATTTGACGTATGTCAGAATTTTGTGACGTATTTTCCATGAATCACTTGAAAAGTTGATCAATAGATTATTTGATACTGATTGTTTCTGCACGTGTAGCTCCTTCCCTTTATGTTAACCCACCTTTCACTTACTGACAAAATCAATACAGGAATCATAACACATGTTACAGCAGAAATAGGCTTAATATTTCCCCGACCGTCAGTAAAACAATCTCTCCACAACGCTGGTTCTGGTGGGTTCATTGGGGGTTGGGGGATGGAAGAGGGCGGGTGATGAGGTCATGATTAAATGAGATTAGTTAATGATTACTTAATGACTTGACAGGCGACCCCAGGCTCATTTACTGACCAATGACTTCCCCTTCATGCTCATTATGTGGCAATATGAGAACAACGGGTCACTGTGCTCAGACATGGTCTAATTACATCGACTGTGGAGGCTGTCTCCCAAAAGAGTTACCAAAAAAAAAAAAGAAAGATCATAAGTGTGTTTTTTTATCCACAGCTGGTTTTGTTTTGTCCGTTTTGATGATCAAGTTTGACTCAAGTTTTAAAAAGCTGTTTCATCATTTCCGTTTCTCTTACCGTCGGTGTTTCGTTCAACTCCTCCGTTCTGTACCTTTCAATAAAATCAAACCAAATAGAAAGCACTCAGAGGAAATAAACAGAGCCTTGGCCGTCCATTTGGCCTCACTGCGGCAGCTGAAACACACTGCCTACAGGTATTTTATAAGGCGGCCTGCTGAGTGAATCAGGATCTGTGAGCTTTTTCTGTCCATCGCAAAAAGGTGAAGGTGAGTGAAATTGACAGATAGTGAAGAAGAAAGGCTCTGTGAAGATGTGTTGCTCTTTACTCGGACCATGCTGATACAGTTATTTGGCCTTTTCTAAATTGCTGCAGGATGTCTAGACGTCTAGAGGTGTGATTTTTACTTGACATTAAACCCATTTTGTTATCTTCTATGTTGAAGTTCCAAGTTTCCTACTTATCCGCCCTGACCTCTAAAAGTAAACTTTTTTTAGATCTGTTTTTTCAAGGCAAATGGCTGCATTTATATGGTACTTTCATCCAAAGTGCAAGCTACCATGCAAGGTGCTGGCCTGACCATCTGGAGTCATTTGGGGTTAGGTTTTTTGCCCAAATAAACCTCAACACATGGTTCAAACCACCAACCAGGATGACCCGCTCTACCTACCTGAACCTATACATAACAATTTGTTTAACAGGGGCAACTGTGGTCTTAAATGGTGATTATGGGATTGAGGAACATTCCCCTACATTTCTCATGATTCTCCTGAGTCAGTGAAACTTGAGTTAATTCATGATGTAATACCAAAGCTGCATATAGCGCAGAAGATCCAGCTTTGTTGCCTATTTGTCCCCTATAAACTGCTGTTATGAAGAACACAAGTAAAACTGACATGACAGGACACCTCAGAAGCAAACTGGGAAAAAAAAATGTTCGGACTAAAAGCAGGGAACAACAAACACATCTTCTATCGAGGTATGGTGTCTGTTTTCCTATTGTGATACAACTATATGAATTATCTGTTCTGTTATATCGAGCTAAAGTTAGCTATCATTAGCCACCGCTCATTAAGTAAAACAGTAGCAAATAACTGTTCTCAAACACCTTTAGCTGCTACAGTACACATTAGCAAACGTTTGTTCGTCCTCTCTGCTAAATCTACTCTGTGTTTTATTTGTAATTGAAACGGGATAAAGAGGTGTGGGAGTTTATGGTAGAATTCGTTTGAATGCATCTGGTTTCGTGTACCCAAATCTGTGTTTATGACTGTGCATGTTTGCCCACATATGCAGGTTTACCTACGTGTGTGTGTGTGTGTGTGTGTGTGTGTGTGTGTGTGTAGTTGCTGAGCGTTGTCCAGATGCCTGTGGTTTATGGATATTCATTACAGAACCATTACAGCAGAGGTTACACGGGACGGGAGAGATGTTTTATCTGCTAATGCATAAAACACACACACACACACACACACACACACACACACACACACACACACACACATGCACACGTGTCCATATCTGTTGACATCTCAGGAGTGAAACCATCTATCACGGTGCGCGGCAGATCGACCCGAGCGTTCGGCGGCGGCGCTGCGCAGCGAGATGATGAGAAACAAATCACCCAAACACATTCCTATCTGCTGCTTCCCGGACAATTGAATCAGAGGAAGTCGCTGCAGCAAATCGCAGCCTCGCAGGCACGCCATTAGTAAAGAAGACCCACTAGTAATTGAGCTTTATTAAAATGGGAGAGTGTCAACACAGCGCCGATAGATCTCCGTCACTGTTTGGAGTTTACACGAGGCAAACTTTCATTACACTCAGCAGCCATTTCGCTTGGTTTCCCCTCCACGCCGGATCAATCCCATATTCCTCATCTGATCAATAGCATCGATCGGCATGGCTGATTGCATCATGTGACGGTAACTGCTGGCTGATGCCCTGCCTGAGGCGCTGGCAGTTGAAACTATGGGTGTTTTTATTTACTACCGATAACAGAATAAAGGTCCGCTTCATACGCTCAGCTTTGACGGCGATCAGTGGAAACCAGCAGCAGTTATGGGAATATCAATATGACGAGATATTACGCCTTTAATTAGGGAGCCACATAAATCAGAATATAAATGGAAATTGGCATTTTTCATTATTGTTTCAAGATTCAACGAAGAGCGGAAACAGTTACGGAGGAAAATCTTTGTTTTAACCCCCTGAGACCTGCGGGATCACCGTCGATCCCAACCTACTTTGCTGTCTTTCAGAGGCTGTTACAGATATCATATGAAACTAGAACTAGAACTAGACAACCGTGTCATACTAGCTTATCGGTAACGCTCCAAAGTTACACAAAATTTTGGCGAGGGAAAACAGGCATGGCCATATCCACAGGGGTCCTGTGTACCAGGGGTGCAGTATAAATGTGTTATTTTCTCCTATTCTAAAATGGTGTATCTGAATATTTCTGCATACTGGGGTCCCTAAACAGTCTTGAATTGCATACATTGCTGTAAAGCTGAGACTCTTGTGGATCCAATGAGCCCAACTGTATTCATGTGTGATGATGTTAGTCCCCATAGCAGACATTTTATTGTAGTGAGACGATTTTTTTAAAACTTGACCTTACTGTATAAAATGACCTGTGGTGACCTCTAGGATAATCACAGCCTCATGAAACTGTACAGCCACAAACTAGAGACCTAGAGCATTCAGAGGATGGATGACTTCTCTAGCTAAATTGACAATAAGGGGGTTTCTGGGCAGTTTACACGACAGAAGTGCTCGCCATCCAATCGCCAAAAAATGCAGAAATCTCCAAATGTCAAAAGTTTTTGATCCCAAATCACAGCATAGCTTTTTCTATGGTGTTCCTCCAGGTCTTGGTGTATTAATGTGGTATTTGGAGGGATTATTAATCATTTTTATCAATTGTCGAGTGGTAAAAAATGGTTAAATTTAGTACAAAATATGTGTAACAAATGGTATCAACCCAAAAAATTGCTGCAACAACTTATGAGACATAATAGAGCATGGGGATGACCATCATATACTTCTATCATAATAACATAACTTGACACACAGTGCTGAGCTCAAATTCATCTCCAGGTTCCCAGCTTTCAGATGATGTACACCACTTCTATGTGACATTTACTGCTGACTGGTTATCTACCCCTGAACATCTCCTGTCTCCCGCCCCTCTAAAAAAACAAAAAAAATAGGGGAATAAAATTGTGTCAGGAAATTAATAATGTAGACTTTTGTGTCTTAAATACTCCTCCAAAGGTCCTGTAAGTGTGCGACCCCGCCACAGACGGCATTAAAAACAAACAAATAAAACAACATGGATGTTAATTAAAGCCCAAACAAGCAGAGCACATTAATTATGGGTACAGAGACACAGTCTCTTGAAAAGTAGGTCTTTCAAATAAGAAATAATTTGAGGTTTACCATTCTTGCTGTGTTGTTTTGTTGTTTTTCTTTTTTGTATTTAGCTGTTGTGTTTGGAGGAACTTACAAATGAGGCTGAGGGTTGTCTGAGTATACGGAGGATGTTAGAGAGAGAGAGAGAGAAGTGGTCATGTTCAGGAGATAAACAGGACATTAGCTGCAGGCTGGATGAGCCTCAGGGGCTACATGAACTAATCTGCTCTAATAGACAGCACACATTCACTCATTACACCCGGAGCGCTCGCTGCTGGTCACTCCATCATTGTTGGAGCGATGCGAAGACACCGAGCTTGAGTTAAGAGGAATGATTAAAGGAGGAAAGGAAGTAAGGAAACAAAGAAAGGCTGCAAGTTAGCTGTAGGCAAAGGAACGGGATTATAATGAGCACCAAAGATTCAGTGAATTCTTTTTGTTTCAGAAAGACTCTTCAGAGTCATCATTTTACAACCGAACCTCGACAACAGCTTAACACTCAGTTTGAGTATGAAACACTTTTCAGGTAAAAGTTAAAACCCTGTGGCCAAGTTATTGACACTGAAGCTGGATAACAAGTCAAACCTCAATACTTCATATTCGCTGGAGACTGTCAATACAGAATGTGAGAAACTGCTTCAACGCTCAATCAGATTAGATCTTGTTGATTTATTCTTTGCTCAGATATTTCTTTTTGTGCTGTATTGTTGGGGGCATTATTTTCAGCTTATATTTGACAACATCTAAAGAAAGAAAAATGTGAAACAGTATTCATTTGGGATGTAAATGCATGTCATTTGCATTTTCTCCACCTGTTTGACTTCACTGAGAAAATCTCAGACCTCATCTTGATCAGCATCTTATTGCAGATGAAATCAACAACTTTTGTATACTTAGCAGGGATAGACGCTAATATTTTTAAGCACACCAAGCCCCTTAAATTTGGTAGCCAAAGTACAATTTTGATGGCCAAAATGTATAAATGTAAGCTGTTGAGAGCTTGTGTTCGGAAGTTAAACAGGTCCTAATTCTCTCTCTGTTATCTATTTTATATTGCTGTGAAAACATCTCTTTCAAACACCTAGATTTATTCAAGTTTCTCACCAAAAACTACATGATTACATGATTGAACACATCATGATAACGTAAGAATTTAGCTTCGCCCGATATGCACCTGAATGCACCATAATGTAACTCTATAGAATATCCGTTAACGTTAGCCGTTAGCTTTTAGGACTGTGCTGCTCTCACGATCGCATCCCTAAAGATAACTCCCCATTTCAACTTTACAAATCAGCCGTTCCTCGTCCATTGCAGCACTTTCAAAAAGAGTGACAGGAATAAATAGAAACAGGGCGTCCGTGTCGCTGGCAGCCAGTCAGAACGTGTATGTATGTAATGTCAAACCTGGATGAAAATCAGTTCAAACAGTTTTTCCACTTCAAGCACCGGTCTTTGGTGGAAGTGCTCAGAACTCAGACATGCAACCTGTGACGAGCTACAAGTGTTGGAAGTAGAAATAGCTTCGTTTTAACGGGTCACTGCGCTAAAAGGTTGGAAACAGTTGCCTTATGTCTGTCTGCGTTTTATAGTGAAAGGGCATCCACTTCAACAGACAGCTGCTGACACCGAGGCATTAACCTCAGCCTCGTATGGAGACAGGGACAACAGGACTGAGACAGAGAGTGACAGAGACAGAGAGAGGGAGACAGTGACGGACGGGGACAGATGGAAACAGGGAAAACGGCGTGCACCACAGAGAGGCGCTTTCTTTAGGGTTTTACTTCTTTGATTTGTACTCAGAGCTAAGTGGCTGCCACCGACGTATATTTAAAGTGTTATGCTTTCCAACAACTTCAGTCTGAGGTGTTTAACAAACCCATCCATCCTGTGTGTATACATGTTGCTAACATAAAGGCACATAGCGGCCTCGTTCACTGGTCTGCAGCCATGTTTCCTTGGGAGGACACGGTAGCGTCTGCGGATGCATCACGCCGTGAGCGGAGACCCCGCTGATAAACCGGCAACAGCCTGATTACCTGCCTGCTAGATTCACTCACTCAACAAATCCCGCTGAGGCCGAGGCCACGCCGCACATTTGTATTCATCAAACAGCACACTTTACCCAGAGTCAATCTCCGCGGTGCGCGCTAATCAGGACCTTCAGAACAGCACCGGAGACTATTAAGCAGGACTCAACACAGTCAAGCCCACTCCATTTTTCCCGAAAGCGCGCCTGGAGAGGCAGCGATGGAGCGTCACCTCTGCTGGTTGTTAATCCACTATTTTTCACGCTGTCGCTTCCTGTCACACTGTCATACCCGGATCTACCATATGGGCCATCAGGGGCCCCTGAGCACGGAGGGCCCTCTGGGATGGGAGATAAAAAAACTAAGTATGCTTATTTTTCCACAGAAATATGACACAAAGCTTGACCCATTTTCTTGATCTTGATAATTATCCAATAATAATATTTTTCATAATAATTTTACACATGGTGTGGACAGCGCACACACAAACCTCTGACTGCGCTCAGCCGCGTCCCCTCTCCTCATCCCCGTCTCCGCCTCAACGCCACGTTTGCGAGTCCTCTCCTCCTAAGCGGCGGCGTCTTGAGGCTGATGTCTCAGCACATTACGTAACAGCTCTCCGGCAGTGCCTGGCTGCAAACCCGTGCGTAATGCAGCCTTCGGAGGCTTTCGCTCAGCCCGCATCGGCCCGAGACCGCCCCGTGGGTTGCATCAGAGAACGCTCTGACTAGGGCTGTTAACGCAAATTTAACAACACTAAATTCTCTAACGCATTAACGCAACCTCCTAGCGGGCTCAGATTTAAAGCTAGAGTGAAGATACTGATATCAAACTAGAAAAACCTAATGAATCCATTGGTACCAATCATGTCATACTAGCTTGTCAGGATGGAGGTTAAATAACGCTCCAAACTTGCGCTGAATTTTGTCGAGGAAAAACTGGCATGGCCATTTTCAAAGGGGTCCCTTGACCTCCAGATATGTGAATGTAAATGGGTTCTATGGGTACCCACGAGTCTCCCCTTTACAGGCATGCCCACTTTATGATAATCACATGCAGTTTGAGGCCAGCCATAGTCAAGTCGCACAGTGACACACTGACAGCTGCTGTGATTGTGTGTCGCTGTATATTTAGTCATTATATGTTGGCGTTTGCAGCTCTGTGTGAAGTTATTGTGAAAGCAGCAGTCAGCTGTGCCGTGTGATTACCTCATGGTATGCCTATTCTTAGTCAGTCACATTATTATGTATCAGTAATAACTGGTGTTTACTGGGTCTATTGAGCTGCACCTGGTCAGGGGGACTGGTTATTCAGCCGTTGACCAGTAAAGATGTGTGATTAACGTCTGGTGGAGGATGTATATATGAGCTTCACTGTGAGTCTCTCTTTCTGTTTGTCTCTCTCTAGCTAACGTCTCCTCAGCGACTCTTTCCTGCCAGTTTTCTTTCTCATGATCCCCCCCCCACGCCCCTTGTCTCTCTGAATTTTTGAGGCTGAGTCGCTCTCTAGATGAGAGGAAGTGTACCGAGTGCTGTGGCTGTTTTAATCAGGGACACATGGAGACCTTCCAGAGGCTCTGGGCCCATTACTGAAACAATTAATAATTGATCGAGTTACTCAGACACACACACACACACACACACACACACACACACACACACACACACACACACACACACACACAAGTGTGTGCACTCACAGATAAACTGTGTATGTCAAACTTTGTCTTAGTCATCGATTCGACGAGGAGCTGGCAGGTCTGGAGCTGACATAAACGACTAAAAAACTAACAAACGTTCACATAAAGTACATAAGCGTCAGGCTGGTCTCAGACACTGTTCTTAGCTGTACCTATGAAAAGTAATGTCATTCGTATATATATCCCACAAAATCTATTTGTGTGTAATCTACGAAATCGTGAATCAGGAAGTATAGGACAAGGTCGGGGTGGATGGGTGGGTCAAAAACACCAGACTTTCACCAGGAGACCAGCGTCCGAGTCCCGTTTGAAACCAGAAGTCAACGTTGATTTATTTATCACGAAAGTTACATACTTAAGTAACGCCACACGTGTTATTTTAAGCCAAACCACGATCTTCTCCTGAACCTAACTTGTTGTTTTATTACCTAAACCTAACCAAGTCGATCTTTTCCTAAACCTAACTAGTGTTTTTTTTAACCTAAACCTAACCAAGTCGACCTTTACCTACACCTAACTAGTTTTTTTGTTACCTTAACCTAACCAAGTCGACCTTTACCTTAACCTGACTAGTTGTTTTGTTACCTCAACCTAACCAAGTCGATCAATTCTTAAACCTAACTAGAGTTTTTTTTTACCTAAACCTAACCAAGTTGATCTTTACCTAAACCTAACTGGTTGTTTTGTAACCTAAACCTAACCAAGTCAATCTTTACCTAACCTAACTAGTTGTTTTGTTACCTAAACCTAACCAAGTCGATCTTTTCCTAAACCTAACTAGCCTTTTTTTACCTAAACCTAAGTCACTTGTTTCATGTGAAGACGGAAGTTTATTTTGAAAAGGCTGCATGCGTGTAATACTTACTTCTAATACATACTTCTAAAGCCTTATACACTTTCACAATTTGTCAATAAATTTGTATTTATTATTAATAACCAGAACAACTTGTCACAAAGGTCTGAGCTGCATCTCAAATTAATCTTGAGGTTCCCAGCTTTCAGATGATGTACACCACTTCTATGTGACATCTACTGTTGACCTGCTATCCCCCCCTAAACACCCCCTGTACCTCACTAAAAAAGACAAAAACAGCTCCATTGTGGGTCTCAGAGGGTTAACAGCAGACTGACTGAATAGTCAGTCTGCTGTTTTCCTTTATATAGTTCATAAAATGTCATCGCAAAGAGCTTCAAGCTAACTGCTAAAAAAGGTTGAGGTTTATGTAACTAAAACTTTGGTGGAAGCTAGGTAAATAAAAATATTTAAATTCAGCTTTGGGCCGTGAATAAATTAAGAACAACTAAATGAGAAAAACAATTAAAACTCACGGTGGAAAAAGTCGGCAGCAGAGCTGAAGACAGATGTACAGTCAGCCACCCACCACCCTGACACAACACCTCCACTTTCACTGTATTATTTTACCGACATAACAGTTTTATTCTGGTCCCTTTTCCTGGATTCTTCTCAGATTTATTCTTGCACACCTTGTCTTCAGCTGTTTGTTATTTGCATTTTAAGATGCTCATTTAAAAAAAAAAAAGAAACTCGAGGAGAACAACTTGCAGAGAGAGACTGACCCATCCAGATGGCAGGAGCTTCACAAACCATCGGTGGGTCGTGGAGGTGATGAAGAGCCTCTTATCTGACTCTCTCAAACCCCCTTAACAGCTTCACAATGACTGATCTGGGAGAATATGTGTGTGTGAGCATGTTTAGATGCAACCACATGACTTTTAACCGACTCCGCTGTCAGAAGGAGTCTCCACATCCCTCAAGTGATCATTCAATACGATCATAAGAAGTGAATGAACAGACATCTATAACTACACGACATTATAAACATTGATGAGGGAGTAGTTGAGTACAGTCGCTGCTGTAATCCTGTTGATATCTGACTTTAAAGTCTAAAAGTGTAATTCTTGTTCTTTGGTTTTTCTAGTAAATAACTTTAAACTGCTTCTGGATGTAATATATAACAACGGTGTGAAAGAGAGCAGATTCTAATCTCCATCATGATGCTTTTTTTTTGTTGCAGGAACAAACACTTTCAGGATTAGACTCACACACTGACACAAGTTCTCCCATCACATACAGGTGTTACTTCCCTCAGGCTACATGCAAAGCTCAGTTTTACACCCACATTTTAAGATTTTACACGAGCCACATGTCGAAATGTTAAATAAACAACATAAAAAAGTGGTATAGTGTAAAAAAAAATTAAATTGTGAGTGCAAAGTTGATTTTGAAGGTCTAAACGAAACAAAGAAACTGAAACCTGGGCAACGTATCCTCATCTAACGGTTCATATGGTTTCTTACGAAAAGTTATTCCTCATTTTCCGTGCATTTGTCCAGCAACACGTGTCAATTTCTGCTTATTACATGCATACAGTCTTTTCAAAATAAACTTCCATCCAACTTGGTTAAGTTTAGGCAACAAAACTAGAAACGATCGTGTTTGAAATAACTACAGAAGTGACGTTAGCTACGTACAGAAGTTACGTGACAAATAAGTCAACGTTTGGGTTAAAATTAGCGCTTAAACTAACGATTATTTTCTTTGTCGATTCATCTATTGATCATTTTCACCACAGATTTCAGCAATCAAATTTCTGAGTACATTTTTATTAATACAGATAGAAGTGATGGAAAATAAAACGAGGGCTGTAATAACATAAAATGTTTTCTCACATTCACCTGCATTAAATACATGAACTAACTCTCATTAGTTTCTTGTCACTGAGTGAAAAATGTCTCCTGTCCATTAGGAAGACTTCTGTTATGATGTAGGAAGACACAGAGAAACAAGTGACACTGCACAGATGTGACTGTCTACAAAACGCCTGGACGCTGTCACACTATAGATCCTTATCTGTTTATAGGAAGACACCGCAACACACACACACACCTCTTGTAAAATGTGCTATCTCATCCATCAGCCACACACAGTAACACCGCTTCACCTCTGACAGTGTTTGAATAACACTGTCTGAACAAATCTGTGACGACGGAGGAGCGACCGCACCGTGAACCCTCCTGTGACCTTTGACCTCCCACAAACACTCCAGATAACAGTGACCCCCGTGGTATGCATCTTTCTGTCAGCAGCAGAGACATTCATCTCTATTTCTACCAGCGTATATCTGTACTTGTACCTTTTATTGTTCTTTGAATTTGTTATTAACAGACAATAAAAATGATCGATAGTTGCAGCTCTAAATCTCACATAGGAGTATTTTTAACATTACTTTTGGGGACTTTTTATTACTTATATTTCATCTATACTGTTTACTGAACATGCAACGTGTGGGATTTTTAAATAGTTTTCATTTAATTGTATTTTACTTTCTGAGTGGACCCCTGCAAGCACTTTATGGAAGCTGATACAGATCTAAATAAAGAATAAAGAGCAAAGTTCAAATCCAGGTGAAATTAAAGATGACTATCCAACATCCCTCTCTTACAACTGGCGAGATATCTTAAAGGTCCCATATTGTAAAAAGTGAGATTTCCATGTCTTTTATATTATAAAGCAGGTTTAAGTGCTGTATAAATACTGTTAAACTATCAAAACGCTCAATATACGGAGAAATACACACAGCCTGTATTCAGAAACTGTGCGTTTGAAACAAGCCGTCAGGATTTCTGTCCATTTGTGATGTCACAAATATACAATGTTTAGACCATTACACAGTTTTAAACATAAACACTCTAAATGTGTCCCAGTTTATTTCCTGCTGCAGTGTATATAAATAACATCATCTGACAGGAAGTAAACATGGACCCAAGCTGTTGCCTAGCAATGCAATTCCATTGAAATGCACTAAAATGGAGCGTTTCAGACAGAGAGTGAATACAGGTATATTCAGACAGACAGTATGAGGGAAATAAAGTTTTTTTTTAACATTACAGCATGTAAACATGTTCTAATAGAAACACAAAATACAAGTATGAACCTGAAAATGAGCACGATATGGGACCTTTAAAGGAAGTCTTCATTACAATGTTGGGTACTGAATAAAGTCGTGAAAAGATGGATGAGACATGAGTTGTCCTTGCTTAAATAAGCAGAAATTCATAGATCAATTCACACATTGACACTGTGGGAAGTACGTTCCCAATCTTCAACTACATCCTAAACTGTAGGATTGAAGCAGAGCTACCGCTGCCTCCACTAGATGTTTACTTTAACTCGTAATCCTGATTATCAGCGGAGCAGCCCATTCTCTCTGACAGCGTTTAGACCCGTCCACTCCATCTTCTGGACACAGTCCAGATGTCAGGTTCCCCCCCCCCCCAGTGAAGAAGTGTGGATGTTCCCAGGTTGTAAAGATGATGGAGAAGATAAACAATGTGTGGGGGGGGGGGGGGGGGGGACCAGAGAGCCAGCAGGAGAGACGGTGGGGGGGTGGTCCCCTGTTGTTCTGCTTGAGCGGCCATTCATCAGGCGATCTATTCGTCTATCCGTTTAGCCATGTCGTTGAGATATGGCCTGGCAGAGCTGTGGGCAAAGGAAATGGGCTGTCGGTCTGCTTCCTCAAGGGGGGAAGTGGATTTAACTTATTCATTGGAGGCTCAGAGAGGATCCTACCGAACACAAGGCCTTTACTAGAACGGGACAGGGTGAGCCAAATAATCCTGTTTTATTCCTGCTAAGCAGAGGGCAGCATGTAGGTGATGAGTTCAGAAACAACACGATCTGGGCATACGACTGTCCTCACCTGGAAAACCTGTCGTTTTTGTTCCATCTCCTGATAATTACATCCATTTCCATGGAGGAAATCATTCTATAACCCTAACTAAGCGCTTTTTGTTGCCTGGACTAAACCAAACCAAAAATGTGGGAAAGGAGAAAACTTTCATGAGTCATTTTTGGAGCATTCAAAATGGTATTTTTGCAAGACGATTAATCATGATTAATCACAAACTAATCGCACATTTTTTATGTGTTAAAAATGGAGAAAGGGAGATTTGACACTTATCAACATGGGAGTGGGCAAATATGCTGCTTTATGCAAAATGTATGTATATATTTATTATTGGAAATCAATTAGTAACACAAAACAATGATAAATATTGTCCATAAACCCTCACAGGTAAAAAATATGCTTCACATACAGTATCTTGAGGTCAGAGGTCAAAGGATCCCTTTAAAAATGGCCATGCCACTTTTTCTTCGCCAAAAGGTAACGTAAGTTTGAAGCGTTAGTTATCCTCTTTCACGACTAGCTAGTATGACGTGGTTGGTACCAATGGATTTCTTAGGTTTTTACCTGAAATCTGTACAAGTATAAAAGAAAACAGCCACACACACACACCTCCGGAAACACCCACGCATGCAAGAGTGTTCCAGGCTTAAGTGTTTTTGATCAACTGAGAGAAGAGAACTACAGAGCAGCCAAGGCACCGTGTCGATGATGAACGAGAGAGAAAGTTTCATCAGAAGTGACTGAACTGAAATGTGACAAGCGTTGCTAAAACACCTGACGTATCGCTGCACTTTGGCAGCACTTAAACAATATGTTTCCCCCCGACCATTTGTAAAAGCGAAGGCTGCTCTTGTTTCTCAGATATAACTTCTCCTGACATAGTTTCAGGCTATGAGATATGATTTCAATCTATCCATACGCTGGAGCTGGGGCTGGGGCTGGAGCTGTATCTGCTCTCCCCTACAGTACCGCGCCTCAGAGAGAGATGGCGGTGCCAGTGGGGCTGGTGATGGACGCGGAATAAAATATAAAGCAGATTAATTGTGACTTTGGGTAAGAAAATGCCATCAATGCAAACAAGATATCAAATCCATCAACGTACCTTTTATAATCAAGCTTTGGCTCAAATAATCAGTCTTAGAAAAAAAAGAAAAATGTATTTGAGCAAGAAACGACTTTATTTATTCAATTAAAAGAGACAATGTCGGAGCGGAGAATTAATTCTCTTTTAACTGCTGCCAGCACAATATGGCTCAACCGACATCCATATTAAAGACCCCAGTGCATTAATTAAAATCTGAAGCAACCAGTGCACTCAACTGCAATTTGAGAGCACAAAAGAATTCATTCATTTGGCCTAAAATAATCATTAAAAAAGCCGCACATCATGTCTCCTAACTCGGTGTTGAGTCTTCCTGTTATTTATTCATTGAATGTCTATTAACCTGAAGGCATTTCACAGAGAGGGTAATTTATTATTCAATAAGGTTGATATTGCAGCGCCGACACTTGGAAACAATATTTATTCGAGACAAATGTGAAATAAATCTCTGGTTAAAGGACCGGAAGACGGCAAAGAAGGAGAGAGAACTTTACCAGATATAAAAGTGTTGGTTTTACTGATTTATGTCGTCTTACTGTACAAACTTTGTTTTCGTCTCTTCTGCATGCCAGCAAACGTTTCCAACAATAATGTGATTTTCAGCCTCCAGGCTAAAGCTGACCACTATCACACAGTATTGACTGTCTAATTTGGTGGACATGGTTTGACCTTGAAAGACACATACAGAACTGGGTCAAACAGCTGCACATGCTAACACAAAACAGCCATCCCCCTCGCTGTAGTCAAACATGAACGTCTAACTGATGAACCTCCTGCAACTTCTTCATTCTGTGACACCTTCTGCATCACAAGCAAATACCCTCATATGTCATTTTATCCAAACACAAGAAGCAACTATACGTATTATTATTATTAGAGTACACAATCTAACACAATGCAACAAATGACATGATGCCATATACTGTATGTGTGTGAATGTGCACATGCCCACCCAGATTAACAGCTTGCTAAACTATAATACAAATATTATATACTTTCAATAATTTTAATAATCGTTTATTGGTACAAATGTTTCATGTTTTGTCTTGAGCAACTTTAGAATTTAATACATGTACTACAAATTGATAATGTTCAGAACGTATTATCTTATGGTACCAAAGTTAAACTAGGTTAGAAAAAAAGACCGTGGTTTAAGTTCAAATAATAACGTAACAAGGGTAACAATGAAACTACCATAATTAAATAGCAACAACCCTTAGCGGACTTTCTTACATAACGTTACGTAGCAAGCGTAAAGTCAACATTTACTTTTGGTTTCACACGGGACACAAACAGCGGCCTCCTGGGTGAAAGTCCTGTGTTTGTTTGACCCATCCACCTTCCCTCGTTATACCACGTAACTTTCAATAACAGACGCTCGATATGCCCTACTACGTCACTTACTCTGCACGTCGCTCGTTGGACTACATCACTTGCTCTGACCGAATGCAAAAATGTCAACGTTCAACGTATCCGTGGTTTGCAGAAGCGTACAATGCTCGTAATTTTTTTCTGCCGACTGGACTGGGCATACTAAAATTCACCACCAGTCTGCCAGTTTTTCCCCATATCATTTTTGTATTTATCGAAGCTTTAAGATGCCCAGTCATTGACCACGTTCTGTATCTGCCACTGTCATTTACAAACTCAAATAAACGATGGCTCTGCCAAATAACAGTTAAGTCACAGCTGTAAATTATTCAAGCAAAAGAGGAAAGTGGCTTCAGAATCACATCAGAAACTTTAGAGAGGACGTGTTCTACATGATTTCTCACATAAAAACATAAAAAATCTCAGTTCTAGCTTTATGTTTACAGCTGTAGGGACTATGGGGGAAGGCCAGATTGACTAACAGATTGACAACACTTTGATTTACTGTTTTACTCTTTAGAGCAGATGCAGGTGTTTTATAGTGGAGGTGGAGCCACCACACCTGAAACAAAGACCACCTCTGCTAACATCGTAAAAAACATAATACACTGTAATAAAACAAAACATTTAACTTCAGGGGATAAAACCAGGTGTGCTCAAAATGTATATGTATACAGTATGCTGGGGAAACCCTAAAGATAACTGCTTATTTCCCTCTATATATGAGGCATTCCACTGACAATGCATGAAAACATTGTAAGTGCAAATACTCCTCTTGGATGCTGATTTTGGCCCACATAATACAATATTAAGTATATTCTGAAAGTCATAAATGGCTGTGATCAGGTTTTCATACCCAGATATTATCTGTAATTCACAGAAAATGTTTTAAAGGGCTTTTAAAAGCACCAAATCCAAAAGATTTTGAAGGAGCTGTATAATTACAGTGGTAGACATTGAAAAAAAATCCCTTTCCGGCATCGAAGCTGCAATTATGCTCCACTAGTACCGAGACCGCCCCTGCAAGCCATTTCTCATTTTTCTAAGAGAGCTGAATTTTGTAAAAGAAAATGGTAATCTCTCAAGCTACAGCAGAACCTGACAGGACGTTTCTTGGACCTTTTAAAGGTAAGGTCAGTAATACTGAGAAACCAGCAGAGTACACAGATTTTAAAAATGATCCAACCTAGAAACCCTACTGGTGTTGCCAACTCTTCTCCAATGAAAGTAGCAGCATGAGCTCCAAAAGTCCCTAAATCTAGAGAGAAAGTCACCAAGTCATCAACACTGACAGGCCGTTGCTTCAGGCCTCCCTCCAAAGACACTTCCTCAACATTATCATTACGAACATCGCTATTGTCAAAAGTCTCACGGCAAGTTTGTGAAATAGTCACAAAATTTAATCTATTTGATTTGTGTACATAGACACACATTTCCCTTTTTTCATGACGTTTTGTGTTTTCCTACAAATGTCCAGCAACATGTGACGCACGTGTAAATTTACCAGTGTTTTCAAAATAAAACTACTTAGTTAGGTTTAGGAAAAGATCGCGGTTTGGGTTAAAATAACACCGGAAGTAGCGTAACTTAACTACGGAAGTTACGTGACAAAAGCGATTTAGTTAGGTTTAGGAAAAGATCACGGTGTGGGTTAAAATAACTCTAGAAGTGCTGTAACTTAACTACGGAAGTTACGTTACAAAAGTGACTCAGTTAGGTTTAGGAGAAGATCGCGGTTTGGATTAAAATAACTCCGGAAGTGTCGTAAATTAAGTACGGAAGTTACATGACAAATAAATCAACGTTGACTTGTGGTTCCACGCGGGACATGAACAGCGGTTCCTGTCGTGTGTTTTCTGACCCACCAATCCACCCCGACCTCCTCCCTACACAGCGTTTTCCACTGTTTAGACTTCCTGGTTCACAATTGCGTGGATTACATACAAATTGATTTCCAGCTGTTGTTGCCTGTTGGGCTGCAGTTTGCCATGTTATGATTTGAGCATATTGTTTTATGCTAAATGCAGTACCTGTGAGGGTTTCTGGACAATATCTGTCATTGTTTTGTGTTTTTAATTGATTTGCAATAATAAATATATACATACATTTGCATAAAGCAAGCATATTGGTCCACTCCCATGTTGATAAGAGGATTAAATACTTGAGGAAATGTGTGATTAATTTGCGATTAATCGTGATTAACTAAGGACAATCGTGTGATTAATTGCGATTAAATATTTTAATCGATTGACAGCCCTACAACAAATATAACAAAAAGCATGTTTTTGAAGAACACTAGCGACCCTAGCTATAAAGCTATAAATCAAAGTGTCTCTGTGAGGTGAAGCACACTCCCAGCAGAGTGTAAAAAGTGGACCTCAGCACCGGCTATAAGTAAAGTGCAATCCTTATCATTTTTGATAGTTTCCTGCAGACAAATGCAAGTCATCCCACCCAAGTGCACTCCGAGTGGACTGTTGTAAAAAAAAAAGAAAAAAGAACTGCCTCTCAGACTCCATTATTTTCTTGGCCGTCTTCCAGCGTGTGGATATTTTTCAGTATTTAGCGAGGGGAGATAAAACAAGCACACACCAAACTGTTTCCGTCAAATTTCCAGCTCGCTGTATGATAGCTGCAGGTGTACAACACAGCCAGCGTGTTTCTCTCTGGAAATCTTCCTGTTTAATTTCCCAGTCCGCCCGCTCGCCTGCCTGCCTGCCATCCTGAGAGGATATGTTAAATGTGCATGGCCTGGGGATGTTTGATTTCTCTCTGCTGTGCTCCCTTCCATCTGACAGATTGGAATAATAAGGAGAGCTAATTGGAGAGGCTGCTCATATGCTGATTAGATGTGATTTTTTTTTAAGAAGCATCCGCCTCTTTCTTTCTCTCTCTAGATATATATATTCCTCTCCATCTCCTTTCTCATTTCACACATGCTTCCTGAGTTTTTGGGAATGTGTGCCTCTACGACCGCAGATAGACTGCATAGGAACGCACCGATACCGATACCGGACATCGGGCTAATATCGGATATCGGGCTGATAATGACTAACATCTATTCTATTCAATTCTATGTTTATATACTATATACATTATATACTGCAATTTTAATTAATGTGTACATTTTAACAAATTTGTTGCTGCATTAAAAATGTTTGCACCGAAATTGTAATTCCTGTTAATTATGAAGACTTTTTACCACGTTACTGGAGTACGATTTATTATTTTAATAATAATACAAATTCTGTTAATTTTGAAGATTTTTTACCAATTACTGGTGTACGATTTATTATTTTAATAATAAATGAAAATTAAATATGTATAAATAAAATTTAAAAAAAATATTATTTTTTACATTTTGTTTTACAAAGTTAAGAAAACAATGTTTAAGTCACGTAAAGAATGATGCAGTCACTTCCACACTGAGGCATACAGCTAATTAAGTAAACGCTGGTATTGGAGCGGTACCCTGTATCGGCCGATACCCAAAGTCCGGGTATCTGTATCGGTATCGGGACTTAAAAAGTCGGATCAGTGTATCCCTAATACTGCAGCAAAGTGTGTGTGTGTGTGTGTCCTTACATATGTGCGGGGCATTGCCTTGACTCTCTCCAGCTTCCTCCAGCCAGCTGATAACAGCATATCGGGACACATTTCCAATTTCTACTGCTTAGCATTACGACGCCTCTTAATCCGGGGGAAAATCAATGCTTAATAACCTATGAAAATGTACATTTGCTGTTTTACCATTTGCCAGAGGCCTTGTCTGCATCCCCTGGGCATCAGGCTATAAATATGGCTGCATTAGCACTTAGAAAAAGCACAGGGACAGGCCAAAGTTTCAGCTGATGCTGAATACTCCAGCTAAGTGGAAGAGAAGGAAAGCAAACAGCTGCTTTCTGCTAAAGGTGTATGAGAGTAAACTACTTCAACCGTGTGTTTTACAGAGTAAATATGCGAGTGTGCACGTGTGGTTATGAGATAGAGGAGGGAAGAGAAAGCTATCAGCAGCAGGAGCGTGTCTGCTAATGCTGCCGTGTACTCTTTAAACACGGAGTCGGCATGCCACTTTGAAATAAATCCTAACACCAGAGATATTAACGCATTTCACAATCTATTCTACTCCACTATTAAATACCACGAGTCTTCATTCAAGTAAGAACAAAGAGCACACAGCGACTTCAAAAGCAGCTTCTTTCTCCTCTCTTTTCCCTTTAGCTCAATTTTCCAGCCCTTCCTGTGTGAGCTGTATTTTTTTTTGCAAAAGAGCTTCTATTTCAGACTTTGATTCTCACGAGCGGTGATACCTCCGCAAGAAAAGAAGATTATATTGAAAAGCAAGCCTTTCACTTCAGCTTTAGCGTCTGTTGTTTCTCTTAAAACAGAGTTAACACTGACTGGTGTTCTGCAAACTCAACTTCTCATGAAGATTTGTCTTTTGAATGTTGCCTCATACATTTCCCACCGGTGTGATAAAAGTGTGCCTTCTGTTTCCCTTTAGGAACAAAGAGAGAGCCTGCTGACAGTTAAAACTACCCAAGACATTATTACAGTTCTTCTTCTTTGCCTTTAAGGGCGGATGACTTCCTGTATTTTACCCACAAAGTAATAATATTATCAATCGATAAATCGATTAGTTAATCACCAGAAAATCTATTGAACTATGAGTATTAATTAATCTGAGTCACTTAAAAAGCAAGCATGCCAAACATCTGCTCGCTCCAGCTATTTAAATAAGAATTTGTTTATTTCTTGATTTATATATTATTAATGATATACCGTAACCAATTATGTTCATTGTCAATGAATCTATCAAGTCTTTTATCAATGAATCGTTTAGTCTATAGCAGAGCTGGGACCAAGTTGTTGTTTTGGAAGTCACAAGTCTCAAGTCTTTGTATTCAAGGCCCAAGTCCTAAACCTTGAGTTTTTAGTCCTAATCACCAAATGTAACGCCATTTACGTCTCCTTCTGTAATTTTCAACCCGCACGTTTTGCATACTGCGATTCCTTTTTCGTCGCCGATGGCGTAGTTTTTGTTCGCAAACAAAATTATCTTTGGTATAATTTTTAGTAACGTAACGTTAGTTCTTCATGGTTACCGCCTGCAACTTGAGTGGATGTTGTTGGATTGGTTCCATCAAAGTGGATATGGGGAATCAAGTGTCGATTTGCTGGGAATGAAGAACGTTAACGTTAGTTTATTCGGGAAATTAATTGATCCGTGGCACACTTTTGAATAGAGATGCACCGATACCGGATCGGATATCAGGCTGAAATTGACTGAAATGGTTGGATTGGGTATCGGTGACAATGGGGCCGATCTATTCAATTCAATTCTATATACATTATATATTGGAATTTTAATTCCTGTTTAAGTTTTGACCAATTTGTTGCTGCATTTAAAAGGTTTAAACTTGAATTGTAATTCCAGTGAGGCATACAGCTTGTTAATTAAATGCTGGTATCGGATCGGTACTCAATATCGGTTGATACCCAAAGCCCAGGTAACGCTATCGGGACTGAAAAAGTCGGATCGGTGCATCCCTACTTTTTAAATAACACATTTTTTAATCTTTGGGCTTGGGGGGTATTTTGGTAAGTATGGGTATTTTTAGGTCGAAAGGCTCAAGTCAGAGTGAAGTCACGAGTCATTGGTGTTAAAGTCCAAGTCCAGTTGCAAGTCGAGTCTGAGGTCATCAAATTTGTGACTCTCGAGTCCACCTCTGGTCTATAGTGATTAATGCCCATCACAATGCCAGTCCACGACGACATCATTAAATTACTTGATTGTCCGACAAATGGTCCAAAACCAACAACATTACAGAGAAAACCCAGCAAACATTCAGATTTACAGCTGGAACCAGAACCAGTCAGACAGGTCCTCTCTGTGAATCTGTGACATGCTCTCCTCACATGTATGTGTATGTGTGTGTGTTCAGGTCTCCACAGCAGTTTATTTGGCCTGTTGTTGAGAGAGATTGTCAGTGGCGGTGCTGAGCAGGGAAGGTCTGACCTATAGCTGGATGTAAACAGCTTCAGATGAATACAGGAGCTTAGCAGGCAGCCGGGCTGGAAGGATGAACGACTGCACAGCTTAGCCATCAACATACCTTCACACACACACACACACACACACACACACACACACACACACACACACACACACACACACACACACACACACACACACACACACACACACACACACACACACACACACACAACACATCACATCACATCCAGCACATCACACAAATCACAAATAACTGCCACCATTCCTGTGACCGAAGCTCTCCATCTTGAGAGAAGTTCAATTCCGCTCCGTCCTGCTCTCCAGAAGTCATACAGACGCCGG
The DNA here is from genome assembly GCF_043250625.1 of Sebastes fasciatus. Taxonomy (NCBI): domain Eukaryota; kingdom Metazoa; phylum Chordata; class Actinopteri; order Perciformes; family Sebastidae; genus Sebastes; species Sebastes fasciatus. Next base: position 32,017,668 of record NC_133803.1, read on the forward strand.
CTGCAGCCCGAAGCTGGTTGCTAGCAGACAGCTGTGATGTTAAATCCATCACCCCTGCCTCTACCTCCAGAGGAAAATGTTCACACACACAAACAACCTCTGAGAGACATCCACAACACTACGTTAGGGGTGGAAAGTAGAGGTAGTAGGAAACAGTGGAGGGTCGTCGTGGTTACGACCTGCACCCTCACATGTTAAATCCAGCGTGGTAAACACTACACATCCAGTAAAGGATGGAAACACTTTGGGTTTCACACATTGACAGGAAAAGCAGAGCTAGACATCACGGCTAAAGCTGCATGCTAACTCTTTCACGGACAGGAAACGTTATCGTATGGCGGTAACGTTGCGGTCGAGCCGTCCGTCGCTCTCATCTCCGTGGTCAAATGGGCCGACGCTACGACTGTAGAGCACCCAGATACTGACATTTATGTTGTCTGCATTCAAACGGCCCCGATGGAGCTGACCATGGATGTATAAAGAGAACGGAGCTGACGGGAGAGCTAGAGACCACCTTGGAGAAGTTAGAGGAAGTAGACACGTGGGACTATGTCCGGTTTTTCAAAATAAGGTGTTAACAAAGGGAACTGTATATACAAAATACATCTATAGAAATAAGATTGATTGGATTATATTCACCAGAAGTATAAAACATTACATGTCCTTATAAATTAAAAAGAAAATACCACTAATCTGTGAGGGAAACGTCTTTATTCTTTGACTTTGGCTGGTGGAGAAAAATTTAATAAATAATAATTCCTGACACTGACTGATATATTTGACTTCTCTGACTATATACATGCTGAAAATCAAACATTTTTACTGCATTAATTTAGATATTTTCCAAAGTAAAAGACCCTAGAAGTGTATGATTCAACTTTTTCCCTTCATGGTCTAGTGTTAAAAAAGTTAACAAAAATCATAATAGCGAATCGCAATACTTAAAAACCGCAATACATATTGAATCGCCATCCAAGTATTGAATCAGGAGATATGTGTATCGTCCCATATTTTATAAACAATGAATTGATTACAATGAAGCTGTAGCTGTAAAAGTGATTCTGTATAGAAAGTCAACTAACAGTGTGACGCTCTCCTTCCAGAAGCATCTTCTTAATAACGTTCATAACTCGTGTGCCTGACTAGAGCACTTCTGCTTGGCCTTGACAACTCTGATAGCTCTTTGGAAAATCAATGCTCAGATAGGACTGAACCAGAGCTTGAGGGTGAAAGGGAGGGATGAGGGCTAGGGGGGAGTTAGTGAGGGGAGACGGACAGGAGAGGAGATGAATGAAGATGTTAGAGTGGAGGTGAAAGAAGGAAGGAGAAAAGAAGAAGAGAGTACTCCACAAGACTGTATTCATAGCAAAGAGAAGACTTGTATTGTACTTTTATAATAAAATATAGTAAATATATACAGTAAGTATAAAACAAAAGCTCCTCTCTGTAAACTACAGCTTTTAAACCTATACTATTTTTTAGAGGCTACAAAGCGTCCTTGGGTTTCTTGAAAGGCGCTATATAGGTCAAATGTATTATTATTATCATTATATTATTATTATTACCAGTCACTATACTTGCCAACCCTCCCGATTATCCCACGAGACTCACGTTTTTCATTGTCCTCTCCCGGTTTCCTCTCGGGGTCACATTCTCCCGTATTTCTACCAATTTATGGCAAATTTCCACACTTTTTTTTTCCTTTGCGTTATCTCAACCTATTTCTGGAACTGAGTGTATAATCCTTACTGTTTCCACCCGGACGACAATAGAGCTTCACCAACTGTCGTTTCCCGGCGGAAGAGAGCTGTCGATGCTCGCGACACAGCGCAGTTTGAGCTTGTGTTTGAGCTGCGAAAAGCCGTCGTGGTGTGGCGCAAGCCATTGGAAAAAACGGGTTTCAGAGCGCAGTGGTGGGGTTGTCGTGTTGTGTCTGAAAGGACCTTCAGTGAGTGAGAGACGGAGAGAGAAATGGAGAGTACTAAGAGAAAGAAATACTACTCGGATGCATATTAGTTTACGCCAGAGGGGCGAATTATTCACTTTTCTTTCCTGAGAATTAAAGGTAAAATTAAAAATGATGTTGCAGTGTACTTATTATTTTGTTATTTTCATTCTTTAAAAGTCACCATAATGCAGGAAACAAAGTCTCTGAAACTCAGATTTTGGTTCGGTATTGAAATCCTGCCTATTGAGGTCTCGAGGTTGGCAAGTATGCCAGTCCCCTCTGAGTAACATGTGAGCGTTTCAAACATGTTTGACATCAACTGACATCAAGTGGGCTGATAGGAACACGACAGAACAAACAACAGATTTGGATGCAAAAATGGTGGAAATATACAGTAGAGAAGACTAGATGACTACTGTTGTGTCCCAGTCCCTGCGGCGTACACCACTGAAGCGAGCGACAGGAATAAATAGAAACAGGACGTCTGACAAAAGTTCAGCTAAAACGTGCAGCCAATCAGGACACTTCAATAGAGAACATTGCAATCAAACTGATTTTGTCACATTCAGTTTGGACTAAACGCACAAAAATAGATATTCGAATAGTTTGAACCTATGTATTTTTTGGAAGAATTCAAACGTCATTTTTTGGCCAATTTTGTCTGCCTATTGTGAGATCTGTATGCAACAATTATTGCCTAGCACCTTTACGGGAATAATCCCACACACACACCAGATCACTGCAACAACAAACCAAACCTCTTAGGACGTATTTTTCTAAACAGAGTCTGGAGAAGGTTTGTTCCGTACTTCGCACTTTAAAGGGACTGTTTGTAACTTTCTAAGCGTATAAATGTACCGGGTCGGGACACATGCGCGCTCGCATATGCGCGCTCTCGTGTGGCCGGCGTCCCCACTCCTCTGCCTGCTCGTCTTCACTCAGACAGCGCGCGCGTTCTCGCGTACTCGCTCCACCTGTAGACGTGAACGCGCGCTCACTCCACACTGCAGAAGAGTTAGTTTAGCTCTGAGAATATCTAGTGAATGGACGATTGTGCAGAAATAAATGCTGCAGCTCCTCCAGACCAACAGAGGTCTCCCGTGTCTTGTGAAGTGACGGGGCTCTTCAGCGAGTTACTTTATCGTCTCGTTACCGACCGGGTGCCGATGTCTCCCTGTTCACTCCGGCTGCGGGCGGAGAGAGACGAGTTTCTCGCTGCAGAGCCCCGCTGCCTCAGCCTGCGCTGAGGCAGGAGACGCAAACACAGCATTGATTCATGGAGAGACCTTCGTCTGGTCAGCTAACATTACTGCCAAGCAGCTGAAATATAGAGTGATATTGTGGTTTTAGCTGACGTGTCGCCTCACTGTTTTGAGTGATGCTCGTTCATGTCTATTTAGAGCGAGCACAAGCACGAGCCCGACGCTGATTTTCGTTGATTTCACGGCCACAGGTGTCGCTGTTAACAAGCATTTCTGAAAGTTACAAATAGTCCCTTTAATAGAAGGGCTCATGTAAGTAACTTAAAACAGTGTAATTAGTTTAGAGAAGAGTAAAGGGACGGAGTCACAGACCCAAAGAGTCCTGACGTGAAAAGTGACAAACTCTTACCCTTGAATGATCTTGTTTGACAGACGAGAGCAAGGAGGAGAAATAAGAGCTGAGGGGAGAGGTAGAGAGATTTATTTCTACTTCAAGATAAGAGCCCAGAGCAGCAAGTTGAGGGGGGGCTGATATGGGAGAGGCGATGTTATTCAGAGGGGGAGGGAGGGTATTTCTCAAGTTTTTCTTGGAGAGATGACAGTTCAGATAAGAGCAGGAGAGATAGGGAGTGGTTCAGCTGTCTGGACCAACCTGGGGAAGAAGTTTTGGGCGCCATATTGGAGAAGATCTGAGAATAGATGATGAAACTAAATCAATTTATCATTCAAATGGTTAACTGATTGGTATCTTTGGACCAGGACACATGAGTAGTAGCATGTATTTGTGTCAACTAAATAGATAAGATGATGACTTTATGTAAAAAGTGTAATAATAAAATCCATAGAGAATAATAAAAACAGCCACACAGGAAGCGTCTCCTTCAGATCCACCAGAAAAGGTACAATTTCATTACTCTGTACTGATTCCTTCATTTATCCTGTTCTGTCGTCCTCGCCGGCACTAAATCAACTCAATGACGACATCTTTACGAAAAAATCCACCTGAAGAAGATTAAAATTAAAACGACAACACGACTGGCAGCGGACAGAATATCAAATACAGTATATAAAGCAGCAGTTAATTTCTTTGTGCTGACACGGTGATGTTGTCCGTGACATCAGTCATCGGGATGTGCAGCTCTGCTCCACAGGAAGAAGGACGAATGCTAATACTGGCAGGATTTCTCCACATTATCAATGAATGATGAATGACTGTCAGTGGAGAATACGGGAACACCATTTTCCTACAGAAGAACGCTCTCGCTGAACTTAATGATTAGTTATTAATCAATTAATCAATGTCAAAGCCTATCAGTTATCAAAAGGGTGCCGGAGAGCTGAAGAGCAGTTACCACTTATACATACTATACAATTGAAATCTCAGGATGTGTAAGAAGTCAAAAAGGAATATTTAAGACTATATTTCAGTAACATTGATTTGCAGATCAAAATATGTTTAAAGGGTCCATCTGCGTTCTTTTCAAATAGAAACGTCCACTCAGCCGTTAGCAGAAAACAGTGACGTAGGTTACCACAGTAAGCTAATCAATAAGGTTATGAATAATGTGAAGCACTAGCTGAGTCAACGTTAGCAATGTTAAGTTTGGAAATAACTAAAAGGGTTATTTTGGATTTTTTACAAGTGGGGTTGTATGTATATTCCCGTGTTCTGAGAGGTAAAATTACTGTTTTTATGAATGGAGTCTGGTGGCTTTGAAGAGAGCGATATAACGGCTTCAGTTCCCCGTCAGAAAGGGCTGTCTGACGGCGAGGTAAAGACACCTAAAAAAAAAATCAATATCAGTTTAATCGTACGCTATATTTAGAATATTTTCACCGCTTTACCTCGCTATCAGACAGCGCTTTCTGACGGGGAACTGAACAGTAATTTTCCCTCTCAGAACAGGGGAGTTGCTGGTCTACCGCTGCATCCATCGGTTAGTTAGTTTGTGTTATTGTGTGACTTTCCGATCTGAACTAACGTGGCGTCCGCAGCAGTACGTCGCTTAGCTTCCTGCCGGTACTCCTGTCTGCTTCTCCAAACTGGGAGCATGCCGACCGCCATCTAAGTTACTGTATTAATACACTAACTATAAGGATGTATATATACTGTGCATGTAGCATCATCATGATAAGTGCACCGGCCGGTAAGTGACTGCTTCAAAGAGAAGCAGGTCCTAACCACGTTGACATATCGTCACTGAAATGCTGTTGAAATAACGGTGCGTGATTCTGTGAAAAGCTCAAGAACACGCAAGTAAGTGGAACGTTGAGTTTTCTACTGCTTTTTCCAACCAGTATGAGCGAGTCAAGAAGAAGAGTACATGATCACAGGGTGTACAGGGCTCACTAAAAGCCACAACAACTAGTCAATACTCTACATATGTAGGCCTCTGTCTCTACACCAGTGATTATAATGGTGAGCTGGCATCATCTCTTCAGATGAGGCTGCTTTTAGCTTCACTTAAATATAATGCAGCTTCTTAGAAAAAGCCATTAAACTGCAATTCTCTATGAGTCACAGTGACTCAAACAGAGTCAAATAATTGCACCAGATGAAGTTATGTAACTTCCAGCAGTGTACCTTTATACCGGAGAGGTTGCCATAGTTATTATCGGCTCCCTGAGGGGCTCAGCAGATCTGTAAGCAAACTTCCTGTGTCCCGGTGAAATCCTTCCTGAAGCTCAGGACACTTCGTTCCAACTTTTGTTTCAGAGTTTTGCACCAATCTCGCACCAGGCAAAATGCTAATGAAATCTGGAGCTTAGCTGTGTCGCCACGACAACCACATCCCAGATGTGCTCCTTAAAGGAGAGAGAGAGAGAGAGAGTCACCCACACGGAAATGACTGTGAAGTATTCTCCCTGACAGGAGAGGACAAATAGTGCTAAACAAACGCTGCATTAGGCCGTCTCCTCACCTGTGAGCAGCAGATATAATGTACACAAATGGTTCCTGCCACGGCGCCCGCAGGGGAGATCCACAGCAATTCCAACTTAAATTGACATTTTGAATGGTGGCGGGAGCGCGTGGTCGTGCATGTGAGTGTCTGCACGCACATTTATGTGTCTGTGAATCCACGCTTGTTTGTTTTATGTGTTTGAATCTACCTTTTAGATTGCATACATTTTCGTGATTCACGCCGCTCTCCCCGGCACAGACGCGAATGTGCTCCTCTCCGTCCATCTATCAGCCGGCTGATTACATCAAGTGTCAAGAGCCTAAACTGATTACTCTGGCAAGAGGCAAGCAACAAAGCAATAACACACTCCCGGCCTCAATCTGCTGCTTTTAACTTCATTTCAAAGACAGACTCCTCTCACTTTCAATATCTGTACAAGCATCGCAATTCAGCTGGAAAGCAACAGGAGCTTTCACTGGATGAATTGTTCTGCAGCAGCTCGGTTCCTCACAGGGACACATTCAGAAATAAACTTTAACAAAATATATGTTTATGTTTTCCCTTTGCAGAACAAAGAGGGAAACTATACACTCATAACTATGGTGCATCTTTGTAGGTTTCTATGGATCAACACATCTCATCTTCTTCAGGATAAAAGCCAGTAATCATCTGACTGACACGCGTTCACCTTAATATCCACAGAGTCCCTTTCCACCTCTAAGAAAAGCTTAAGTCTTTCATGAACACCTCCACACCTAATGACATTGATGCTATTGCTGACGATGATATTGAGGATGTTGTTGATGTTGATTAGGATATTCATGATGATGATGATATTGATGACATTGCTGATGTTGTTAATGATGATGATGACAAACAATAAATCTGCTTCTATCCACCCTGTGCATTGCCTGTCGGCACCCCTGTCCAATCGGACTTGAAGCTGTTGTTAGCACTTACTCACGTTTTCCCAGGTAGCTGCGAGCTAGCTATAGCTAGATAGTGTAAAACAGGTACTTGGGTTTGAGCATTGTTGTGGTCAGCAGTGACAACTCTTTATAAATGTCACCTCTCTAATGCGGACCTTTGTCTACCCGGCACCTATCTGTCAGTGAGAGTTTACAGAAACACTGTGGACACGACGTCGTTTCGCCTTTTGTATGCTGACCGGCCGGTGTACTGATGTGCTTCGGTACTTTTGTAGCTCCTCAATGCGAAGCCATCTAAACCATGAGACACTACAAATGTCCTCAGATGTGCTTTCAGGACATTTCCGTATGTCGTTCTCCCAGTCAGTGATGGCTGATGGATGTGGTATTGTAAAACTGTCTCTGTTAAAACTATCTAATCGCAGCAGTGTAGCTGCTTAATAGCACGGCTGGTACTAAACCAGAAGAACTAATACGACTGCCTTCTAACCGGAAGTGAAACAAATGGATACGATGCAAGATTTAAATCGATGAGCTCACTGAGAAATCAACATTCACATAACAAAAGAGTCCATAGAGAGGCCATTCAAAGTTATGAAAGGCCTCTAAAATCAATTAAGTGTCCAACTCAGTTTGTTTGTGTTATTGTGTGACTTTGGTTAATTCACACAATAACACAAACAAACTAACCGATCGAGGCGGCGGGAGACCAGCAACTCCCACGTTCTGTAAAAATACTGTTATTTTCAATGGAGTCTGGTTGCGTGGCGAGCATAGATGGATATAACAGCTTCAGTTTCCTGTCAGAAAGGGCTGTCTGACAGCGAGGTAAAGCGGTGAAAATGTTCTAAATATAGCGTACACTTAAACTGATATAGATTGCTTTAGGTGGGCCTTTCTTTTGCTTTTGCTTTGGTTCCGTGCGGTAACTCTTGGTAAAGCTTGGGGCGTGCCGACCGCCATCTGCGTCTTTGAGTCCTTGAAAAGCGCTATATAAGTTGAATTTATTATATTATTATTAGTATCTACTGTAGGTAATACAGGTAGTTGACTGCAGAAGATAGAGGAGAAAACACTGACGTCATTCTTCCAACCAAATAATAAGAAGTCGACAAAAGAAAAGTAGAAACCGATGTTTGTTTCCATCAAAATACCCTCAAGAGGTCAGAACAATATGGAGAATGACACAGCATTTTGTTGCCGCTTCCTTTGCAATATGGTGCTAGAGTTAGTTTCATTAATTAATTTGTTTCCTCTCCTTCCCACATATAAAGCACCATATGGTACACTGTGACCACTGCCATCTTTCTCCTTTCTAGTGAAATGAACACATGGAACAGTTTGTACAGGCACCTGCCAAAAACAGAAGAAGAAGAAGAAGAAGAAGAAGAAGAAGAAGAAGCTAATTTAGTTGGCTAGTAGTAATCTGCAAGTCAAGGCAAGTTCTCATTAAGTCATTATCGATTGAAAAACTTGTTTTCTATCACTACCTATCACATTTTCTCTGAATCAATACGCCAACTTTGCATCTCAGTTGCATTAAAAGCATTATTGCAACACGCTGACATTTCAGTTTTACTGTTTATGGAGGTTTTTCTTTTGTGCAGATTCAAAGGAAAGTGCATAAAACAGATGCATGAGGACTCAGCGATGGTGTCCAAGCCTCCCTGCAGAGAGCCTCTCTAATTGGCTTCGCTCTCCAAGACAAATCAAAACGGTCGATAATTGGACCAGCGGGGTGTGGGCGGGAGGTCACGGCAGACATCGCTTCGCTTCATGGGATTGTTCTTTAATTCACTTTTTTCATACTTGTGGTCTGTCTGTGTGTCTGTGTGTTGCCCTCCTCTGTTTAACCGACCTCTTTGTGTTGCAGCTACAATAATAACGTGCTGCATGTAAGGCTATAGTCTAAGCACATTTGTAGTCATTTGTAGATATTGAAGTGTCCTTTGTCTCTGACGCATACAAATCTGGAAGGATGCAGGAAACTCACTATCTATGCGTTTCTTTCTACTTGACCTTTCAGGAGATGGCGCTATGCTGCAATTGCTTCAATAAAGTAGTACGAGGTTAAACATTATTGCATTTTGTATGTACTGTATATAGCTACACGTCATGATTCCAAGTTAGCTCATGTCAGTACGACCGTCCTTGTGGAAAGTATACCCAATGCTTTAGGAAGTATGGAAATCTAACACAGGTTTAACACTACAACTTGTCAAAAAAAAACACCGACCCACTCAAAAGAGTGCCGGGGACTCGCTAAATTGAAGACCTATCAACATCACTGAAGTGTACCAGCAAAAACATTAAATTACATCCAGTATATCAAATCCAACATTGTGAAAGGAGGAGAGACAGACAGACTTTTGACAGAGGAAATGACAGACTTAAACTACACCAGAGAGCCACATTATGTTACTTATTCGTGCATACATGTGCACAACATGAGCACAGGAGCTCATGCTGATGGATAACTGTGAGTTATGGTGAACTATTGAGGCTGTGATTAAAAAAATACATAGATATTTGTCAAAAAATCATCAAGAAATTTCACACAAATAAGCAAAAGAAGGAAAAGAAGAATATTGAATATTACAAAAAGCTAACCAGCCACATCTTAACAGCACAACAAACATTTAGAAATGCATTGAGCGCCGGTACTCCACTGGTACCAGTAAAGTCGTCTTTAGGCAACACAGCTCTAATAAAAATAGAGAGGAGCTGGCTTTCCTCTGAACACACCGTGCTGCTGCAGTGGTGCAGTAACTTTTTTTGCTTTGGCAACAACATTCAGAGCCGTAATCCATCTCAACACCTCGGGCAGCGTTAAATTCAATCCCTATAACTTGCACCTGCTACTTATTTTAGTGGGTATCACTTTCCATTAATCATAAATGGGAGTTACATGTCTGTGGTGAATGCTTTTTAAGAGAGCAGGACGGCATCTCTCACTAGTCCTAATCAACAGCTGTATGATGGGAAGACAATGCACGCCTTCATAAAACTAAGAGACGTCTCTCTCAGAGGTGAAGGGCAGAGTCCAGACAGGCCATACTAATTAATTGCTCTCGTGAGACTTCACGCTGGCTTTCTGAAATTACCTTCACCTACAGTATGTGTGGGTGCTATATGATCCGGTGTGTAGACAATAAGATTAGCTGCAGACCAGGCCGAGTCACATCTGCTCTCCGCATCCAGATTTATGGTTTATAAATTAAGGCTTTCCATGCTAAGCCTCTAAAGACACACTGGGGAGAGCTTCAGGGTCTATTTCCCTCAGTAGAATAAAGTCAGCTTTATCAACTGGTTTCTTATTACAGTTGACTCAGGCTTTGGGTAAGCATAAAAATAATATTTAGAAAAATGGAATAAATGAAAATCTGAACTGAAATAATTGAAACCCTGCAAAGTCTGCTTGAATAAAAAAAAAATAAAAAAATATACAGTATATATGTTTTCACCTCTGGAGGAATTTTAATATGCATGATGTGGCGTTTCACATATGTGATTTATAAGGAAATGTATTTCCTCTTAACAACGTTTGCACACCATGAATCAACATAGGCCCCCGCTAACACCTATTTGACAACCAAATCCCCGTATTCATTACCCTCCCGGAGCCTAATGGTAATGAGAAATAGTTTCAGACCTTCCTCCAACTTATTCAATTCTTGGTGTAAATACACCGTAGGCCAGGGAGCGCGGCGCGAGCAAGCCTAGCATAACTGGCAGCCTGAGCACATAATCCCGACTACAACATGGCACAAAGCAGAGAGGAGGAGAGGAGGGGAGTCGAGGGGAGGAAAGGGATAAAAAGTAAGGAGAGACAGCAGCAGAGGTGAGAGGAGGAAAAGGAGGAAGGAGCAAACTATAATTCAGAGGTGACAGGAAGTAAAAGACAAAATGGGAAACAAGTTTTAGGACGTAAAATTAACAGAGTCATCGATAAACAAGAAAAGTAGATTGCCTTTAAACTACATGGAGATGTCAAATTTGCAAATTAAACTTCAAATATAACTCCACACGTCTCAACAAACCAAAACAGAGCTGCTGCAAGAAAATGAAACACTGAAATATAAAAAAACTGCAGTGTGAATGTGTTTTACATGTTGATTCTGAATTGCAATAATGTTTCCAGTTTTGTCAGCTCGCAGGCTTGTATTCCTGGAATAGTTGGACAATGCTCTCATATCACAGCTTTCAATAAACTTTTCTCAAAGTTTTCTTATGAATGACTCATCTAGGGCTGTCGCGGTGAAGGAACTTCCCCTGCGGTGACAATAATTGGCTCAACAGCGCAATAAGCAACATTTTTATCTTTTTTTCTTCTTCTTTCTTGATTGTTAGGATATTATTATATATATTATTGTTTTTTAAACGACAAAGCTGATTTTAAAACTGATGAAATACTTGTTTATTGTTAAATTCAGAACACAGAAGGGCAATGAGGCACTGAGACGCTTTGTTGGTTGCGTCTGGTTGCTATGATTTGGAATATCCGCAGAAGTGAAAATGTCGGCACGAGGTAGAGTACTCGAAAGGAAGGATGAAACAAGTAGGGAGAGAAGACGGACCTGCCATGTAGGATGTGATGGTTGGTCATTGTGGTTTTTCGTCCCGCCCCTCCTCTATTGTGATTGGAGGGTTGGGTAAACACTTTGTACCTTTTTTCAACTCTCTGTTCAGCACAAAATAGACGCTCAGCGCATCGTCATGCTGCTAACGCGGCGCTCCCATTGCAAAGAATTCAAAAGAGAAAAAATGTGAACATAGCGGTTGTGGCGGTTGCTTTCCATCCCGTGTGGTTGGCTTGTCAATAGCGCCGTATTGCAATATTGCAGTTATTGCGGCAGCCCCTAAACTCATCACTCATCATAACGTATAAAAACTTTCACAAAAACTGCCACAAGAGCAGATTCTAACCCCGCCCAGCAAACATGTGACGTCAGGAAGACGTTCAGATCATGTCTGTATAACGTCCGTCAGTCCAGACCCACTTTAGTACGTCTGGTGGACGTACAATATTTGAACGTCTAGTTAAGGGCCTTTTTGCACGTCTGGTGGACGTGCAAAAAGGGTTCAATATCTAGACGTCTGACTAAAACCCCTTTTGGACGTCTGCGGACGTGCAACTCTGGTTGACATCAATAGTTGAATGTTAAAAAGACGTTTAAGCTCCCTCTCTCTCCCCCCTTTCTAAACTGTCCACTGTCCTATCAATAAAGGCTTGAAAATGCCCAAAAATAATCGTAAAAAAAAAAAAAAAAAAGACATTTAAAAAAGACGTCGCAAAAACTTTCATTCTGGCTCCTCAGTGGACGGCTTTTGGATGTGTCTTTGCTCAGTGGGTGTAGATGCCATTTACAACAAACACAACTTCCAAAGATGCAGAAGGCAAACTTTCAATATGTTTATAGCAGCAGATATGGCAGCAGACCTACGACGCCGTATTAGGGCCATTGGAGGTAAAAACAAATGATTACGAAGCCAGGGGGAGGGGGTAATATAATGAGAAATAACTAAGATTAAAGTCGTAAATTTACAAGAAATAAAATCACAAATTTGCAAGATTATAAAAACATAAATGCACGACAAAAACTTTGGATATTCCATAGGATTATCTGAAATTTGAAACTTTAATCGCAGAGAATATCTGAGTTTTTTTTCTCATAAATGTATGACTTTAATCTTGAGTTTTTTTTCAGAATATTACCTCCTTTCCCTGGCTCTGTAATTATTATTCTTTTTACCTACAATGGCCCTAAATCGCCTTTGTAATGGTGAAAATGAAGAGATATATATGAAATTGATTGCACTTAAAGATCTTTTCATCATACTATAATCTATCCACACACTCAAATATCAACTCACACTCCCTAGAATATATGAATTTAATGCCTCTTACTCCTTTAATTTGCAATATTAGGCAGCAGGCATCTTCAATTGCTCTAAATTTCAGTCATTAAACTATTTAATACAATAATGTCAGAGCTGGCCGGAGAGCATATAGGCCACATTTATATCCCACTTTCTTCTTTTTAACTTTCAAATCCACTTGTTCTACCATTTTGCCTTAATCTGAAACGTTTAAGGGGCTCTAAAGTTATAATATTAAAGAGTTCTGCTCCCTCGTGAGAGTGAAGCCAAATTGCAAAAATGACCTCAGACTGCATTGGGATCAAATTTGCTCTTGTCCAACAAATGAACTGGTGCGTTAATATATACTTTCACATTCATTTACTCACTGCAGGAGCACTTCCCACTCCTCTTATCTCCATAACTCCACTACAACCCCGAGGACAGGAGCACTTCACACGCTGAGGACCACTGACACATTTCAAACTAAAGTGGTTAAACTTCTAGAAAAAAAAAAAAAAAGCTCCTAGTTTTATCAGCAGAGGCATCGCGGAGTGACTCCACTGTTTAATTCATCGGTATAAGTGTGCACACAGGCGGCTAATTCTGTCTGAAAGTGCATCAGCCAAACAGCCGCGGATGAATTAACTTATCATATCGTGGCCTGGTTATTCCGGGGTGTAAATCTCTAGTCAGGAAAACAAGTCAAACATCTTAAGATGGAGTGTGGTTGAGTGTAGGAATACATTACTTTGAGTTCCCACTTGTAAACGAAATTGGTTTCCTCGCCAGTCGTAAGCGCATTTGCACTGAGTACATTTCAACCTTCACTTCCCCAAGTTAAGATGCAGGAGCACCAGCGCTTTGCATGTAAATCTCTCAAGTTTAAGCACACAGCCTACGCTCGCTGGCTCGCTCTGTCTGTCTCTTTCTCGCTGTAACACACACACACACACACACACTCTCCCTCTCTTTCTATATACCCCCCCATACACACAAAAGCTGCAAATCCAACTCTGACTTTAACTCTCTAAAACTCTAAAACTTGTATTTCACGTGAAATACACTGTAGGGCAATTCCAAGACAAGTCACTGGCAGAGACGCAAAGTCGAGTATATATACACACCCTGACACACGCAAACACACATACACACTCATTAACACAGCTGTAAGCTTAAGTGTCTGGCATGTACACACACACACACCTACACAAACAAATCCGTATTCTGCCGTCATCTGAATAAGTAAACGAGCCAGTATCTTTGTTTTTCCTGTCTGTCATGTAAAACCAGGTAGAGGGGCGCTTACTGACTTTTCCAGGTATATTAAATTAGTGACTCAAACTACAGGGAGCCCTTCACATTGGGGGTTAATCACAAAATTATGACAAAAACACATATCTTGTCAAAGTTTCCCATTTCTAAACTGTTAAAAAAATTAACCCTCTGAAGTCACATAGACAAAGAAAACGACTGGACATAGTTTTATATTTTGGCCAATTCTGAGCTTATTCTTTCAGTCAGTATAAAGCGTTATACATCAGATGATTCAGGGTAACCTACACTTTCTTTCTTGTGCTGTGGAAAGTCACTTTCATGCATTACCTTTGTGCGAGCATACCATATTTGACATTAAAAAAACAAACTAGAATTACCACCTCTCGGTATTTATATGCCTCTGTCAACCAGTCAAGTTAAAGTTCATCACCACATCATTTTATCCTGTTAGACATTTGTGTAAAATTGTCATAATTAGCATATACATTCTTGAGTTCTGCCCAAAAATTTAAAAAACCTAATCAGTTCATTCAAGTGGGTGTTTGTGGCAAATATGAAGAAATTCACTCGAGGTGTTCCTGAGATATCGCTTTCACAAGAATGGGACTAACGTAAGGTCGTAGTGACCTTTGACCACCAAAATCGTATCAGTTCATCTTTGATTCCAAGTGGATGTTTTTACCAAATTTGATGATATTCCCTCCTGTCGTTCCTGAGATATCGCGAAAAACATAATGTTTCTGGCCAACGCTGTCATCGGCGCGTAACTCCATCATCAACAAAATTATTTTTTTTTATTTTTCAATTTGAAAAGATGTATTTAACTGTTTTGGAGCTCTCTGTAAAGTTTCATGCAAATACACCTTTTCCTCATTGAGTTACAGCCATTTATTGGATACCGTCCAATTGGGCCAGGGGCGTAAAATGAAGGGGGCCAATGGCTCATTCGCTGTCCACAGAATATATAAACACCTGGCAAAGTACTCAAAGCTGCCTCTGCACTAGTTCCCGCCACAGTGGGTGTCACGAGGACCACATTTTACCACGCTGACTCACACAGACTCACAAGCTGAGGATCTCATGTTTCAGACACAAGTTAAAGTGTGTCTCCATCATAAACAGTTCCAAAGTTATTTAATGTTTTGTAGAAACGTAATCTTTCATCCAAAACCTCATTAAGAAAATGGGGAAACATGTTAAATGAGAACTAAAGCAAAGAATGAAAGTGAAGTTCTTTCCCACACGTATCTCTGACCACTGAAGGAAATGTGTGCTCCAAGGTGGCGTTTGTTGATGTAATGTGGTTCTGTTAAAATCTCACCGTTGAAGCCTCAACATTGCCACAAATTACAAACTTGGCCAATGAAAATCAACTACTGGTTTCAAAATGCCCCGAGTCTCAACAGGCTCAGATCTGACACCATAAAAACCTGGATTTGATTTGCACTACAGGACCACACAGACTACATAGAGCCAACTAAAGCACACTCCGTTATGACATTCACATGTCAATATACAGCCGGAGTTCCAAACCAAACCAGAAAATGACTCTAAACACCATATGCAGCATCATTTCAAGTGTCCTGCAGCTGAACGACCACATTGTGGGACCAAATGTCCAATATTTAAATCATTACTCCTCCATATTCCCCCCCGCTCACGAAGCTCAATCTGCCAAACAGCAATCTGGCACGAGAGTCCTGCTGCCGTCATGTGTTTCTCGATAAGTAAAAACACTTGACTGGTAATTTTACGGTTATATCGTTGCTGTTTTTGAAACTCAGAACAGCTCTTAAGTCCTGGAACCTTCTGTTGTTTTCTGAAGCAAAGCTGCACCAAAAAGCCCACCGTGTGTTTGTTGCTGATATACAAACTTCACTGTTTCTGTTCCGGCTGACACGAAGGCCGGAAGTTAGTGATGAAATTTGCATTCAACTGCTGCTACTGCTCTTAAAAACACATCCATATTCCAACCCCCTTTCCAAAGTAAGTAGCAGAGTTTGACACACAAACATTTAGTAGGGGGTCTTGAGACATCTTAAGAAAGACAAAAACATTCAAGAGTTATGTTTTAAAATCCCAGAAGGATAGTGACAGGTAGTCCTTTCATATTTAATTATTAGGCTTGTGCACTGACAACATTTGGTCTGAGCTTTGTAAAAAATATAAGTAACAAAATGAAGAAGTTAAAAATGCTGAGTCGTTTCAATGATCAGCACTAGACCAAATGGAAACGTCCACTCAGCCATTAGCAAAAAGCAGTGACATAGGTTACGACAGTAAGCTAATCAATAACGTTATGGATAATGTGAATGCTAGCACTAGCTGAGTCAATGTTAACAATGCTAGCTTTGGAAATAACTGAAAGGGTTAGTTCAGATGTTTTGAATTGGGGTTGTACTGTATGTATACTCACTGGTTTTGTGAATGTAGTCTGGTGGCTTTGAAGAGGGCGATATAACAGCTTTAAAAAAAAAAATCAATATCAGTTTAAGTGTACGCTGTATTTAGAATATTTTCACCACTTTACCTCGCCATCAGACAGCCCTTTCTGACGGGGAACTGAAGCCGTTATATTGCTCTCTTCAAAGCCACCAGACTCCATTCACAAAAACAGTAATTTTCCCTCTCAGAACAGGGGAGTTGCTGGTCTACCGCTGCATCCATCGGTTAGTTAGTTTGTGTTATTGTGTGACTTTCTGATCTGAACTAACGTGGCGTCCACAGCAGGACGTTGCTTAGCTTCCTGCCAGTACTCTGCTTCTCCAAACTGGGAGCACGCCGACCGCCATCTAAGTTACTGTATTTATACACTGACTATAAGGATGTATATATACTGTACATATAGCAGCGTCATCATGCAGAAACCTACGTCAGGTCACCATGTGGGAAGAAAGGTTTTAGAAGGACTTGAAGGGAAAATAGCTTTTTGATGCTAAAACATACTTTGACCAAAATGTGAATGTTGGGATTTGAATCAGGAACACCACTTGGAAGATACAGAATGATGTAAAAACCTTAAAGAAATCCCCAAATAATGGACCCGCCCTTTAATTTCACTATTAAATAACTTTACTGGGACCTGCCCTCAAGGACTTGACATGAACATCTCTCAAAATGACCTCAGACTTGACTTTGGATATCTCCCGATTCCATACTACAGGCTAAATTCAAAACAGGTTTGAGTATGTAGTGTGCTGGAAAAGTGACCAAATTAAAACCTCATTATAGACCCTATGTGCTTGGTTGATGGACATCGTTGTCCTACAATTGCAATGACATAGAGGAACTGTTCATGGCTGCAACAAATTGTGTGTTATGGTGAGACAGCTACAAGTGAACTTCCAAAACAGTGTACAATTAGCATACAGTATATATACACTGTGGACTAGAGAGGTCTATAATTGGGACATCTGAGCTGAAATCTTTGTTTTGTACTATCAATTTCCTCATTTTTTAAAACAGGCTACCGAGTAATATTAATAACACTCACACATAGAGAAAGAAGGTCTGTTGATGTATGGTCCGAGCCTTAAATTAGGAACACATTGTCTCATTAAAACAATTACAGTGTGGAAGCAAAAGTCAAAGATCTCTGTTTGGGTGCACTACCATTAGGGATGGGTCGCTTTAATTGTCTCCCTGAAGAGTAAAGGTTTTGTTTGTTGTTATGTAATTTGGGTGAAATTGAGAAAAAAGTCTATTTTCATGTTTAGTTGCTCACAATATTATGATTTAAAGGCTACGTGTTTCAGTGAAATGACTTTCATCTCTGCTGACGTCTTAACGTGGTAATAACGTGTTTACTTAAGAAAAATCTCTTAAAAAGCCGGTAGGCCGCCGTCTGGCCCAGCCACTATTCGATCTTTGTAGTGGGCTCAGTTTCAGAGTGAAGATACTGGTATCATATGAAACTAGAAAACCTAAGAATCCATTGGTACCAACAATGTCATACTAGCTTGTAGTGAAGGAGGTTAAACAACGCTCCAAAGTTACCCCAAATTTTGGTGAGGAAAAACTCCCATGGCCATTTTCAAAGGGGTCCCTTGACCTCTGACCTCCAGATCAGTGAATGTAAATGGGTTCTATGGGTACCCACGAGTCTCCCCTTTACAGACATGCCCACTTTATGATAATCACATGCAGTTTAGGGTCAAGTCATAGTCAAGTCAGCACACTGACACACTGACAGCTGTTGTTGTCTGTTGGGCTGCAGTTTGCCATGTTATGATTTGAGCATATTGTTTTATGCTAAATGCAGTACCTGTGAGGGTTTCTGGACAATATCTGTCATTGTTTTGTGTTGTTAATTGATTTCCAATAATACATATAAACATACATTTGCATAAAGCAGCATATTTACTCACTCCCATGTTGATAAGAGTATTAAATACTTGACAGATTTCCCTTTAAGGTAGATTTTGAACAGATAAAATGTGTGATTAATTTGCGATTAATCAAGATTAAATATGGACAATCATGCGATTAAATACTTGAATTGATTGACATTAGTTTTTTTACTAAACCTAATGAACTAGTTTCGTTGAGTCTTTTTATTTGTTTCCATTTACAACGTCAACCACGTTAACCACGCTCGGCCGGAGAGGCCAGACGCATAATAAGCGCCATCTTTTCTTGTAAAATATCCGGTGTAATCGGTAACACCGGTGTTGTCACGACTTTATTAACCGGTGGGAAAATGTCCTCCCCATCACATCCCCACTTCCCGCCAAAAGTTCTCACTTCTTTGCCAAGTCCTCCAGCTCGTCCTGACGAGTGCAATGCGCCGAGTCAAAACAGCTCTGCGGTGCCACGTCAAACTGCCCGCCGGGGTCTGAGCTACCGCAGGCTTTCCACTATCGCTGCATACTGGGAGCAGTGGGAAGGAAGTGCCCCTCATTTTTCAGTCCACAGAATGGAGCCGAGGCAGCACTTTGCTGGGAGTACGAGTGAGTGTGTGTGTGTCAACATCGGTGATTTAAACGGATATGCTCCACAGGCACGACAGCAGAGTATTGTGAATCACACATCAGGACACCTGGCTCTCTGCAGCACGCACAACCCGGCCGACTGCATGCTCACACACACATAAACACCTGCACACACACACACACACACACACACACACACGCCCATGATGCACATTAGCGCTTTTGGCCATGCAGCCCTCTCGCTAGTCCAACTGCACATTACGTCCCTTTCACCTCTCCCTCCCTCTGGCTGGATGGTGATAAGTCCCCTGCTCTCAGTCAATGCGAAGCTGTGAATAATGGATGAAGTACCACAGCAGCACAGCGCTCACATGATGGACACAAAGAGAGACATGGCAGGGACAGCAGGCATCTGTCTCTGCCTCTTTCCTTCCCATCACTGTCTCTGTTTGGCTCTTTCTTTATCTCCATCTCTATCATAACAAACCAGCAGGGTCATCTTTTTTATTCCGAAAAACTAATTCCACTCAGCGAGTCGTCCTGTCCGACCGCCTCAAGTGATCTGACCCCGGGTCAGCCGGCTTCACTGTTTACTGTTTTCTTTGACCTTAAAAACCACTCACACCACGTCCGTCTCAATCTATGAATAATAGCAGCACCGACGCACACATCGCTCTCCATCCCCTTAAGGTGGCATGGTCATGCCAGCTCCGATTCCCATAATACTCCTTCTGTGTGTTATTTCCAGCTCTCCTGGAACGCTCCCTCTCGTTCATTATCGCTTCTTTTAGCACGCATGTCCATGTGCGTCGGGGTGAATTTGAATGCAAACGGACGAACCGTCAGTGTGATCTTTTAGCGAGGTGTTTGTGGCTCGACTCCAGTAACCTGTGGGGGTTAGCGGTGGGTATCTCGCTCCCGCCTGGTTAGTCGGCTGCCACGGTGTCCTGCGGGGTCCTCGCCACGCTCAGTGACTTGTGCCGCTCTGCTTCAACAAGTAAAGCAGGAGGAAGAGATGAAGAGCGAGCGGAGGAGCTGAAGTGTCTTTGAGTAAATAAACGTTATAATGTCATGTTATTGACCCTGCCGGGGTTTTTTTCTAAATTTGCCCAAAGACGTTTCTGGGTTTGTTGTTTTTTCTTAACCTCTTTAAATATGAATTCTTCCAACAGTTCGTTAGTCTTATTGATCTTCAGCTCGGCTTCCTTGACTTTAATCAAAATGGTCAGGTGCTCAGGTACAAGTAAAGATCGGAATGCAATAATATTTGTTGTACAGAAAAAGATTTTAAAGCCCTTTGAGGCAAATTTGTGATTTTGTTGTAAATAAAATAGGGCTGTCAATCCATTAAAATATTTAATTGTGATAAATCGCAAATTAATTGCACATTTTTTATTTGTTCAAAGTGTACCTTAAAGGGAGATTTGTCAAGTATTTAATACTTTTATCAACATGGGAGTGGGCAAATATGCTGCTTTATGCAAATGTATGTATATATTTATTATTGTAAATCAATTAACAACACAGAACAATGACAGATATTGTCCAGAAACCCTCACAGGTACTGCATTTAGCATAAAACAATATGCTCAAATCATAACATGGCAAACTGCAGCCCAACAGGCAACAACAGCTGTCAGTGTGTCAGTGTGCTGACTTGACTATGACTTGCCCCAAACTGCATGTGATCATCATAAAGTGGGCATGTCTGTAAAGGGGAGACTCGTGGGTACCCATAGAACCCATTTACATCCACATATCTGGAGGTCAGAGGTCAAGGGACCCCTTTGAAAATGGTTTCTATAAGAGCATTCCGCGTGTCATGAGAATGCATTTTAGGCTTTTCGTGTGTCAGTTAATGTCACGTCGTTACCGTGAAATGGTCGCGGTTGTGTTTAGGTAACAAAACCATCATG
This sequence comes from Sebastes fasciatus, assembly GCF_043250625.1. Taxonomy (NCBI): domain Eukaryota; kingdom Metazoa; phylum Chordata; class Actinopteri; order Perciformes; family Sebastidae; genus Sebastes; species Sebastes fasciatus. Next base: position 32,038,634 of record NC_133803.1, read on the forward strand.
GTTGGGCTTAAATAAGTACAGAAACTAATTAAAACCTGTACGTAAACAAAGTAACTCAACACTTTGGGACACGAACAGCGGTCTCCTGGTTGAAAGCCCTGTGTTTGTTGGACCCATTCACCTCTCCGCCCTCCCACCATCAGCAGTCTTTCTCTCTTTTTATTCTACGTCACCAGCTCTGAGCGGAGCACATTCACACGGATGCGTTGTTGACATTGCAGTCAATACAGACTACATGGCGTACACATGACATGCCAGAAGCAACAAAGGCGTTGTTATTGCAGGCTAAATTACTGTCATTCATACACTACTTGGTGAGATCGGGCTGGGGGTATATGATAGTATATGATGATAGCTTGTCACAGATAGAAGGCAGTGAAAACGCTCTGAATAAAACATAGTTTGCATCACCATCGCATGATACAAAAATACACATCGTTATATGGATTTCAACCAGCAGTCAGATGTGCACTTATAGCACCTCGTCAGTGGAAACATGATATGTCTCTCTCATGAATTATGTACTAACTACATCAACATAGTCAGATGCTTTGTGTGCTTTATGACCCGTGACTAGTGACCAGGAAGATGAATATTCTGGTGTGACTGTCACCGTCTGAATGATGCTCACTGACCTTTACGTTCCAGCAGCTGTTTAACAAACTGTATGCGCTGTTATTTCATCTTCTCCACCGCCGCATCTCTCCCCTCGTTCCCCTTCCTGCTTATTTTATGCAGATTACTTTATATTTGAGGAGCAATAGGTTTCCTCTAAGAATGCAATTTTTAAAACATTTAACACTGCTACAGAGCTAAATAATAGATTTACCTTAAAGCCCTGGTTCTAATTAATCATCAGTATTTTATATTACGGCTGTGAGAATTGTGCAAAGTTCATGAGAATGGAAAAGAGAGGATAAACGCTCAGGGCGTGGCCCATGCGTAAGCTCCTCTGACTAAGAAATGCTGATTTATAATAAGCTCTCTCTTTCAGACAGTCCTGACTCATTTGGTTTCGGGAGGAGATTTCGGTCTTCCTCATTTAATAACGCTTCATCCAAAAGACAGCGGGCCGGTGGCCAAATCTCCTGAGCTGACGAGGCTACGAGATGATGACAGCGTGTTCTGGGTGGTAGAGAGAATAGAGAGGAGCCACGGCAATCGAGGCCTTTACACACCTTGGGCGGCTCTTTGTGCGATTAATACGTTGTTTTTATCATGATCACTTTCACACAGAACGGGAATATTACCTGGCGTAATTTCTTTCGGAACAGGGTTGATTTTTCGTAGTTTTCGCACCGCGAATAAAGGCATCAACCAATCCCGTTGTGCAGAACGGATTGAATTCATGGATGTATAAAGAGAACCAATTAGATCTCGTGGGAGGGCGTATAAATAGCACGACATTACACGGACATTCTGCGTTTCATGGGGACACATTTTAGGCTTTTCTGGTGTCATTTTTACGCCATGCGACAAAACTACAATAACAGCTGCAGTTAGGTTTAGGCAACAATACCACTTAGTCAGGTTTAGGAAAAACATCAAGGTTAGGCTTAGATTACGTAAACTAAATAATACACGTCACAAACGTAACTAATATAACTTACAAAACAAAACAGCGGCATCCTGGTCTAAACTCCTGTGTTTGTTGGACCCAACCACCTCCCCTTCCTCCCACCATCAGCAGTTTTTCTACCCTTTTATTCTACGTCTTTACATCGAAGTCAGTACAGACTACATGGCCTGAAAATGACAAAGTAAGAAGGATGCTCGAATTACATGATTTTCCCTTGCGCATTATCGTGTCATTCATATGCCGTTTGTGCAACCGGGCTGCTTAAAATCTATAACAATTAGGGCTGTCAATCAATTAACATATTTAATCGCGATTAATCGGAGTGGGCAAATATGACACTTTATGCAAATGTATGTATATATTTATTATTGGAAATCAATTAACAACACAAAACAATGATAGATATTGTCCAGAAACCCTCACAGGTTCTGCATTTAGCATAAAACAATATGCTCCAATCATAACATGGCAAACTGCAGCCCAACAGGCAACAACAGCTGTCAGTGTGTCAGTGTGCTGACTTGACTATGACTTGCCCCAAACTGCATGTGATTATCATAAAGTGGGCATGTCTGTAAAGGGGATACTCGTGGGTACCCATAGAACCCATTTACATTCACATATCTGGAGTCAGAGGTCAAGGGACCCCTTTGAAAATGGCCACGACAGTTTTTCCTCCCCAAAATTTAGCATAACTTTGGAGCGTTGTTTAACCTCCTTCATGACGAGCTAGTATGACATGGTTGGTACCAATAAATTCATTAGGTTTTTTAGTTCATATGATGCCAGTATCTTCACTCTAGCTTTAAAACTGAGGCCATGACAACCTACAAATTTGAGTTTACGCGTCATTATCGTGTTAACTTTGACAGCCCTGATAAAAACCCTTTCAAAAATGGATGGTTGAGACGAGGGAACCGGACGTGCTACAATGCTGACTCATTTCTGGGTTTTAGGACTCGTTCCTGCACCACTCTATTATGCGTTTGAATTGAGTATATATATATATAAATGTATTATCTGTCAAATAAACACTAAATAACTAGCTGTCAGATAAATGTAGATGAGTAAAACCTACAATATTCATATCTAAAATGTAGCAGAAGTCTTCAAAAATGGACAAATTAAACTCAAGTAAAGTCCTCAAAATTGTGCCTAATACTAAGTAAATGTACTTCCCACGTCTGACACTGTGAAAAAGCAGTAGTTGTGTACACACTATAAGATAACGTTCACGTATCAGAATCATTAAAAGCAGAGACTTCATGCTGTACACTGATTCTTTGTGACTCCTGTGAAAATACCTTTCTATTCCTTTTTCACTTTCATTCTGGCTGTTGTCTCGAACTGTCAGCTGCAGAGGAAGTGCAAATCTCAGACTCTTCTTATGTTGTTGCTTTCTCACAAAAGAAACCATTTCACATCCTTTCACTGAGAAGTTGAACTTCTTGGCTTAAGGAAGCATTTCAACTTGCCTTAAAAAACAAAAAGAAAAAAAAAGAAGCCCAGGGTGAAGCCGTTCTCCAGCAGGCCTGCTTTTAATCTGACATGGAGCTGTTCTCCACATGACAGACTCTGGGAACGCAAGGCCTTTAAAAAGAGAAGAAAAAGGATTTCCTTGTACAGAATAAAACCATTTTTATTCACTCTAATTGGTTTCACCATTAAATAGGGCTGTCAATTGAATAGAATATTTAATCGTGATTAATTGCACATATTTTTATCTGTTCAAAATGTACCTTAAAGGGAGATTTGTCAAGTATTTAATACTCTTATCAGCATGTGAGTGGGCAAATATGCTGCTTTAAGCAAATGTATGTATATATTTATTATTGGAAATCAATTAACAACACAAAACAATGACAAACATTGTCGTTTGTGATGTCATAATGACAATGTAGGCACTGACAGACCATTTCTATTGCAGAGTTCAAAGGGTTAAAGACAGTCTGACTTCCTCTTCTATCGTAATCTGTGATGTTTTACGGAAGAGCAATTGGTCAGTTAAAATGAAGTATGCTTTATTTGTCTTTGTGGAGATGCTCCACTAAAAAGTCAAGACTTTGATAATGTGCCAGTTGTTTATCGGAGATCAGTTCACAGTTTGGCAGGCTGGCCGGAGCAGTTTTATTTGTTTAAGTCATTTGAGAGAGTTAGAAAACTTTAACTACCATAAAAAGAACGAGGTGAAGTTTGATGTCTATTTAGTTTCTGTTTCACTGTTAACTTGAAACAAGTGCTTCTCATGAAAGTGTTTAAAATGCAATTCATGAAGTCCATTTATTTATTCTTCTTCAAATCCTCACTGGGGCGCCATAAACGACAATTACTACCTGGGACGACCAATCTTTTTAAATGACAATTTTGGAGAAACAGTATTTACAGTTAAGCCCTCGGCAGCATCCGTATTCCTGTCTGAGAACAGAGGGATGGAAGTTTTTAATTAATCTGAATGCCGGCATCCCTCAGGATACACACACACACACACACACACACACAAATACTCACTCATTCTCTTCTACACACACACACAGACAGACAGACACACCCACACCGGCACAAACCACCACAATGCGACTGTAGCAGGAACATTTAGGCGTGACAGGCGGAGCCACACATCAACCTTTGCATAAACGCCTCTCTGAGGCACTTTGTCAAACTAAAAGTGTCTGAAGAGGAGGACGGAGCTTCAGTTCCCGTCGCAGAGCACTACTACACAGTGACGGACCGTACCTTTACATCATCCTAAACACCAGCTGCCCTTCTCAAGCACCAGTGGCTTGATAAAAACCACGTGTCAGCATACTGGGCTAAACAGTTGATTTTGATTATGATCCCAGCTCAGAGGATGTTTTCTAAGGTTGCAAACTGAGACAGATACAGAGCGAGAAAGAGACAGAACGTTTGCAGAGAGCAGACAGAAAAAATATTTTTTTATCCAAACAAATTATAATAATAAATAATAAATTAATTATTATACCGTAAGCATAGATTCTGGGGTTCAAGCCAACACAGACCCAGAGATCGTGTTAACCGAATATTTTCCGTTATTGACTGAATTTTTTAAACAATAACAGAAACAGTGTTGAGTTAAATTTATTTTTTTCCATGTCTGTGACATATTCTACAGAAACATATACTGAAACTGATGTTGCTGGTATGATGTCAATAAACAGTTAAAAGATCATTTTCACTGACTATCTTTGCTGTGAACCGCGCACGGCACGCGGTGAAAATAGGCGAGACCTCGAATCTCTAGAAGAGACACAACTGACACGCAGCCGTGCCGCACCTGAGCCGCACTGCTCACGCGTCCTGTGTGGCCCGGGCGTTACCGTGTTGGAGTAATGACTTTTCCAAATTCACAATGTTTACCGTTAATTATAGCGGCCCCATCAGGCCGATTAGGGTCGTATTTGTTGAGCAACATTTGCGCACAACTTCCAATCAGTCACCACATGTCTACGATGTACCAACTCACGGGAATTTGCACAAACATTTCTGAAGAAAAATAAGAATAAATCAGCACAAAAACAAGTCCTTCAACCCCTAAATATGGGAGAAAAATGTCAGATAAAATGTGAATCAGTGTGTGTTTCCATCAACAAGATTACAATCTTGCTATTTTATTTACATTCTTTTTTAATGTAAGGGATACCTGCCCAACTCAATGATGCAGTTATGCAGCATCCTAGAGCACTAGGTGATCCGATGCTGCTGCTTGTTTAATTCTGTATTTATTCCAGTCTTTCTGCACAGTGGGAGCCGGTAACAGTAAATCACAGCAACACACCGGGTGCTTTGCCTCCAGTAGGTGAAGCAGAATCAGGTACCACATCATTGTTTATTTAAATATCCTATTAGCGTTCATCGTATATTCTCTTAACCTTCGGACAAACTTTTAAACCGTCTGTACTTTTCACTCTTTTTTTTTTTTTTTTAAATCATTTCTGATATTTCCACTCACGTGTTTAATGCATAAGTTGAAAAAACTGCATTAAAGCAGGTGGATGGAAACGCTGGTAGTGAAATGAGAGAGAGAAAAGAGCAGCGAGACGGTGTGTGTTGCCCCTCAGCTTTTAGTCAGAACACACAGTTCAGCATGATTCAACCTCACCACCCTATTGATGTAATCCCCCCTTCAGCAAGACTCCCAGCACACAATCTGTGTGTTTGCCAGCGAGTGTGCATTCCTGTGTTTGCTCCTTTGCTCTGTTGTGCATGCACAAACATGGTGCACGTCTCTGTGTGTGAGTGTGTGTGTATATTTGACAGTGAAAAATGTTCAGGTCTTTGCAGTCCAGCAGAATAATCTATTAGTATGCCACATGCGTGGTGTGTGCACACTCTAGGCTCATATGTACACCAAAATTGAAAGAATGCGGTGAATTGCTAAATAATGACCAAATTCATTCACAAAGACAACTTTTCATCAGGCTGTGATGCAAAATGAAATATTTCCCCTTGCACCATCACGGCCTGCAATAAGCTGTTTTTGGCCATAAAACTAATGTAGCAGTCACAGACATCGACTGCCCTCTAAAATGGAAATTCATAAAGCAAAATGGCACAGTGGGAATATCAAAATATGACATATCCTCTGCTTCTTCAACCCCACCAACCCCCACCCACGTCCACCCCTCCTCTCTTCTCCAGGGTTTTCAACAGAGAGCACATCTGCTGTAGAAACTCTTCTGAAGGACATGTCAACCCTCCCTGACACAGCTGACTGGGCAGACAGACAGACGGACGGCCAGGCCAACGGTCCGACACCTCTCTCAGATGGTCCGAAGGGACCCGGAATCTATAACTGGCTTCATCTGATACCAAGGAGGCTAAAATCAGTGTCAACAGATCCAAGGAGAGCTCACATTACGAGTGTCATATGGAGCAGATGTCTTAAACTCTCCAGCAATCACACCTTCATTTCAAATGTTGCTATAAACTACAAGACCACCTGAATGTGATTCAGATGTGGTCTACGCCGTCAAAACCAACTACAGGAAACAACCCCAAAAGTTGGTTTTCTGGGTATAAACTAGGGGTGGGTAAAAAAAGATTTTGAAATAGATTTTTTAATGCCATTTTATTGTTGTAGTCTGAGAAACGTGACGTCATATCTGTTCCGTATCCGTCAACCAAAACAAACCGCAGCGAGCTAAAACTAGAAAGCAGAAAACGTCGAAGGGTCAGCGTGGATACGACCTGCACCCTCACATGTTAAATCCAGCGTGGTAAACACTACACATCCAGTAAAGGATGGAAACACTTTGCGTTTCACACATTGACAGGAAAAGCAGAGCTAGACATCACGCCTAAAGCTGCATGCTAACTCTGTCACGGACAGGAAACGTTATCGTATCGCGGTAACGTTGCGGTCGAGCCGGCTGTCGCTCTCATCTCCGTGGTCAAATGGGCCGACGCTACGACTGTAGAGCACCCAGATACTGACATTTATGTTAAATGCATTCAAACATATATCAGCCAATAATGGGAAATGTATATTATTATATGTATTATTCCGATAATGAAATTATAGCTGATAACTTATTGGCTGATAATACAAAGCCAAATTGGTTTCATCGACTTAACGAGCACCATCGACAGTAGGTGGCCGAATAAACACAGAGAAGAAGAACAACAACAAGAAGCGCAGCACGCTGACTAAAGAGCCAAACATGTTGTCACCGGTGTGGATGTTTGTCACAGTTTCAGAGGAAGACAACACGATTGCAATTTGCAATACAAGTTTTTTGATTAAATTTAAAAGTAACTGAACATTTGACGAGCCTGATTGGTTTTTGTTGTGTTAACAATAGTGATGTCAGTTAGATTACGTTAGATCAGAGGTACGGGATATTAAATCATCCATCTTTACTCACTACATCTTAGCCTTCTTTACCCTCAAGTATAAACTACAGGTTATGAACTTCTTTTTAAAATACAAAAATGTGGAATTATTGGTTGTCTTATCGGCCATGAGAAGCAGGTGATTATCAGTTATCAGAATCAGCTGAAAAAAATCCAAAATGTGCGTCCCTAACACCAACTACAGAAAACAACCAAAAAGGGTGTTTTTGTGGGTATAAACAGGCAGATGATATTTTATATATATATGTTTTTTCACGCTTGGAAAGTCCTGCAAAAACAAAATTAGCATACCAGCAAACCAGAGTGTGTTCTCATGCTCAAATTCAGCGGTTTCTACATGTGATATAAATTACTCTGAAAGCCAAAAAACATACATTATGACAGAGTACTGATACAGTACGTTTGAGACGCCACTCTGAAGTAACAGGGACGAGCATCAGTTGTTTGTTTTGAAATCTGCAACCTCTTGAGATGGTAGATAAATCACCAACCAGCTGTTTGTGATATGTGTCCAGTAATTGTGCAACTTTTTGCTCCTACTAAAGAAAACCAGCTGCAGGTGTGTAGTCAAAGAACAAGTTCAGCTGCAGATGAAATCTGACATGCAATCTGTATTCGCTCAAGAAAACAATCATGCACGATCAAACACACACAGACACAGCTCTATTTCGTTACCCAGTATGGCCCAATTGGGATGAGCTCTCCTGTTTCTACTGGGATCCTGAAGGTCCGTGGAGGAGGGGCTCCCTCGGCCCAGAGCGGACTCTCTGCCCTGGGCGCCCCCCCTGCCTGGAGCCGAAGTGGCGGAGCTGCTCCAAGGTTCCCCACCCTCTGCAAGAGATGCGCTTCATTCAGGACCACCAACCAACAGCCATCAGTGGGGTCAGCAGGGTTCACAAAGGTCACAGGGAGGTCAAGACTCCAAATGATAAAAAAAGGGGATACTCACAGGTCAAAAGGGGGAAAAGGTCAAACAAGAACCGGAAAGAGAGCATTCAGATCATTCAGCTGACGGGCAGAAGTCACATTCTGGGTGTTCTTCCAGGTAAGGTAAAAAGCACAAGGGGCACATGGGGGCAAGGTGTGTGAGGAGGCCTGAGGTTCAAAAAAGGAATAAGACCAGTTTAGTGTGCCAAGGAAGAGAAGAAGGAAAGAGGAGCCTGTAACATCGCTGAGGGAGTATAGTTCTTATCTGCAGCAGACACTGGAAGAAGAAGCTCTAAGATCTTGTATTAAATATATAAAGTATATAAGTGTCAATCAAGGAAATCACAGGATCATCGCTCCACAACTGGCATCTTTCCACATCAGAGAAGCCCAGCCGCAACAACAGAACAGTTTGGGTGGTGTTTACCTAGATTACCCATTGACAAACTGCACAATCGGTGGTGAAAGATCGCTGTTTAGCCCACTTATGTGTGAAGAGAGTGTACACACAACCAAATCGATTGAACAGTCACGCTAGCCTCACATGAAAACAAGCCCAGAATAGAAGCATCTGAAGCTGCCTGGCAAATTGGGGGCACGCAGTTATAGATTTTTAGTTAGGAGGATTTGTGGATGGTTGTGGATGAAACAAATGCAAATTTATGTATCAATGCCCTCATTTAACATCTCTGAGAGCAAAGACTGGCACGGAACAAGAGCTCAGCTGGATGCTGTTTGTGCATGTATGCGTGTGTTTTTTTTTTGCGGTGCCAGCGGGTGCTCGCGTTCTCGCACATGTGTGGGTGCGTGTGCGCTCTCGGCTGCGGGTTGCGTGCGTGTAAAAAGGTCGTGTTTGCTTTTCAGGGATGCTGCTGCGCTGTGATCAAAAGAAGAGGCACAAAGGGAGAAGGCAGAGAAAAAAGGGGTAAAGCTATTATTCTCCAAAGAGAGGCGTTTGTTAGTTAGAGATGCTGCTTTAATCAGACGCACTGTGGCTTGCTGATAAACATGAACACGGGGGGACGGAGCGGAAACTCCAATCGACCAGTAGGGACCTTCAAAGTGTGCTGAGAAGGAAAAGAAAATGTACTACTAAGGAAGCAAGAAAGTTCTGTAGAAAGTGCAATAGATTCCCTGGAAAAGAGGTGCTTACAGTTTCCTGAAAACACATGAAGAAGGAAGCTGGCCAGACCGCGGAGAAGCTGATGACCACAAGCTTATGCAAATAAACTTTTCATGCATCAAGAGCCGACTAAACGTATTAACCCTCTGAGACCCACAATAGACCCGTTTTTGTCTTTTTTAGGGGGGTACAGGGGGTCTTTAGGGGGAGATAGCAGGTCAACAGTAGATGTCACATAGAAGTGGTGTACATCATCTGAAAGCTGGGAACCTGAAGATTAATTTAAGATACAGCTCAGCACTGTGTGTCAAGATGTTCTAGTCATAAATCAGAAATAACCATTAATTAACCATTTCTCTATTATGCCTCATAAATTGTTGATTTGTTACACATATTTCGTGATACATCTTAAAAAATGTTTACCTCTGGAGAATTGATAAAAATTATAAATAAACCCTCCAAAACACCACATTAAAACACCAAGACCCTGAGGAACACTATAGAAAAAGCCATGCTGTGATTTGGTTTCAAAAACTTTTGACATTTGGAGATTTCTACTAGAATTGCATTTTTCAGCGATTGGATGGCGAGCACTTCTGTTGTGTAAACTGCTCAGAAACCCCCTTATTGTCAATCTAGCTAGGAAAACCATCCATCCTCTGAATGCTCTAGGTCTTTAGTTTGTGGCTGTAGAGTTTCATGAGGCTGTGATTATCCTAGAGGTCACTACAGGTCATTTCATACAGTGAGGTCAAGTTTCAAAAAATGGTCTCACTACAATGAAATGGCTCCTATGGGGACTACCATTATCACACATGAATACAGTTGGGCTCATTGGATCCACAAGAGTCTCAGCTTTACAGTGAAACCCAATTTTTGTAATTCGAGACTGTTTAGGGACCCCAGTATGCAGAAATATTCAAACACAGCATTTTTAGAATAGGTGGCAATAACACATTTGTACTGTATGCAAACAAACTGCATGTGATTATCATAAAGTGGGCATGTCTGTAAAGGGGAGACTCGTGGGTACCCATAGAACCCATTTACATTCACACATCTGGAGGTCAGAGGTCAATGGACCCCTTTGAAAATGGCCATGCCAAACATTTAGCGCAAGTTTGGAGCGTTATTAAGCCTCCTTCACGATAAGCTAGTATGATATCCATACCTTCACTCTAGCTCTAAAACTGAACGTGCTACAGTAAAGTTGGTCGGGATTGCGGGTCTCAGAGGGTTAATGACACACGTAATAACTACCACATCACTACATAATCAAGAAATGCAGGCTAGTTGCCCAAGCAATCACAATAAACTAAGACATATAGTATATAAGTATATAAAAGTATATAAAACTAAGTCCTGATAACACATTTATTTTTAGTTATTTATTTATTTCATATGGTCATAAAATCAAGGCCTTAGCTTTTACGACTCTGCAAGTTAAGTGTTTTGCGTTGCATCAGAAATAACCAGATGTTGTGACAAAAACACCACGCTACATGGCAGCGCATTGTTGGGACAGTTTTTTAACCACTTGCATGAGTAAACTCACCACATGTGCTGAATTAACAGCCTTGGCTTGTAGAGTGTGTTGCTACATACGCTTCCTTCATAAAGACAAAGAAAAAAGAACTATTGCAGAACTACTACTTCTATGCTAATACCGTCCTTGTTGTGGGACAACGCGACTTGGGCAAAAGAGGTCAACTAGTGAAACTGTCTGAGACATTTCAACCATTTTAAGCAGTGAAAGAAGCATAACTTTACAAATCCACTTCTGTAACAGACTGAAACAGTATAGCTCAGACCGGCCCGGCTTCCTTTGGTAAAGGATGAAATTCTATTAAGACACAACGGCACAAGCGAAAGCCCTGATGGCCGGAGCCGAGGCGAGTTAATCCTGCGAGTTGACTGGGTGCAGCTGAGGGCTTAGAGCGGCGGCTTAACACAAGGCCGCGGCTTTGGCGCACCTGCCAGCGGTCAGTCACGCCTCAGCCGGCCGAGACAACGTGATTATAGCACGTCGTAATTAACTACACTGTACTGAAGCAAATGGTCTCTTCACTGTCGATTCTGATGTAGTTATTTGCCACGTTTAAATGCATTCAAAAGATTTAAGCATGTAAAATGTAACAGGCTGAGGCAGAACTTTAACGCAGTGGAAGCATTGATTTGGTGGTTTTCAGGTCAAAAGATGGCTACACATCCGTGTTAAAACTGGGAAAAATTTGGTCAAAAGTATTACAGTATAATAAGTAGTGAAAATAAGAATCGTTGTGTTTTCGTAACCATAGAATGAGCCGTTTATATCTACATACGGAACCAAACACTGGCTTTGGAGAGGGCCATTCACGTTTTTGCGTAGTTCCGCTAGATACCGCCAGATCCTACACACTGCACGTTTAAATGACTAGATTTAAATGTGAAAAAGGTCTTAATTAAATGTTGCATTATAGTCACAGAAAGAATAGTTACTAAGGCGGTCAATCAATTCAAATATTTAATTGCGATTAATCACATGATTGTCCATAGTTAATCATGATTAATCACCAATTAATCAGCTTTATGCAAATGTATGTACATATTTATTACTGGAAACCAATTAACAACACAAAACAATGACAGATATTGCCCAGAAACCCTCACAGGTACTGCATTTAGCATAAAACAATATGCTCCAATCATAACATGGCAAACTGCAGCCCAACAGGCAACAACAGCTGTCAGTGTGTCAGTGTGCTGACTTGACTATGACTTGCCCCAAACTGCATGTGATTATCATAAAGTGGGCATGACTGTAAAGGGGAGACTCGTGGGTACCCATAGAACCCATTTTCATTCGCACATCTAGAGGTCAGAGGTCAAGGTGACCCTTTTGAAAATGGCCATGACAGTTTTTCCTCGCCAAAATGTAGCGTACATTTGGAGCGTTACTGAGCTAGATTTGGTTGTTTCGATGTCTAGATTAGAAATAACCAGTTTCATTCTGCCCAGGTTTACACTGCATAAAAGAAATGAAAAAAGGAAACCCCATGAAAGAGAATTCAACTGTTATGTCTTTAATGTATATTCATTCTTTTCCTGCGAGTCTCTCCTGACCGCATGTGCACACGTATTTGTGTATAACAGTGTCTGCGTAGGTGTCTACAACTGTGTATGTGAAAAGTTAATTGTCCATATTTGCATGCAGTATAAAGCAGCGGCGGGAGTCAGACCTGGCACATTCTCCCTCCCGCTGATTTGAGCTGTCAACCGCATTTATTAACTATGATGAATCACCCCTCCACTTCACATCCAATCAAAGGCCTCTCAGAGGGACTCAAATCTGGTCGCCTTTAACTAAATGATTTTCTTGGCCCACGGCGCGCCAGCCAGTGATTGGACTGGCAACCTGATGATATGGCTGCTGTTAGAATTATTCTGCCAATGACCCCCAGCTGGATCAGTCATTTCTGAAACAGTGCAGTGAATTAAGTGGCCAGCTGACATGTAGCTGCATGGAGACGGAGGATTTTTAAAAGGCAATGAGGAAATATCCAAATAAAGAGTTGTACAGTCAGTGACACATGGGATGTAGAGGTGTGCTCTTGACCTTGCCTTCGGGATCTGGATTAAATCTGAACTAGGTTCAGTCCTTGCTGCATAATACAGTACATCTTACAATGCAAGCTGACAGCTACCACTGAATCAGAATAATCTGTATTCCACAATGTGGAGGGATTTTCCTTAAGCCTCGCCTTTCCTCCAAAACAACTTCAATCCATCTATATTTAACTAAAACACACCCATGCATATCTGGGTATCTCTGCCTGTAGTTCACATTACTGCACACGTCGTGCGAAAAATCAACTGTACAGAGATGAGACAAGGTCAGTGAAAACACGAATCCCCAGCAGGCCTCGTCTTCCTCCCAGAACACGGGAGCAAAGCTCCGTCTGGAACCGTACACCTCAGACCTCGCTGAAGGATGAAGCTTTTGATCCCGGCCTGAACGGAAGAGCTTGGGCGGAAAAGAAGGAGGGAACTGGGGGGGGTGAGGGGGAAGAGAGAGAAATCAATAGATTCTTGTAGACACAGCCTCAAGTTTCCAATCTAACACAGCGCCGTATTGATTAGGCTTCATAGGAGACAGGGCACAGGGACGGTGATGTCGGCAGTGGATTTGGGAGTCTTTAACAAAACAAACTCCAGTGAAGGGGACGGGACGGGACGGAACGATGAGATCTATTGGGACAGTTACTCTTTCTAATGCAAGCAGAGGACATACTGCAGATGAGGACTCGCATGATGGATGGATGGATGGATGCAGCACAAGGATGCGTACCAGAAACCTGTCATGTCAGTGTACTACAGACAACTTCAAAAGTAGAAAACAACTTAGCTGCCCCCTTTCGCCGGCTTCTTCTCTACTTAGACTAAGCTGCATTTGAGCTTTCATGACAAGGCGGCGGTGAACATGAATTCTTGAGTTATGGCCCAAAATGTGAGGTCACAGTGACCTTTCACCATCAAGATCAAATCAGTTCACCCTTGTGTCCAGGGGGGTGTTTTTGCCAAATTGGAAGAAATTCACTCAAGGCGTTCCTGAGATATCGCTTTCACAATAACGGACCGGGCGGACAGATAACCCAAAACACTAAAAACTGTCGGTTGCGCTGTAGAGTAAAATGTCAAGGGATCCCCAAAGTCATCATAATTAATCCTCAGGAGACGGGGAATGTCTGTACCAAAAGCAGTGGCAATATCTGTGCAGATATTCCAATCTGGACAGAAGTGTTGGACCGACAGACAGACATTTCTTAGACTGCTAGCATCGTTAAAGGCTGTCTGGAAAAAACACATCCAATCTAAGTTAAAGTTTCTGTGAGTCAGATTAGACTGAGATCCGTTCTGTGATTGACATGCAGACAAAGGCAAAGCATCTCTTTTAAATGAGATGACATTGTCTTCAGGGAACTGAGTCATTTAGCTAACAAAGGTGAGGGAGCAGCTTTCTGGAAAATGATGCAAAAGGGTTTATAAGTGCGTTGGTGATGTCACGGTGAGGTGCATGACTACAACACCAAACCAGGAAACTCGTGACTTCATCAGCTGCTTTTTCCTAGAAGTGAGCTGTCTTGAGACTTAAGTGGTGATGGGAGAAATAATAATGACTACAACTTGGCAAAAATGGTGAGAAAATAGGAAAATAGTCTGGTGTGCTGTGAGCAAGAACTACTTTCTAACTGAGACGTTACTGTCCCTTGAGAGTAAGATTTGGAGTTTGCCTGAAAGCACATCTCTAATAATCAGAGTGTACCTGCTGCCTTCAATGTGTGCTCTTCTCTTTCTGTAAATCATCTGTATGTTGGTGTAAACCATCAGTCTTTGTAGGATTTAACAATCTTAAAAGGTAACTTTGGTATTTTCCAACCCTGACCCTATTCTCCTATGTTTTTGTGTCCAACTGATTAATAGCAACAACACTTTCTGAAATTGGTCCAGGATTGAAGGAGAGCGCTGTGGACGGCAACTGCTCAGCTGGCACCGTCATTTACATCCACTAAAAGGGCTTGTTTCTGCCATGACGGGCTCTGATTGTTATTGTAAATGTCTGACATTATGAAAAGAGTCTCGTTCAAGGAGAAGTCTCGTTCTGAAATCTGGCGAGGTGACGTGTTGCCGGAAGACAACGGTAGAACAGTGGAATACATCCATGGTGGAAAGGGCTTAGTGTGATCTAAAAGACTTTCAATGTCGTTGCTGAGTATTTAGATGATTTCAACAATGTGGATGAGGTCTTTGAATTCCTATTTATTTGAGCCAGAGTATACGGATATTCAGATTTCACAACGAGACTTCTCCTTGAGCGGGACTTGTACACAACAACAAACAGAGCGGATCAAGAGAAAGGTAAGTAAAAGGTTTTATTTCTCTGCAGGGTTCTTCCATAATGTTGTGAAACATTTATAATTTATAATAACCATATGAGCCTGTCAGCGTAAAAAATAAGCACTTTTAGTGGACGTCACGCTGCGCAATTTCCCTCGCAGCTCGTTTAGCAGCTGCTGGTTACAGCGTTCTCCCTCCATACAGGACCAATTTAAAAAGTGCTGTCCCCATTAGTCATTTAGACACAAAAACATGGGGAAATAGGGTCCAGGTTGAAAAATACCGAAGTTACCCTTTAAGGTCTGGAAGGACTGATCATGTCTGGCCAATCCCTGATCTGTTTAATAAGGTCAGGATCAGAGCCAATCCCGATCCGGTGTATCACATTTGGTACATCACGGGGCTAAAGGCTGAAACGCCCCCTCCTTCAACAACTTCTGTAAAGTAAATCTGCTTGGTGCCAAACAGTGTAGGTCTGTTTATATCCGGAGCAACTCCCAGCTATAAATGCATCTGACTGAATCAGCGTGAAGCACAAAAAAGGAGCAAGTGTGCTCAGTCAACCAACTCTGGATAAATAAAGGCAGAAAAATAAAGTTAAGAGAACAGACGGGATTCTCTCTCTCTCTCTCTCTCTCTCTCTCTCTCTCTCTCTCTCTCTCTCTCTCTCTCTCTCTCTCTCTCTCTCTCTCTCTCTCTCTCTCTCTCTCTCTCTCTCTCTCTCTCTCTCTCTCTCCAACAGATACAGCACAATAAATTATGTTTCTACCTCCCTCTGCATTCCCTCCCTGACTCTATCTCGCTCTCACATAAACACACAGATGCAGGCATAGACACACGAACACGAGCGGGGAAAGAGATAGCGGTTATCTCGAAACATTGGCAGCTCATAATGAGAGTGACTTCCTCTGCAGCCAGTGGTTGAGTGGTGCTGACAGCCTCTCAGCCCTGCGTGTCAGCACACGGGGATTTGAAGCGCTGCCTCGGCTTTGACAGCCGGGCCACGCACTTACAGATGTTTTCACACTCGCAACGCACGCACACATCGCTGCAACTGCGCTTCAAGGTTGACTTCAGTTGTAGGAGGGAAGAGGACAAGATGTGTTTGAAGTCTTGACACAATATTGAGCTTTGGTGTATTGGGGCTTATGAGTGGTGAGTGGGTGATATACAGAGAGCTGCTGTAGCAGCCAACTGGGAGGAGGACGGAGCTTAAGGAGAGAGTTTAAGCCAAGCAGACACCAATACACACCGACGGGGAAAAATAAATTCATTACAAGCCAGAGAACAGTTTGTGATTACTGCATAGCCGTGTATAGGAAATCTGAAACATGCACAAGTTGGAGATAAATAGCTCAAAACCTGTCTAGTTGCATTTAAGTAAGTTACTGATGCCCTTGACATGTAAGGACGGGGAAAGACACGGAGGAGAAAGGGTTTAGACACATTTAAAAGTTCTGCCCTGTTTACTGCAAAGTTTTAAAGTACAAACAAACGGTGGTTTAAGATAAGTGCTGCCAACCCAAACGCCATATTATCACTTCAAAACTGCCAAACAACTGTAAGAGGTCAGTCCTCAGGCCAGACTGGAAATGGTAGTTGTATAAACTCATCTTTATTCATAGGTCGCAACCCTGGAATCTGTGATGTCCTTATCCGTTTTCACCCACCGCCACCCTGTCATTTAACCACAGCGGCTGTATTTACCTGAAGTCACTGTTGGCTGCTGCCCAGACTGTCGATTACAGTCCGTGTCACTTTTCTCAATTGGCTCACACAATGAAATGGCCTCTTATCTGCAAACAGTGCGATCATGCACCTTAATCTTTGTGGCAATATGCCAAAATATTTTGAGTCACCCATTTCCCAGATTTGTTTTAAGTCAAGCATACCTCAGTTGTGCTTTGGCTCTAAAGATGCAACCCGGTATCACGCCAAAGTGTGTAAGACCCGCCTGTCCACCAGAGAACAGCGTGTCAGTGTCATGTTTTACTTCATAGAAACATGAATATTACAAGCGTGTATGAACGTGCAGTAAACGCAGCAGGCTCGAGCTTAAGGACGTCCTGTCGTCCAGGTGCTGAAAGAAATATGATCGGGGAGGATGAATATTAATTTTGGGACAAGAGTTGAAAGAAAAATACTTGTTACATTACGATGAACAGCGATGAAAATGTTATTATTATTATTAAACCTCCTTGACAACATAAGCACAAACACACGCACACTGTCACTGCCCAATCCGTCCTGCACGTTAACTAACGTTAGACTGTTTGATGTTAACAGCAATGTTACAGTTAACTCTTGCGAGTCAGTAGCCGACGTTTGCATTTACGGTGAGTGAGCTGATAATAAATCTCTGAAACAGCTTAAATCATGTTACCACTTATTTACCTACGTGCAGCTAGCCGGTCGTTTTTTTTGACCAAATACTACTTTTTACACACAAAAAAATATTTTAATTTAACTTAGCTGCATTGTTAACATAAAAATCAAAGCAGACATGCAAATTATAAACAATAAAATAAAACACTAAAATTACTTAAAAAAAAAAGTTTTGGATAAATTATAAATTTCTGAACAAAAATAAACCACCTTTGATATTTGATTTGTGTTAAAGGTCACTTTGAATAATGAATTACAAAGATTTTAAATCCGGGACGGTTCCGTGAGTATTGTGAAAAAAGTTAGTTGAGAGCCCTGACCAGCAGGGGGCAACAAAACCACTCACTTAGGTTTAGGAAAAACGTCATGGTTGGGATTAAAATAAGTACGTTAACTTAGTAAAATCCGTACGGAAACAACGTTATATCAGTACGGAAAACTCGTCACAAACGTCAGTAATGTAACTTGCAAAACAAAACAGTGGTCTCCTGGTTGAAAGTCCTGTGTTTGTTGGACCCATCCACCTCCCTTCCCTCCCACCATCAGCAGTCTGTCTCTCTTTTTCTAGATCTGAGCGTAGCATATTTAGGCGAATGCATTTACATCGCAGTCAGTACAGACTACATGATGTGAAAATGACACGCCAAAAGCGAGAAGGGCGTTCTTATTACACGCTTTTGCCCTGCACATTATTGTGTTATTCACACACCTTTCTGTGCGACCGGGCGGAAAAATGAGAGGTCATGAAAATGGTGAGAGCTTTTTTCTTTTTCTAGATATTCAAAAAAAGAAGGAAGGACAAGAAGTAGCAGATGAAGAGAGAAGAATGGTACCTGGAACAGCCAGTGTTCATGAATACAGTAATACAAAACTACCCGGGCTGTGTATTCATCCATTTCTCCACACCACTTTGATTTTTCCAGCAGCGTGGGCCAAATGGTGTGGCAGTAATTCTAAATCCACTTGAATCTCAGAATAATGCTCTCTGTTTCTGTGTTGCTCCCTCCTGCATGGATCGCTGACTCATAAACACGGGCAACTGGTGAAGAGCGAGGCAGCCATTTCATCTAAACTCTGCTCTCTGCTTCCTCTAAGCTTATATGAACTCATGCGGCGCGTTGGAAAATTATTGTTTTTCTGCTCAGCGGGATGAGTACCTGATTTAAAAAGTTAGCATCTCTCTAAGTACAATGAAACGCAATACTGAAAATGCAACACGTGCAATGAGGAAAATCTGTGCAGATTTTGCTTTGCATGTTTTACCGGTTTATGTATGTCATGCATGTTGTCTATGTGCTCGATGTAAAGTGAACCCACTAAAAGGGAAGCAGTGGGTTCACTGGTTCCACAGGCTGCAGAAGAGCTCACTGAGCCCTTTAATGAACTCAAACAGAGACATCACAACAGGTAGAGCTGCTAAATAGAGATCGAGAGAAAAAGATAAAGAAACTGAACAAAAGAGCAATCAACAGCCCGAATTAAAAATGGAAATTGTGAAAAAGAAACAGTGCATATACTTGGTTTTAATCCTCAAACACAGTGAATATTTACTGCCGCCACAACTGATGTGTTGAATAAGTTTAAAATATTCCCTGTGTGCAGTTCACATTCACAGGTTCCAGATTTAAAGCTGTCATCACTTCGCCACTAGAAGGAACGGAGAAAAAATGTGTAACTGTGTAAATATGAAAGCTATCCAGTCCTGTGTCGTCTATTGAATCATCACATCATTTTACAGGAGGAGAAGAAGGAGGCAGTGTTGCTGGTGCTGCTACACTTCCAGGCAGCAAAGATACGCTGATCAAGACGGACAAGATGGCATTCAATCTGTGTTGCTTTTCAAGTCACGTGGGACCCTGTGTGGCGAGTCCTTGAAGGCGTTGCAGTGCTGACATCACGTCCAGAGGCAACGTATCCTCATACAACGGCTGGTATGATATCTTATGAATTAACCACCATAGACTAGTTACTGTCGCAGTTCACTGCACTATTGCAGGGGACGAACTCTTGAACTCTTAAACTCTTTGCAATGGGAGCGCCGCATTTTTACACTTTTCTACAAACATCAGTAGCGTGACGAAGAGCTGAGCGTCTCTATTCTGCGCTGAGCGCCGCACGTTTGGTGTTTTTTTTTGGTCGCCGAGAGTTGAAAAATGTTCATCTTTGGGTAAAACTCCACAATGACCAACTGTCACATCCTACATGTAGCTACAAGTGCTGAACAACAACAACAACAACAGAGGAGAAATGAACACACATAGACCGACGGGTCCGTCCTCTCTCTCTACGTGCTTCAGCTTTCTCTTCATCAGAGCCAGTACCGACATTTTTACTTCTGTATCATAGCAACCGGATGAAACCAAAGCATCTCAGCTGAAAACACTTTACGCCTCATTCCCCCTCTGTGTTCTGCATTTAACAATAAAAAAGTATTTAATTATTTTACCTTAAAAAGTTGCAAAAATACCGCATATCGAGCTGCTGAGTTAATCATTATCACTGCAGGGGAAATTACCTTTCAAAAAACACAAAATCTTATGAAGTATACTTGATTTGATGATTGATGATTTCAAGATCTCTTTTTATCTTGAAGGGCCTAAATATAACACCTTATTTCAAGAAATCTTACAAAGTGAATTTTCATTTTGTTTCATTGACAGATTTTTTACTAATTACAAGCAAAAACTCCTTGTATTCATAGTTTTTTCACTTATTTTTGGAGTGGCCTTCACTGGACTGAACCCCAGCGGTAACGGCACTCTGCCGCCAGTAAAGATCTGAAAATAATTAGCTAAATCAACCCAGTGGAACTGCTGTGTTGAGTGCGTCTACTAGCTTGAATGTTATATTTTTACAGTTCATTATTCAAGCTTTCTATAATGTCTGGTATCCAACATGTGTTATATCATTTATACATGAGCTCTGAGAGCCTTGTCTTTACCTTAATGAAATGGCCCTTTGTTTAAATCTTAATTATTCTTTAATGGTTTTCATAATTCAGCAAAGACAATGCACATTATATCTGCTTTAGTTGCACATACAGTACATAAATGTTGTGGGGCCAACATGACGCCCTACATCTCGTCTCTCTAATGAAATCAGACTGACGCCTATGGGCGTTTCATGGGAACAGGTGTTCAGGCTACAGCAGTGTGTGTTTGAGCGTCTGTGCATCTGTGCGCTGTACGTATGGGTGTCACTAGAGATTAGTCCCTTCAGCCAGAGACGTGGGGGTCGATTATGGAATTACAGGATCATGGTGGCTGCCTATTGTTTCTATAGCCTGGGATCACTGAGTCGCACTGAGACAAACATGAGAGCCTCCTGAAATAGGGGCCCGACCACAGACCGCTGACTCGGATCAGAAGTCTGAGGACTTGAGAGCGTTCCGCATATGAACTAGAATAAAAGTTAGCATTAATATTTCATCTTTCAGCATGAAATTGAAGGTATGTATGGTCAGAGGAAATGTACAGAGACCTCTTATCGAAAGACAATGAGGGTTCGACCTCCGACCTCCGACCTCGTCCCCTCTCTCTCTCTCCCTTTCTAAACTGTCCACTGTCGTATCAATAAAGGCTTGAAAATGCAAAAAAGATTATCTAAAAAAAAAAAAAAGATAATGAGAAAAGCAAATGAATTGGCCCTTGTACACTAATATCACTCCTACCTCCAATATAAAGTTCTGTGCAAAACAAGACCTGAATTTGCATATTTATCTTTCTCAAATACATATTTTTTATTGAGCGGTTATATTTCTACGACGGCATATTAGGACCATTGTAGGTAAAACAAATTATAATACTTACAGAGCCGGGGGAGGGGGTTAATATTCAGAGAAAAACTTCCAGGATTAAAGCTTCCAAGATTAAAGTCGTATATATATGAGAAAAAAATTGTATATTCTCTGAGATTAAAGTGGCAAATTTATGAGAAACAAATCAAAAATTTACAAGATTATAATTTCAAAATTTGGAAAAATACGCCAGCCGTCTGAATTTCGTTGATCCTACAGCAGTGTTATTATGATAAAAATGGCCTCTGTGCAAGGCGAAGGTCCTGAAAGATACATATTAGGGTTGTCAAAGTTAACGCGATAACGCAAATATGTTTTAATGCCACTAATTTCTTTAACGCATTAACGCAACTTGCGATTTGTAGATTGTAGCGGGCTCAGTTTTAAAGCTAGAGTGAAGATACTGGCATCATATGAAACTATAAAAACCTAAGGAATCCATTGGTAATGCATGTTAAATTTTGGCGAGGAAAAACTGTCATGTCCATTTTCAAAGGGGTCCCTTGACTCTGACCTCTAGATATGTGAATGTAAATGGGTTCTATGGGTACCCACGAGTCTCCCCTTTACAGACATGCCCACTTTATGATAATCACATGCAGTTTGGGGCAAGTCATAGTCAAGTCAGCACACTGACACACTGACAGCTGTTGTTGCCTGTTGGGCTGCAGTTTGCCATGTTATGATTTGAGCATATTGTTTTATGCTAAATGCAGTACCTGTGAGGGTTTCTGGACAATATCTGTCATTGTTTTGTGTTGTTAATTGATTTACAATAATAAATATATACATACATTTGCATAAAGCAGCATATTTGTCCACTCCCATGTTGATAAAAGTATTAAATACTTGACAAATCTCCCTTTAAGGTACATTTTGAACATAAAAAAAAATTTGCGATTAATTTGTTATTCAACATTTTAATCGACTGACAGCTCTAATACATATACATGTTTTCTCTCATGTTCTTTCTGTGTTATTTCTTGGCATATTACCCCCCTCCCCATGCTCTGTAATTATGTTTGTTTTACCTATAATAGCCCTAATACGCCGTCGTATAGTTCACATACATTTCACTTGAGCATTCAACACTCATTTGCATGGTTCACATTGTGCATGCAGCGTTGGAGTCATTAGGAAATTAAATAAAGTAAGGCACAGAGGTGATATCTATAAATTTGCATAATTTAAAAACGAGAATCCCCAGAGAGCACTTTACATATTGGTCCCCTTTTCAAACTCTGTATGTTTTTCTGTAAATGTCTAGTTCTCTGCTCAGTTCAGCGTGCCGCGCCATAGAAGTGACACGTACGGGGCTGTCTGAGTGATCAAAAACAAGCTCTGAGCTCTAATCATTTCTGCCTCGATCCCTCTCCTGTCACCTTGCCCTTTCATTTCCAGAGAAAGAGCAGCGGAGGCAGAGTGATCTCATGCTTTCTGTTTCTGTGCTCCCCGTCCTCTTAGCCTCACCCTGCCATTCACTGATTAACCCTGCAGCCTTCTGCTCTCACCTCTCCATCCACAGCTCCGGCTCTACAATTCTCCTCTAATGATCACATGCTATTCTCCTTCTAGCTTCGTCCCCCTTCTGCTTTGTCTTATATACTTATCGCCACTTCACTGGCCCATCTCTTCCCAACATATCACTCCTCGTCATGCACTCCATAACTGCACTCTAATGACAGACCCAGGCTGATCTGATGCTATGACAAAAGAGAGAGATATGCAAAGGAGTCAATCAACATTAACAGGTATTTGGACAAGCACTGAAACAACTAGTCGATCAGCCCGACGGTTCAGGACCTCCCAAAGGGTCCCAAGATAAATCCGAGGGGTCACAAGATGATTAAGAAAAGAAAGATTTATTGCTACACAAAATTATGTTCATTTTTTTTTACTTTTCTAGGCCTGTCCTTGACCAAAGAAATTCTTAGTCAACAAACGCTCATAAGATTTTTTTTGACAAATCGATTAGCTGATTTAATCGGTAGATCTTCACAAAGAATCACACAAAAGCACCACTTTGAATCTTGTGTTTACCAGAGATGTGCTCACAAGTTTCCTGGAAATAAATCATTCAGCATGAAAAAAAGCATAAAAAATGACTAAACGACTAAAGAAATCTTAGTCGACTATTAGACCAAAATGACCGATCAGTCAACAAATCAACTAATGCCCGACAGTTTTGGAGATCCCCGACAAAAAGCCCCAGATCAGAGGCAAATCGGCGCTTGAGCGTCATGTGGGAACTGCTTGCCGATGCTCGCCGATGCCTCGCAGACACATTCCAGATATCTAGCATGCTAAATATCTGGACCTATCGGGGACTCTGGCCACGAGCTACAGCCAATGAGAGCGTGACACACGTGTTGAGGGGTAACCTAGAGGAGGAGGGGTCGCCTGTAACAACAGGAACTTACTGTATGTGTTGCAACACATGTGTTGAAACACAGAGCAAAGTTGTTGTTGCACCAACAGGAATAAATAGTAAAAAGATTGTGGAAACCGATGGAAACAGACTATTTTGCAAACACATTGGCCAACAATAACATCAACAATGTGTCTCTCGTATGGTGTCACGTCATTTAATGTGTATTTATTGCATGTTTTTGTGACTAATCATATTTTGGAGACCTCATCGGGGGATTCCTCCTGGTGAAAGATCTTGTAGTGTGTGACCTCCTGTCTCCGGTCAGTCATGTAGTGTGAAAACCACAACGACTAAAGATGATTAAAGACTCCCGATTACAAGACAACAAGTGGTGTAGCGTGAACTTGGCTTAAGAGGAGGCAGCCTTAAAAATGTCTCATCTCAAAACTTGTAATGAGGGGTCACATGTAGATATTTCTTCATTCAGAGTGGTCACAAGCCAAAAAGGTTGGAAACTGAAGAGCTGAAGTCGATAGAAAATGAAAACAACAACTCGTCATTTAGAAACAAATGTTTCTCAACTACTCAATTGTGACAAATTTCCTGTTTTATATTATTATAAATTGAATGTTTTTGGATTTTGAACTGCTGGTCAGACCAAACAAGCAATCTGAAGACGTCAGCTTGGGCTCTGGGAATTAATGAAGTGATAAAAAAATAACCTTTAGATTAATTAATAATGAAATAAATACAACCCTTCTCTCCATAACTGTCCTTTAATGACAGACTCTCAGAGGTTGATCTGATGTCTGCCGCTCACAGAGGGAGATATACTGCATATGTAAAGCCATCAATCAACATGAAGAGGTATGTGGACATGAAATAAGGAGGTCCTTCCTTCACTATAAGAATGACACCATAAATCTGTCTGTTCTCTCTCCAGGATCCTACAGCTCCGACCGTCGATAGATGTCACCTGCCTGAGACGTGAACTATGATCCTGCGCTACACATGCGTCAGCACTGATGGCCTGGGGGGTGTCTCGTCCTTCCTGGGACCGGCTGCCATATTAAGGGCCGGAGACATATATAGTGAGACGACATGGTGGGTTTCTCCTTTGAAAAGTTTTCTATTGAAAGTCGGAAGAGGAAAGAACAGGCCAAAGGCAAATTGATCATGAAGTCAGTACTCAGGCCAAGATTTTGTTTATCTGCATCTCACCACCCACATTATGATCTCACAGAAACATCGGTTTAGGGGCAAATCAGCCTGTTGTGAGATCCAAATGACAGAGGAAACAGAAAGAAAAAGACTCCTCTCTATCAAAAGAGGTCATAATATCAGCCTTGTTCTGGCGTCTGCTTGATTTGACACACCACTCATCACCTGCAGCGTGATAATGAAAATGTGAGCGACTACATGATTGCGCCACATTCATAGATCAGGCTCTCAAATACCAACAACTGTCTCAACGGTGAAGAAGGGAATAACATCGCCATCTAGAGGCTCTTGTCAGCATCGCTCCTGCACACACACAGAAAGATGCTCTCCCACATAACTCACACTCACTCTTTTCAACAAGTGGATTCAAGCAGCCACAGGAGGAAGCTGTCCACAATCACAGTGAAATAACACCAGCGACAACAGAGCCCTCCCTCTCTCTCTCTCTCTCTCTCTCTCTCTCTCTACATCTGAAGCATTTATCCACTGCTTGATGAGACTCAGAACTATAGCTCCCCATGCAAGGTCACTTCCAGCCGGCATGCAATATCGCTGGGGCGAGAACAAGCGGAGAGAAAGACAGAGAGCGGAGAGGATGAGGGAGGATAAATACTTGACACACAGATAACCCTCGGAGAGAGCATGCACAGCGTGGAGCTTAACCGTATCTCGACTGAGATGGGTGACCAATGAAACAACGAAAATAAAAATACATGGAGTGAGAAGCCTCCATAGGACAGATTGTTTTTATTCTTACCGATGATGGGAGCCAGGCGGAAAATGTCAGAGAGACGGCTGTTCATGGTTTCATACGGAGAGTCCTCCAAGAAGTCATTACCTGTGAGGAAGACATGCAGATGTTATAGATAGATAGATAGATAGATAGATAGATAGATAGATAGATAGATAGATAGATAGATAGATAGATAGATAGATAGATAGATAGATAGATAGATAGATAGATAGATAGATAGATAGATAGATAGATAGATAGATAGATAGATAGATAGATAGACAGATAGATAGATAATGCCAGAATCGATATAGTTGCTTCATTTGAGTCTATGTGGAGGTAGAAAGAAGTAACCGCTTTTATTGTTGTAGTCTGAGTAACGTGACGTCATATCCGTTCCGTATCCGTCAACCAAAACAAACCGCAGCAAGCCGAAACGAGAAAGTAGAAAACGTTGGAGGGTCGTCGTGGTTACGACCTGCACCCTCACATGTTAAATCCAGCGTGGTAAACACTACACATCCAGTAAAGGATGGAAACACTTTGGGTTTCACACATTGACAGGAAAAGCAGAGCTAGACATCACGGCTAAAGCTGCATGCTAACTCTGTCACAGAGAGGAAACGTTATCGTATCGCGGTAACGTGGCGGTTGAGCCGGCCGTCGCTCTCATCTCCGTGGTCAAATGGGCCGACGCTACGACTGTAGAGCACCCAGATACTGACATTTATGTTAAATACATTCAAACGGCCCCGATGGAGCTGACCATGGATGGATAAAGAGAACGGAGCTGATGGCAGAGCTAGAGACGGACTTGGAGAAGTTAGCGGAAGTAGACACGTGGGACTACGTCCGGTTTTCAAAATAAGGTGTTAAAAAAGAGAACTGTATATACAAAATACATCTATGGAAATAAGATTGATTGGATTATATTCACCAGAAGTATGAAACATTACATGTCCCTTACAAATTAAAAAGAAAATACCACTAATTAGTGAGGGAAATGTCTTAATAAATCCTGACAATGATCCTGATATATTTGACTTCAGGACATCTCTGACTATATAAATGCTGAAAATCAAACATTTTTCAGTATTAATTTAGAGATTTTCCAAAGTAAAAGTCCCTAGAAGTGTATGATTCAACTTTTTCCCATGGTCTAGTGTTAAAAGGAGTTAAATCATAATATCGAACCGCAATACTTAAAAATCGCAATACATATCGAAACGGCACCCAAGTATCGTGGTAGTAATCGGGAGATCCAGTAGGTGTATAGTCCCAGTCCTAATAGATAAATGGATAGATGGATAGATAGAAAGATGGATTTGTTTTGAACCCCCCTCCAGTTTTGTTTATCATCTTTCACCCCTCACACTGGCCTGCAAGTGACATGCGTTATTTGGGTCAGTCGATATCCACGCTGGCACAGAGCCACACGCTTGATTAGGCAGGTTGGTCAGCTGTGTTGCACAACTGGAAGTCGACTCGCTGGCGATGGGCTGGATGCAGTTTAGGGACTAAAAGCCCCCCTCTCTCCTCCCCTGCTATGATCAACACTTAAAGATGGCACTGCCAGCGCTGAGGGGCTTCACGCTCCATTACCTTCGAGGAAAAGTGATTTAGGAGGTCAAAAAGTATCTCGGCTCTGCTGTGGACCGAGTCTGGGGCCAAATTTGAATGAAAGTTGAGTGATTGGACCATTGGGCTGCTGATGGATACATATCTGTGTGCTACTTTTGGAGTTTTTGTGTGTTTGTGGTATATCAGGGTTGGGGGAGGAGCTGGAAGGGGGAGGGAGGGTACACTAGTGGGAGGGGCTGGGGCAACTAATCCTCTCTCACCCCTTTACAGAGCAGATTAGAAACCCCTATAGGGAATGTGCATTTCACATTAACTGAAGCTGCTTCTCTTAATGTAGCAGTCCACCCAAACAAAGACCCCTGAGGGACTTTGAGGAGGTTTTATGGCAAATCCAGGACAGAAAAGAGCAGTATTGTGCAATTGGTTCATTCTCTAATCAGAAAAAGGAGGCACTGAAACCAACCTTGTAATGTCTGATAGATCCCCCAGTAAATGCGCAGGCAGTTCTTCTCTTTCTTCATGCCCCGTTTACATCTGCAGTTGTACAGAGGGCTCTGTTTGAGCGCGTCCATGGCGCTCCTGCACTCGTCCCTGGCCTCCTGACCGGCCGTCAAGCTGAAGTTGCTCTCCTTGCCGCCGGCCACGCACTGCCTCATGGTGCGGTACTTGGTGCTGCACCCCTGCTCCTTCAGGCACTGCTCGCTGGCCCTCACACAGTCCAGCCGGCTGGCTCCAGCACGCAGGTTCTCCTCCGCGTAAGACAACACATCTGGAGACAGAGGTGGCATTTAGAATTAGAGGCTCATAATAAAAGTGAAACATAATAATGCATCTGTTTGCTCATTTGCTCACAGGACATATTCAGTAATATTTTAACCACAGTGACATAAAAAAGCACACCTACATCCCCACAAAACAATGCATGTTTGGTTGCATGTAACTGATTGAAAGCAGTTTTCTTGATCCCTGCAGCTAGTTTACCGAGTTACCATATATTACGATACGATACGATACAACTTTATTGTCAGTTTGCACTGAAATTAATTCTGCATCCATAGGCAGCTCAGTTTGAGAAAAAGTACACATCCAATAGACATACTGTTACCACAGACAGACAGACAAGTCAGACCCATCAGACAAAAAAAACAACAACAAAAAAACATCACAATTATTCATACACAACCCATTACCATCTGTCCTCCGGATTTACATATCACAGCACATTAATTATTATTTAAATGAAAACGTGTACTTGAGTGAAGGTTTCATTATCTGGTTGACTTTATTTGGAGCAGTTTGGACTACAGTAGCCTCCACACAGACTCCCAGTGAGCAGCTGCATGCCTCTGCCAAGCTTTACCCTCATTTGTTCACAGGAAATATTCAGTAATATTTTAACCCGTGACATAAAAAGCACACCTACATCTGCACAAAATATTGCATGTTTGGTTGCATGTGATTGATTGAAAGCTTGACAACTTCTTGATCCCTGCAGCTAGTTTACTCAGTTTCATCACGCAGATGAAAACGTGCACTTGAGTGATGGTTTCTTTATCGTGCTGACTTTATTTGGAGCAGTTTGGACTCCAGTAGCCTCCACACAGACTCCCAGTGAGCTAAGCTTTACCCTTCATTAACAGAGCTCACAATTCAGCCCCTAACATGCACCTATGGGATGGATTAGTATCAGCTGTTGGTGCCAATAAATCAAACTTACCCAAAAGAGGCAGAAGGACATACAACACTGGGAGGATCATCGTCTTCCTCTCCGTGTGAAATATAAATTGGAACAAAATTTGCGGACTAAAAGCGACTTAACAGTAGTTTGATTCCCAGGGTACTTCTTCCACTGGACTGAAACCCATTGAAAAGACGCAGCAGTGCGCGCTCCGCTGTACATCCAGCTCGACTCATGTGAGAAATAAAATCCAATAAGTGTCCAGTCCGGATTCAGTTTCTCTGACTCTTAGTAGACAAAAGAGGAAGTGGTCTTTTCTTTTCTTTTTGCTCCCGTGCGGGTGGTCTTCTCACCGCCGGGAGACAAAGACACAGGATCAGATCAGAGGACACAGCGGTGGAAGAAGAGACGTGGACGGTGTCCTCCAACTCCAGCCAGCAGTGAGATGCGTCTGAGCGTCTGAGCGTCTGAGCGCACTCAGCCAAGTGGAGCTCCACTGCTGTCTGCTGCATTCAGCAGGAGAGACTGCCAGCTTCCACCTCACACTAAAGTACACTATCTGATCATAAATGTACAAAGATACACCTTCTGACTCTCTTATTATTATAGTAATATTTTTACAATGGAAGCACAGAAAACAAACAATTAGCTTTAAGCTCACTTAAAGGTCCCATATTATAAAAAAGTGAGATTTTCATGTTTTTTTATTAGAAAGCAGGTTTAAGTGATATATAAATACTGTGAAAGTATCGAAACACTCAATCCACAGGGAAACACACAAAGCCCGTATTCCTATACTCTGCATTTGAAACAAGCTGTCAGGATTTCTGCCCATTCGTGATGTCACGAATATACAATATTTAGACCCTTGACACAATTTTAAATGTAAATATTCCAAATCTGTCCCAGATTATTCCTGGTTGCAGTGTATGTGAATGTCATCAGCTGACAGGAAGTACACAAGGACCCAAGCTGTTGCATAGCAATGCAATTCTGTTGCAATTTCTGTCAAAATGCGCTAAAACGGAGCGTTTCAGACAGAGGGTAAATACAGAAATATTCAGGCCGACAGTATGAGGAAAATAAAGTTTTTTTTGAACATTATAGCATGTAAACATGTTCTAGTAAAAACACAAAATACAAGTATGAACCTGAAAATGAGCACGATATGGGACCTTTAAGATAAGATAAGATGAACCTTTATTAATTCAGGTGTCAAAGCAGCAACATCAGCAAACATAGTGAAACACAGGAGAGGTAAAGGTATACAACAATTATAAAAACAATAATAGAGATACAGAGTGAATGGGTGAACATAGTGTGTGCAGTCCGTCAATTAATAAATGTAATATGTGCAATAGATAAATGTAATATGTACATATGTGCAGTCTATAAAGTGGTTTATAGAATGTATAGTGTAAAGTAAGTGAAAAGTGCACCAGTGGTTAGAGTCCAAGATGGTTGCAGATAGTGCATGTTTAAAGGAAGATAGTGCATGTTTAAAGACAGATAGTGCATGTTAAAAGGAAGATAGTGCATGTTTAAAGACAGATAGTGCATGTTAAAAGGAAGATAGTGCATGTTTAAAGACAGATAGTGCATGTTAAAAGGAAGATAGTGCATGTTTAAAGACAGATAGTGCATGTTTAAAGGAAGATAGTGCATGTTTAAAGACAGATAGTGCATGTTAAAAGGTAGATAGTGCATGTTTAAAGTTCTTAAAGTCCTAATAGTTGATACTTGAATACTTGACTCACTAATGAGCGCCGGAGTCCCAGTGGGTGCATACAAGCACAATGATTTTAGAAAGGTTACCGTCATCACTGCAGTTGCACACTCACTACAACTCTCTTTGGGGTTATTATAGTATTTTTATGGTGTTTACTTTTAATAAACTCTCCAGCTCACATACTCACAGATGTAGAAAAAAAAAAGTAATCACTTTTCCAGTCCATTAAAACGCACAGAGACCGCGCTATATAACCACATGTGGATACATTTAAGATGTTATTAAATGAAATATACATTTCAGTATATCTGTGCAGACAAGGAGAGAGCAAAGAGCATGACTCTAGTGCATTTTGATTAATATAAAAGCAACATAAGGAGTAGCTTATATGGCAATTTGTTAGATCAGAAGAGTGCCACTTGAGTGTAAAAATGACTGGACATATTTCAGCCTGATTCATGATATGTCAAGCATGTTAGTGTGTGTGGCTCCTCCCAGCTTGCTTTAATCCCATTTGCAAAATGACAAAAAAAAAAAAAAAAATGTTATGCAACATTAGCTGCCACCTGAGACAAGAGTAGGCTGTTGATGATGATGACACACTTCAGGTGTTGTAATATAAAATATGTCAGCTGAAGCATCCTGACAGCAGCGCTGTGTTGAGTCCACCCAGAGGAGGACTGGACACTGTGTGACTGTCGCCATCTGTTGGTGGTTTTAAAGTAAAGGTCACTATTATAAATAATTATATTATTAAATCATGTATCATCAAACAATACTCGATATTTCATGTTGGGAAAATGAGCATCAAAACACCTCTGTTTGATCAATATATGAATTTACCAAACAGAGCATGATAATAATAACATTGATGATGCATCATGTAGTCCTTCCTATAGCTTATTGATTGCCTATATGGTCCATTCAGAGGCTAATCCACTTGGCTAAATACATGGGAGCAGACTATGTCAATGATCCCCTCTCTCTGCATTAAAGACTGGGCTGAATCAATCAAGGATGCTGGCGACCAGCGCAGTAAATCAACCCTCACACACACACACAGAGACAGAGAGAGGGAGATGGGATGAAATAGCTTATTTAAACGTCAGTGAATAATCCCTTATTGAAAAGGAAGCAGTGATTAGGTAGGTACGATGAATCAATCCTGCAGTCACTTTTCAAAATGGCTTTCAATTTTGTTAAATAGATATGCCACAAGCCAATGTCCACAGCTATTTTTACAGAGAACATGACAGGAAGAAGAGACAGAAATCGGGTACAAATGAACGACAGGCTGCGGCTACTATCCGGGGATAATTGTCTGCTTACAATTTGATGACTTTGCTTTTCTCAAGTCTCCAAAGGGAGCGTTGCCAGTCAGGGGGAAGGCTCACTCTGGTGATTTATGAAAAGCCTCAATCAATATGTGATATTAATTTTGCAAATGCATGTCAGAATGATGTAGTCCTCGGGTCATTTAACGTTTCACACGGTAATGTGCCTCATGGCACCGGATCAGAAGATTTTTTTTCTGTCCCGGCGATGAAACGAGAAAATTGGTCAAAGTCAGGAATTGTGTGATAAATGAAGGCGGCGAGTCTCGATGGATTACTGTTGAGAGAGCTGACTGTGCCGATACAGCACTTCATAACGTCCAACAGAACCACAGTGGAGTCAGGACTGGACTGATAAATGACAGTGTGACTTAAAAAATACTTCAAAGGGGGTATATTATTGAAAAACGCTTAAAACACCTGCTGTATGACGCTACGACTGTAGAGCACCCAGATACTGACATGTATGTTCTCTGCATTCAAACGGCCCGGATGAAGCTGACCATGGATGGATAAAGAGAACAGAGATGACGGGAGAGCTAGAGACCACCTTGGAGAAGTTAGAGGAAGTATACATGTGGGACTACGTCCGCTTTTCAAAATAAGGTGTTAACAGAGGGTATATACAAAATACATATACATTAAATAAGATTGATTGGATTATATTCATCAGAAGTATAAAACATTACATGTCCCTTATAAATTAAAAAGAAAATACCTCTATTTTATGAGGGAAATGTATTAATAAATCCTGACAATGACTGATATATTTGACTTCAGGACATCTCTGACTACATACATGCTGAAAATCAAACATTTTTACTGGATTCATTTAGATATTTTCCAAAATAAAAGTCCCTAAAAGCGTATGATTCAACTTTTTTCGGCACCAAAGAGTATAGAAGCAAACAGGCGAAACTCCGGTGTTTTTTTGACGACAGCAGCCGCCGCCATTTTGGAGTAGTTATTTATTTTATAAGATTTCATTGTTAAACTCAGGCCATTTCGGTAGAATATGACAATAGAATAAAAATCATTTAGTTTTACTTTTGTACGACGCTTTCTTAGGTGGACGTTTTACTGGCGTCCCGGTAGTCGCTTTCAGTCCAAAATTGCGGAGGCGTACCTTTACTGCTGGTCGCTAATATTACAATGGAATGATCATTTATTTATTTATTTGCACATATATAAAACTGCACAAAATCCAGTCAACGAAAAAAAATAAAATAAATGTGTCAGGAGAGGTCAAGAAGCCACCCCCTTCTGTTTGTTAGCTCACTTTACCTTTTTTATTTTACTTATCTTATCTTATTTACTAATTTTACTAAATGTATCTTACTTAATTGTTATTCTATTAGGCACTGGTGCTAGAAATAGGACTTTTGTTTATTTTATACACGTGTGTTTTATATACTTGAACTTGTTGTAATTTTGTTGTATTTTTGAGCAATCTCTGGCACAAGAATTTCCTTCGGGATTAATAAAGTTATATCTTATCTTATCTTATCTTATCTTATCTTTTTGGTGTTCCATATTTGTACACCACGATATCTGATGGAGTACTGGCCATGTCTTGTTTTGTAAAAAGGCAGGTGAGGATGATCTACCTGTCTAGTATTAATTATGTCCAGGTGAAGATGATTCACCTGTCTGGTATTATGGGAATGAATTGTAGAATGCTGACTGTCACTATCTTGGTCAATATATACTCTTTGGCACCACAGTTAGCTAGCTAGCACTGCTGTAAATTAATAAATGCTGACTCTAAGAAGGCAAAGAATTTAATAACATATATGATATATATATATATATATATTCATCACAATACATCGTGACTTGTCCCTATCGTTTATCAGCAATGTTAGTCTTAATAGTAATAAATAAATAGAGCAAACCAACCGGTATTAGCTGCAGGGCCGGGGCTGCCATTTTAGTGATGTGTCGTCACGAACGAGCCGGTTCAAAGAAGCGGCTCTTTTAAGTGAACGGGAAGTTTTAACCCTCCTGTCCCATCGACCATGCAACTTTTATCTTCCTGGGACAATCTGGTTTGACTGTTTATAAAGCATACGGTATAAATTATCACCCAATTCTGTGTTACACTAACTTTGGCCAAACCACAAGTTTTACATTTTTTTTTTGTAATTTAAGGTTAATAAACCTCATTTTGGTGAAATTTGTTTATTTTAAAAAAGCAGAAATTATGAATTATTTTGACTATAGTTATTGGAGGAACATAATGTTTATGGATTATCACAGATGGGTAGATGTAAAAGTTTAGTTAGAATATTGTTTTGCAGCCATTTAAATGTTTTTTTTTTTTTTTTTAATTATTCTTAATTATTCTGGAAATTATAAGGTTTAGTATAATTAAATTTAATAATTTAAGTGATATATCTGCACACACAGAAGTGAAGTAAAATGAAGAGCCGTTTGGGGGCCGAAACAGCCGACTCTTCTTGGTGAGTCGAGCTAAATGATCTGGCTCCCTAAAAAGAGCCGAAACTCCCATAACAAGGTCACTCCTGAAAGCTGCGTCACAGGCAAAGCTAACGTCTACTGATTAGGGGTCGTGTCTGGAAGGAAGCCCGTAAATTGCGAAATCTGAGTTGAGATCTGCTTAAACTCTCGCGAGACTTGCTGTCTGACGACCTATCCAAACCTTAACTATTCAATATCAATGCTTAACCTTAACAATCTCGCGAGAGTTTCCTCAGTTTGCTGGCTCCCTTCTAGTCACTACTCTGAGTAGGAGACTAACTAGTTAGCTAGTTACAGTAGATCGATTCTTTTGATTATTGGTGATTTATTAATACAGATATTGACTCACAATGAGTTTAGACACTCTCTTCCAACAAATCCTTCAAACTGAACAACAATTAACTGAGCGGACACACAAATTCAAAGAAGGTAGGCTTACTAACTTACATTTCAGCCACCATAATAATAATTAAAGCAAAATCAGATAGTTATAGTTTATAAGATAACATTAGAAGACTAGCTAGTTACAATGCTACCTAGCTAGCCTGCTTAGCAATATAAACAATCAGCCTATCCCAGAGAATAAAGTCATAATATTATAAGAATAAAGTCATAATATTATGAGAATAAAGTCATAATATTATGAGAATAAAGTCATAATATTACGAGAATAAAGTCATAATATTATGAGAATAAAGTCATAATATTATAAGAATAAAGTCATAATATTATGAGAATAAAGTCATAACATTATGAGAATAAAGTCATAATATTACGAGAATAAAGTCATAATATTATGAGAATAAAGTCATAATATTATAAGAATAAAGTCATAATATTATGAGAATAAAGTCATAATATTATAAGAATAAAGTCATAATATTACGAGAATAAAGTCATAATATTATAAGAATAAAGTCATAATATTATAAGAATAAAGTCATAATATTACGAGAATAAAGTCATAATATTACGAGAATAAAGTCATAATATTATGAGAATAAAGTCATAATATTATGAGAATAAAGTCATAATATTATAAGAATAAAGTCATAATATTACGAGAATAAAGTCATAATATTATAAGAATAAAGTCATGATATGAGAATAAAGTCATAATATTATGAGAATAAAGTCATAATATTATAAGAATAAAGTCATAATATAACGAGAATAAAGTCATAATATTATAAGAATAAAGTCATGATATTATGATAATAAAGTCATAATATTACGAGAATAAAGTCATAATATTATGAGAATAAAGTCACAAATTTATGAGAATAAAGTCATGATATTATGAGAATGAAGTCATAATATAACGAGAATAAAGTCATGATATTATGAGAATAAAGTCACAAATTTATGAGAATAAAGTCATAATATTATGATAATAAAGTCATACTATTATGAGAATAACGTCACAAGTTTATTAGAATAAAGTCACAATATTTTGATAATAAAGTCATACTTTTATGAGAAAAAAGTCGTAATATGATAAAGTAGTAATTTTATGTTATTTTCTTTTTTTCTTGTAAAGTTATGACTTTATTCTCGTAATATTACAACTTTTTTTTCTGGTAATATTATGAATTTATTCTGGAAATCTCTGATTTTTTTTACTTCGTCGTACATTTGCATTTTGGTCCTCACTGCATTAGACTTATATATTATATACTTAGACTATAAACCTCCCTCTTTATCCACCCGCATGTCAGTTCATATTATTGTAGGTGCATTTCTTTCTGGTTCAATGCATCTATCTAACATTAGATTACTTAACAGTATTTTGTGAAAGTGCATCACAGTGTTCTTTTGCAGGTTATTAGCTAACTAATCAGTTATGTTTATATTCCAGTCAAAGTAGCCATCATCAGATGTAATGAGAAGATCAAGAGCAACACTGAGAAGAATCAAAAGACCAATGAGGAGCTTGATAGAAAGGTGAGACTACCATACAGTTAGTTTAATTCTCCTTTATTTGTTGCTAATGTGTGTGTTATGATTCATATAGAGGAGCAGTCATGATGCATGGTTTAATGTCTTTTCAGATATGATTTGGGCAGGCTGTAAGTTTTAAGTTATTAGTTGTCTGACACAAAAAGGTGTCTTACAATACACTTAAACACTCACCGTATCTAGAGGCACAGTTCAAGGTCAAACTAACTGATATGCCACCATGTAAATGAGTATTATCTCAGGTTTTTTGCGTAAGGAATAACATCATATGTGCAGTGTTGGTTAATATTTTACTATTTAGTCTGTTGTGTCAGGAGGGAAATATATAACTTCAAAGTTCATTGGATAGGAAAAAACTGAGAGATCATTTGTTTTAGGTTTTAATATTTTAAATATAGCCTATAAAGTTTATTTTGTTCTAAAATATAAAGAGATAAGTAATAACTGCTGTACCTTGAGGCAGCAGTGTACAGTGGTAGTGGCATTGACACATGAGGTAAAGAAGTGCATATTGGCATATTGATGAGCTGATCTGCTTTATGATTTAAAACACTTAATCTCTCCCATTCGTTTCATCAACAGTGCAAACTGCAAGTGCCATGTGCAAAATCAATGACTAATTTCCACCGGATAACATTAGTGAAACCTTTTAGCATGTGTGAGATATGATGTCGAAGGCAGGCTCGTTGACCTCGCAGAAATATCGCTAACTTCTTCCTGTGCTTGTAAGAGCGGACGGCCGATCAAAAGAGCAGATCTTGGTTGCTGAATACAACGCCGTGTCTGTCAGAGTATTATCTGCCTGAGAGGACGCAGGACACTGATACCTTTTCTGACCCCGAGTGGAATATAGAAAGTGTTTACATCAGATACGCAGGGTGTGTTTACAGCACAGCGTGTTTACAGCTGTCATGATGTAACGTCTTACAGTTTATGAGAGCTGTCTTAAGATAATTACAGTGTTTAGGAAACTTGGAAGCTCATTGTGCTCCCTGAAAACGTACCGCGCTCCTCCACCGCCATACAAGAAACAATAAACTCACCTCTTTGACAGCTCCAGTAACAGACTGAAAGCTGTACTGAAAGTCATGCCCGAGGCAGCTTTAAAAAGCGTCCTCCATGAATTTACCCTCCTACATAATTCCCTTTCTTTCGGGGTGTGCCGTATAATCACACAGGATGAAGAGACACAGGGAAAGTGAGATATAAAAGAAATCTTAGACACCCATGTTTTTAAACATTGTCAAAGGAATAAGGGCATTTCTGTTCACCATTATCACCACTAACATCACCTACAGTATTCAGGCATCACTGGCATCTCTCTCACATGTAAAGTATCAGTATGTACATCTGGCTGTCTGTTTCAGGCTCAGCAGTTGTCTGCGATGCGGCTGCAGCATGACCTGATGAAGAAATGTGAAGACCAGATGTTGAAGCAAATTGAGGAGCTGCTCTGCCAGAGGAGCCGACTCAGGGAGCGTCTTGTGGGTTCAAGCCTGAATCAATATTTACATCTCATATCATACTTGTTATGTGTAATATGAATATGTGGTCAGCTTTTAAACTATGTAGACGTATACAAATTGACTCGCACATTTATTTAGAGCAGCTATTCTCACCCACTGGTGTATGAAGATTCATACCGGGGCTTCAGAAGATTCAGAAGGGCCGCAACTGCATCTAAGAAATATTTTTTTTAGAACCAACAAATGTGTCTATTATTTTTTTAAATAATAGTCTATAAAATGTCATTAAGATTTCATCTAAGTTGTATCATTAAAGGGATAGTTGTGGTGTTTTAAAGTGTAGTTGTATGAGGTACTTCTCCATAGTCAGTGTATTACTACAGTGGGTGATGGAGTTTGGAGAAACAGACAGGAGTACCAGCACGGGAGCAAAGCAATGTGCTGCTGTGGACGGATTTTAGACACCTAAAAAACTCAATATCAGTTTAAGAGTACGCTATATTTACAATATTTTCACAGCTTTACGTCGCCGTCAGACTGCCCTTTCTGACGGGGAAATGAAGCCGTTGTATCCATCTATGCTCTTGACAAAGCAACCAGACTCCATTGAAAGAAACACTAATTTTACCTCGCAGGACACGGGCGTTGTTCCGGTCGTTTGTTCCCGTTGTTACGGGTTTTTTCAATCCTAACCCTAACAACTGGAATCAGTTTAAGAATATATTTAGTGCTATATTTAGAACATTTTTGTCTGTTTACCTTGCCGTCAGAGAGCTATACAGTCGATGTTTCCGACGGGGAACTAAAGCCGTTGTATAAAATAGCTAAAATATGTTTTGCTGCTGCTCCCGTCCACAGCAGTACATTGCTTTGCTCCTGTGCCGGTACTGTCTGTTTCTCCAAACTGGTGGCGTGCTAACTGCCATCTACTGTAGGTAATACACTGACTGGAGAAGTACCTCATACAACCCCACTTTAAAACACCCCAGCTATCCCTTTAACATGACCAATAGTAACAGTAGTAGAGATAGTAGCAAGCAGCTGTATTCTTATCATTGTTGGACACATTTCCCATGATGTTGTCTTTTCATACCAGGCCAAGATAAAGTGGGAGTCTAAAGAAGAAGAGGGAAACTTCCTTCAAGAGATCTCCAGATTCAACAGTGACTTCAGTCTTCGAGGGAACAGAGACGTAGTGTTCGAGAGCCAAACACACACTGAGATGCTGGACCTGGAGAGGGAGGTGGAAGCATTGAACAAAGGTCGTAAAACACTGCCAATTATACTGTTGTCACAGTAGACAGATGTTTTATACTGAAATGCAGATGTGGAGCTGACTGCTCATTTCAAAACTATTATTTTATTCTTGGTGTATTATATAGTATAAGTAGATGAATCGTGAGTAGATGGATTATTGCTGACAGTGAAGAAGTAGTCATGATCTCAGGAAGAATGTGGTTTAAATTTATAGATGGCGTTTGGAGAATGAACAGTAATTACATTCATTACTGAGAAAAGTGAAAATATAATAGTTGTTTTGTTTATTAATGCAAGGATGTTGTATGGATCACAGGATAAGAGAAGCTGGAAGAGTTTATCGTGATGGAAAAGAAGACAAAAATCGAACAAAAATTATTTTAAAAATCTGGACTCTAAGGCTAAAAAGGCGAGGTAAAGCGGTGTAAATATTCTAAATATAGCGTACACTTAAACTGATATTGATTTCTTTTTAGGTGTCTAAAATCTGTTTTACTGCCGCTTTACCTTGCCTCTTTCTGGCGGGGAGCTGAAGCCGTTATATCGCTCTGTTCAAAGCCACCAGACTCCATTTACAAAAACAATAATTTTACTTCTCAGAACACAGAGTATACATACAACCCCAATTAAAAAATCTGAACTAACCCTTTCAGTTATTTCCAAACTCAGCTAATGTTAACTCAGCTAGTGCTAGCGTTCACATTATTCATAACCTTATTGATTAACTTACTGTAGAAACCTACGTCACTGCTCCATTTCAGAAAAATTGAAAAGAACGCAGGTGGACCCACCCTTTAATTTAATAACGATAATAAACTTTATTTATAGAGCAATTTTCCAAAACAATATCATGCAAGTGTTTATCATAAAACAATAAGAAATAGCCCTATTTAAAAACAATAATTAAAACAAGTAGTACAGTCATAAAACATAATAAAAAAACTTGACAATTAACATTAAGACTACAAAACAAATGGCGGAGAAGGTAAAATAGAAGGATCACAGGAAGGTTATACTATAAAAGTGTGTTTTAAGAAGTCTTAAATGAATGTTATGTTCAACAAATATTGTGTAGTGATTATTTGTACAGAAGTTGCAGTTTATAGAAGTATGATATACCATATTTTTCAAAAGCCTATAGCAACTTTTAATGACAAGTTATACTTTAATGTGGTTTGAAGTGTTTTCACTAGTTGTACAGGATTGAGGGTAAAGCCGCCCACATCACCAATGAGAAACAGTGTCTTCACATTATGTGTTATATCTGGGCTCAAGGGAACAGCTGATTGTTTCTGCAGTTAAAGTGAATTTAAGAAAATGCCCACATTGCATTCTCTTGGAACTAAAACAAAGTTTTTTTCCTTGAGAGGTATAATTTAATGTAAAGTTCGGCCCTCCTGGTGTTTTTTTTACTTTAAGTAGTATTCGTCTTTTCTCCCTTTTCCTCACCAGAGATGGATCTGATGAGCTCCAGGAACGGTCACATGAGCTCCATGCAGGAGGAGAAGAGAGCGCTGCAGCTCAACCTGCAGGGCCTGGATGACGTCCAGAGAGGTGAATAACAAACCTTCGTTTGATGTTAGATGATGTATCCTCCTTTAAACTGTACACTCTTCACACCACCAACTGACTGCTGACAGCTTTCTTGTTCTGACTGCAACTCTTCCAACACAGGTTGTAACGGGCCGAGTTTTAAAGCTTCATATGAAACCAGCAAACCTAAGGAATCCATTGGTACCAACCAGGTCATACTAGCTTGTCAGGAAGAACACTAAATAACGCTACGAAGTTGTGCGAGGAAAAACTAGCATGGCCAATTTTTGAAACTTGACCTCACTGTATAAAATGACATGTGGTGACCTCTAGGATAATCACAGCCTCATGAAACTTTACAGCCACAAACTAGAGACCTAGAGCATTCAGAGGATGGATGGATCAAACTAGAGACCTAGAGCATTCAGAGGATGGATGGCTTTCCTAGCTAGATTGACAATAAGGGGGTTTCTGAGCAGCTAACACAACAGAAGTGCTCGCCATCCAAAAAATGCAATTCTTCTGCAGAAATCTCCAAATGTCAAAAGTTTTTGATATCAAATCACAGCATTGCTTTTTCTATGGTGTTCCTCAAGGTCTTTGTGTGTTAATGTGGTATTTTTGAGGGATTATTGATCATTTTTATGAATTCTCCAAAGGTAAAAAATAGTTAAATTTAGCACCAAATTTGTGTAACAAATGGTATCAACCCAAAATTGCCGCAACTTATGAGACAAAACAGAGCATGGGGATGATCATCATATACTTCTATCATAATCTTCTAAGCCTTATACACTTTCATTAACGACCAGAACAACTTGACACACAGTGTTGAACTACACCTCAAATTAATCTTCAGGTTCCCAGCTTTCAGATGCTGTACACCACTTCTATGTGACATCTACTGTTGACTGTTTAACTCTGAACATCCCCTGTCCCCCACCACTACCCGTCTTTGTTTGTTTCATTCACACTGCCATATATATACATATCAGACCATCAGTTTTTATTCTGTTTGACAGAAATCAAAGTTAGAAAAAAGAGAAATCTAACTGCAGCAAAGTCAGCTGTAGTTTGAAAATCCAGCCACGCTGCTGAAGCAGTTTTACAGTATCTTGAGCCCAGATGTTGAACATAAAGCTTCTGGCTTCAGGTTGGAAGGCAGTTCACAGGTTCACAGATGATTTGCATTTTTCCTTTCTCTTTTTTTTTTTTAATCTGTGTTATTAAATGTGCTTTTTACTCACACTTGTGCATCCTCAGCTGGAAGCTATCCAGTACAAATACAGGTTTAAGCGTGTTTGGAATGAAAATAGCACTGCATTAAACATTTCACGCTACATCGCTGTGGATGTGTTGCTACAGGTACAAAATACTATCCAGGTAGTCCAGTTTGTAGTTATTGATCCATGATAAGAGCAACTCCTTTTGTGAGATTGAGAGGTCAAGTGCTTTACAGTCAGAACATTATGTTGTAGGTGGCTGTGCTATATAATCCAAAACGTTGTCTCAGCCACCTCAGCAGATGTTTTAACAGTGCACCTGTGTCTGGAAACTCATGCCGTGTGTGATTTATTATTCTTGACTGCAGACCTGGATCAGCAGCTGAGCGAGGCTGAAGCGACGACAGAATCTCTGAGAGCGGAGAGCCTGTTTGTCAGTCAGAAACCTCTCACCGACAGCACCTGTCTGAGGTGAGTGTCATGAATGCTGACAGACTTGGACACACAGACACAGAGTACAGTAGCTGATTTACAATTACGTCACAGAAAATAATCCTTATGAGACACAAAAGAGGGAAAACGCTGCAGGGAAATAAAAGCAAATACAAACACAAAGGAGCAAAAACAGAACAAAACAAAATGTAAAGCTATTTAGCAGCTCATAAAAATGTTAATTGGCAGAGGCTTCCTCGGAGCGTCCTGATATTTTAAATATTCCTGGCTCAGCAGCTGTGATGTTTAATTAGCTGGGCGGTTTCTGTCCTGCGAGGCCTGTCAGTAGGTTTGGTGTACAAAAGTTCAACCTCTCCTCTCCAGGGCTCCGTTGTTTTCTTTAGTATTAAAAAGAAATCATCTCAGTAGTCGCACTAATAGCCGCAGTCAGGAAAGAAGAGGATCACAGTGGTAACAACATGGTGCTTACATTAGATGGAAGGTTTTA
Organism: Sebastes fasciatus; assembly: GCF_043250625.1. NCBI lineage: Eukaryota > Metazoa > Chordata > Actinopteri > Perciformes > Sebastidae > Sebastes > Sebastes fasciatus. Next base: position 32,081,695 of record NC_133803.1, read on the forward strand.
CTTCTGAAGAGCAGAACTGGATGATACTGTGAGAAATGCTGAATGAGCTCCCGTCTTTATTTCTCTCTCTCTGTATGCTGCTGGCTGGAGTCCAAATCTACAAGTGTAAATAACAGAGCATTAAGAGCGTTTGGCTTAATTAAGGCTTTGATCTGCAGCGTATTTCATTCAGTCAACAAGTGGGAAAAAAACAGAAACTGAGGCTAATGTGATTGGTGCAGGGAGGTGTGTAAGGGAAATGAATGAGGGGCGGAGAATTAAGCTTTTATACTGAATGCTTATCCAGCAACTTACCAAAGAAATGCACTTTGATTTTCTCCAGTTAAAACGTGATGTATGATTAAAAAAAACAAACATTTTTATTTGTAAAGGAAGCATATGGAGCATACTTTTACCTCAGTCGAGAGATATTTACAATATTTGATAGAATACATATACATATATATATACATATACGTATATATATATACATATATGTATATATATATATACAGTATAGTAGTACTGTATATATGTATTAAATATACAGTTTGTGGAATTTCTATATACAATAATTACGAGATTAAAGTCGTACATTTCCGAGAAAAACTCACAAAATTGCAAAATTATAAAGTTGTAAATTTACAAGAAGAAAATTACAAATTTGCGATATAAAGTCGTAAATTTACGATTAAAAAAGTCACAAATTTGTGAGATTATAAAGTCATCACTCATGTAATTAATCACGTTATCACAATGTTAAACAGTGGTTTATGTGGGGTGATGAGGTTGATCCAACCTCGCAAATTGAAGCAATGTGGTTTCTCGTAAATTTATGACCATATGATTTGCAAATTTGTTTGTTTTTTTTCTCCTAAATTTGCCACTTTAATCTCAGAGAATATCTGAGTTTTTATTTCGTAAATTTATGACATCATAATCTTGCAAATTTGTTCGTTTTTTCTCATTTAATCTTAGAGAATATCCGACTATTTTTTTCTTGTAAAGTTACAACTTTAATCTTGGAAATGTTGTGTTTTAATCACGGTGGTGTAGAGCGCTGTTTGTCTGGGTTGTGTAACTCTGAAAACCATCATAGACCATTGCATAACTCTCATCATTTACTCACCAAACCTTTCTGTGACCCCCCGTGCCCTGTATGGACTAATTTATTCAGATCTTTCCTTACCCATCGGTGTGAAAAAGAGCAGCTTGCAGCATCTTTTTTTTTCTAAAACAGTAATGAGCATTTGGTCAATTAAAACTAGTTCCTCATATAGCACTAAATCTACACATATCAAAGGAGCAGACCTTTGACAGTGAGTGGGAGAATAAGTACAAATTGTTGATTTACATGTAGGAATGAAGCTTGATAAAATTACACTCCACTAAAACTCCCACATTCCTTATCTCTTTAGATTCAAAACATAGAAGAATGGACGCAAATGTGTCTGCTCATCACAGCAGAATATTAAGTAGTTGTAGAATATGAATTGAGGACCTCCTCTATTGAAGCGTTCATGGTACTGTAGGTGAGCGCCGGTCCACCGCGTTTCTCCACAAAGAGACTTCCTTTATTTAATTAAAGACTGGAGATCAATAGAGTTCCAGGAAGGAAAGAAGGACGGGTCGCTGTTATTGCTGATGCCACTACTTTGGATAATGTCTTCAATACAATACTATGGATGTGAAGTGATTAAGAAATCCACAAACTTATCTAGATGGTGAGCTTTACTTTCAGCTTTTACTCCCCCTGTATTTAATGAAAGGTGTCCGGCCTCTCTTAGGACGAGGTACCAAACAGGCTTTGCCTTCACTTCCGCCCGTTTGTTTTGCTCCTCCTTATTTATTGTTCTCTTTCCTTCCTGTTCCCCTCCTTCCTCCCAGCATTGCCTTAAATCCTGCATGTGTGTAGCATGTCCTGTTCATCCATCAGCCTCATTAAACATACCGGGTCCTTCATTACCATCAGCCTTATTAGCCTCAGGAAGTGCTGAGGACGTGGCTTTTGGAGGAGAGAAACCTCCTCTCAGTCATTCTTATGATCATCCATTCTGAGCTGAAACCATCAATCCTGTCTTCAGCCACCGCAGCGTCCTCCGTAAAACACATATTTAACTCCCCGCGTATTGATTGTTGGAAATTGAGCGCGTGTCAATTTGAATGAGTGCTACAGTCACTCAAAAAGTGTTCAGTGTGCAAAACAGGGGCGGCTGCTCGTTCACTGTCGCACCGTCGAATAGAAAGATACCTGCAGTCGACGTGCTCCGGATGATTGAGGTGTTGTGTGTATTTTTTGATGTGTCGGATTTTCTCCATTGATATATTACTGCTACATTATTTGTGAAGGCTCATTTGAAGATGTCGTTACGCTGCAGAAATCTGATATTAAACTGCAGAAACCGCCGATATCCAAAATGCCATCCTGAGCGTCTCTGACCGTCTGAACACCAGTATACGCTCGCCTTAACAATCAGATTTGTGAGTTCCAGAGAGAAGTGTAAAGTTTAAAACACTGTTGTTGCTTCTTCTCAGACTGTGAAAACGCAATTTTAGCTCAGTTTGTTTTATTGTTTCATTAACTTCCAATAAAGGAAAGATGGAGGCAGCTCGCCTCAGATTAGATCCTTCAAACACCTGCCATAACGCTTAAATCACAGCCAAGGCATCCAGTAAGTCCAGTGCTTCTTCCAGAGCCAAACCGAACTGAGTAATACGATTTCATGTATGTTTATGAAATTACAGTGTGAAATATTTACTTTGCTACCATAAGAGTGTTTTTAAAGAAGTGGATTGTTTTAGTCTGCTGTGGTGTCGCCATAAAGTTCATATATCTTCTTACTTCTACGTGTGTTTTGGAACTCGTTTTTATGGCACTGTTGTCTGATACTGAATATAAATGAGCTGTTTATTAAAGATGAAACAGAGTCAAGTTTTATATTTAAAATACATCATTATTACTAGATATTCTGAAGGAGGGATTGTTGCTGAAGTACTGACTGAATGTGGTAAAACTGTTGACAGAGATAATAACTTTTCTTCTTCTTTCTTGTCTAAAAAGTAAAGTATAATAATTAGGGATGGACCGATTAATCGGCTGATATTCGCCTTGTTGACTCCCCAGGGGCGTTCTGCTGCTACTAGTCCTCTAGTTAATCGATCGCGGATGGCGTCTTTTTCTTGGAAGGATTTTAATGAAAAAGAGAGACAAATGCTAAAATGGGTCACCAAATATACTTGGGCTTTGTTGATAAATCGGCGTCCCTCTCAAGTAAAGTCTTTATGTGAGAAACACTGCTCATTTTTCTAATCACTTTTACATTTAATTTGTGTTTCACAAAACTAATATTTTTGTTGGGCTCTGAAAAAAAGGCTTTAGTTATTAAGAAAAAAATATATATATATATTTTTCATGTGAAAGAAGGTTATATTAAAGGTTGTTTAATTAATTTGTATGATTGAATTTGTGCTTTTCAAAGACAGTGTAATGAAATGCTGGGACAGGGTCTTTGTTTCCCCGGCACAAAAGGGGAATAAATAACAGCAACAACATTGATCGTTTCGGTGCATCCCTAATAATAATAATAATAATGATGCTTTTAAAGCACATTTGTTTTTGCTTTGTCTGCAGTAGCTGTTCTTAGAAACAAAAAAGGGTGTTACAGAAGTCACAGCCAGTAACTGCAATGTAAAACATTAGAGTTAACCAGGTGGTCATATTTAAATGGACCAAGGACAGTCATTATAACAGACCTGGATTCCTCATCAGTTAATGTAGACGCATTGCAATCATTTCAGTTGTAACCACAGTAAACTAGGCAGCGCTGATCAAATATGAATCAATATTCTGTTACGTTAAAGGGACTATTTGTAATTTTCAGAAATGCTTGTTAACAGTGACACATGTGGCCGTGAAATCAACGAAAGTCAGCGTCGGGCTCGCGCTTGCTCGCTCTACATAGACATGAACGAGCATCGCTGAAAACAGTGAGGCGACACACGTCAGCTAAAACCACAATATCACTCTATATTTCAGCTGCTTGGCAGTAATGTTAGCTGACCAGACGAAGGTCTCTCCATGAATCACTGCTGATACTGTGTTTGCTTCTCCTGCCTCAGCGCAGGCTTCAGCAGCGGGGCTTCGCAGCGAGAAACTCGTCTCCCTCCGCCCGCAGCTGGAGAGAGCACGGAGATACAGGCACCCGGTCGGTAACAAGACGATAACGTTTCTCTCTGCAGAGTCCCGTCACTCAAACCTCTGTTTGTCTAGTGAAGCTGCAGCATTTATTTCTGCACAAACGTCCACTGTACATTCACTAGATATTCTCAGAGCTAAACTAACTCTTCTGCAGTGTGGAGTGAGCGCGCGTTCACGTCTAGAGGTGGAGTGAGTACGCGAGAACGCGCGCGCTGTCTGAGTGAAGGCGAGCAGGCAGAGGACACAGAGGGACGCCGGCCACACGCATATGCGAGCGTGCATATTCGAGCGCGCATGTGTCATGGTGCATTTATACGCTTAAAAAGTAACAAACAGTCCCTTTAATGCCTATTTCTCTCCTCTAATGTTGTCAGAAACATCTTGTATTGTACTGAAGGAAGAAGTCTAGTTTTCTCTCGGAACACTTACAATTTTGCCCATTGATGCCAAAACCATTCTGCCGACTGCAGGTTTAATAGTAAGGGGTTCGGTGTAGACCAGAGAGGGCTAATCTGGTTATTTCTAAGACTTGTGATATATTGTATTATGCATCCTTCTGTGTCACTATCAGCATGAATAGCAATTCAGTTTCATTTGGTTTTGTTTATTTTCTTAGTGAACACAATAGCAAGGCAACAGTGTAGTGATGCAAACACAAGACATCAATAGGTTTAAACTCAATACGTAGAACCAAAAAGTGCTGAAGCATCTCTTTACAAGTTGCCCCCTTTCATGAGTTTTTACTTTCTCAGCTCCTTCAGTTACTGACGTGAGTTTCATTTGTTTACCAGGCTGAGGAAGGAGCTGGAGATGCACAAAGAAGGAGAGCTCGAGCTTCTGCGAGAGGCGCTCAGCTCAGAAATACGCTTCCTGAAGTCGGTACGTTGTACGCTGTGTTGTGAACGAGGCTTTTTATTCAGGCTCATAAAAACTGTTTTATATAGTTGTTCATCTCCTACCAGAAATATCTTTCAAATCCAGCTCTGGTGTAGCACATCGTGATTCAATTTTTTTAAAATGTTACCATGAAAAAGGAAGTTCAAAAGTCATTCATTCATCCTCATTCTTCAGGGGGTTCTTTGTAGGCGTTCATTTATATTTCTTCTTTTTTCTATTAGCAGAAGCTGGACAGCAGCCAGGGGAGTGAGCAGGCACAATGATGATACAGGAACACAGGTTATATTGGTTCACTGATTGTCTCTCTGTTAATAAAACCAACATGAATAGACGGGAGAGAAAGAAAAGAAAGAAGGAACAAGCAGAGCGAGGTAATTGAACAGCGTGTTATTTAATATTTACTTTGAAAGTTACATGAAAAGAACAAATTCCACTCAGTGAGTCACCTCCGTCAGCACAAAAACTGTCTTTACTGTTGACATTTATGCACCCTGTGGAAAACAGAACACACAGATACAATACTAAAATTGATTAAAAAGATAATGAAACATTTTTGTTTCTTGTTACCTCTTTCAGGCCAAAAAAATATAACGTGCAGGGCTGTTTCTGCCTTCAACTAGATGCCCTTTAATGACAAATACTGCTTTTTACATTTGATTTATTTGCACAAGACTAACAACTAAACACAAACGCCTGCATAGTGAACAGAATAATGTGTGTTTCATTGGTGGCAAATAAAGGAGGCATTCAAAACAGTGAGTATATGCTGCCCTCTAGTGTACAAAGGGTAGCATTGCTATAATAGGGATTCATACTTCATACTGATTTAGAATATGTAAATATTGATGTTAAATAAATTCAATAATGCATGAGAGTTGAAGGCAAATAATATGTTCATTTATGGTTAATTTAAATTTTTAATTTAGGACAATTTAAAAAAATTCAATTAAATAAAAGCCAACACTAAATATCACTGTTGAAGGGAATCGTCTGACTGGAGAAATTAACACTATAGATGGCCAAAAAAGTATGATTTGAGTTTATTTGATTTATATTAGGGCTGTCAATCGATTAAAACAGTTAATCGCAATTAATCACACATTTTTTATCTGTTCAAAATGTACCTTAAAGGGAGATTTGTCAAGTATTTAATACTCTTATCAACATGGGAGTGGACAAATATGCTGCTTTATGCAAATGTATGTATTTATTCATTATTGTAAATCAATCAACAACACAAAACAATGACAGATATTGTCCAGAAACCCTCACAGGTACTGCATTTAGCATAAAACAATATGCTTAAATCATAACATGGCAAACTGCAGCCCAACAGGCAACAACAGCTGTCAGTGTGTCAGTGTGCTGACTTGACTATGACTTGCCCCAAACTGCATGTGATTATCATAAAGTGGGCATGTCTGTAAAGGGGAGACTCGTGGGTACCCATAGAACCCATTTACATTCACATATCTGGAGGTCAGAGGTCAAGGGACCTCTTTGAAAATGGCCATGCCAGTTTTTCATCGCCAAAATTTAGTGCAAGTTTGGAGCGTTATTTAACCTCCTTCATGACAAGCTAGTATGACATGGTTGGTACCAATGGATTCTTTAGGTTTTGTAGTTTCATATGATACCAGTATCTTCACTCTAGCTTCAAAACTGACAGCCCTAGTTTATATGTATAGAGGACACACACAAAAGAATCCACGGGATAAACACTTATTTCCAACAAGGTCCCTAATGTCATAGAAAACAAGACAGACAATCACACATTACACGCACAGAATCCCTAAAATAATAATAATAATAATAATAATAAAAAGAACAAGGACATCCTACTAATGAAAAACAACAGAAATGAACTTCAAAACCCTGTCCTCGTATTTTTCTTTATGTGTCCTAAAAGCATTCACAAATCCAATAAGCACGAGAATAAAAGCACTCAAAGCATTCACAATAAATACAATAAAACATACAGGGCACCCAGGACCTGCTTTATGTGATTCTTGAACATGTCAATCAAACTTAGAAGCACACTATTGTCAAAAATAGAATTGCATGTTGTAGCATTAAAACGTTCCTTCATTGCCCCAAACCAACAGTAAACACAGTTTTGTGGAGTTATAGGGACGGTTAGGATGCTAAAAGATGTAGAGTATGGAGAAATGAAGGCTTCACTACTCACTCTTATTCTGGTGAAATGTGAGTCAGATACCAGCAAGAAACATTACAGCAAAAGAGCATTTGTTTTTATCTGTTGCCACCTAGAGGGAGATGTGTGACACTACAGTTCACCACTGTTAATCCAGACAGTTATGTGATGATTGGACGGTGTGTCGAGGTCCTTTTCTCTCTGATTAGAGTGATTCCTAATAGGATGATGTGGAAGGGCAACAGCTTCCTAATGAGATCCTGCAGTCTCATTCTGACCTCTTAACCTTGACCTCGGTGAGCTCCGTCTGGATGTGTTAGCAGAGACTGAGGGCAGACAGAACAGCAGACCGTTTGGCGGAGTGGTTAACCTCCTTTTAACCGCTGCTCTCCTCCAGATCTCTCCATCAAGCACGTAAATAATGAGTGACTATTATTATTAGAAACATGTCAGACGGAAAGCTGGGAAGACGCCATTCACACAGTTGCAGGTGTATTCATCCTTTTGTTAATGTAAATGCAGCTATTTATCTGCAGAGAAGCATCACCTTTAACCCAGAGTGTTTCTGTTTATACTTCAGTGGATGCTGAGGTGATAAAGCTGCGTTTGTCTTGTTTGGATTCACCTCATTTCCCACCAAAGACAGGCCTATAATTTACTTGTTGTCAGCTAAAGTGCATTCATGTTGCTTAAGAATTGTGTTCCTTTAACTTTAAAATGTATTTTCATTAAAGGAGAGGTCAGAATATTGGGTCTCATTTTTTAAATTGAACACTTCCTGTTGTCAATGTCCTAAAATAGCCAGAGGGGACAGAGGCTGCTTTACATTTACCTCGGGAGTCGGAGCTGGGAATGACGTCACACCCGAGTCGACATTCCAGAACAACAAGTCGGAAAAGTTAATGAGGTTAGCTCCAGCCAGGTTAGCTATTTATTTAGCAATACCAGTTGATTACAACACATTATGCCGGTATTTTGCACACCCACAGATAGAAGTTGGACAGTACTGTGTGTACGACTGATTTAATGAGACACAAATAAGACATAAGTGCTATAAACAGTATATTACTGTATATTCAAATGGAACGCAGACAGAGGCTGTGAAATGCTTTACTAATATACTAAGTATGACGTAAAATTGAGGATGTAGTGCGATCCAACTGCACAGTCTGTGGATTTTGTGTACGTGAGAGATGATGTTTATGAGATTAGCAAGAATTCCTAAGTATAAAACGTGAGCTTACTGGACTAAAACGCCTCATAATGCACTGCTGCGGCTCTTCAGACCGTCCGATGGTGGACTGCGAGGCAGAAAACATAGTTCACACTAAAATATTTAATAACTTTAGTTTGCCATTGATTTAGATAACAACATGGCCTTTCCTCTGGCGCCACCTTCAGACCAAACTTTATATTTTTTCCCCCATTAGTTGTGAAGGTATAGCAAACATCCACCCAACAATAGTTGTTGTTTTCTGGTGTGCGAGGACTCACAGAGCTGTAAACACGGCTGTAGCATGCAGTAAAAAGTGGCTGAATCAGCAGATAACAGTCAGAAGTAGACACTGCTAAAAATGCACCGCTCCCTTTACTGAAAAATGATAAATTGCATGTTACAACACTTAATTGAATGTGCACAAATGATAACAAGGGAAGTCAGTTCATAACATTTTTTACTTCTTGCAAAGCTTTATTTCTAAGTGCAACTTTGAGAAACTTTCACACCACAACATTCATGACATGGTAGATTTCTTCTACGTCACGGTCATCCACATACGAGACAGGCGTACTCTGGGTCTCCCTGTACGCCGGCAAGCTTCAGCTCAGCGGTAAAAACGTTGATGACGCTGCTCTGCAGCTGGGCGCTGCTCTTGGTTGTCAGGCAGTTCTGGTCTTTAGGAAAATACGCCGTATTTATTCCTGCAACAGGAAATGATTCTTCTGGAAACAGAGAGGAGGAAAGTTGAGGTCAACTTCAGTGCCACTGTATAAAATATAATGTGAGTTTCCTTGTACAGACAGTTTAAGACATAAAAAAGTAATAAAACATAACTGCACTGAAGGAATCAAAAGTGCATTTGAATCTTTCTAAATGTGTTCCTGCTTTGAACTTTAAAAGTTGTTAAATGCATCTTTAAGTTAGTTAAAGGAACAGAGAGTAGCATATTCGGAACTATGTTTTCATTCAACGGTTCACATGATATCTTACGAAAACGTATTCCTCATTTTTTGTGCGTTTTCCTACGAATGTCCGTCAACACGTGTCAATTTCTGCTCCAGTTTTTTCAAAATAAACTTCCGTCTTAACAGGAAAGTACTTGGTTAGGTTCAGGAAAAGATGGCAGTTTGGGTTAGAATATTTATGGAAGTGGCGTTATTAAAAAACGGAAGTTCTTATATATATATATATCTATATATATATAGATATATATCTATATATATATGAATTACGGTGCATTACTTTTCGTAGGTATAGCTACGAACAGTTTATGAGAACAGCCCGTTTCATTAGTGTATAATCACCTGAAAATAAGAATGGTTGTGTTTTCGTTAGTTTAGACTGAGCCCTTTGTATCTACATAGGGAGCGGGTCCTCTTCACGGACTCCGCCATGTTTCTACAGTAGCCCAGAACGGACAAACCAAACTCTGGCTCTAGAGAGAGACTTTCATTACGTTACTGAACACCGTTACCCTGGTTTTACACTGAGCGCCTCACGTTACCTCAGTCTTGTAAAGGGAGGAGTGAGCGGAGGGGTACTCTGTTGGTTGCAATCTGCAACCACACCACTAGATGCCACTAAATCCTACACACTGTCCCTTTAATAAAACACAGCCTCACTGTTGCACACAGCCAGCCTGTTTCCTCCGACGTACTGCGAGTGCCATCTGTATCCGGTCTCCCTGCTGCATTCATTATAAAAACCACTCCTCCTCATGAAAGCAAAATCATAACCCTGTGAAAGAAGACTCAAATTAGTCATACTTTTTTGAATTTCCAGGCTGATGAACTATCCAGAAAATGTGCCCGTACTTATTACAACATGTTTGTTATTAATATATGTAAAACCGTATGTACCACTTACATTGTTGCACAGAGGTTTGCAGTAGCGCTTGTTGAAAACTGAGACACATGCCAGCCCTCCGTTTTCGGGAACTTCAGCTTCGGGGCAACTCTTTGGATCAGCACCTTTGCATTCTGTAAATCAATGATTATTTAATAAATGAGGAATATAAAACCTGAACCTGTTAGATTTCCATTTTGAGTGTAAATACTGTTTCTATTCTCATCTACAGCCCTTTGTTCATCCTTCAGGCCTAAAAGTCTTTAAGGTATGGTCGCACATGCGCAAGTATTCACCTCTTGTTCACTTCCATTCTATGTGAGCTAGAGGGCAAAAAAAAAAACATTCACTTCCGGTTGCGAAGCAAATTCACATCTTCGGATTTTTGTTGAGTTCAACTTTGGTGAACTTTCAGGTGAATATTGCATCAGCAGGCGATGGTCACTTGCCTGCATTTGCGCATGTTTGACCGTACCTTTACACACTGGGGGTTTTATTTTCATGCAATTTCAAACTGTTGTTTTTGTCACGAGTACTTTCACACAGATCGCAAATATTACGTGGTGAAAAAGTGACGTAACTTTTTTCCGGAACAAAGTAGATTTTTTCTGAGCTTTTGTTTTCGCACCGCCAATAAAGCCATCAACCAATCACGTTCTGCAGAACGAGCTGAGTTGCGCCTATATTATTGAAAGAACAAAACGGAGGCTCCGTAGTCCAAACCAGGACGGCAAACTTTACTACTCCTTTCAACATAGAAATAACGAGAAATTAACAGAAACCACAAAGATAGAATACAAATTGATAAAATATAGTTTGTTAAGATTAAGAAAATGTTAATTGTATTATTCCTCACCCCCAAACCCTTAATTATAACATTAAACTAATGTTAATCTACTATTAAACTGGTCGTCCAGATGTCTCCGTCTCGTCCTCCTACCCTTCAGCTGCTGTCTGTGCAGAGTATCAGTCAGGTTCTTCATGGTCAGCAGTAGAGTAGCCGTCTCCTGTGAGCTCCATGCAGACGGCAGCTTGTCACCACACTCTACCGCCTCCTGTTGGTTAACATCACACACAACACTTTTTTTCTTCCTCTGACAATGTGGAAAGCAAATCGCAAATTAAAAATACATTACACACTGGGTTAAAGACTCTTTTTTTTTTTTTCGATAAACACAATGTGACCTACATGTACGCTGAAAAAATTAACTTGTAAGAAATACTTGATAAAATCCTCGTAACAATTTGCACTAGCACTTAAGTAAATTTTACTGCTGTAATATCAAGTACAACTAACTAAATTACCACTAAATGTAACATTTGTGAAGATATCGAGTACATTTGACTTAATTATAGTTAAGTTATAAGTTCTATTTATTTTAAATAATTATTAAGTAAAGTTTATTTATTTTATTTCTTTTTTTTCAGATAGGAAGTACATTTTACTCAATCATAGTTAAGTTATGTTTATTTTCACTACTTATTAAGTAAAGTTTATTTAGATTTTTTTTCAAATAGGAAAATCCCTGTCATCAAAATATTAAGTAAGTCTGCGATATCTATCGTTATGTAGTAAATAAGTAGATTATATTATATTTTTTTCTGTTTGACATTGTCAATTACTTACTCACTATAATTATGTAAATGTTACTCATTTTCTTTTGATAAATGTTATCAAATTAATGTAATAATTTTCTCTGTGCATGTTAGAGCTTTCTCTGGCAGGACCAATATTAATTTTTTTACCTTGAGATGCTCCAGGATCTGAGCTTGAGAGCTGCAATTCTGAGTTAAAGTTTCATCTTGAGCTGCAGACGAGGATAAGGCTGCAAACACAGACACACACTGTATATTATATAATATCCAACTCGTACTCTGTCTCTCTCAAATGACCTACACATTCCAGACAAACATATAAAACTGTGAGATTACCTGCTAGTGAGCAAAGCCATATCAGTGTTCCCTGTAACGCCATGGCTACTGAATTTGTCTTTTTCTGACCCAGAAGTGAGGGCAGAACGTTCGGACCGGTGCATTTGTTGACTGTGGGAGCAAAGTTTACAGAATTGGCCAATATTGTGATGCCAAGATCTGAGTCACTGGATTCCCAACATTTCACAAACCTCCGTGGCGTAACATGATCTTTGTGCACAGGTGCATATATGTTTTTTGCAACTCATGTACAAATTACGATATTTCCACAAGTTGTTGTTCTGATTTCCTGTAATAATGAATCATTTCTTCCAGTATGTTATGTCCCTGCCGTGTGCTGATGGGGGAGCTGGTAGTACACGTTGACTGAAAGCCTTTGTACTGTTTGTCTTCACTACTACTTCTTAGTTGCGATCCCATTATGGAGCCAAATGTCGGTCTGAAATCTACACACAGAGATCCAGAAGCCCATCAGACACACAGTGACTCAGTAAGTTATGCCACGAAGGATGACTGTGTAAATAATTCACTGTGGATGTTATTCATTATGGATGTCTGACGATCTGGCAGCACATGAATTATTGAAACTCTTAGGAAGAGTGTTTGAGCTCATTAACGCAGAGAATTGCCTTTTTATGTTTGATTTGAGGAACAAAGATTAGTCCTCCAAATGGACCTTGAAAGCTGCCATTATCTTGCCAACGTGTCCTCTCACATGCTTAAATGCCCTTTTTGTCTGGAAGTCTTTTCTTGTGAGCAAAGAAATAATAGAAAGTAAAATTTTCCTTAATGTCGTAATGATATAGAAAATTCACAACTGATTGAATAATTATTGAGTTCATAAATAAAGAATAATTAGAGCTGCAAACAGCGATGAACAGACCCTCGCACCTTTGTGCACATCAGGGGTACTGGCGGGACGCCGCTTGATGTGGCCGTGCACTTCTGTGACCATCGGACACTGTATTCACAAGTTAGGCATTATTTCCTGCGTGGACTGCGTGGTGCTGGAAAGGGTGTAGTGCAAATTTTGTACCACTTCCTGTGTCGACTATGTGGCGCATGCTAAACATGCATTATGTTGCTCATTATCAAGTGTATATCACACAATGTATGACCCATAACGCTGACTTCCTGTTGCCAGTTGGTGGCGCTATGACTATGAGTCAATATTGCCATGTAGATTTCCTCGGGCCTGAACTGCTATGAAGTAGGTCAGGTTTGGGGCAGATTTGACCAAGTAAAGTCGAGTTGTTTAATGGCAAATCATGTAAATTCTCCGCCACGCCACGTCAACGCCGTTTCACAAAATCTAAAACTCTTAATTACATTTCATCGCAAAGGTCTTTAGATTATACTAAGCAAATTTGAAGTCGATTGGGTTAAACCTCTAGAAGGATTTTGTCCTCAGGCCGGGACTTTTATCACACGAGAAATTTGGAGCAGATTAGAAAACATACGCCAAAGTTACAACAACTTTCTGTTTTTTGGCAAAAGCCGCTTTTTTGTCGCAATGCCACGGCAACGTCCTTCCATAAAAACTCAAGCTTTTAACAGCTTTTTATCACAAAGGTCTTTAGATTGGACTGACCAAATTTGAAGTTGATCGGGTTAAATCTTTAGGAGGGGTTTGTTAAAGTACAGAGCCTGGAAATGGCAAAAGTCACCATAATATTGCACAGTTAATTAAAAATGACTGACTTCCTGTTGTGTTTTGGGTATACCTTCAAGAGGCTTTTTTTTTTTAAGTCTGGAGATGATATATATGCTTACTAAATTTCATACATTTATGTGAAATTGAAAGGAGGGGACTTTGTAAACTGTTAGGGGGCGCTATCGATCCAATTTGCCACCTCGAGCACGAGACCCATATTAGATTTCAATCCATGAGGTTCATCATGTTGCGTTGGTTCACAGGGCGAGATGGCTAGATGAGTTGTTGTTGTGGAAGCCTGCTGTTTATATGCGTCAGCCTTTGACAAGCATCAGCTAGTGAAGTGTGAAACTGTTTATGCATAAAGTTATGATGTGAAAAACCTCTGACTTCAACTATTAAAGTAGAAGATCCTCAGAGTAATTGTGCTGGATAGTGTGTGGGCTACAGCAACGAGTCCCCGTACTGAGATAGACGGAACGTTCCCAAACAACAACGTGTGAGTGTTTATTTGATCTGGCACTTCCATCAGGAGGACGAGGTCACACCAGACGGGCTCTAATTCACTCTTTGTTTATTGAGACTAAATGATGAGATTCATTCTGGCATAAACAACATCCACATTACACACTTGTCCAAATATCCACAAAAAAGAGTCAACACTGCTGATCCTGATCTACGTTACAGAGTTAAATGAAAGCTGTGACATGCCAACACAATTACATTCCCATACAACTTAACTGCATTCACAATTACGTTTCAAAGGGAAACTTATTTGTCATGGATTATGGTTGCAATTTTAAACAGTTTTAAACTATGGAAGACATAACCTGCCAAAATGAAAAATAAATGACTTGATAAATAAATATGTCATTAAATGTATCAAAAATAAATGTAGCCATTAATTAATTTACAAAATGTGACAAATTGATATTTCTGCTTTATTTGCTTCTTTATTTAATTATCTTTGTATTAATTTCTCTATTTATTTACTTTTCTGATACATTTTTATTTGTATTCATTTTTAAATGTATTTATTTTTTATTTAATCTTTCATTTTTGCATTTATTTTTTATTGATCTATTTTTTGAATTAATGTTTTATTTTATATTTATTTTCATTCATTTATGTATTTATGCATTTATTTATTTATTTAAACAGAGAGTAAATAAATAATGGAATTGACAAAAAAAAAAACATAAATAAATAAATATAGAAGCAAATTATAACAGAAATATCAATTTATGTCACATCTTTATCATTTAATTAATGGCAACATCTATTTTTAATATTTTTTATTTATTCATTTCTTATTTATTTTGGCAGGTTCTGTCCTCCATAGAGCCCAGTTCGTCACATGCTGTTGCTACAGGGTGTCTCTGTGCGTCGGTTTTCGATGCCGAAGGGTGCTGACCAAACGGCGGTATTTGACGAGTTGGGAGTGAGAACAGCTTGTCCCATAGTCTTCCTTCCTTCCTCCTCCTCCGGACTATGATTACAAACGTATTTGTGATACGCCAAAACAAACGTAATCCGCAAAAAAATATATTTCTTTCAAAACATAATTCAGGATGCAGTTTAGTTTTATGGGATGTAATGTTTTTAGGAGATGCAAATAGTACATTCACTAAAATACAAAATACATCCATGCACCTCTCCTCTTTATATTTCCATAAAATGTTTTTTAAAAACTCTATTAGACTCTAAGAATCTCAGCATTAAAATGTGATAACCAATGCTGTGGTGTGCTCTGGAGAGGACAGACTGCACGATGACACACACCCACGAGTCTCACATTAATACATGCGGTGAGCCATTCTACCGTGATACCTGCACACACACACACACACATACACACACTTACACACTGCACATCGATACGGAGCCAGACACAGAGCCCTTTGTGACTGTGTGGCATAAACACGATGATGAATGGCGTGTATGATAGCAACACGCTCTCCTCCCTGTCTAACCTTTCTCAAATACTGGTGACATTCTCCCCACGGCGCTCCTCGTCTACCTCCCTTAGAGGCATTGTGCTGAATTAGCCAGCCGTGGAAAACTGCTACTCCGTTGTCAAATGATTCACATGGATGAGCCCCAGAAAGCCGAGCAGCCGAGCTAATTGGTATTCAGGAAGACGCCGCGCTACCTGTTTCAAAGACTTTTCCTGTTTAGGTGGGGGGGATCACTGCGCCTCCAGGGAAAGTTTGAACGCAATCGCAACTGATGAATAGCTAATTACGTCTATTAGCTCATTTTAATTAGCTTTTATCACAAGCCTGATTTATTTTCTTAACTGCCGCGGCGGCAGCAGCAGTTGCGGATCCTTTTTAAAAGGTGCAGCTCTGTAGGAGATTTTGTAAGATTGATTTTTCAAGATGCAAATGCCTTCGGAAGCATCACGGATATTCAACTCTGATTTTGTAAAAGATAAAACCAAACGGATGTTTTTGTCAGCGTTTCTGTCTAAACACAAATCAAAGTGAAGGGGAAGGAAGAACAGAGCAGTTGAACGTGGGCCCGATAACTCCAGCTGTGACGTAGAAAACATCTGAAGCCCAGCAGGAGGCTCCAAAAAGAGGCTTTCTTCTCCCTGTCTTCGCCTTCCCTCCAACACTAATTAACCAACTATTATAGTGACAGAAATGTGCGCTGGTGGGACGAGAACAGTCCATGAAAAAGTGTGACTGACAGCTCCACTCATCGTTCATCTACTCTTTTTGTCTCTCTCCATTGTTTAACGTAGACAAATTAGTGGAAAGTCAGAGAGGCGCCACTTACTGAGGAGGCAAAGTGCAGGAGGAAAAGAACATCTTTAATCTCCACTCCCTCACCACTGAGTCATGCAGTCAAGTGAACATGCAGATTGCTCGACACCTACAGGAACATACCGGAGCAACAGCCCCTACAGAACACGCACCAGATGGAGGAAACTATTAATTTATCAAATATTTATAAGATGCAAATGTGAATAAAAAAATGATGGTGCTGTCCCCGAACACCTGTTTCCCCTGCCGGGTTAGCGAGCGCTTGTTTACCACCTGTCCTCTCGCACACTTCCTCCCGTCCTGAACAGCAGCAGTTTACCTCGTGTATCACCGCCTGCTTTCTGCAGCGCTACATACTTCTTTACCAGTTAATGTGTCTGTTTCCTCTTTGCCGTTCTCTCTCTGTGTTCCCTTTTCTTCCAGCCACTGACTGTGTTTACCTCCATGCACCTTGATTCTGTCTCTTTGCCTACCTCCTGTCCTCTTACCTGGCTTCGACTATCACAGGTTGCGACCTAACTGGCTGTTAGTATGCTAATGGCTGCCTATGCATACTTGTTCACTGACTGCATCTCACCTGACGCCAGTATGAGGAGCTGCACACCAGTTGATGTTCCTTCTATTCCAGTCCAGATTTCTACAAGTCCATATGCAACTTTTCTGCATCAGTGTCCATTATGGCAACTTTCTGGGCCAAAGCAGGAAGTAGTGTCATGTTAGTATATACAGTAGATTAGCTACCTTCAACTGACAGTACTGATATTGTCATATTGTCGTGGGTTTCCTCTCGGTTCTCTGGTTTCCTCCCACCACCAAAACATGTACCCCCCCCAGGAAGGGCATCTGGCGTAGAACCTATACTTGATCAATGTGCAGATCAATGATCCGCTGTGGCGACCCCTAACGGGAGCAGCCGAAAGACAAACAACGACAAATGACAACCTCCAAAATGAGCATGAAGTTGAATCAACATCTCACAAGTTGTTCTTGGAACTGCTCATCGTTGGAAGGCACAAGTCATTTTGCGCGCTAGTGACGTAGAAAAAAAAAGTGAGAGAGTCTGCTGATGATGAGAGGGTGGAGAGGTGGATGGGTCCAACAAACACAGGACTTTCAACAATACTTTGGAACACAAACGCCGGTCTCCTGGTTGAGTTATTTTGAAGTTACGTTAGTGATGTTTGTGATGGCTTTTCCGTACCTCTGTTATGTTGTTTAGGTACAGATTTTACTTAGTTTACATACTTATTTTTAGCCCAACCATGGTGTTTTTCCTAAACCTAACTAAGTGGTTTTGTTGCCTAAACATAACTGCAGCCGTAGTTTTGTTGCATGGCATAAAAATGACATCCAAAAAGGCTAATGTCAAAGAATCAAAAAGCAAATCCAGTTGCATTTGTACAGTACATTAATCATATTTAATGTATAGATAATGTAGGAATACATACTGAAAAACATTATCAGTGGACACTCGATTTTACAGAAACATAATGAGCGCTCTGATTCCTACAAGTAAAAAGAACATACAATAACATAGCTTTCTAAAACCCACCAACTGCACCAACTCATGCAGAATTGGTGCATGTGAGCATCTATTAACTGTTTATATTGGCCCTGTGCTGCAGATTTGAAGCAGGAAGTCATACAACATAAAGTAAAGCGTGCTGCATCATCCAGAGTGGATGTGTGTGTGTGTTGGGGATACGCTCTGTAGCTCCACGACAGAGGGCCACACAGAAAGAGCAAGAGTTCATTGTTCATGTCATTAAAGGGTTAGCTCCGCTGCCAAAAGCTGACAGGAGGCCAGAAACCTGCTGCCACTTTCGCTTTCTTTCTTTCGAGAACAAAAACAGCAACATGAAAGCTTTTTAAATAGCTGGAGAGGAGGCTTTGTTAGCGATCGATAGTGTTTACTGAAGAGCCCACAACTTTTTTCTTTTAATGACCTGTTTGTTTTGAAAATCAAAATGTTCTTAACTTTTATGTGTGCACGGTGGTGATTTGCTTTGTTGGATACACAGACTAACTTTCAGAGATTAACCTCTTAAGCCCTATAGGGTGCTGGAAGGTGTGGTTCGTATAGACAGACAAATAAATCAAGAATAGCTCCACAACTAGCAGATCTTTATGCATGATCTGGGTCTCTATGGATAGGTAAGACCTCAGAGAATTCATCCCCAGTGTCAGTAACATTGTGACTGTTACTATTCCTGAGTAAATTGTGATGAACCAAAGGAAAGATTTACATTTTTACGGTCGCCTAAAATGTTTTCTAGATTAGACAGTAGATAACACCATTATAGCAATGATGCCATGCACAGAGATGACACAGAATTCATTCAGCAACTCCTCAACTACAACTGTGCCAAAGCAGATATAAATAACACAAAGCACATAGATTCTACAAAGGTTTTAGTCAGGATAGGACCAGGCGGACTCTCCATTTGGCCACTTGGATACCCAAAGTGTCCCGAATGGATTTTCTACCTGAAAGGGAATCTTGCTCTAAACTACTACTGATATCCTCTACAGGAGGCTATGTGCACACAATGGAGCCTTTGGCCATGACATTTACCCTGTGCATCATCACATTCTACCATTGTGCATGGTATAAAATCAATAAAAAACAACTAAATTGTATAACTCCAAATGGAGTAAGTATGAAATATGATCAAATAAAACTTAGGTAATAACAAATAAGATCAATAACAATGTAAATAAGATAACAAAAAAAGAATACAAAGTCAAGAATGTACATTCAATAAAAAAAACGGTCAAAGATATTATTATATAAGTAAAAATATAATTTCTCATGCATTGATTTTGTAACTAAAATATAAAAATAATTGCCAAACAAACATTGTTTGGACAGAATACACTTGGAGTGTTGTTTTAGTAGCGTTAAGGCCTCTTCTTTCAGAAACTTTTCAGAAAAAACACCACCACAGCATTTTATGAAGTTTTTAAAGGCAGTGTTTTTACGGTATCATGTTCAGCAGGTAAAACAAGAGGTTAAGAAGCTGTGGTGCAGTGGACTATAGTGGACAAAGGATGTAAGAATCACATATGCATGATGATATTGAATTAGTTTTTCGCAGTACTGGATTGAAATACTAAGTTTGTATAGCACATTTTTGAAAAAATATAAATCCAAGACGATGCCTTCTTGTAGATTGCCAATCAAATTAAATGTTAAAGCACACAGCAAAAGAACAGAGACAGAGTCTACATACATCATTTAATACATACTGTATACTGTATATATAACAATTTAAAGCCAAGTATAAAGTCTTTTTTAAACTGGTCAGCAGAAACGACTTTGGGTTTTCAGCTCTTTGGAAAAACATGTTTTCTTTTGCTTCTTTTCGACTGAATTCCACATGATGAGTTCTTGCAGAAGTTGATGACAAATGCAGACTGGCCAGGCTGTCTCCTGCCGGGGATGTTTGGCACTGTCTGCTGGACTGTTTCCAACGTGCTCTGTAGGATCTCAATGTGAAAGTTTGTCTTCCACGTCAACGCAACGGGGGAAATGACCCCAGCAACTTCAGGTGTCGCCGAACAGATAGGACTTAAGCCACATGTCCTCCTCTCCACCACGGAGACAGAGTACACAGACTCAAGAGGCAAAGCTAAAGCTCACCGTTCACACAGATATGAGAAAGTAAACAAACATGCACACAGGGAGAGAGAGAGACAAGAGACAAACATCTGGAATGAGGCACCGACAGCCAGGGGAGACGGAGACGTCCCAGGACGGCTGGTGGTTCAGCTCAGCGAAGACTGAGTGGAAAGGGAGGACAATAAAATAGAGAGAGGCGAACAGCTTGGACACTTGTTTGCTTGTGGGACACAAACAAACAGAGGGGTAGAGAGATGCAGTGGTTTATTGAAAGTTTATGGTATTCTCGGCGGCAGGACAGACATGGATTATAGTACTTGGCTTTATACAGCCTGCAGATTTCATTTTAAGTCTGGGGACAGACAGGAGCACTGGATGGGTTGAGGAGATCAGACAGGTATGAAGAGGTGTGCCCATTTTAAATTTATTTAAAGCCCCCCTCCAGTGAATTTTGGCATTTCTATGAGATTTCATATTTATTTGAGTCATTTCCTGAATAAGTTGATTAACCACACTGTTGAAAAATAAGAAGGTTGTTGGTATAATGTGAATATGACGTCTGACTATAGTAGGAGCTGCAGGTCAAAGGTCATCCTCCAAGCTGCAGGCGCACTCATCCTTGTTTGAGTCTGAAAACCAAGCAGGTGACAGACATAAACCAGATCGCGATGGCCAAAAACCAACGGGCAAAAAACCAAGATGGTGACGGTCTAAAACCAAGAAAACCAAGATGGCGATGGCCAAAAACCAACGGGCAAAAAACCAAGATGGTGACGGCCAAAAACCAAGATGGTGACGGTCTAAAACCAAGAAAACCAAGATGGCGACGGTCAAAAACCAAGATGGCGACGGTCAAAAACCAAGAAAACCAAGATGGCGACGGTCAAAAACCAAGATGGTGACGGCCAAAAACCAAGAAAACCAAGATGGCGACGGTCAAAAACCAAGAAAACCAAGATGGCGACGGTCAAAAACCAAGAAAACCAAGATGGCGACGGTCAAAAACCAAGATGGTGACGGCCAAAAACCAAGAAAACCAAGATGGTGATGGCCAAAAACCAAGAAACCCAAGATGGCGACGGTCAAAAACCAAGAAAACCAAGATGGCGACAGCCAAAAACCAAGAAAACCAAGATGGCGACGGTCAAAAACCAAGAAAACCAAGATGGTGATGGTCAAAAACTAAGAAAACCAAGATGACGACAGCCAAAAACCAAGAAAACCAAGATGGCGACAGCCAAAAACCAAGAAAACCAAGATGGCGACAGCCAAAAACTAGGATGGTGACGGACAAAAACCAAGAAACCCAAGATGACGACAGCCAAAAACCAAGAAACCCAAGATGACGACAGGCAAAAGCCAAGCAAGTGACGGCCAAAATGCCAAATTCAAGGCTTGAAAGCCGTAATTCATGGTGACCACTCGTCCACTTCTTATTTACAATCTAAAAACATTAAAGAAGAAGCAGAATAAAAAGACAAATGCAACGTTTTGCTTCAGCTGCGTTTCTCGCTCTCAGTCATTCGCTGTTTCCTGGAGACACTGATGCTGCTAATGGGCCCTAGGACGATAAAAGGCTTTTCAGATTAGTGCTCCAAAAGCAGCTTTAGGATCCGTCCCAGTCCCAGCTCTGGGACTCTGTGAAACATTAGCTTATTCCAGGAAGAAAACTCTAATTTGTATTAATGTTATGTTTGCCACGTGTGTTGTGGTGGATGCATTTGTGTGTGTTGATTTCCATATGAGATGGTGTGCGTGTCCGTCCGTCTGTGTGTGAGTTATCGGTTTAATTTCCCCCTTTATGTGACTGTAAATGAATGCTATTTGAATAAAGCTACCGAGGCTCATAAAAGTGCCTGCGTTGAGATAGTGGATCTAGTTAAGTTCCTCCTCACATCCGAAGTGGGGCGAGCTGATGGGCAGCGACGGAGACGGGCCCTCTCCATCAGTTGTGATATCTTTAAAGTCGGATTCAGACTGTCCATAAACTTTCTGGCCTTTTTTTTTCTGTGATATCAAACTTAAATCTGACCCGAAAGATCAGAAAGAGGAACATATATAGAGTCAACCACACTCCACTGCAGCCAGCCCTGCAGCTAATATATATCCCTATTACTCATTTAATTTCTTTTTCAGACTTTTGTGAAAAAAAAGATAGAAAATGGATCCAAAAGGGAAATACTTCGCTGCCTGACATTAACAAGGTGATTATAAAACCTGAAATTGAACCAATTTTTAAGGAAATGACTCTTCAGAGCACTTATCATGAATGCATTTAGTGTTGATTTATTCATAAAGTCTCATTTTGGATTGTAAATGTTCTAATTTTCATGGAAGACAACAACAAATAATAAAGGTTTATTGCGCATATAAACCCACATTGTGTTGTCTTGATACGGTTGGATTATTATTAGTCTGTCAGATATGACTGCAGTCTGCAGGGACCTGCAACATGCATGCTTTGAACAATCATGTTAATTGCATGAGAGAAATTAGAATAAGGTCACGAGACTTCCCGTTTTTAAAACTAGGACGGCAGTGTTTACATCGAGATCGGTGTCGACATTAAATGTGCATGTTTCTGCGTAGAACATGAATAAATAACACGGTTGTGTTTCTGCACTTCACTTCACCAACGGGACTCCCATCAAGTTTGTTCCAAAATGTTTTAGTGCAAAATAAGTTTTAAGTATTTTGTGATATCATATTAAGCCCCCCCCACAGTAATAATATATATTCATCCTGATCAAATCTACTTGCTTTAAACTCAGATGTAATGTATGATTTGTGAGAGTTATGAAACCAGTGTGATAGGATTTGGGGGTGGTATTTCAGTAGCTGTGAGAATGAGGGGGTTAGTTAGAATAAAATGAGGTATGAGTAACTTCTCTAGCGCCTCCACTAATATCAGACAAAATTGGGTTATAATTATGGGTAGGAGTTCGTTTATACAATGTTAACGTGGTAAAAGAAAGAGATTAAAAAAAAGTTTCCCTAAAATCCCCAAGTTCTCTCTAAAGGCTCAGTCACATGAACATGTATAACATCAGGATCAGTGGATGTGCTCCCTGGGTAAAATGCACTCAAATATACATCCATGATCTGTGGTCTATTGGATGGACATCAATTCTGGAGATTCTTGACATGGAAAAGTTTAATATTAATCTCAAAATGTGAGATGTGTGCTGGATTTTTCTAACTTCCATTTATGTCCATGGCTCACTTTGTGCTCCTCTGGGAAGCAGCCAGTAGTTATAATAGTATGCATATTTATAATATATTTTTTGTTCAACCCCGGCCATTTCAGTAGAGACATTAAATATGACAATAGAATAGAAATAATTTAGTTTTACTTTTGTACGTCACTTTGTAGGCGAACGTTTTACTGGCGTCCGGTAGTCGCTTTCAGTCCAAAATGGAGGAAGCGATGGAGTATTGCACTGCACTCCTCTGTGCAGCCTTGTCCCCTAAAAAACTTTGTTCCAATACAACAAAACTGAATTGTGAATTATGTTTTGATGGAAACATATTTTGTTGTGGATTACGTTTGTTTTTGACATATTACAAATATTACTACAACTACTACGAAGGTGACCACTGATCACTTTGTGATACAAGATAATCCGTAAGATTAGCCTATAATTAAAAATGATGAGGTTTATTCAAGTGTCCTTCTATTGCCATCTAGTGTCTGGTCTTAATAGTGAACCAATCATGGTCAGGAACAGTGTTTTGTTGAGCTCAACATTGTATGTAATGGGGGTTTGGATCAGAGTTAACTATAAGCTATGCCTGTGATTTGTCCCTGTATCTAGAGCCATGTGATAAGAAAAGTGATTGGTTCCCAAATAATTGGATCCAACTCCCAGCTGTGTGTTAACTCTGCCCTTGTGTATATTATCGAACTGAATCTGTAAACTGCACGCTCTAAAGAAGGCTCCGTGCCGAAAGGCGTAAGTGTTTGTCTATTGTGATGTGAGCCAGTTAAACAAGTGAAATGTTATTATTTTGTCCTCCTTGATTTTGAAATCTGGGATGTGCTACCCTATCACATTTTTGTGCTTATTGTACTTTGGATCTAGCGCTCCACCGTGAATCTCATTGTTGAACCTCTTTTACCAAAACATATTACAAATATGTTTGTAATGATTATCCGCAGAAGTCTGCGTAGGGAGGAGGTCAGGGTCAAACAAACACAGGACTTAAACCCAGGAGACCGCCGTTTGTGTCCCGTGTGGAACTAATTTTAATATACGCATGTAGCTTAAATATCGTAACAAATTTTAATAATTAATTTTAAGACATGATCGTTTTTACTAAACTTAACCAAGTAGTTTTGTTGCATTTGTTTCAATTTAAAACGTTAACCACGTGTTTAAAACGGTTTAAAACTGTGACTGTAATCCAGGTGAAAATATGTTTCCCCCGAAGCATCATTGAGAACAGTTTAGTTGTATGGGAACATCGTTTTCAGGTTCCTCTATGTTAACCTGACCAATCAAATATAGGACTATTCTGACATTTTATGTGATTATAAAGATGATTCGTTCACAAGCACAGATCCTTTGCTTTCTTCCCCCTCAATCATTTCTCTTATTGGGTCATAAGCTATTTTTACCTTCCTGTCCTCTGACCTTCCTCCACCACAGCGGAGGGCAGCAGCATTAGCATATGAGTCAGAGCACCAGAGGGCGACACAGACTCCGACGTTTAGTCTCCGTGCCGAATGTGCAGAGCAGCGAACGGACGGCCGACTTACACGTCAGGTGTTATTTGCCTCAAAACCTGATCTGTGTGAGTGTGCGGGTGGATATGTGTGTGTTTAACACCAACAGGACCGAAGCAGATGCTTCACTAAACACATCAGAGAGAGAGCGGCTCCTTCCTTCATTATTTATAAATGTCACTGTTGTCGTT
Source organism: Sebastes fasciatus (assembly GCF_043250625.1). NCBI lineage: Eukaryota > Metazoa > Chordata > Actinopteri > Perciformes > Sebastidae > Sebastes > Sebastes fasciatus. The sequence goes on from NC_133803.1 coordinate 32,106,884, forward strand.
GTTTTCCTCTATACTCAACCCTGTCCTGCAAATGCCACAGTCTCACCCAGTGTCTGTTTTCCGTTATTCCTTTTATTGTTTTCAGCACACAAATCAATACCTACAACATTCAGACGGGGGGGAAGTAAATAGGAGCTTCTGTCCCTGAGCATGCAGGTGTTACAGATGTGCCTCTAGCTGTGAAACTCAAGCTCTAATTTTTCCACTAAGCTGACAGAAAACTGAGCAGTTCACAGCTGTTTAACCAGGTGAATGTGATGTGTGGCATCTAAAACAAGCATTCATCTTCACTCCTCTGTATAAGAGAGGTTATAAATAAACCATAAGCAATAAAAAATAGCACATTCAACTTTTTTTCCCCCACATACATAGCAGTATTAAGTCTCCAGTCACTGTGTGTGCTGTGTGCAGCAACCTGTTTGTATACTGAAGGGCATGTTGTGTCGCAGCTATTATAACCTCTGCAGGGTAAACGAGCAAATCAGACGCATGTGAGCTCAAGCGCAGATGATTGCACCACCTGAAGCTTTGTAACTAATTGATTGATTGTTTGTCTGCAAGCAGCAGCAGCTGGTATCGAGTTCAAGGTGCACACAAGCAAATCCTGTCGTGGAAAAACGTGACCTTTACTCAGGTTTAAAAATGCCAACAGGTTATGCGTTGGTCTACCAACATTTTGGTCTAATCTGTGTTTGGTGCCAGTTTTTTCCACTCCATATTCCACTAAAATGAAACCTTTTCTTGACATCTCCTGAAATATTTTGTCTCTCATCGTTAACACAGCTCCAATTGTGTCCATGACAAAACTATAGTGACAACTGCAGAGTAAGTAGGTATTTCAACGTCTAAGTGTCAGTTTCAATATATCATTTTGAATTATAGTACATTATGTTTTGTTTTGTTTTCTCCGCTGTGTGCCTGTTGAGAAAGGAGACACTCGAGAGAAGAAGTGGACTGGTTCGGACAAAACAGAAGTTTCTGGGACAACTTTAGGATTATTTTTATGGCTTCGCTGCTTTATTGAACTTTATAGAGAAGCGGTGAGATGAGCACGAGAGGCCTGATGACATGAAACATAAATCATGAGCTGGTGTCAGAGTCATTTAACACTTTATGGCACTAGATGCTTCCTAGGCTGGTACGCCATGTGAGACAGTTTTATCACCTCAGTCTTTCCCTGTGCATTTATTTAGCGTGACACTGAATGTTAACAATTATTTAAAATTATCATTGTTTTGCTTGCTGAAGTGCTGAGACTGGAGGAATTTGGATTCTATTGAAAGGCAGAACTAATACATTTAAGAGGTGTTTCAATTTTAGACTTATTCCAAAAACAAATGGTTTGAAATTGTTATAATAACCGTAGGAATTTCAACAATCGCGGTTCCTGAAGAAGGCTGTTTGCTAAATCGTCGATCTTAAAGTTGAAATAAATGTGAAGGAGTGTTGAATGTGCAGGATTCCATCCTCATTATCTGATGTCTACCTGCGAGCCAGCGGCTCACTAGAAGCTGTGTAGCTCTAATGATAGCTGGACATAAATAATGTGTCTCTTTAAATTGTTCACAATTAAATCTACAGCTTTAAGGTTATTGCAGTTAAATGATGCAGCAAGTTGTGATGGATGCTGGTAAATATCCAGCCCGTTCTCATTCCCAGGGCGTCGATACCAAGGCTTTCATCCAGGAGACCGCTATTCGTGTCCCGTGCCTCACGTTACAATCAGCTGTTTATCAAGTCACATTTACACTGTACAAACATACTAATTTTAAGCCCAACCATATTATTTTTTCCTAAACCTAACTATAGTGGTTTTGTTGCCTAAACATAAATAAGGGTTTTTGTTTAATTCACAACATTAAGCATGCTGTGACTGAGAAGTGACGCCGAGGGCTCGTTAAAGCTGAAGTCTGGAGTCTGCCGTCTGCCGTCTCTGAGCAGCTGTCAATCACTCATGAACTCTGATCTAACGGTCAAACTAGGCAGCGCTGATCAAATATGAATCAATATTCTGTTACTGTAATGCCTATTTCAAGCCTCAAATGTTTTCAGAAACATCTTGTAGTGTACTGTTTAGCTGTAAAATGAGAAAGTTTGTGACCCGATTTACCCCATGTTTGTAGTGTTTTCTTAGAGGCTAACAAATTGGACATCTGTTCATTTACATTTGGGCTGGCAAAATGACAAAAAGCAACAAAGGTAAAAACAAAATGCAAGTTTGGGTTAATGCAAAATGTCCTTATGGGCATATCTATGTTGGCAGCACAATCAGGGAGGACGGAACGGAATTTAAAAGCTCAAAATAATTTATATTTGTCAGTATACGGCAGCAGAGACTAGACTAGTGCAAATAAAGTGTTACCTGTTTACCTTTCGGTCCTGGGGCTCCTGTCATCAAACCACTTTAAATGACAATAAATATAATTGTTTGTTTCTGTTTTGAAATACTTTTCATGGATGTCAGTGTAGTCGTGGAAGTTTTAATGCCTTGTTCTAATTGCTTTGTTTCGGGCTGAAGACAGAATGGAGGAATTTCTATTTAACTGGAAATAGATGGCATGGAGTCCTATCATTGAATCATGTTGTGGATCCAGTGGATAGTCAGGCGATTGGCCCTCAGGTGGACCATCTGTCCAGATAGACAGGCAGATGGCCAGATGGCCTAACATATTTACTGGCCCCGGGGCCCCCGCAGACAGACAGACCGACTGAGAGGAAAACTGGAGGCTTTCCACATCAGCCTCCTGCAAAACAAACACACACACACAAACAGACTGTCTCTGTCACAGATGTGCACACAAAACAACACACACTGAGTGGAATGTGATTTTCTGACCGCACAGACATTAATATCATCTCAGAGAAATGAGTCAGGAGAACGGAGGATCATACGAAAAAACACAGCTGGAACTGTGTTATACAAACACGTGTGACTGTCACACCGGTCACAGATCTCTTTAACTGGAATGATCTTGGAATCAATACACTTCATCTGATGTCAGTTGTGCTCCTCCACATCAACACGGCACACCCGTTTCAAATGTCATCAGCCGATTGAATCGGTGGTTACCACTACCATTCTTAGAGGCTGATCACACCGCCACCGCAGGCTTCAAAAACGCTTTGGCAAAGCGCCTCGGGCAAACCAGCAGGGCGCCTGTGGAGTGAGGGTGCGTGCTCGCAACCGGGCGATCAAATGTGATTAACGGGAAAATGTGGTCTCTCTCTCGCTCAAAGACAGTAGCCGACATGAAACCATCACGACATTAGATGTGAATTCCCTCCTCTCACATACTCCGTAGCTCTCTCACAGTCCAACAGCTAGCTGGCCCTACCACATCTACTGGCATCGAAACAGGAAGGAAGTGGTAAAGTAGTAAAGTCCGCCTCTTGATTGATTTCATTGGCTGCCTGGGCCAAATGTGACATTGATGAGCGATGCGACTCAGAGCCTGGCGCTGAAAAGTTGAGAATATTTTAACTTTTATGCGCGTCTTTTAAAAACGCGCTACCATAGGAAAATAATGGTTTTGTTGGCGATGCATTTCTAGCAACATGTTTTGGTGTAATCAGAAACTGCACCTACCACCTACCACGTTGTGGAAGTGAAAGTGAAACTAAACGTTGTGAATTTAAACAAAACAACTTTGGGTTAAGGCTACAAAACTACTTGGTTAGGTTTAGGAAAAGAGAAGTCTGCTTGGTACGTAACATATAAGTAACAAAAGTACGGTATAAAAAGTCAACGTCGACTTTTGTTTGCACATGGGACACAAACAGATGAACAGTCTCCTAGATGAAAGTCCTGTGTTTATTTGTCCCATTGACGATTAACCATGTGAATAGATGATAATGGCCATCTGAGCCTACTAGTAGGTGTAGCAGGTCCCTTCTAACCCATATCTATGAAGCTGATAACCACCGATAACGGGGACTACACACTTTCCGTGCAACAAACAGAAGCACATGGCTAATTGTTATGCAGAATGACATCATCGGACCATCCGACTCGTTGACTCGTTGCCTTGAATGCCTTCGTTGGATTGGTTGGTTAGGTTTAGTCATGAGGTGTGAGATTAGTTAGGTTGAGGGTAAGAATATCAGGATATAGCCAACCAGAGGCAGAGTAGGGCGTGCCTTTTCCATGATAAGAGGGACTGGGAAGGTCCAATGACATCATTTTGCATAATAATTAGCCATGTGCTTCTGTTCGGGACATTTTTCAAACTATTGGTCTGCACTTACTTTACATTTTAAACACTGGTGTCAATGGGGACCAGTTACTTTATGTCCCAGAAGGGTCGAAAAACGTTGGTGTGGTTTGGTGAAATGGTTTGGGTGATGTAAAATATTCACATTTAATTTGAAGTAAACCAAGTGCTAATACAAGTACAGGATAAATCTTGTAAATTTGATTTTATAATCCTATAATTCTGTCTTTAAAAATTGCAAATGTATGCATAATCCAAATATAATGTCTGGAGTGGATTTGATATGTTAAACTCCTGCTACGAATAGACACAGAAATATACAAACATTAAAGCAATCAGAACAGCAACAACAAAAGAACATTGGTTCATTTTAATGTAGTGATATGAAGCCTCACTATCCCGCCGCCCTCTGCTCAGACTGGCCTTCTCTCGCTTGTCTGACCCGAGCTCAGTCTTCTTCGGTGTCTTTTACAGCTTCTGAGCTGCGGTTCTACTTATCTGCCAAGTCATTTTCCTTTCAGTGATTTTGTAATCAGCTCCTCATCATGACTGTCTGCAGCCCGCTCTTAATAGGTTTCCCTGTGGCTAATATCAGCTCCTTGTCTCTGTTCGCCATTAGCCTCTTTAATGAAAGTGTGACCCCTATCCACGGCCCCGTCTCCCTCTCGGCCCATCCAGAGCTCCAGACGTCGCAACGGCAAGGTGATGGAAAATGTCACTTCTCGTCCTTATTCAATTTGATATTAGCCGCGATGGCTCCTCGGAGGCTCACACAGAGCAGAGATGATGATTGAAACAGGTATAATTAGGTTGTTTTTGCCGCTTTGTGTTTGTGATATTTTCTTGGGAGTTTCTTCGCAGTACCAGCTCGACTCAACATGCAGAGGCCTGCACATTTTGATCTTGACAGCTGTTGAAGTGGCTGCTTTTTGGGCGTGCATCTCTGCAAAACTCTTTATACTTCCCGGTTCACAATTGCGTGGATTACCTACGAATTTATTTTGTGCTGACCATCATGTCTATCTACACGAATCAATACATTCAATTTTGTGACTATTTCACGAACTGCTGTGCGACTGGGCTGGAAATAACGAGGTCCACAACCCCTCACTTCCCTCAGGCTGCTCTCATACACCGTTCAGAGCTATACCTACAAAAAGTAATGAACTGTAATTCATGTATAGCCCACAAAATCAATGCAATTGTTTGCAATGCAGTCTTTTCAAAATAAAACTACTTACTTAGATATAGGAATAGATCACCTTGGTTAGGTTTAAGCAACAAAACTACTTAGTTAGGTTTAGGAAAAGATCGCAGTTTGGGTTTAAGTAACACCGGAAGGCCTAATTCAGAATATCCAAACAGAACATGACCCGTATCACATTCACTATCTTGTCATATTCAGAATAATAGTGGAATATTAAGGTGCATGTAAACGTAGGGTGCCATCCAGCAGCAGTGCTCGGGAGACTGCTGTCTCCATTGTTTCATTGTTTTTGATCTTAGATTACCTTTTTTTTGTGACTTTGTTTTTGGGCTGGAGATCCCCGGTAGTTAAGTTTTCGTGCTTTTGGTTTAAGTTAGCCACTTTCTGAGTTTAGGGGGATGAGCTGGGTGCGACGGCCCACTACGTGGCTGGCCAGGCAATTTCCCCTTCTTTTGTTCATTTAACCAGGATCTCCACCCCTTTGTTTGCATAGTTACATTTTTGATAGTTACTTTTGTCCGGATTAAAAATAAATTGATGGTATTATTTTCACAGAACTGTCTCTTGGAGTCCTTTCATATGCCTCGGTCTCTCCAGAGCCCTTGTTTGTTTGAGAGGCCGTAGCATTAGTCACTGTTATTCAAGGTTGTTGCTTTACAAGACAATTATCTGGTCTCTTTGCAAAGCTCTCTGGTGGAGAAACTGTTATTTCTAACTACAGGTTCACAGCTGCGTCCCGCCAGCACCCATCTAGGATGCACCATTGGCCTGTTTTGCACAAACGGCTGCTGTCAAGTAATTTTACTCCTGCGGATCAGTAAAGTGTAATCAAAGTCAACGTCTGTACCTAAATACAGTAAGTTTGTCATGAAGTTTTGGACATGTGGTATAAGGAATAAGTACACTCAGAGGTAGCCTGATGCCTGCTGAAGTGGAGGATATGTTTCATTGCTGGTGATGACATTTAGATGTATGAACAGAGCCATACACGCTGGGTTCTTCCTCAATTCCTCTATTGAGATCAAATCATCTGTACAAAATATAAAAGAGAGCCTGGCATGAAAGACAAGCAGACGGTAGACAGTAAATCAAACATCTGGATGAAGGTATCATATGGATGAGAACTACCAGATTACAGGACTTCTAGTGTGCATGTAAACATACTTGACGTTCATTCAAAATGCATCAAATATGCACTTATGGTTGTTTTTGATTTTCTAAATTCATATTCAGTACAGACTCTAGTCCTGGGAAGTCTGTAAAACCATTTATTTGCTTGAAACCTGTCCTCCCAGCTGCATCATTACTTCCTTGTTCCTTTGGAGCTGTAATCGGGGGGACTTTAAATAATTAATGACAAACTATTCTTCTAAGTGCTGCTCTGGAGCGGCGGCTCCAACCACACGACTTTATTACAAACGGGTCCAAACCGCCGCTGAAAAGGAACAATGGTTATTCCAACAAATGTTACGATTTTAGCGAAGAGCGCTTTTGGGAATTGCTTGTGGGGAAAGTGGTTATCTCCTGGAGTTTAGGCTAATCCTTTAGTTTTTCAGAGGGGCTTTTGCCCCATTACTCTGCATTGAGAAATCTGAAACTGCCACTTTGCACAAAGGCCCCCTGATACTCCTGGGCTGGAGCCACGCGAGACATTTGGTAAGCCGTTCATGAATTCCCCCCCCCCCCCCCCCCCCCACCACCCATGAATATGAGAATGCCATTTTCCAATGGATCCACTGAGGAGAGCTGTACTAAAAGGACGACAGCAACATAATGTAAGTTAACTGAATTTCCTTTTTCCGTACTGGGGTTCCTCTGCGGTGGACAACGTGTCCTCATATAACAGTTCATATGATATCTTACGAAAAGTTATTCCTAATTTTTTGTGCGTTCTACGAATGTCCAGCAACATTTCTACATGCATACAGTCTTTTCAAAATAAACTTTTCTCTTCACAGGAAATACTTAAGTTTAGACAACAAAACCACTTTACTGGAACAAGAGGCTATTTCAAAAATAAGTGAAAAAACAATGAATACAAGGTGTTTTTTCTTTGTAATAAGTAAAAACAATTCTGCCAATTGAACATGTGAAATTTCGCTTGATAAGATTTCTTGAAATAAGTTGTAATATTTAGGCCTTTCACGATAAAAAGAGATCTTTAAATGAACTGGAAAAACTCATTTTGAGCTATATTTAACTAGTATTAGGAAGATCTGTGTGTCATAATAAGCCTGTATTCTTCACTTCATGTTGTGTCTTAAAAGCCCCTGTATCTCACTGAAATGTCACTTGTAATTAGACAAATATACTTTTTTTCTGATTCTGCCTTTTAGTTTTGGAAAAGATCATGGTTTGGATTAGAATAACTACGGAAATGGTGTAACTTAAGTACGGAAGTTATGTGACAAATAAATGAACGTTGCCTTCTGGTTTCACACGGGACAAGAACACCAGTCTCCTGGGCAACAGTGTGGTGTTTTTTTGACCCACCCATCCACTTTGACCTCCTTTATACTGTCTATACCGCCACGAATATGTGGATTTAATACCTATTGATTTCGTGGGATATATATACGAATCGTAGTGCGTTACATTTTTGGAGGTATAGCTACAGAACATCCTGCGGTGGACCATCCGCTGTCCTCCAAAGTTTTGTGTTGCTTGGCTCGTGTTGGTCCAGACGTCTCTGATCCAGGTCCTCCTCGACCTCTGTCTTTGCTCATAACTGTTCTACCACGATGTGTTGTCTGTAATTCATCCACTTTAAGCATCTGTTGTCTCTTCTCCCTCTGTGTGAATGGTGTATTAGAGTCTTGCCTGTAGTGTGTGTAGTTTATCCTCCTTCCAGGTCTTTGTGATACAGGGGAGGTTTGTCTTTCGGTGCTTGGTGCCACCTGAAAGCTTGACGCTTTCTCGTTTCTAAATTCTGCACACCATCACTTTTACACTTTATTAACCTCATTATCTGTGTGTTTTTCTGTTTCTACTTATTGTAATTCTACCGTTGCCACCTCTGTCACCTCTGTATATACGCAACCCCTTCGCCAGACAAGAAAAGTTGATATTGGACATTTCTGCAAAACCCTCTATTGCATTCAAATTGAGCAACTGTAGGTTAAGGTTAGGGACAGTCATAGTTATGGCAAATGAACTACGGTTTATGTATGGTTAGGACATTAACTGCAAGTCCTCTGCACGCCCGTCCACCACAATGACCCCCACAATGTTACAACATTGACACTAAATATTGGTATCAGACCTAATTCACGAGAAGTGGAATCATCCAGTTATTCCTAGAAATAAGTCATGCATCTGTCTGACTCCTGGAGTTTTCCAATATCCAAATGAAGGGTCTAAGGATTGAGGTGTCGTATGTTGAACAGATGCAGATTTCCGATGGCTGATTTCAGGCTGTATAAATAAAACAGACTTGACTTGATTCACGGGGGAATGAATAAACAAGATTGTCTTATCTAGGCTACGAAGACTCGGGTTAGCAGGATTTATTTAAGCAGCAAAACACATTAAAGTACAAGATGGAGAGATTTCTGACAGGGAAGAAAAAAAACTAATGATGCTCATCAATCAAACACATCAGTTAAATCCTACTATGGAGACGAGACCATCAAGGAAAGACACCAGCAATGCATGTTCTCTATAAATATATTTAAATAAAATGCTACTTGGCTCATCCCCAGTGTTGGTAAAGATAATTAACCCTCTGAGACCCACAGTAGACCAGTCTTTTTTAGGGGGGTACAGGAGGTCTTTAGGGGGAGATAGCAGGTCAACAGTAGATGTCACATAGAAGTGGTGAACATCATCTGAAAGCTGGGAACCTGAAGATTAATTTGAGATGCAGCTCATCCCCATGCTCTATTAGGTCTCATAAGTTGTTGCAGCTATTTTTGGATTGATACCATTTGTTACACAGATTTGATGCTAAATATAACTTTTTTACCACTGGAAAATTAATAAAAATGATCAATAATCCCTCCAAAATACCACATTAAGACACCAAGACCTTGAGGAACACCATAGAAAAAGTCATGCTGTGATTTGGTATCAAAAACCTTTGACATGGCGAGCACTTCTGTTGTGTAAACTGCTCAGAAACCCCCTTATTGTCATAGGAAAGCCATCCATCCTCTGAATGCTCTAGGTCTCTAGTTTGTGGCTGTAAAGTGTCATGAGGCTGTGATTATCCTAGAGGTTACCACAGGTCATTTTATACAGGAAGGTCAAGTTTCAAGAAATAGGTCTCACTACAATGAAATGTCTCCTGTGGGGACTAACATCATCACACATGAATACAGTTGAACTCATTGGATCCACAAGAGTCTCAGCTTTACAGTGAGACCCAATTTATGTAATTCAAGACTGTTTAGGGACCCCAGCATGCAGAAATATTCAAACACTGCATAGCTTTTGCTCAAAACTGCATGTGATTATCATAAAGTGGGCATGTCTGTAAAGGGGAGACTCGTGGGTACCCATAGAACCCATTTTCATTCACATATCTGGAGGTCAGAGGTCAAGAGACCCCTTTAAACATGGCCATGCCAGTTCTTCCTCGCCAAAATTGACCCTAACTTTGGAGCGTTATTTAGCTCTAAAACTGAACCTGCTCCAGCCTCTGAAAGACAGTGAAGTCAGATCTCAGGGGTTTAAACCAGTTTACATACTGGGACACAACATATTTACTTGTCTTGATCGAGAACCACTGCACAGCTGACATTACATTCTTCCCTTCCCCAGGTTGTATTCTATCAGATCACAAAAGCAGGATCACAAGAGACGAAGCAGGACAGAGATGATAAAGACAGCGACAGCATGTGGTCGTTATCTTTCTGTCTCTTAGAAACACAACTGCATACACACGCTCCCATCTTCCTTCTATCTGCACCTTACCGCCCACCCACACCTCCCTACCTCCTCCTGCTTTCCATCTTGTGCACTTTCTCTCTTCCTCCCTCCCACCCTCCGAGCCTCCCTCCTCCTCTGCGGGTGCTGATACAGTGCACTAATCACCAGCTCGATAAATCAATGGGCCCGGGCCAATAACCATTACTTCAAATTAGAGCTGCTTGCTCCTGTGAGGGAAAGCAGCTGACACCTTCATAAAAAGGCGCCTTTCATTAGCGGCGATCGACCTGGCCGAGCCTCGCGCAGAAACCTGCAGGACAACACACACAGCGGGGAGGCGGACGCAGCGGGGGGAGGAGGTAGGAGGAGGAGGAGGAGAAGGAGGAGGAGGAGGAGTGAAGAAAGAGACAGACTGCTCGAGAAAGAAAACCCAAAGTTGTTTCCAGTAAATAAATCTTGGCTGCAGATAAATTCCCTCTGCCAGAATTTATCCTCCTTGAACAGATGGGATTGGGTTCACTGCATCACAGAGAGGCAAAATTACTGGGCTTGTTTTTGAGGCAGAAAAGGGATTGGAGGATGCGTAAAATGGCAGCCTCTCTGTCTCTCTCTTTCTTTCCATCCCTTTCGCTCCCCCCACCCCCTCCTCGATCTGTCGGAGGCTCAGAACTGGTGCATTGATGTGGGTCACATGTAAATCAGCGCAGCGGGTCGAGCCGGCTTCGCCTTCCCCGGTGGGATCCCACAGCTGAGCATCATCTCAGCTCGTGTATTGTAAGGCAGCCACTCACGCTGTTGGTTTATAGATCACTTATGTAAGGGGCAGTCTGGAGTATCTTTAGGGGCTGGTGTTCACTCAGTGACCCACAGATGGCAGTGTGGGATAGTCTGTTTGAGCTCAAAGTGTTGGTCATCACTGTCCGGTGTGCTGCTGGAGAGGTTCAGGTATGCTGTATGTTATAGCACAGCTCCCTCCTCAATGGGTTAATGATGACTGGCGATGAGTGTGCATGTGAAGGCACCATGATGCAGGGCAGTCCTCACCAGGAGGGGAGGGGCTCAGGATACAAATGATCTGTCTAACACTGTTATCTCCTAACAGTCAATATTGGCTTCTTTTAACCACGACCGCAATAATTGCCTTCAAACATTCAGCTTCAATCCAGTACGTTTACTTTAGAAGAGACGCTCGCCACGGAAGGATCGGTTTTATTGCAACTGTGCAGGTATGCTTGGCCTGTTTGACACCAGTGAAAGAGCAATGAGCTTCTGAAATCTCAACACAGTCTCACGGCAGGTCGTGAAATAGTCACGAAATTTAATCTATTTGATTCGTGTTCATACACAAGAATTTCCCTTTTTCTTCGTGACGCTCAGCGCAACTTTCAACAACACATTTTTTTGTGCGTTTTCCCACAAATGTCAAGCAACACGTGACACGTGTCAATTTCTGCCCCAGTCTTTTCAAAATAAAACTACTTAGTTAGGTTTAGGAAAAGATCACAGTTTGGGTTTAAGTAACACCTGAAGTGTTGTAACTTAAGTACAGAAGTTACGTAACAAAAACTGCTTCGATAGCTTTATGAAAAGATGTTGGTTTGGGTTCAAAGAACTCTGGAAGTGCCGTAACTTAGTACTGAGTACGGAAGTTACGTAACAAAATCTACTTTGTTAGGTTTAGGAATAGATTGTCTTGGTTAGGCTTAGGCAACAAACTACTTAGTTAGGTTTAGGAAAAGATGGTGATTTGGGTTAAAAAATGGTTTAACACGGGACATGACCAGCGGCCTCCTGGTGACCCACCCATCCACCCCGATGTCCTCCCTACATACGTTCACAATTACGTGGACTACATCCAAATTGATTTTGTGCTGACCATCATGTTAATGTACACGAATCAATACATTCAATTTTGTGACTATTTCACAAACTACTGTGCGACTGGGCTGAAAATAACGAGGTCCACAACCCTTCACTTCCCTCAGGCTGCTCTCATACACCGTTTGTAGCTATACCTACAAAAAGTAATGAACTGTAATTCATGTATATCCCTCAAAATCAAAAAGAAAAGAGATCATCAAGAACTGTCCCCAGGGATTCCTGAATGACCATAACAGATGACCACATTTTTTGGATGGGCAGACAGAACAAAACTAATTCAATAAAAAGAGGATTTTTATTAGTATTGCAAAGTTCACTGCAGTGCTGTGCAAAAGCTCAATACAAAAATCAATCAAGTGCTTCACACTGCTGTTGGAAACATGCTGCTTATCACTTTACAATGCACGGCAGCTGGATTCCCACAATGTCACAATATCACACGACAATCACCCAAGGGATCACATATATTAGGAAAATCCATCTTGTCAGGCTTCAAGTAATGAGTTTGTGTCCAGCGAGCCAGATCACGGACCAATCAGTGTTCTGTGAGCGTGGTTAACCTATTTGTGTGTGACAACACAACACGCTCTCACTCCTCAACTTGTCAAATACCGATGCACGGGGCTCCTAAAGGGCTTAGCGTAGATGTTGCATTGGCATCAGTTCTATCAGAACGGGAGAGAATTTCTTCATTGAAAGAAGAGCAGAGAACGGCACTGAAGGCTTTTCTATATGTGGTAAAGATGTGTTCCGCTCTTCTCCCGACTGACTTCTGCAAGAGTTTGATTGACAGATGGTTCATCCAGTCATTTACAAAGTATTTTTTGAAGGTGCCTGCCCTTTTCCAGTTTCCAATGCCGGCTTCTCGGATGGTTCTCAGTAACAAACCATCTGACAGGTCAGGTTAACCACCAACCCTCCATCCAGTTAGGTTCAACTTTACTATCAACAGTCTCTTGTGCATGTTCTATGTTTCTCCTTTGGAGTAGTAGTAGGTAAATGTTCATGTTACTAATGGTGAGTAAAAGTTAATTCAGAATTTAGTCCCACCGTATTACAGAATGAATCTCCACCGTCCTCCTAATACATGCGATATGATATCAAATTTCACACCTAATTATTTCTTAGGCAGGATGAAATGTAATTTCATGAATAAGACACTTTAGAAACAAAATACTGCAAATGAGCCAATTTAAAGGTGCACGTTGGATGAAATCCTGTGAAATATCCCAGAGATCCCTCTGAGATCGGGCCGTACGCTCAGGTACAGTAAATGGGATTTGTGTTGTCTGGGAGTTGCTGTGTCTCGATGGTGAACTCTTTACTCTGTTACATTTCCCCCAAGCTTCTTCGTTACTCGTTACTATTGCAAGCCAGCAGGTTGGGTGAATAGGTGGTTCCAGCTTGCACGTTACATCATTCACATGATGGTAAACTAAGTGCTCTCAAAGCCGTCGTTAAGTTTCGATGTCCGCTCCAGTTCAAGTCCAGGCAGGCTGCATGTCAGATCATGCTACATGCGACTACAAGGGAAGGAAAAACTGGACCTCAACTCAACAACGCTATCTCATGACAAGTAACCGCGGCAGTGCTACTGCAGGGCTGAGTTTTCTCTTCCATTCTCCAGGAAACGTGCGGCAGCGACGCGCTTTGAGTTCAGGCTGGTGCACGGCGAGGGTAGAGTACGAGCAGGGAGGCAGGGAGGCATCTGATTGGTTCTTTCCAAGCGGACCTTGAGGCAGCGATTGGTAGACGTTTTTACAGGATTACAGCAGCTACAGATGACGGCTCTCTTCCGGTCCTTTTTCAGAGCTCATCAGTAACGGATCGCTGTTGGGGTGTAAAGACCATTTCAACCAATATAACAGATAGTGTAGACTGGAGAACATTGTCAACCCTGCCTTTAGTTACATTTAATATCAGATACTTTAAGACTTTTACTTAAGTAATATTTTAATAGGTGACTTTAACTTCCACTAAAGGCATTTTCTGGTTAGATATCTGTAAAGTGTGGCTTTCAGGTACTTCATCCACCACTGTCCAGACGGCAAAATGTCTTCGTCTGCTCAGGTTGGTGCATCACATTATCTCGTCTGGCTGTTTTTTTACTTTTTTCTTAGAAGTAGGCTGGGTCCAGTTAGAAAAAGGTGATTTCACACAAAGTACCTGATCAGGATTTAACAATATTTAAATCACAATCTGATGACATTTGTGGGGTTGTTTGCATATATTATCTGCCATATAGGACACTGTCCCCCTCACAGTCCTTAGTTTTTGATCTTTAAACTCAAAGTCTGCTTTGTCCTCACGTTTCTTGAAGGGTATACAGCATTAATTTATTTCACTGTCTCTCTTCCATCTTGTGTTTTTATCTCTTTTCGGTACGGTACCGACCATTTATCTTTATTTGAGCTGCTAAATTCTGCTGTTAAACATAACTCAAGCCTCTGTAATGGCGAGGACGACCCAGTTCCCCGCTGATTGGCAGACTACCAGTAACTTCAGCTCATCACATCTTCCCACCAACTGGCTTCGCTGTCCCTCGCCTGTCTCCCGGCTAATTTTATTGATGGCGCCATCTTATACAAGTCAGGGGAAGTGAGTCAGTCCTATTTTCTGCAGCAATCTTGTGTAATTTGTACACCTTTTCTCTCCTCTCAGGGGCAGTCAAAGTTAGCAGTTAGTATATCATAATTAAAGGAGAATTGGCGATAGAAAGAAAAAGGAAATTAAAATCTGTTGTCAGAGCCTGAACCTGGCTCAATCAAAGAGACTTTATTGTGAGGAGAAGCTCTGGATGAACAGTGCTATCAAAAGAGGACAATACTTTCATAACAGGCTCTCCTTTCTGAATGTAGGTGGTGGCCTGGATGAGTAATATCTGCTAAAAGATACAAGGGCACAAGGAAAGAAATGCACTGGTGGAGGTGAGAGGGAGCTGGAAGACAGTTTCTGTAAAATGAAGGTACTTAAAGACTATTTTTATAGTCCAACTTTCCATCCTACCTGCACTTACAGGTGTCTTGGTCGCCTCTGCTTAGCTTCACATTCACAGCAATAACAGGCCAATCAAAACCCACGTTTTAGTTTAAGTAGGAGTCCAATGTGGTTATTCTCAAACTCCTGCCTGTCACTCCCTCGTCTGGAGGCGTTTTAGAGTTATCTTAACCTAACTTGGTGTGTTCCCTGACAAAAAAGTAGTATACTTCACTTATATTCCCAAGTATACTTTATATAATAAGTATACTAATATCAATGTACTAGTAATATACTTGTAAGTGTACTACTTCAATACTTGAAGGACCTTTTGATTTATAAAAGTAATTTTAAATATACTTTAAATGTAAGATGTTGAGTACACAACTAGTTTACATCCAAGTTGTATTTTGTACTGCAATTATAATATGAACTATACAACAATACAAATGAACTTATAGGTATACTGTTAGTTTACTAGTTATATACTTGTAGCCCACTTTTTAGTTTATGAAAGTACACTTTAAAGTATACTCTGAGTAAACTAAAGTTTAATAGTTTTTAATGCAAGTGTAAAGTTTTCTTTAAATAAACTAAATTGGTGATCCTCTGACTTTCTTGTCCAGTACTTTCGTTTATGACGTTCTCATCAACTTCAGTTGTACTTTGTGTTTTGTGCTAATCAGCAAATGTTAGCATGATAACGCGGTATACTAAAGGCCGTTAAACTCCAGCAGTTTTTTGTTTTTGCGATTAATTTTCACGTCTTTTTTTCCCCACAAGGTTGATTTTTTTAGAGCTTTCGCACCGCAAATAACGGCATCAACCGACCACGTTGTGTGGAACAGGTTCAGTTGCGCCTCTATTTATGAAACAACAACACAGAGGCTCCCAGATGGAAAACTTTATTACTCCTTTCAACCTTGACAAAAGCAGCGCAGACCAGATCCACTCCTTCTGTTCTTTCCTTTCACAATAAAAGACTTAGACATATAATACTCACAGGAATGTATTTTTCCCATTGTTTCGACAACCCAATAGTCCGAAGAATGCACCACTGGACCTAAAGCTCATTAGATGACAGCCCGTTATTCCAAAAAACAAACACCTATTGTCCCAAATATACACACTGTCCCTGCTCCGCCGTCTTAATGCACAGGCTTACCTCACTCCCCCGAGCCCGACCACGTAAAAAGGCCCACGATGCTCCGGGGGGAAAAAGATGATTGTGTGATGGTGAACATGGTGAACATTATACCTGCTGAACATCAGCAGGTCATTGTGAGCATGTTAGCATGCTGACGCAAGCTTTTAGCTCAAAGCACCACTATGTACAGCCTCACAGAGCTGCTAGCTGTGGACTCGTCTAAAGTCTTATTAGAAGGCTGTAAAAGTAAAAGATTCAGGGTTTGGTTTTAATGACGGGGTTGGAAAGCATGAGTGTTTCAAACGTGATATTGTTGAATGTGAAATTGTAGCAACATCTTAACTGTAATCCATTCATTAAAAACCTGAGAAAAAAGTTCTGACCTTCTCCCACAAAGGCCGATTATATATTTTGGCCATTCCATTCATTAAAACAGTATATAAAGTTTTGTGAATAAATACGGTTGTTTAGTTTGTCTAACTAAGCTTCTAGGCTGTGATATTTATTGTCATTATACAGCACATATTTAAAGTAACATCTCAATCACTTTGAATTTAAATGTACAGCTACAAGCAGTAGGTAATTTGTTAATCTTTAACAGAGGGGATGGACCCGGTTCAGTCCGTCTGCTACTTCAGCACCATGGACATCACCGTGGATTCATCAACACGTCTGCTGTCTGCTGGAATCACAAGCATCGTCTAGAGAGGTCGCGATCGGCTCCAGCGGCCGGTGTAGGCTAACTAACCTCGGTCAGATAAAGGATCAGTGAGTCAGGCAGACTAGATCAACATATTCTGTTCCTGCACTCTCTCTGCTACTAGGGGATGGAGAGTGGGTGGCAGGTTAACAAGGGGGAATGTGTTCTGGTCATTTTGCTAACAAGGGGGATGGCATCAAATCGCCTACGAGCTATTTTTTCTTTTAGTTGGCAGTGTACTGTAGGCTCTATTGACTGAAACACACAGCCCATAATACCTCTTCCTCTCTTCTTGCAGCCTCTCTTCAGCTGTCTCTTGTCCTGCCAATCCAATCCAGATTTTTCCTTCAAACAAACCATGATTGTGAATGCACAACAGGTCTGGCAAATCATGAGACAACATGCAGCATTAATTCACTTCATAATATATAATTATAAGCAATCACAGACGCACCACAGATTGGGTTCCTTAGCTGCCTTGATTGAAAAACTACATCACTAGAAAAATCTAAATGATGGCTCAAACTTCAGGCCACATACTGGGATCTCAAATGACCCACGACACCTTTTCAGTCACTTTTTTTGCGTGAATGAGGAAACATACCACATCTGTGAACTGCTGAACTATTACCTGTGGACTGATGTCCCCAGAAGGTCAAGACTCTAACAAGTTGAACTTGCTAAAAAGCCCTGAAATCTACAATATGGTACGCTCATGATGGCTCAAACACATGAAATATGAATGTAATTTTGTTTATGTGCATGTACTGTCATTCTGAACAGAAGTGAGAAGCTTTATTCATTTATTCAAATGATATTCCCGCTTTTGGAATAACTTGAGGTTTGATATAAACACGGTTTAAAAGTCATTGTCCAGTGTGTGTGTGTGTGTGTGTCCTGGATGTGGAGCAGACGCAGGACGTCACTCACTGAGGTGTAGTGTGTCTTTGTGGACATGTTTTACACCAGAACAGAATAGTGTTATTTCAGAGGAAACATGCTGGCAGCATTAGATGTGAACTGTCGGGTCACAGCAGGTATTCATTTGTGTCAGCGTGTCCTTGAGTACAGAGCTGAACTTTGACCTCATGTATGTCGTGGAGGGATATTCAAAAGGCATAAATCCTACACAATATATATAAAAAAGAGGTTTGTTGTTGTTGTTATATCTTGAATAGATTTGACCTATGTTTTACCTGATAAGCAGCCATGCAAATAATGACTGTTGTGTCCAGAAAAATGACAACAGTAGTTTAAACAAAACCAAAAGTCCACAGCCGCGCTAGCAGCTCTGTGAGTACTTAGGCTCAGTGGTGCTTTGAGCTAAATGCTAACATCAGCATGATAACATGCTCACTAAGACAGTGCAAACACGCCAATGTTTAGCAGGTAGCAGGTATAGAGTTCTCCAGGGATGACATATTTTTGTAGGTTAACCTGGAAGTTAGCATCTCCCTGAATATAAATCAATTTAAAAAGCTATACAAGAAAGATATTTTTGGGAGGTATATGGTTGAAGAAGAGTTGTGTTAAAGGTTGGTTATATACTTTTTAACTCCGGATGTATTTGTGGGTTGTAAATAAACTTGGGATGCTGTTCATATATTCAACTTGGGATGTAAATAAATCTGAGATAGTTTTTATATTATATTATATTATCATTCTATGATATATGAGTTAATAGAGGAGAAGTGAGAAAGGGGTAGGGTAATATAAGTTTTTCTTCTACCTACTCCTTTTCGGACACTATAACTCTTGTTTTGTTTGTTATTATTTTGTATCTGTTTTTATTTATTATATGTTCGAAATAAAGTCTTTCATTCATTCATTCATTCCCTCCACTAAAACCCAAAGGGATTGATCCATTGGGTTTGGGATTATTGCAGAAAATAAGCTAACGTTTATGATACTTACACGTTTTGTTCAGCAAGATAATCTCCACATATGAACACCACTTTATGATTTTTGAAGTGTGAATGCAATCGCCAGAAGTAAAAAGCTAATGTTAGGCTATAAAGGAACTACATCACGGTCACATGAGCGCACGTATACACAACGAGGCTGTTAAGGTGGACGAGTCGGCATGAAGACGTTTAGTAGTCTCATTTAGACACCTAAATCCCGAGTGGAATATTTACTGACGTATTTTATACCGTAGAACAAAATCTCGTCAGCTTGTGTTCACCACCGACCTTATTCCAGACATGAAACTAAAAACCCGTTGACTTCTAGATGAGGGAACAGGAAGTGGAAGTGATAAAATGCTAACTGATTTTCTGGGTTTTAGGACTCATTCCTTCAGCACTCTATAATATTTACCATGTTCACCATCTTTGTTTAGCGTGTTAGCATGATAGCATCTGCTAATTAGTAGCCTACTAAAGACAAACTACAGCTGGGGCTGATGGGAATGTAATTAGTTTTGCAGGTATTTAAACCAAAGTGTTGCACAAATTGAGATTTTGACCGGATGAAGGTGCTGAGGAGATCACCAAAGTGATTACAATTCATCCCGAGGGAGACATGAATGTCTGGTCCAAATTACAAGGAAATTAGTGTTGAGATACTTCACTCAAGTTGACAGACCGTCATTGCCCTCCCTTAAGCTAGTGTGGCTAAAAAGGAAGTAGCATGATGTTCTAAAGGGGAAGGTAAGGACAGATGATTAGGTCAGTTCAGACGATCAATGTTGGTTTCTAGTCCTCATATTGAAATCATTTCTTTCAAAATGACCCATAAAATTGCACCAAAAAATGACTCATATTTCTGATGAGGTTACTGTATAGTTAAGTTTAGGAGACAAAGACTAGATGGTTACGGTTGGACAAAGATGGAAAGATGAAACAAACACAAGACTTTCAACCAGGAGATCAGTGTTTGTGTCCCGTGTGAAACTAAAAAGTAATGTTGACTTATTTTGTCACGTCAGTTTTGAGTCACGTGAATTCGTGACGAGTTGGGAGTGAAATGTGTTGAAACTTACGACGCAGTATTTCCAATACTGCTGACGACTATCCCTGTTGGTGTCAGGAACTTATTGCAGTTGGTCTATAGGCTACAACCTGACAGACTGGATTAGATGCAGGACATTGAGATGGCTTTTCGGACTGCAAGCATACACATTAAACATTTTAATCAAGTTTTCAATTACCGTTCCTTTGGCTGCAGCACCTCCCGCAGCATTCCTTCCTCCTGAGCCTCGCTGTCAGCCAAATGATTGTGTGGCGAGCTGGACAGCAGAGCAAGAAGCTGCAGGATATGAGGCTAAATCCCCATTCTCTCCCTCCCTCTCTCTCTCTCTCGCTCTTTATTCACAGTAATCCCCGAGAGCCCCGGATGATAATGGGTAATGGATACCCAGCCCCTTCCCTTCGGGAAACACACACACACACTGAGCGGTGATGCTGAGGGTGCAGGTTCCTGTGTCTAACATCCTGCGTCCCTGGACCTTGTATCCACGGCGATTAGCTGGCTAACAGGATTACCCCGTCCCCCATTTCTCCATCCATACGTTCCATCATTTGTTATCCTTTCCTCTTGTGGTGCAGGGTTTTACCTCCCTTGCCACAGGTAGCTATCGGGGGGAAATGAGACCGTATATACTGAGGTGTTTCAAAAGGAAAAAAGTTCATGAACAACTTTCATTGCAAAAAAAAGTCAAGAGTGACTTGGTGAGTCAGTTATATTTGACTCTGGCTGCGGTGTTATCAACACTTCTGTTCCTGCTCCAGTGGAGAGAGAAGTGTGGCAGCGTTACTGTGCCCCAAGTTCTACAGTATGTCTATATATATTTTATAGTAAACTATTTTCTTTTCAGTTAGTTGTACAAGAAGTGTTTGGGTGTTCTCCAAACTCTGACCGGAGCAGAGCTGGTTTGGTTTCCACTGCATTTCGGCTCGGCACACCATGAGGGCATAATGATGCCGACTTGACGGCTTGTGTGGCAAGTTGACAAAACAACACTCGTACCAACAGCGTTGTGAACAATATGGACTAATAAACACTTATTTCACGTGACCTTGTTTTGGCTAAATCCAACTGGAATACTGTACTGACTCTCCCAACACTTCAAAGCTGTGAAAAGATAAAATTAAACTTTACCAAAACGTTCCTGTAATGTGCTGATCTGAAGAGACGGTAGGAGATTATTGGCTGTCAAACTATTTGAGAAATCACACAGTTGTCGAGCGTTACTGCTACTTGATCAAACTGGTTCAGTTTAGGAACAGGAAATTATGTGACATCACAGCAGAAAAGAAAGCCTCTAATTTGATAATTTGGGGATGATTATTCGCCTTTTTAGAGCTGAGTAGCATCAGCAGGAGAGGAAATTAATTCCATTGATTTGGCCAAGACGTGAAATATGAACAGAGAAAAGCAGAGGGCTAAGAACAGAGCCCTGTGGTACTCCATGTACAACCAGATCTCATGGGAAGTTGTATAAATAGCACAACATTACAAGGACATTTTGCATGTCACGAGGACACATTTTAGCCTTTTTGTGTGTAATCTTTACGCCACACAACAAAACCACAGTAACAGACACAGTTAGGTTTAGGCAACAAAACCACTATAGTTAGGTTTAGGAAAAACATCATGGTTGGGCTTAAAATAAGTATGTGAATGTAGCAGGACCGCTGCCACTGTGGGTTCTCTCAGCACAATCAAAAAACAGGACAAGTTTTTATTTACAACTGGTCACACTCGTTTAACACAAATTTACAACTTGGATGATCCCCGCCGCCCGAAGTCCAGCTGCTTCCAACTTGCACCTCAAACAAAACTCTTTTTCTACTCTGCACGCTACTGCATTTAAAGGAAGAGTATGTTCAGACAATGCTCACCAGCTGTGTCAATCACCTCACCTGGCACTGCTCTCATGTGCCTCCCCCACACCTCTCTCTCTACTGCAGATGAATACCAACCACGCCCACCTCCACAGTAAACTAAGTAAAATACTTACTTAAACAGGTCACAAATGTCACTAGCCTTATTTCAAAATAACTCAACACTTTGGGACACGAAGGCCGATCTCCTGGTTAAAGTCCTGTGTTTGTTGGACCCATCCACCTCCCACCATCAGCAGTCGCTCTCACTTTTTATTCTACGTCACTAGCTCTGAGCATAGCAGATTCACGCGGATGCGTTTACATTGAGGTCAGTACAGACTAGGTATTTGACGAGTTGGGAGTGAGACCGGGTTGCAACAAACACAAGGCTTTCATCCAGGAGACCGTTGTTCGTGTCCCATGCGTTAAGTTTCACTTTCACTTCAGCTGATCATTCGTGTCCCGTGTTTAAAACATTAATTTTCACTGTACAAATGTAGTAATTTTGAACCCAACCATTTCGTTTTTTCCTAAACAAAACTAAGTGGTTTTGTTGCCTGAACCTAAGCAAATGTTTCTGTTAAATTCATGACATTAAGTGTGTTTACTATGACCGAAAAGTGATGCCGAGGGGTCTGATGAAGCGTCGGTACGTGAGGAGTTGGGATGGACAGAACAGATGAGTGAAGAGAAAGATTAAACAGTGAATCGAGGAGCGAGTAAAGTAGACTGTAGTTGTCAACCTCACGTAAATCACCGCGTGCTGCCAGCTGTAATCAGCTGCTAGTGGAACAGTGTTGCTCTCCACACAAACAGATTTATTCATTTTTTTTTCTTCTTGTTACATTTGTGCGGCGGAGGAGTGGGGGGGGGCCAGAGGAATGTCGGGTGATGGATGAAAGGCAGCACTGTGTTGCTGCGTTGACCCAACCCGGTGGTCGATATCCTAACCGAGACAAATCAAACGCCCCCCGATGTCCAGTAGCCCGGGGCCGTTCGACGCATTTCAAAGGGCTTGGATCTCGAACCTTTGCAGAGGCTCGAGCAGCTCCTTTTAACCGATGCCCGGCAGCAACAACCCGCAGAGCCGCGGAATATTTCTCCTCGTCCACAGTGGGTGCCCGTACTCAAATTGCTTTCCATCAGGTAGCACGTTCACGGGTTCATAACCTGTTGAAATGCACATTTCCCAGGTCTCTGCTGCCTTTGTTCTTCTCTTCAGAGACAGCTGGCAGAATCCTACCAGCTGTGGAGAGTGGAGAATGGCCTACCTTTCACACTGTTGGATCAGCACACCCATTGGGCTCTAGCCTGCCATCACAGCTGACTACACCTGGCAGCTAATTTATTTTTGAATGTCAGTGTGATTAAACACAATTGTATGACTAAAAATATTAAAGGCTTAAAACTAGGTTATAACACAAAGCCTCTCTACCAGGGTACGTGCTCTTTATTTATTTATTTTTTTAATTGATTGCCCGGGAAATCAGTGCTGAAGAGCAGAATTATTAATGGAAGAAGCCACCAAATTCACAACTTCCATGTTTCCCAGCCCAGTCGTCAGGAAAACATGGTGGCATCGGCACACAAACACGGAATATGTTGAATGTCAACGTTTTTGCATTCGGTCAGAGCAAGTGAAGAAGAGAGAGAAGAGTGAAAAAAGACACACCGGGCAGGCGGAAGTGGATGTGTATGGGTCCAACAAACACAGGACTTTTAACCAGGAGACCAGCGTTAGAGACTGTTGTGACCAGTATTTTGTTTTGTAAGTTACGTTAGTGACGTCTGTCACATGATGATTGTCATGTGTTTTTTTACTGACGTTTGTGTCGTTTGTTCTGTAGCTGTTTATTGTTATTTTTTTAATATTCTGGGTGTTCCATATTTTCTTCTGAATGCTGTTTGACAGCCTACACTTACATTTTGGATGTTGGAGCGGGATCACATGAACAAACCTTACACAGTACGCCATATAAACGAACAAATGTTAACAAGTTGTGTCCTCCAGTTACTCTGAAGACGTTAACCCTTAGCTCGGATGTTTCTACTCTGTGGTCACTGTTTCGTTCATAAATGCAAGTGTGAGATAATGTTGAGATAAACCTGGACTCTCTCAGGGCAAGGCTTAGTTCAAGGCTAAGATAATGAAGTGTAAACGTCTTTAATGGAGACAAATTAACTTGAGACACATGCTGCACTTAGACTCCACTCTGAGGACTAAAAGCATCCTCTGGATAGTGATTCTGTGCACAGACGCCACTTAGAGCTGAGAAGGACTGAGAGAGAAGTGATGGACACGCGGTTGTTCAGAGACAGAAAAATCACTGAGCCTAAAGGTGTCATTCATAACTGCCCCGTACCTCCCACATGGCTGCGTAGGAGAGAACAGCTCAGATATATCTATGGATCATACGATGACAAATCCACCAGCAGCCCACGCTGCTGTAGCAGTATCGACACCGTCGGCAGCGCGTTCGCTCTGAGATTGATGAGTTCAAGATAAAGTGATCTATAGGACTGACATAACGCGGAGAGTTCTTTCACACCAACCGGCTCACTTAGTGTGAAATAACAGCACGCCGTCTGATCTTTACTGGGACAAATCATGTAGAGACAATCTCTGCTCCGCAGATAACCAGCGTCGTAGATAATAAGCATGGCATTTTCCTGACAGCAATTAGCGCTTCCCTCATGTCATGTTGTAGAGCAGAGATTAAGCTCACCATTGTTTCTGCTATCAACAAATACATGTCTATTATAATCCAAATAATCACATTTTTACTGGAAATATTTTAATTTCACAGGTGTTCTGCTGACTGTAAAGGCTGATATTTCTGTAAAATAACACAGTCTCGCCAAGACTGCTGTGACCAGCCCTGCAAAAATGATGTTCCCATACAACTGAAATGCATTCTCAATTACATTTCGAGGGAAACATATTTTCTTCTGGATTAGAGTCGCAGCTTTTAACAATTTGAAACAGTTTTAAACACGTGGTTACAGTTGTAAATTGAAACAAAACAAAAGCAATAAAACTACTTGGCTAGGTTTAGTTAAAACCATCATGTTTTGGCTTAAAATTACTACGTTTGTTACGTTATTAAGCAACGGACGTAAATTAAAATAAGCGAACATTAACTTTTAGTTTCACATGGGACATGAAGAGCGGTCTTCCGGGTGAAAGTCCTGTGTTTGTTTGACCCATCCACCACCTCAACCTTGACCCAATGCGGCGGACTATCATTACAGACCTATTTGTGATAGGTCAAAAACGAACGTAATCCACAACAAAATATGTTTCCCTCGAAAGAGAGAGGACTGGAGACAAACATGTCTTTTTGAGTCCAAATAATCACATTTCTGCTCTAAATATTTCAATTTCACAGGTGTTTGTTCTGCTGAATGTAAAGGCTCATATTTCTACCGATGTTTCTGACCAACTTGGTGCCCGAGGCAAGATTTTAGCTGGTTCTGAGCAGGAGGAGATTTCAGAAATGAACCCTTAGAATAATCAAAGCAAAAGATGAGAGGAAAAGACGGACAGTTAATAGGATTATGTCCTGGGTGCGAAGACAGTAACGTCCCGTACTTTTTAGAAGGAAGTAGATCTGTAGGTAAGATGGAAGCAGACCAAGAATAGCCTTATAAATAAGAATACGCCAGTGGTTCATTCTGTGGGTGGACCAGGCAGACCATCCTACCCGAGCAAACAAAGAGCAATGGTGTGTAAGGCAAGCCCCCAGGAAGTGTGCCGGTTGTCGATCCCAACTTTCGTAGTGGCCAAACGGCGGTACTACAACATCCGTGTCCGTCACGTGATGCCGTTGGGCCCAAAAAGACTTTTCCCCATAGACTTACATTGGGAAAGAGACGTCTATAACTCAGTGGATAATTGTGGGAAAAGGTGAATCACCTTCCCAGTACGAACACTCTAATAGCCCTTATTTAAATCGTTAAGTTTTTAAAGTTGTAAAATGAACTAATAGCTGAATCCAGAGTTATTTCCCTTCCTCCGTACATGTGAATGAGACCCAGACCGAGGCTGGAGCGCCAAGCCGTGATGACGGCGTGACGTTGGGACCTCGTGTCCGAGTCATGTGACCAAGTGGTCGCTACTGCGCATGTTCATGTGCCCAAGATCCAAAGATCTTTTCCAGACGGAAGTCGAGCCATTTTGTCTTCATGCGCCACTCAGCAACTTTCATAGGAATGAACGGGGCACCGCCTCCAACGCTGTATCCAGTTCTCTTTATACATCCATGGTGAAAGGGCTTTAAAACTTAAAAACTGACCAAATGATGAAGCAGAGTGTATACTGTACTTCCTTTATAAAGCAGCTGCTGGTTGTTGTGCACAGCGTGTACTGGTCAGCATGTGTCCGTGGTCTGAACGTGCTGAGTGCACACTAACACTGTTTCACAGCACACTACTCTGCCATCTCTGGGGGCTGTATTGTCTCAGTCAAGCTCACTTTAAACCATTCTTTCTTAAACATATGTTCAAATCTAGTTCCTACTTTTAATTCAGACTTAATGATCCCTTAACTTCTGCACATTTAAAAGGTTGTAACTGTAACCAGAGGAGCCGTGCTCAGTGGAGTGGCTGGTTAAGGCACATTTACTCTGTATGTTTAAGAGTTGAAGTCCAGATCTAGATGTGTGTCTCACAGTCCAGAGTGCATCTCTACAGCTACATCAGAGTAAAAATGTAGAACGAGGACAAAGACAGTCAGATTTTCAGAGTTTTCTCCTGATCCACAGCCGTCTAATTTATCACAGTAGCAGAAATAACAAGCAAACAAAAAGCCTCTAAATCCTTCGGTGGAAAAACACTCTCTCTGCAATTAGGACTGATTTCTAAGACAGACACACTTGGTTGTCCTGCACTTAACCTGTATCATCCTCATTAATGCTCCGACACATACTGTAACATGTCGAAGTTAAACAAAGCACAAGGCATGAAATCAAGTCAAAAGTCTGTATTCTTTGCTAATTTTTAGTTGTTAATTTCTATTAAACTACTGCTTCAGTGGAACAGGAATCCCTTTTGGCCATAATTTTCTTTAAAAGGGTGGGCCCATTAATATTATTATTATTTTTTAAGTTTTAATATCATGCTGTAGCTTCTCAGTGGTTTTCCTTATGTATTAAAATCCCAACATTCGCATTTTGGTCAAAGTATGTTTTATGCTATTTTCCTGGTCTCAGTGGAAGGTGTATAAATACCACGACATTGGTCATTTGTACGCAGTGTAAACATCTGCAGTTCGGTTTAGGCAAAAAAAACACTTAGTTAGGGAACACGTCATGGTTGGGCTTAAAAAAAGTAAACTAAGTAAAACACGTACGGAAACAATGTAACACAGACAATCGTCTCGTGACAAACGTCACCAATGTAATTTGATTTAATTTACAAAACAAAACAAAAGTCTCGAACATGTGTCTTCTGGTTAAAAGTTCAGTGTTTGTTGGACCCATCCACCTCAACATCCGCCCAACGCAAGGATGAGTTTACATTGCAGTCAGTGCAGGATACATGGCGTACAAATTACGTGAAGAAATCAAGAAAGCCATACTTATTGCATGTGAAACGACTTGCGCATTATCGTGGCATTTATACGCCTTTTCGTGCGAAAAGGCTGGATATAGCAGCTTCAGTTCCCCATCAGAAAGAGCTGTCTGATGGGTAGGTAAAGCGGTGGAAATATTGTAAATATAGCGTACACTTAAACTGATATGGATTTTTTAGGTGTCTAAAATCTGTTTGTCTGCTGCTCCTGTCCACAGCTGCTTTACCTCGCCGTCAGACAGCCCTTTCTGACGGGGAACTGAAGCCGTTATATTGCTCTCGTCAAAGCCACCAGACTCCATTCACAAAAACAGTAATTTTACCTCTCAGAACACGGGAGTATACATACAACCCCACTTCAAAATATCTGAACTAACCCTTTCAGTTATTTCAAAATGTTGACTCAGCTAATGCTAGCGTTCACATTATTCATAACCTTATTGATTAGCTTACTGTGGTAACCTACTTCACTGCTTTCTACTAGCTGCTGAGTGGACGTTTCCATTTATAAATAACGCAGATGGACCCTCAAGGTACATCTGCCATCATCTTAATGTAAAACATTCAAGAGCTAATGTTTGTGATCCTTGAATATGAAGTTAAAACACTGCAGCTTCCCTCCAACATGCATTCATTTTTGATCGTGGCGCTGATACAGCTGACATCACTGATGCAGCCAAAGGTGTGTGTGTGTGTGTGTGTGTGTGTGTGTGTGTGTGTGGGAGAGATTAAAGAGAGTGGTTAATGATTTAAGAAGGCTGCGGAGTCGAAGCCAGACGTCTTTGATGTGCTGAAGGTTGCTTTCAGAGTGGATCCGCAGGTGTTGCTAGACCTCTATTTGTCTTTCAGTCAAGCAAACATCAACTCAGGGTAGAAAAACAAAGTCTGGACAGTTACGCAGACGGTAACTGAAAAATTCAAGTACCACACATGCTTGCACATAAACTCCTGCACACACACACACACACACACTTTTGTGTGCGACCTGTGTGACTCATTGGAATGAGACGACTGCTTCGGTTTGACCCTGGATTCAGCAGAGTAGCTACTGTTGTGGCTACCGCAGTGTGTGTGTGTGCGTGCGGTGTCAAGGCTAATGTGGCGTACGGTGACATTCTGATAAATCTCCAGGCGGCCGGCGCTCTGCCCTTTCACAGCTGCTGACTATGTTAATGGAGAGTGCAGATCCAGGGTCTGCTGGCTCTCTCTCCTGTCCCTCCCCCACTCTGCAGTTACTTACAGTAGAGATGGATTCGATATGGGAGTTGATAACAGCGTGCATCAGCGCTACCGGTAGGACGCAGCCTTGAAAACAAAACCCCAAGACCTAGTAAAAAATGATCCATCTGGTCACGGATGCAAAACCAAATTCATAAGTCAGCTTCAAGGTTGGCCCACACGGAAATATTTTTCAAATCTTACCAGATGTGTAAAATGTGAGAGAGCCCACACATAACGACATGTCTTGTTGAATTTAACAGTTTTGATCCTATAATGTCTGGAGAGCAACGATTTGGCCAAAACAGCCACCACACACTAACAGATTCATTCATGAACAACAAGAGTCACCACTAACAAGAACTGGAAATCTCGCAAAATATCTCGCAATCAAACGTGACTTTAGTGTAAACAAACATGGCGGACGACAGGCAGGAAGAAGTCACGCCAAATAACGTGTATTGCCAAGAAGTGAAAGTCAATTGTTCGTTCCATTGCGACATCAGTGCCCAGCAGCAGAGCGACGCTTCCGCAAATTAGGACTGGAAGCGACTATCGGACGCCAATAAAATGTCCGCCTACAAAGTGACGAACAAAAGTAAAACTAAATTAATCATATTCTATTGTCTATTCTGCCAAAATGGCCTAAGTTGAAAAAAATAATAATTCAAATATAATAAGCGTTTTCAGTCCAAAATGGCGACAGCGGCTGTTGTCAAAAATACACTGGAGCTTCGTTTCTTTGCTTCTATACTGTTTATTAGTGATGTTATTTTTTGCTCTATTTTATACTGAAAACTCACGAAGGATGGATGAAGTCATGGAGACACGTTAAATAAACACTAATCAACAAGTTGGTCCTTCATTTCTGAGCTCCATCTCACTACTACTTTATGTTTCGAGTTTAGCATTAGCTCATGCATTAGCCGGCGGTGGTTCTTCCGTCAGCTTGGTTACTAATTGGCCATAGTTATTACCAACACAGCTGTTCGTGAAATAGTTATAAAACTTAATCTATTTGATTCGTGAACACAGACACAAATTTCCCTTTTTTTTTGTGACGCTCAGCACGACTTTCAACAACATATTTGTTTTAAATAACTCCGGATAGTGGTGTAACTTAAGTGCGGAACTTACGTGACTTAGTTAGGTTCAGGAAAAGATAGTGGTTTGGGTTAAAATAACACCAGAAGTGCCATAACTTACGTGATGCACGTGTCAATTTCCACTCCAGTCTTTTCAAAATAAAACTACTTAGTTAGGTTTGGGAAAAGGTTGCGGTTTGCGTAAAATAACCACTTGGACTTGTGGGCGAATGTCCTGTGTTTTTTGCCCCACCCATTCAACCCAACCTCCTCCCTACGAGGCGTTTGTCGCTTTCTATACTTCCCAGTTCACTATCACATGGATTACATACAAATTGAATTCATCGGCTGTCTTCGGGGGTTCCCAACACACAACAGGATATCCCATCGTAAATATGGAACACGTTTAATATTTACATTTTTAAATTGGTGCAGCCAGGATGGGCTAAAAAAACACTCTTAACATACTTCACATGAACATCTGGAAAGATCATCTTTAGAACCATCAAACAATCAGGACTTTGCTGACGATCGTCCGGAGGAATCAGACCTAAAACCGGCTTGATTCTCGTGTAGTGTGTACCCGACATTAGCTCATTTAAAGAAGAGCTAAAAATATTGAAAATGAGAAAAGCCTCTTGTGAATGTGTCGAGTGGTTCACAGACATCAAAGCCAGCACTCCTTTCATCATCATTTACACCTCTCCAAATGTCAAACGTCTCTTCTGTTCTTCCATTCTCTTTATTGTTAGCCCTCTTTTTCTTCTTTGTTTTCTGCAAAGAGAAAATGTTTTCTTTTGATTCCACCGTGCTCACATAGGCTACTATATGTGTAGTTGATGAGATACCATAATAAGTTCCATCAGCCATTAACTGAATTATATTGTGAGAGTGAAAATCTGTTGTCAACTAACCGGCGGACGGGACGCGGCTGGTTGCAGCCGTCAGATGCCAGACAGTAATGTGGTATTAATAGCTACAAACTAACTTGGCATCCAGATGATTCTGTAGTCAATCAAACCACCGGAGCGAGAAATACTGCAGTTTAAATGAACAACAAACGCATCGCCCCAACACTCTCGTGTGTTATCATCGTTAGATTCAAGTCACATAGCTCAGCATCTGTTCTCCTGAAAGATAAACAACCTCTAAACTGCAGGACTTTCAACTTTTAACACCAGCGCAGGTTTGATGGTGTTCGGAGCATCAGAGACTCTCCTGTCCATCTGGATCCAGAATATTCTGTCCAATACATGAGAAAAAACATAAATCCACTTATCCATACAACAATTATTGTATATCTCCATACTCTATTTGTAATGTGAAAAAATAGTATCAATAATTGTATTTATTTATTATGTATTATTTATTTTAAAATAATCGTTTCAACATTTATTTTATTATTATTATTATTATTATTATTATTATTATTATTATTATTATTATTATTATTATTATTATTATTTATTGTTTGTCACGTACCACCTTTTATAACCAAGAAATAGAGGGACAACTTTGGATAATATATATTTTTTATAATTATATGATGAGAGTTGTTAAATTACCTTCTTGGTTCTTTAAATATTGTTTGGTTTTAAAATATATATATATTGATATTTATGTTCAACATTTTGCTATAACATGAAAGACGATTTCATATTACAAACACTCCCTCATCCACCCATCCTACCCAACCTATATCTCCATGACTAAATATACGATACAAACAATAAAGATACTAAGCAGCAGTACAGTACATAGAGGTAGGTTTGTCAGGAAAAAATAAATAAATAAATGAATGAATGAATGAATGAATAAATAAATAAATAAAAAAGACAATGGGCTGTTTCAGTTGACATTTGCTGTGCGTGATGTGAGATCAGTTCTTGGATATTGTCTGTTGTTGATGTGTCTTTAAAGATTTATCTTTCAGAAAAAACAGATACTTCTCTGTGACACGGATATAGTGATAAATGCTTGAGAGGCACAAACTGGTGCTACGATAACAACTGATGCAACAAAACCTGCAGCGAATGACTTTATTCATGACAAACAGTTGTTGAGACTCAGAGTCGTCACTATTTATTTTGAACAATGCCAACATTTTATTTCTGGCGACTCGGTTGAGCAAATGACCCCAAAACACACCAGAAAATGCATCGTGCATATAGGTTTAATGTATATATCTGACCCTTCCCAGCAAATGGAGGAGGAGAGGATTGTAGCCAGAGGCACCAAAAGGCTGATGCGTCAATAATGGAAAGTTATGTGTTGACAAGGGTGATTAGTCACCGCTGAGAGAAAAGGTAAAGGACAGAAGGAAAGAGGAGGTAAAGAAATGAAGCGGGTAGATGAGAGGAGAGAAAAGGTGAAAAGTAAGGCTGAGAACATGGCAGAGAGGTAGATGAGAGAGAGGGAGCATGATGGGAAAGACAAAGAAGGAGAGAAGATGAAGATGGAAAAGTGAGTGAAGAGGATGGAGAAGGGTGGAAGGAGAAGTATGAAATAGTTAAAGGTGCTGAGGAGAGGTGGAGTCTGAATCCTTGAGATTCATTCAACATGTTCCATCTTCTGACCCACACTCAGCCTTGAAATAGACTTCTTTTCATAAGTCATTGTACCCTGTGAAAAAACT
The DNA here is from genome assembly GCF_043250625.1 of Sebastes fasciatus. Taxonomy (NCBI): domain Eukaryota; kingdom Metazoa; phylum Chordata; class Actinopteri; order Perciformes; family Sebastidae; genus Sebastes; species Sebastes fasciatus. Next base: position 32,139,213 of record NC_133803.1, read on the forward strand.
GCTATTTCTTGCTCCTGTACGTGTCAGCATGTGTGCAGCAATACAAGAGCTCACATCACGCTGTGTGCAGACTATTCCTGGAATAATAAAGTAGATTATAAAGGATCAAAGTCACTTGTAATGTTCTTCATTTTAATGCATTGTGCACTTAAAAGTATTCAGCATTGCAGTTGCTATGTTAAGATATGTAGTGCACTCCGAGTGAAGTGCTGAGTAGATTATAAAAGGAACAAATTGCTTTGTAATTGTCATCATTTTAATGCGTTTAATGCTATTTCAACACGTTCTCATCCAAACTCTTCACTTACTTTTCTTTCTAAAGTGCGTCAAACGATGGCGCTCCACCACGCTCAAACACGTGGTTAACGTTGTAAATTCAAACCAAAACACTTGCTTAGGTTTCGGCAACAAAACCACTTAGCTAGGTTTAGGAAAAAGATATCATGATTTGGCCTAAAATTACTACGTTTGTAAAGTGAAGGCATCGTTTATAACCGTCGCGTACGTCACTTCCCACGCAAAAGTTGTGCTCTATAAAAACCCCAAACTTGGCGGGAGAATGTGCACACCAATACGGAAACTCTGACCCATACGTACGAACATTACGGCGACGCAGATGGTGAGGTGGTGAATTGAAGCCAGATTGTTTAACGGTGCCTCTCACACATTTAATTTAATTTAATATCAGACATTAATTTCAGATCCACGTTATCATAAACATGCAAAAGCAGCTTGTAGTGAGCCAACTATTCCATAAGCACCTTTCAATTGTAAAAGATAGGAGACAGACAACTCAAATCTCAAAGCAAAGTCCGCTCAATGTTTCATCAGTCTCACCATCACATTCTCACCCCACCCGGAGCGCAGATGAGAAACTGTACGGTAACCAACTGATGAAATCATTATAATCATCGGTTGTAGAAATCCAAGATTATATCAAATAGCATTAAACATTACTAAAAAAAACAAACGTAGAAGGGCCGATGCATGTACAGTAATGTCTGAACATTCAAAGAGAGAAAGGTAAAGAAGTATCGGACTTTATTCTCCTGCTATTTTCACACCTTTTATTTTGACACACAGGAAGTTGCAGAACAGCTGTCCTCCAGGAGGTGTGTTTATCTGTAAGATGTGTGAATCTGCATCTGCCTGATATCTATTCACTGTTGACTGTCAGCGTGGGTGTTTATCTGTTGCATACATACTGTACATGCATATCATAAACACCTTGCACACCTTATCGAATAAGGTGTGTCTGTTTATTCATGTGCTTGTTTGATGAAAATGTAAGACAGGAACTTCTCTTTACTTTTTGTTACTGGACTTAACGTTGTGATCCCTTACAACACGCGTTACTGAATACATTACTGTAACACGTTATAACTGCCCAACACTGGTGATTACATTTGATCCCATCTTCACTCTCTTTTTGGAAGGTTAGCCACACTTTGAACGCTGACTGTAGTCCACCACACAGCAGCACATGTACATTGATGCATGTGCATGTACAACCCAGTCACACAGCAGTTTGTGAAATGGTCACGAAATTGTATGTATTGATTTGTGTGCATAGTCACAAAGTTCCCTTTTTTTTCCATGCTGGTCTGCATGAAATCAATTATTATGTAATCCACGTAATCGTGAACCAGGAAGTATAAAGAGTGGTGAACGCCACGTAGGGAGGAGGTCGGGGTGGACTTTATTTTCCGTACTTAAATCACGCCACTTCCGGAGTTTTTTTAACCCAAAATGCGACCTTTTCCTAAACCTAACTGAGTAGTTTTATTTTGAAAAGACTGGAGTGGAAATTGAAATTGGTGACCAACACGTTTTCATTCCATCTCGCCACATACTGACGCTTTGTCCCGACCGGCAGCGTCACTTTTTTGGGTCGCAGTACACACATGCTTAATGTTGTGAATTACACAAAAACACTTGCTTAGGATTAGGTAACAAAACCACTTAGTTAGGTTTAGGAAAAAACAACATAGTTGGGCTAAAAACAGGTTTTTACTGTGAAAATGACACTGAATGTTGTGAACACGGGACACGAATCAACAGCTGTTTGTAACGTGACGCACGGGTCTCTTTCGCTCTTTAAACTACGTCACCACTTTCTCTGAGCGTTTACTGTTGCTGTGGATGGCTTGACATTGCAGTTAGTGTGTCTCATACTGACACTAAAGGATGCCTTGTGAGGGGGTATCGTAAGCCGTGACAAAGCCTCGGTATTTGACGCCCTGGGAATAGGAACAAGCTGATAGGCTAACTGGTAACGTAGACTGACGCGCAGCAGGTCATAAGTTTGTTTCGGGAATCGATAAGCGGCAATGAAAAGCATGTTTTCTAATCCAAGGTTCTTGTACTGAAAGCTTGGAACCCCTTGGTGAGATATGTATGCAAGGACAGATTAATAAAGATTGAATAGTTTTAACAGAGTTTTGTGGTTGTCGTGTCTTTAGCCTGCTAGAGGATCCATAAATTTAAGAAGGCACTCTTCTTCAAAGGTCTTTGCTTTAAGTGTTCAAAACACAAACAACGGAGTAAAATCCGTTGGATTTGAAGTGATTCCAACCTGCTGTAGATGTGAAACAGAGCCAGATGTGGGTGAGTCTTTTTGAAGTGGACAAGCTCAGTCTCATATCTCCAAGTGCTCAGATCCTGATAAAAAAAAAAAAGCTTAATAAAAATGTGAGAGATTTTGAAGTCTTCACAGAATTCAAGTTTGGCACAACTTTTTCAGAACTTTAGTACTTGTTCATGCTCAAAACTTGCCATCTAAACCAGATGTATGCAAACACTCCAGACAGTGGGAACCACGGCATTGTGAAACATTTATGGGGTGTGTTTCCACCTGTTCAGAGCTAAAGGTGTGAGTGTATCTGTGCCTCTTCATCTCTCACCTTGGTCTCACCTTCACATCCACTCAATAGATACTGTCGAATGTGTTTTCCGCATCTGTTTTTGTGAACACACTTTTGATTGTGTAACACATAGGAACACGTGTGCCTTTGTGAAGGAGTGTGGCTCCACTGTGAGTAGGCGGTTTAATTAACACTTTAACCAAGTTCAATCAACAACAGAAAATGACCAGTCTGACACTTCTTTGAGCTTCACCTTTTCCTCCTCTATAGGCTATGGGAAACAGGAGTACTTTAAGCTTTAGATAAAGGTTTAGAAAAGGGGCAGATATGTAGTTTTATTCAGTAAACACAACACTAACGTTTAAAGACTAAAATTGCCTATTTACACATCCAGCACATCTGGAGCAACATTTCTGGTCATCTGGCAGAAGTAATAAGTCCAATATCTCCTATTTTTGGTCTCTTACTAACTCCTGAGAGAAATATCTTGCTCATTAGCTGCTAAATGCTCCACTTTCTGTCTGCTGTTTGATGCTGGACATGTAGCGTGGTGGGTTCTCGGAGCTGCCTACTGCTGCTGGAAACACTGATAAGAACCGAAACAGAAAACCAAAACAGTGACCTGAAAGTGTAGCTGAAACCAGGAGGTTAGATTGAGGGGGGAGCCCTCGTCTAATGAGTTTGGGGGTTGGGTATAGGTGGGCTGGTATATACAGATTATAACACTGTCCACAGTTTTCATTTCTTCAGTAGAAGTCGTTCCAATGAAAACTACGGAGCGTTTGTTCTGTGGATTGTCCAGAGCAATATTGGCACTGTTTCTGGAAAGCACCTGACTTGATTGTTATCAGTCATTATAAGCCTCATAGATGTGGGTTAGTAGGGGCCTGCTACACCTACTACATTGTAAAAGTGAAAGTGAAACTTAAAAGCAACACGTTCTCACATGTGTTTTGAACACATACAAAAAGGCTTCTTTAGGTTTATGCAACAAAACAACTTAGTTAAGTTTAAGAAAAGTGAACGTGTTTTGGCTTAAAATAACTACGTTTTGTAAATTGAAAGTGAAGCTTAACGCTTGTGAACACAAAGACGACTACACGTTGTTGGTCTACTGGGTGAAACTCCTGTGGTCTCCCATCCATCGGCCCAACCTCCAACCCAGATGGAGTTTCACGCCGTCTATACTACAGCCAAAGAACTTACTATATATTGATAAGAAGTGAAAGTAAATTGTTCGTTCCAGCAGCAGAGCTATGCTTTTGCCATTTTGGACTGAAAGCGACTACTGGACGCCAGTAAAATGTCCGCCTACAAAGTATTTTAACCTACTTTTTCAACCCCTTTAAATTACAATTAATTAACACAACAGTATATTTTATTGTGATTCTTCGGAGGAAACTATATTTAGACTTGTGCTGTAAAGAAAAATTACAGTTTTGATGGTGCTGGACTCATCCTGAGCGCAGCGGCTAGAAAAGCAATCAGGTTAATAAGGCTACATACGGCTACATACTACAAACAGGAAGAATCTCATTTAGTCTGGCAAGATAGTCTTAAAACATATAGGAAGGCTCTCTGTGATGCCAGAGCAGCCCATTACTCATCATTAATAGAGAAAAATAACAACCCTAGGTTTCTATTCAGCACTGTAGCCAGGCTGACAGAAAGTCACAGCTCTATTGAGCCATGTATTCCTACAACCCTCAGTAGTAGTGACTTCATGAGTTTCTTTAATGATAAAATCATAACTATTAGAGACAAAATTAATCACCTCCTACCGTCAACTGGTACCAATTTATCCTCAAACTTAGGAACCTTAGAAACAGCTGTACAACCTGATATATATTTAGACTGCTTTTCTCCTATCGATCTCCACAAATTAACCTCACTGATCTCATCTAAATCATCTACCTGTCTCCTAGACCCCATCCCAACTAAACTGCTTAAAGAAGTTTTACCTCTAGTTAGCACCTCTTTACTGGATATGATCAATGTGTCTTTACTAACAGGCTATGTACCACAGTCCTTTAAAGTAGCTGTAATTAAACCTCTTCTTAAAAAGCCCACTCTTGATCCAGAGGTCCTAGCCAACTATAGACCTATATCTAACCTTCCCTTTACCTCCAAAATCCTCGAGAAAGTAGTTGCCAGTCAGCTGTGTGACTTTCTACAGAACAATCATTTATTCGAAGATTATCAGTCAGGATTTAGAGTGCACCATAGCACAGAGACAGCACTAGTGAAAATTACAAATGACCTTCTAATGGCATCGGACAAAGGACTTGTCTCTGTACTTGTCTTGCTAGATCTCAGTGCTGCTTTCGACACCATTGACCATGACATCCTATTACAAAGACTGGAACATTTAATTGGCATTAAAGGAACTGCACTAAGTTGGTTTAAGTCCTATTTATCAGATCGATCTCAGTTTGTACATGTCAACGATGAGTCCTCCATGTACGCCAAAGTTAGTCACGGAGTTCCACAGGGTTCTGTACTTGGACCAATTCTATTTACCTTATATATGCTTCCCTTAGGCAATGTTATTAGAAAACACTCCATAAACTTTCATTGTTATGCAGATGATACTCAATTATATCTATCAATCAAGCCAGACGAAACAAACCAGTTAACTAAACTTCAAGCATGCCTTAAGGACATAAAAACCTGGATGACCTGCAATTTCCTGATGTTAAACTCAGACAAAACTGAAGTTATTGTACTAGGCCCTGAGCACCTCCGAAACAAATTATCTAATGATATAGTTACTTTAGATGGCATTGCCCTGGCCTCCAGCACCACCGTAAGGAACCTGGGAGTTGTCTTCGACCAGGATATGTCCTTTAACTCTCACATAAAACAAACCTCACGGACTGCCTTCTTTCATCTACGTAACATTGCGAAGATCAGGCACATCCTGTGTCAAAATGATGCAGAAAAATTAGTCCATGCATTTGTTACCTCTAGACTCGATTACTGCAATTCCTTATTATCAGGCTGCTCCAATAAGTCTCTTAAGACTCTCCAGTTGATCCAGAATGCTGCAGCACGTGTACTGACTAGAACTAGAAAAAGAGATCATATTACGCCTGTATTAGCTTCTCTGCACTGGCTGCCTGTAAAATCTAGAATAGATTTTAAAATCGTCCTCCTCACCTACAAAGCGCTAAACGGTCAGGCCCCATCATATCTTAAAGAGCTCATAGTACCCTACTACCCCACAAGCTGCTATAGGCATAGACTGCCGGGGGACTTCCTATGACACACTGTCATAAGGAACTTCCTATGACACACTGAGCTCCCCTCTCCTTCTGTATATACTCATGTCCCATGTCCATGTTGTTACTAACTTCATTCCTTCCCGGGAGTCCTTGTGCCTCCTTGTCTCGCAGCTAACCGTGGAGCGGGGTCACACCTGGAGTGAGGTCATACCTGGAGCGGGATCACACCAGGGAGCGAGGTTATACCTGGAGCATGGGTACACTTGGAGCAGGGTTTCACCTGGATCTTGGTGGTCTCCGGTATTGTGGCTGCATCTGCTGCCGCGTCGGTGCCTGCTTGACACCAACTGCTACCATCCCTAATTAACTACGTCTGTACGAGGGTCTACCAATGCTAACGAGGGATTTCCAACACCTAATGACAATGTGGCAGCCTGGAGAATAACACTTCTCAATCACTGCCAAAGACATCAAGAGCTCCCAGCAAGCATGCTGATGCTGCAGGAACCAATGCACGGGCATCGATCGCAGGGACGTCCCACACCAATACACATGGACGTACTGAGGAGAGATGCTGGACAGTGCTGGCTTTCCGATAGTTGTATTATCACTCTTTCCATCCACCACTATTGGTTTTGTGTTATCAGCCCTACTTGTATTAGTTATTACAGCTGCTAGACTGCTATTGTGGCTGCTTCTCTATCTCTCTCTCTCTCTATCTCTCTCTCTCTCTCTCTCTCTCTCTCTCTCTATCTCTCTCTCTCTCTCTCTCTCTCCCTCACTCTCACTCTATCTATCTATCCCCCCAGCCGGTCTCGGCAGATGGCCGCCCGCCCTGCGCCCGGTTCTGCTCCAGGTTTCTTCCCAGTAATCGGGGAGTTTTTCCTGGCCACAGTGCGCTTGGTGGATCCTGTTGGGTCTCTAAACTATGGTGTACGGTCATAGACCTGCTCTACATATAAAGCGTCTTGAGATAACTTCTGTTGTGATTTGACGCTATACAAAAATAAATTGATTTGATTTGATTTGATTTGATACGTAAGATCACAATGCCACATCGGGAGATTAATAATGAAGTTACCGCCGCTTTAAGTTTTTGCTTGCTTCAGTTTGATTCAAACATACTGTTTGTGTTACATTTAGACGGTCTGGGGTATCTGTATTTGTTTAGTTTTGTTGACACCAAATAAAAGCAAACCAAGTTAATGTGTTTTACACACGATCAACTTATATTGTAATTGGATTCTAAACACTTAACTTGCATCACATGGATAACTAAAGAACACTACAACTATTTAGTATTGTACTTCCATAAAGTTGGAGATTTAAAACTAATTCTGTTAACTTCCCTCCCTGGTAACTCCAAGCTTCCAGTTTGTAGAGTTAAATGGTAAATGAGCTGCATTTATACAGCACTTTTAAAGATCTTAGTCTCTAATCAGCATTTATTTAGTTATTTTTGTGTATTAAACCCATATTTACCATGAGCACGCTGCAGTGAGAGCTGGAATGGATTCCAGTGGAAAAGAAAAAACTATAAAATTGGAGTGAAAGACTGAAGCAGTGGGAGATTGCTTGCTGTTTATTATGGAGCTAAATGAAAGTAGGTGGCAGACGGGTGAGAGGCTCCACTGCTCTGAGATCCAGCACCATTCATCTGCATTAGGACCACTTATTATAAAGGCAGCCATTTATTTTCTCTGGCACTTTTTTTCCTATTGAATAAGTGAAAGAGAAGTGAGAGGAAAAAGGGGGGAGAAAGGAGGGGAAGGAGAGAATTGATTTTGCAGGATGAATGGAGCTAATGCTGTATAATATTTATCGCCACTAGATTAACGAACCACCGGGAGCCCGCAAAAAAAAAAGAAGAAAAAGGGGGAAGCTTAATTGAACATCTCCAGCATCGCTCTCTTTCTGGCTGTCGCCGGCTCACTGCGTGCCCTTTCCTCTCTTTTCATCCCTCCCTCCTGCCAGGACTCCGACAGAACAGATGAAGCGGCTCGCAGTCATTCATCGATGGGAGAGAGAAATAAAGAGAAGATGAATAACGGCGGTTAAAAATGTTGGCGTTTTTATTACGATTGGCGCCGTTTCTACGCAGATTTGCATTTGGAGCGTTTTTCAACTCCAATGAAGATGCACAAGAACACACACACACACACCACGACAGACCCTCACACACACACTCTCAACATTCACACTGTGTGTTGCTCTAATGAGACAGGCAGCAGCCTGTCAGCAGTGTGTGAAGAGCTCCACTGCTGTTAATAAACTACACACACACACACACACACACCTGCTCTCACACTACCTACTATTATGCATTCAACAGGCTCGCTGAATACTAATTGTTCCTGGGTTATTTTAAGCACAAGTGCGACTTGACACACACAAACTCACATACACTTGGAGTTAAGCTTCAAGGTCTCTATGCAACCATGTACTGTACATGTTCATCATTACATGGAATGAAAAATATGAGTTTCAGTGACTTTGTTTCCTGCATTCTGGTGACTTTAAAAGAGTGAAAATAACAAAATAATAAGTACACTGAAACAGCATTTTTATGTTAAACTTTTGATTTTATCTTAAACTCCCAGGAAATAACACTGAATAATTCGTCCCTCTGGTGTGAAGTTGGCGTGTGAATCTCTGGTATAAACTAATATTCATCAGTTTTTATTTCCTCCGCCAAAGCCAAAGGCCTTGAGCCAAGGAGGTTATGTTTTCACTGCTGTTGGTTTGTCTGTTTGTCTGTCTGTTAGCAGGATTAGTCAAAAAGTTTGCGATGGATTTGAATGAAATCTTTTGGAGGGGTGGGGTCTGGCACAGTGAACAATTCATTCGATTTTGGTGGCAATCCGGATTCAGGAATTTTTTGAATGATTCCGATCAGTCTGAGCATTAAGACCACAGGGTATAATACATGCGCAGTGTAACTGATGACGCGTTGATGACACGTAGTTCTTATAATGGTTCGGACAACACGGGCAGCCTTCGCTCCCCACGTGCATCAATGAGCCACAGGTCTGACCCTGTCGCCGGTTCGTCGGTTTTCCTTCCTTGGACCACTTTTGGTAGGTCCTGACCACTGCAGACCGGGAACATCCCACAATAGCTGCAGTTCAGGAGATGCTCTGACCCGGTCGTCTAGCCAGCACTATCTGGCCCTTGTCAAAGTCGCTCACATCCTTACGCTGGCCCATTTTTTCTGCTTCCAACACAAAGTTCAAAGTTCAAAATGTTCACTTGCTGTCTAATATACCCCCCCTCCACTGCCAGGTGCCAACGAGATAATCCATGGTATTCACTTCACCTGTCAGTGGTCTTAATGTTATGGCTGATCAGTGTAGATCAATCATAGACAATGATTCCCCTAGAGCCCTTTTTCGACCGCAGGAACTTTCCCCCGTGACTAGGAACCTTTTGAGGAACTCGTGTTTTGACGACTGGGACCAGGTTCTAAATTAAGTTCTCGGGACATTTTACCCCCCAAAAAGGCCCTGGTCGGGGTAGTATTTAATGAAATGACAGGAAGTTTCGAGGTGGAGATTACAAGGATGATTGTCACTGATTGGTCAAACACACACAGGCCGGAAAATACCTTCAGACAATCAGTAAACAGATGCATGGACATGTTGACCTGCGTTACAAAGACTTCTTTGAAACACACACTAACACGCCTCCCGGCCACTGACTGATATAATTATTGTGGCGAGCCGCACTTCGCTGCAGCCTGGTGTGAATTTGGCGTAATGGAGTGAGAGAAGTAAATGGATGTCGAATATGTCAAGAGTTTTTGTGAATGTGTCTAGTTTGTGGGAAAGATTAATTATCGCTGTTATTGAAGTGTTTGATAAAAGGTTGCCAGATCTGTCTTCACTCTCTCTCAATGAGAGTTTTCCAAATGCAGGTTCTGCATGACGTCTTTCATGAGGGCAAAGAGCCTGTGCTTCCTTCTAGTCGTAGAAGTGTATTTCTTTTACAACCCCCCAAAAAAGACATGTAGAATTATGTATTTGCTAAGAACCAAAATAACCAATTACTGTTGGTGTTAAAAACACCTTTGAAAGTTCGGCTTCAGAGACCGAACTCGACTATAATGCCAGTGATGCTGCGGGCTGTCGGATTTATCTCACAGCAACACTCGTGTTTCTGCTCTATCTGACTTTGCCTTCTTCACAGATGACTCGGTGTAAACTGAATGCAAACTTTTTCCTGTGGTAGACTCTCTTTTCTTCCACTGTGTTTTCTCTCTGTCTCGCTCACACTGTGATGATGATGACATTAGGACAGGGCGTCGGGGCTGCGGGGTGCGTTTCTCTTTGCTGTTGTCCCTTAAGCAAATGAAAGGCAGCGCTTGCATCACTCTTTCGTCTCTCCTCCCACTCTCTGCCCCGCTGGATATACTTTGATCTGCCGTAATGAATGTTTCACTTACGAGCAAAATGTACACACTTGGCTACATTCCCTTTAAGAGCTCTTTGTTCTTACTCCTGTATAAACACAATTATGTTGTTGTAATTACTTCATTTCATGCTGCTCAGGACCTTTTGAAGTGGAAGGCCTTGTAGCCGGGTCCCAATAGGCTTAACACATAAAAGGTGGATTTCAGAGGCGGTGATCTTCGAACACATAAAGTTAATGTTGCATCTTTTAATAGGACAGTTTTAAGTTTTTGGACGCGGAGGACTCGAGGGTTGGGGATTAACTTGCAGAGTGCAGTCAGTGCTGGAGGGAGGAGATGATGGACTCACTGGCTGGTGGTCACATAGGGTACGACTTATGGCAAGCCGATTCAACATTTAATAGCTAGACAGGATATTCATTAGAGATATCTGCAACATCATTTTGACTAGTCAAAACTCTAATTCAAGATATCGGAACGGGAGGAGTGGGCGAGGCTTTTATCTATAGGAAATGCGGGAAGTGGCACGGGTTGAGGCGTGGTCCTGCTCCCGAAATTCTGCTGTTAGCTTCAATCAAGGCTCTGAGGAAGTTTTACTGCTATATTACATCTTCATGGTTTAAAAAGCAATAATTGACAGACATATTAAGTAAAATGGCGGCGTATGGGGAAAACGCTTTTTGGGCCACACAGAATGTTTTTGTTGCAGTATCGTAGTCGGTCACTTTTACACACCAACTTTTTTGCCAACAACTGCCACACTGCATCCAGTCCTATTAATAAATGCATTGATAATAGCCAGGAGCGTCCCCGAGGGACATCTGGGCACATACACCCAAAACTTACAAACATACATATGGTATATGTATTTCAGCTGACCTGAGAATTTGTTTCTAGACGATGTTCCAAGAGGAGTTGGAGGATGTTGCTGTGGAAAAGGACATGTTGGGGACTGTAAGTGGCCTCATATGGATGGATGGATGGATAAGAACTGAGAAGAGTGGATCCATGCATGCTCAACGTGATCTCATCCCTACTCGTCATATTGTATCTTGATTCTGAAGGTTCACGCGTGGTTAACGTAAAACGGTGGCGGTTACATTTAGGCAACAAAACCACTTGGTCAGGGTTAGAAAAAACATCATGAATTGGCTTAAAATAAGTCGCTTGTAATGCAACGTAAGCTACGGACGTAACGCAACCACCCCTCCCTCCCGCCCTTAGAGGACTTCTCGTTCTTAATACTACATCACTTGCTAGAGTATGCTTCACAGGCGCTAAAGTATGCTTTGTGCTTCGGTGTTGAACCTTGTGTCCTGCAAAATTACATTCCCATACGACTAAACTGCATTCTCAATTACTTGTCAAGGGAAGTGTATTTTCAGGGCTGCCACATCAAGACACCGCGAGCTGCTACCCAACCGCTGGTATTTGGCGCCCTGGAAGTGAGTCCAGGCCGGTGATGCTTTAACGCTTTTTCCTCGACTTCAATCACAGCTTCGGCTTCTCTCAACTCTGAGCTTTACCTTAAAGAAAAGAGCTTTTAACCTCAGAGTGATGTTGTCACCTTGCTTTCCTTCACAGGAGAGAAGGCAGAATCTATTTACTTTTTACTTTTCTTTCCTTTTGGAACTATAGATAAGTGAGAAGTGAAAACCAAAGTCACCATGAAATATGGAGTTGAGTTTAAAAGGGCGAGGAGGTCGGCATTAATATGTGTCTTCCTGAGCTTTGTTGTGAGGCTTAGCGGTACAGGTGGAAGAACTGCTGAGAGACTACCGTAATTTCCGGACTATAAGCCGCGACTTTTGTCACACGCTTTCAACCCTGCGGCTTATGCAATGATGCGGCCAATTTATACATTTTTCTAACGGCCGCCAGGGGCGCTCGAGCAGAAAAGGTAAGAGTGAGACAGGTGGAATATATGTGTCGAGGAAGACGCTAGTTTGGACTATTAATGTGGATCCTGTCAGCGTGGAGCAGTGTGAAAAAATCCACCATCACCAACGGGTTTCGAAAAGCCGGTCTGCTGCGTGACGGAGAGGACAGCACAAGCTCAGGAGTGAATTTGCCTCAGGATGAGAGTGACACTGAAAGCGACAACGAAAGAGAGACTGAGAAAGTGTGTGGCGAAGTATATCTGAGGCTATTCAAATCCGACACTGAGGAGGAAGACTTCCATGGTTTCAGTGCACAGGAGGAAGATGAAGACGGCTAACAGTGACTTTTATGTTTTTTTAACCAGCCCTGTTAGTGCTGTGTTACTGCCGTGTTGCTGCTGTGTTGCTGCTGTGTTACTGCCGCGTTACAGGCACTGTTTGGAAAGAAAAGTTAAGGTATGTTATTAAAACTTTGAAAACTCTTTCTGTGTACCGTCTTTCTTTGTAAATATCTCATGTTACAATGTGGGCACCTGCGGCTTATAGACAGGTGCGGCTTATGTATGTACAAAATGTTTTTTCCTTTAAAAATGTACTGGGTGAGGCTTATAATCAGGTGCGCTCTATAGTCCGGAAATAACGGTACTTCCCAAAAATAGAAGTGTAATGGAAGGTCCTAGAAGGCCACTCCAAAGCAAACAAGTTTTTCTGTCTTCGTGCAGTGTGAACATTTGTACACCGCTAATGCAACAATTTAGAATGAAGCACTTTTAATAAAACATGACGCAGTCTAAAATAATAAATGGAGGTTATGTCAAAATGAGCTCCACAGAGCACCGTGTTATTTAATTAGGACAATAATGATGTGTTCTCTTTACCACTGGTAGGAACTGAATTTATTTTGATGTTATGAACTTTTCTAACATCTAACTAACATCCATTATAGAGTTTATCACATCTCTTACCAATGACCACAAAAGTTTTTATTACTTTTTTCCCACGTGAAATCTTGTAAGATACCGCTCATCGTTCACACTTAAGTGCAGGTATATACAGAATAGACATTACAGTCATTATGACAAGACAAGCACAGGTATAAATAATCAACGTATCCTCATACAACGGTTCGTGTGAAATCTTACAAAAGTTATTCTTCATTTTTTTTTGCATTTTCTTACGAATGTCCAACAACACGTGTCAATTTCTGCTTGTTACATGCATACAGTATTTTCAAAATAAACTTCTGTCTTCACAGGAAACAAGTTTAAGCAACAAAAGTAATTAGTTAGGTTTAGGAAAATCGTGGTTTGGGTTAAAATAACTACAGAAGTGGCTTTACTTAAGTACGGAAGTTACGTTACGACAATGTAATTTTTGTGCTTTTTCCTACGAATGTCAATTTGTCAATTTCCACTCCAGTCTTTTTAAAATAAAACTACTTAGTTAGGTTTAGGAAAATATCGACTTGGTTAAGCTTAGGCAACAGTTTGGATAAAAACACCATGTAGATGGTGCGGCTTGGACACATCATCGGTGATTAAATAACACTGAAAGATAGCGTTGCTTAAGTACGGAAGTTACGACACAACTTAATCACCGTTGACATCTAGTTTCACACAGGACACGAAGCCGGCCTACTTGGCAAAAGTCTGGTGTTTTTTGACCCACCCATCAACCCCGACCCCGCGTTTGCCGCTCTTTTTACTTCCTGGTTCATGATTTCATTGATCTCCAACACAGTCTCACGGCAGTGTGTGAAAGAGTCACAAAACTGAATCTATTCGCTTCGTGTACATAGACACTAATTATTTTTAGTACGTCTTCCTATGAATATCCAGCAACATGTCAATTTCCGCTCCAGTCTTTTAAAAATAAAACTAGTCTGGTTTAGGAAAAGATCGCAGTTTGGGTTTACATAACACCAGAAGTGGCGTTACTTAAGTATTGAAGTTACGTAACAAATAAATCAACTCTGACTTGTGGTTTCACACAGGATATGAACACCGGTCTCCTGGGTGAAAGTCTGTTTTTTGACCCTAAAATTAAAGAGTAAATTTGACTGGTAGCATTATTTATTTAGTTTTCAGATTTTCTATAGATGTTGCGATATTATTGATCTATTTCGACCTCACTCTGACCGTCACCACGGTCTTCACCTTAAATGAAGCCATTCTTCTTCCTATCTGCGAGACCATAATATCAACAAAGTCATGTGACTGACCTTAAGAGGCTGGCCGTAGGTTATAAAGCATCCGGAAAACCATGCCTCTTCCTCTTTGCCTTTCTCGCCTCATCGGAGACCGGTTAGATAAGTGATATCACCTGCGGCTGATTGCCTGTTTGCGTTTTGCATAAATTGGCGTTTGGGTGAGTAGCTTTGCAGTATTATTCTCCTCTTGGAAGCAGTTGCATAGTTACTTCTTTCGGCTGTTCTGCAAGTTAAGTTTTCTGTTTCACCCTTCGTACACGAGTGGTGCTATTTATTTATATAGTGGGGCGCCAAAAAAGGCCCACTGAGTGTAATAGCTCACCCGGTAGAGCAGGCGCTCTTACCGCGTTAGGCCGGGGTTCGAATTTACATTTTGGCACTTTTTATTTAGCCAAGGTTTTTGCCTTGTATTCCCCCTTGTGTTTAAAAGGGCCTTTTCATTTTCTTTTTTCATAAATTACTGTTTTTCCCTTAAACCTCTGTGCGCAGTAGGTGGGATTGGTTATTTGTTCCCCCTTGTACGTCCGCGTACAGGAAAGGGGTGATTTTAGTTCTTATGAGCAGTATTTTTGTTTATACCTTTGAGCCAGTGAGTGCATATAGCCCCATTGACTACTGTTCGCAGCAGGAGGGGTTAATTTGTACCTTTAGTACAGCTGAGTTTACCACTGACAGCTGCCTGGTACTATTATGGCTCCCCAGACGTGTCGGTTCTGTAAGCCTCTTAAGGTCAGTCACATGACTTTATTGATATTATGGTTTCGCAGATAGGAAGAAGAATGGCTTCATTCAAGGTGAAGACCGTGGTGACGGTCATCCTTCGGTCTCATAGATCCATAGTTATGGACATAACTTACGTTGTCGTGAATTATTTTGGCCGTGATAAAATACAGAGATTGTTTGTGAACAAGTCTAGACACTTTTCTCACGAGAAGACATCAGAATATTTTAATATTCAAAGAAGGTATTTGGACAAAAACTCAAAGCTGTTATTTAGCATCGTGCTGAAGGGACTGTTAAGGTTGCCACTACTATTTCTGTGGGTTAATTGCTCTGCATGCACTTTATCTCTCCGGTTAAACCTCAGGATTTTCAGACTTGTCTGCAAACTTCTCCCCCAAACAGTGTGAATATCTAAACACAGCAGAACCTAAACATCTGAATGGCCCTCAGAGCTTTATATTGTTTTTCTAAGTGTCAAAGCCCTCTGGCTATGAAAGACAAAAGTTTGATGTTGGCAGAACAAAGCGTGCTGCTGACAAGAGGAGTAACTTTACTTCTCTTTGAATTCAATATTTCAGTATTCTTTGCAGCTCTAAAATGTGCTGAATGTTGAGCGTTTTCCTGTAGTAGAGTCAATACGAGTGCCTCCTCTCAGTACATGAAACCCTCAGTAAGTGTGAGTAAACAGGTTTGATACTGCGTTAGTGTTTTTCTCCGGGTGCGTTGGCTCAAAGACACCAGATCAACAGCTCCGTCAAAAGGAAAAGCAGCCTGGCAGAAAATCACAAGGAAGGCTTTATGAGGAATATGAAGTACAAATAAAGGATTCTTTTAATTTAACATGGAAAGAAAATCAAACAGCTAAAGGAGCACATCGGTGTGTTTTCAAGTATCTCCTTAATTACAAGTCATCTAAGCCTAACCTTTATTTACTATTTTGCAGATTAAGGTGTTTTAGTTTTTTTCTATGTATTTACGGTTCAATGTTTTTTGCAGCAATTAATGTCCTCATGGTATTAAATCAATGTAGACGCTTTAATCTTAATCTTTAATCTTGCTCATGTTGCATACTTCATCACTGTGTCGTCACCTGCAGTTTAATTGCAGTAGGTCTAGTGAAACACATATATCTCCAAATAAGGTATTTTTTTTGTGCTTCATACAAGTTGGATTCTACTCATGCTAATAAAATAGAAATACTTGTCACAGCTGGTGTGTGTGTGTGTGTTTGTGTGTGCGTGTGTGTGTAAAGCAACAGGGGAAGGACCCAAATGCAGATTCAAGTGGAAATGAACCAGTATATGTACAACTGGGCTGATTAGGGAGAATGGGAAGCAGGTGAGCAGGTGGGTGGGAAGGTCAGGTGACTGCAGGACTGATGAGGGGAAAGTGGGAACAGGTGAGGAGGGGGGAGGGGGGGAAGGAACAGGTGAGGAGGTGGGAGGGGAGGAAGGAACAGGTGAGGAGGTGGGAGGGGGGAAGGAACAGGTGAGGAGGTGGGAGGGGAGGAAGGAACAGGTGAGGAGGTGGGAGGGGGGAAGGAACAGGGGAGGAGATGGGAGGGTTAGGAGGGAGTAGCTGGAGTCAGAGGAGTCAGTGATATGAGTGGACCCAGTGGAAACGTTAGAGGGTATTTGATGGACAAAATGGCCATGAACAGGTTTGGAGAAGTGGGAATGTGGCTGTAGGGAGGGACAGAGAAGCAGATTGAGACAATGATAAATAAAACATAAAATAAAATCTTTTAAGAAGCAGTTGGATGCATTTGCACAAAGCCTAACCCCTTGTGATATCTCAGAAACACCTTAAGCTAATTTCTTCAAATTTGGCAATGAAAAGAAGAAGAAGAAGAAGAAGGTCTGCACACTCTAGCTCCCTTTCAGTGCAATTTTCAAATTTGGCACAAACATCCACTTTGACCTGAGGATGAACTGATTAGAATGTGATGGTCAAAGGTCACCGTGGCCATAACTCAAGAATTCATGTGCTAATTATGACAATTTCACATAAATGTCTAACAGGATGACATTTTGGACACGCTGGACGATGGATTTAAACTGCAGCTTGACTGGTTGGCGGAGGCATACAACCGAATTACCAACTAATTCTAGTTATGGCAGCATTATTTCTTCAAATGGAAGTATTCTCGATGCATTGTTTTACACACATTTCTCCCCCTGAGATATCATCTGATATGTCATCTTTGGAGATTTTGTGATCAGTGAGTTTAAGGGGTTAAATGGTTGTTTATTGCAGTACATACAACGTTAACAGTTTGCTTTTAGGACAGCAATGAACTGCAAAGTCTGCTCTGGATTATCTCAAAAATATGCAAACTTGACGAACTTCATATTGCACAGACAAAAAACAGAACCAGAAACGGATTTGGTTTGCAGAATGGTAAGTTGTGGTGCATAACGTATACAATAAGTGGTTTATAGTTAATGAAGTGAAGCATTTAAAGCCACTGGTATGGTCCCTTTAACCCATCGGACCAGTAGTTTCTCCTGTTTTTTAGTGTCTAGATAGTACAGATGGCTCAGGTGCAGACTTCTTCTCCTATTTGTTTGTGTATTTTGGGGCAATTTAGTATCTCCCCTCATGCTGTTCACACATGTGATACTGAAGCAACTGTATCTATCTGTTGTTGCCTTGAAGGCTGTTGACCTCGGCCTTTTCTCTCTCTCCATCTCCGTCCATCTCTACCCCCTCCTCCTTCCCTCCACCTGTTTGTATGCCCCCCCCCACCGCTGCCTCTTCGCTCCACCTCTCTCCATCTATTCATCACTCCGGGCTGCCGGAGGTATAAACATTTCATGCAGTGTGTGTCCGCGGGGCTACAACATCTCCCTTACCGGAGTCCCATCGCTGCTCCAGCCTTGACCTCCCACCTCTCAGCCCTGCAGCGGTCAATTTGCACCACCACCACCACAAAACTACCATCACCATCAGACCAGGCAGCAACTAGCCGGAAGGCAGTTAGCGGACGGGGCTAACCGGACTGCGATACCTTTGACAGAGCAACAGCTTTAGGAAAGAGAAGAGCTGTTGGATGACTCTACTCTCTGCTCTGACAGCTTTTTGTTAAACCTCTCGCTGTTTTTTTTTTTTTTATTCAATGCTGTTCTTAAAAAGTACAATAATACAGCTTAATAATACAGCTTAATAATACAGGACAATTTGAGTTTTAAAGCCTGAAAATGATAAAAACAACAACAGAGAACGTTTTCAACAGTAAAGACCAGACAAGACAAATAATCTCAAAAGCAAAATCCCATCACTATAATATTAGTTTCGATAAAATGCTGAAGAGATGCTCAGATCCTTTACTGAAAGGACCATTGTGTAGCATTTAGGGGGCTCTATTAGCAGATATGGAATATAATATTAATAAGTTTGCTTCCTTTGATGTATAATCACCTGAAAATACATCACAGTCTCACAGCAGTTCATGAAATAGTCATGAAATTTAATCTATTTGACACAAATGTCCCCTTTTTTTCGTGACGCTCAGCATGACTTTCAACAACATATTTTTTGTGCCTTTTCTTACGAATGTCCAGCAACATGTGACGCACATGTCAATTTCTGCTCCAGTCTTTTCACAATAAAACTACTTAGTTAGGTTTAGGAAAAGATGGTGGTTGTTTGAGTTAAAATAACTGGATGCGGCGTAACTTAAGTACGGAAGTTACATGACAAATAAATCAACTTTGACTTCTGGTTTCACACGGGACATGATCAGCACACGGGACATGATCACTGGTCTCCTGGGTGAAAGTCTGGTGTTTTTATGACCCACCCATCCACCCCGACGATTGAAAATCGTGTCTCTGTACATGAATCAATACTTTAAATTTAGTTAATCTCGTTGGAAAATAAGAATCGTTGTGTTTTCGTGAGCCGTTTATATCTACATAAGAAGCGGGTCCTCTTCACGGAGCCAGCCGTGTTTCTACCTAGAATGGACGAGCCAAACACTGTTCATTTGTCCTGCTTTGACTGGAGTCGATAACGTTACTCGCTGCTGTCGCCGCCTCTCCCTCTCTGCTCCAAATGAACTGGCTCTAGAGAGGAACATTCACGTTTTTGCATCGACCGCCGTAGTTCATCTACACGCTTTGGCACACAGGAGAAGTTTCAGTTAGTTACAATCTGCAACCCCACAGCTAGATCCTACAGACTGCAGCTTTAAGTAAATTCATCTATACTAGAATGGAAAAAAATCTCCATTTCAAGTACATGTCCTGCTTCCAAATTCCATTAAAGGACCAGTGTGAAGCAGTCAGTACTCAGTCAGTGACACAGTCAGCCCATTACACATCTAACGGCATAAAGAAGACGTCAAAACCAAAAAGCAGTTGAACTGACTGGATCAGCTGGAGATTTTCCTTCTTAATCAACCCATTTAAAATCAAACGTGACATTAAGCTAGTAACCATATCACTAGCTTGGAAATGCATTTGAAAACAAAACTACTCTTAATGGGTCCCACCAGCTTCACAGTCAATTTCAGTTTAGCTCCCTCCTTTAAATGAGGCTCGTGGCCTCGCTTCCTCCCTCCAGCTTTTTGGTTCGCTGCCACGACTGGTATCACACCATCACTCGCAGTGTGCTTAGTCTTTGTGTAGTAGATTAACTGGTGCATTTTTTAAACTCATGTGTTAAATGTCTTTTAGTAGGGCGCGGGCTAATTTAAACCACATCATTGAGCTGCATTTCCCACGAAGTGAGGAGCTCTCTGACAGCTGGAAGCTCAGCGTGAATGATTAACTGCTCTAATAAAACAAGTTGCAAAACCGTCTCTTTAAAATCAGGTTTCAATCATGAAACTGCACCACTGTCTGTAAGTGAGGACAAAAGCTTTGTGTTGATGTCCATGCTACTGGTATGTGAGGTTATCTGCAGGAATCTATCTACTGACAAACATTTGAAATAAAAAAATCACCTAAAAAAGGAATCTGAAAAGTCCTAAATTGTATAAATATCCGGTTGGAATAGTTTCAAATCAGAGGGCTACCTCCGGGTCTGAAAAGTGAAGCCGATGCTGAAGTGCCTAAAACCTGCATTCTTTCTAACAGCCAGCAGGGGGCGACTCCTCTGGTTGTTTAGAAGTCTATGAGAAAATGAGCCTACTTCTCACTTGATTTATTACCTCAGTCAACATTGTGAACATGAGTTTATGGTTTCAATCTCTAGTTTCAAGTCTTCTTCAATACAGCATGATGTTCATTTAGTAAATGATGGTCCCATTTAGAGTCAAATAGAACATAAAGCAGGGGATGCTTTAGGGCGGGGCTACCTTGTGATTGACAGGTCGCTACCACGGCGTTGTCCGGTCTGGGAGTTGTCCGTGTTTTCGTCTTAGAACTTTAACCCTTTCACAGTGTGTTTACACTTCATCAAAGTTACTTATAACAGTTCTGGTTGCCTGAAAATGTTTTATTCAGCGTTCAGCTCCAGTCATGAAAATTATTTGATTTGTGTACATAGATGAATTTCACTTTTCTTTTTACACGAGGTACAAACAGTCTCCTGGGCGAAAGTCTGGTGTTTTTTGACCCACCCAACTTCCTCCCTACGCAGCGTTTGCCACTCTTTATACTTCCCGGTTCACAATTACGTGGATTACATACAAATTGATTTTGTGCTGACAATCACGTGTCTATGTACACGAATCAATACATTCAATTTTGTGACTATTTCACGAACTGCTGTGAGACTGTGTTGTTAGTTTAGAAAGGACAGAGATGAACACAAATGTATCTGAGCTGCAACGATCGGTGGTGCAATTTTCTTTGCCGGCTGCAAATTACACATATAAGCAACCTGATTTCCACCTCAGCCGGCGGATGAATTGTAGACATGTTACAAAACTCTCTTTTTTAAATCCGTACTAAACTTTTTTTTCAGTCCGTGCAGCACTCACTTTGGGAAGATTAACTTCTATGGACGGACGTGTGAGAAGACAGATGGCTTTGCCTTGAGACTTTTAATGTCAATTAACTATGAACTAATATTAGCAGTCATGAGGAGTTCCCCAGACTAGCCCCATTAATAATACTCATTTTGCCGGACCAGTTCTTGTTACTGCCTTTGTCTTGTTTCCTGATTAGTTCTTTTTAATTATGAGGCTTTTTCCAATCTTGGTTTTGCTATGAAATAATTGACTTATTATGAATTAATCTTTTTAAAATGACATCTTAAATACCATTTTCCAGACAGACTTCTTAGAATTATACATCTTGTTTGGGTCAATGCTTACTTATATCTTGCAAGGCGTAGCCATGTAAAGACACCATATCCCTTAAATACAGCCGGATGACACTATCGGAGCATGTACGGTTCAGTAGCATCAGATGATCAGACATTCTGCTTCCCTGCTACATTTCCTCGGCGTAGTACCCACAAGCAGGAGACCGCTGGAGAAGAAGAGCCACGCCAAGCATGAAATTAGTTCATGACAGCTGTAAAGACAAAGTCAATATGGACTAAGGAGAATCCTGCAAGTCTATGGGGCTCAGCCAGTGAAACAGTCCACCATCACTTACTGCGCCTGTGATGGCGGGGGGGGGGGGGGGGGGGTGGTGAGCTGAACATTATCAGGGTGTAATGCAGACAAGGTAATATCAGGTGGAGGACATGAACCGCTGCTCTTCCACCCAATTACATTTCACAGGAGGAGGAGGAGACGTAACAGATTCTGGGCTGTTATCTCGTGTTTTAAGGTGACTGCATACTTGTGCTGCCATGGGCCCGTTCTGTGTTATCATGAACGCAGTGAGTGTACAGGTAGGCTGTCTGGGTTTCTATTAGACAGATCAAGAGACAGAGAGACAGTCGGGTAAAGAGGCAAAGAAAATTGCACCACCAGTCGTTGCAGCTCAGACACATTTGTGCTCATCTTTGTCCCTTCTAAACTATCAGCCCAGTCGCACAGCAATTTGTGAAATAGTCTCAAAATTTAATGTATTGATTCGTGTACATAGATTTTTTTTTTTGTGATGTCAGCATGGGAACCGGGATGTATAGAGTGGCGAACGCCGTGTAGGGAGGAGGTCGGGGTGGATGGGTGGGTCAAAAAACACCAGACTTTCACCAAGGAGACTGTTGGTGTCCCGCATGAAAAAACAACCTACGTTCACTTATTTAAATTAGCATCTTTAGCATAAATATCGTCAAACAAACAAAGTAATTTGAAGACAAACCATAATATTTTTTACTGAACGTAACCAAGTAGTTTTGTTGCATGTTTTGTTTTGGTCTGTTTCAATTTACAACGTTAACCACGTGTTTAACCTTCCCGTTGTCCTCGGGTTAAATCTGACCCATTTTTAAACTTCACTATGTCATAAATATGGATTTCTTTCATCTAATTGCCCTAAAATAACAATGGATGGTTGGTGTTTTATTCAAATTTATAGCATGTGGTCTTCCCGGGTCAATTTTATGCTGCAAACATCACATAACAACGTGTCATTTTCTAGAACAAAACAAGTGTTGACATGTTAATACCTTTTTTTCTTTCAGCTGCTGAAATGCAGTTACAAGAACATTTTCAGCATCAGAGAACAAATTCAACATGACGTTTTCTCACAAAGAAATGCCTCCTAATATTTTAGGCAATTTCACTCGGGGACAGTGATCTATGATGGAGAAGAACTGAACTCATCTTCTGTTTTGTTCACTGTCTGAAAAGTGAATTTGATGAAACTTTACTGATGCTACAAGAGCCGGAGAAACTTTGAATGTAGTTTTTCAAGATCATGCATTACAAGCTTTCGTTTAAAAGTTGATCTTAGCAAAAGATATCTTTGTTCTTAACAGCTACATGTTTTGGATCCTAAAATGTTAATTGGAAATATTGAGCCGTTGTCAGTCCTACAGAAGAAGAAATGAAGCATTTTAGGACACTGCAGCAATGTTCCCTCCATCATACAGACAGAAATCTATAGGCTCATTTAGAGCAAACCTGTGTCCATGTAAACGTGTTTAAAGTGGCTTTTTTTGTGGGATTGTCTTTAGAGTTGTCTTTCTGCTGTTACAGTTGTTATAATGAGGCTGCATGTTTTCTGTTGCTGGATGTAGGTTTTCATCATTTTGATAACATAGTCCTTCGGTTTGTTGCTGAATGTTGTGCAGTGACTCACTCTGTCATTGCACAGCAGGAAGATCACGCCTCCAGCTTTTCTCCCACAGTTCAAAGACGTGCAAGTCAGGTGGTGTGGATATTCAAAACGGTGCACACACTCCTTTCCTCTCTGTGATAGCCCTGATAGAGACGGGGGATTTGTCCATGCAGATTCTTTCGCTTAGTGCATGATGGGAAAGATGAAGAGAAATGAACGGACTCACAACAGATGAGTTGGGATGTCCACATGTATTCATGCTGCATGTTCAGTTGTGTTCTAAACTCCTGAACTTCCAGTCAGGCCTCAGTCTTTATACTTCTAAACACTTAAAATTAAGTTTCCTTTCCATCTTTCCAAATATAACTTGTGCTGGAAGAATTGAATTGAAAGAAAAATAACTTAATGGACAATGATTTTGATAAGTGATTGATCAATAGTTAAGGAAATATGCAAAATATTTGCTTGTTCCAGGTCCTAATAAAGCCCCGTCTCATTCAACTAAACTGCTTTCTCAACTACGTTTCGAAGTATTTTTTCCTGGATTACAGTCGCAGTTTTAAACACGTGGTAACGTTGTAAATTGAAACAAAGCTACTTGGTTGGGTTTAGTAAAAAACATGGTTTGGACGAACGGAAATTAAAATAAGGGAACGTTAACTTATGGTTTTACACAAACAGCAGTCTCCTGGGTGAAAGTCCTGTGTTTGTTTGACCCATCGACACATTCTCACTCCAACTTGTCACATACTGACACTTTTGCCAGACCCCTTGGAGTTACTTTCGGGCGCAGTAAACGCGTAATTAATGTTCTGAATTAAACAAAAACATTTGTTTAGGATTAGGCAACAAAACCACATAGTTGGGTTTAGGAAAAAACTACATGGTTGGTCTTAAAACTGCTACGTTTACTTTTAATAAGGAGACCCGTGTTTGAGACCATTGTTGACCAGTGTTTTGTTTTCTAAGTTATGTTAGTGACTTTGTCACGTGTTTTCCGTAGTTGGGTTATGTTGTTTCCATATGTGTTTTACTTAGTTTACTTACTTATGTTAAGCCCAACCAGGGCGATTTCCTTTACCCTAAGTAGCTGGTTTTCTTGCCTAAACCTAACAGCGGACGTTTGCGTCAAACATCAAATGACACGCGAAAAGGCTAAAATGCGTACTCATGACAATGTCCGAGTAATATTTTGGTATTTACACGCCTTGCCGTGAGAGCAGGATGGATTTGTAGTGTTTGCTAGACAAAAAAAAGAACCAGACGTCACCTTGGGCTCTTAGGAAACGTGATTGACAATTGTCATATTTTGGAACATTTATGTACTACACGATTTACAAACTCTTCACTAATTCTGTCCTTCGCCCACAGCCAATAATCTTGTGACTTGAACTGAAAATAAGAAAACAACATTTTCCCACTCCAGTTATATTTTTTCCTTTGTAGCATGTTGTCCAGAAGTGGAATTGAAAGGAGAGTTTTATCTGTATGATTGTGTCCATAATGTCTCTAAAGCAACACTGAATCTTTCATTACTGCACATCTCCCATTTCCACCACCAACATTGGTTTTGTTGCCTCATGTGTGAAGGCCCGCCGCAGGGTCACTCATTGATCTGAGACTTCATTCATATTCAAATTAGCAGCCTGATCCATACTACTTTGTCTTCCACTCAGTGATCAATGGTTCATTTTGTAAAGCCTCTGTGCGGTTATTGGGGAAATAAGCAATGTGTAAAAGCCGCGGGGAAATGTTTCCAGGCGGCTCGCTTGACGACGGCCGCGAGAGCACGCAGGTGGCAGAAAACAAAAGATATGAGATGAATAATTATCCCTTCATTTTTAATTGCTGTAATCCAAATGTGCACCGCATTCACCTACACAGCCCTTTCCAAGTGACATAAATATTTGATTTCCACTCGCGCTAATGCGCTAATGATAGATTTTCTTACTCTACAAGTGGTAATTCAAGTCACCAGACATAAAGGCGAGTGAATGTGCTCGTCAGCTCCGCAATGAAGTGTTCATCTGACTCCCAAGAATATTCAATTTCATACCAGCTATTGAATTTGGAGAGGATGCAATAAGCCGCTGCTTTGGTTGAGTGTTTTTCTGTTTGCCAAGAAAATTGCTGATATGGGTTACAAATGGCTGCAGAGTGATAGAGACAATTGTGCTGGTATCCCTGATCACATTTGCTGTGCCATCTGTGTGAGGAAATTAGTTGAAGGGCTTTTAAACGTAGAATAAATGACAAACAGAACTCCAGTGTTGTGTTATGTTCTATTGAACTGCATATTTAACGTTGACAAGGATGGAGGAACATGCAAATACTAAGTGGCACAGTGTTCATTCATTTAGACATTTAACAAGACAGCAGAAATAATTCCCATTTTGTCCTGCTAATTCCTTTTGGTTTCTGACTCCATGTCCATTGCTTATTTTAACTTGCCAATACCAGAGCATCACATTCCTCTTTAAAGGAATAGTTCACCCCAATTCTTTTGAGGGTTATGAAGTGATCCCCATGAATAGTGGCTCTAAAAGTTTGGATGTGGCTTCGTGGAGGTACAGCAGTTACAGTGGATTACAATTGAAGCACAGTCACAGTAAAAAAATTGTGTTGAAACATCAAGCGAATTTTCTCAAACCACTCCTGCAGCATAATCCTCCTTTCTGCTGTTGATCCAGATGTTTACTTGCACCTATGTTGTTAGCCATATCGTCGCTAAATGCACTCTTTGTAACTCTTTATGTCCACTAGAAGTAGTGGATATATGATTTATTAGCTTGTTGACTTTTGGTTGGAAACAGGAAATAAGTTGAAGTCCAATGTTTTCTGTTGGTCTATAATAACGTCTCTCAACCTCTTGCTTCCTCCCGTCATAATTCCTACAGTCGCTCCGGCTTTATCACTTGAACATCAACACGTCGTTTTGTGCCACCTGCTGAAACGGTCGCTCTTCTTCGGAGGAAAAGGCTTCAAAGATGAGGACTGAATGATCAGACAACATCAAGTAAACTTTCCCAACACTCAACAACACTTTCAAACGGGACGCACCTGGGACAAAAAACAAATGGCACCAATTTAGCATCCTTCACGTCGCCCTGCACCAATTTGCCCCTATTTGCCTCTTTGCATTGACTTTATATGTGATCACGTTGTGTGAAAAATTCGCTTCAAATTTGGTGTGAACGCAGCATAACTGCGCTACTTCTACAGCATCAGAGAGAGAAGGCCATGATGCAACTACTTTACATCACTGTTCATGTACAGTATATCACTATTATTTGGGAATGGAGTTGATGAGGTTGGCCAAAATAAGGCTAAAGTTCTGGTATTTTGGAGAATACTGAACACAGGTGGATTCTTTTCCAGTCGTGCTTTGAGAAGTTTCTTTGGAAGTTGACACACTTCTTTCACACTGTTGGAATCCACTGTAACTTGTACCTGCTGACTAGCTGCTGTCCTCCATGAAGGAGGATGCTACAAACTTTTCAGAGCCACCTGTCAAGCCTTCAGGGAATGATACTTCTTTAACCATCTGTGCTGAGCCTTTCATGTCTTTGTGTTTGGACATTAGCAGTGAAGAGTTATGTTTACTGCAGCACTTGTCTTGTCTAATCCTCAGAGGCCGTGTCAAAAAAACATCTGTGTTGCTGTACAATCTTGAACCCAGACACGTTTAGCTCAGGGTTGATACCTGCAGTCTGGTACAATGCTTCACAAGATAGGCTCTCAGGGCTATCTGTGTAAATAAGGGGGGTTCACCTGACAATCTATTCCACGCTTGATCCTTCTCGCTCTTCCTCTGATCCCTCCATAGCTCTCTCGTTGTCTGCCGTCCCTCAGGTGATCAGGCTGCCGACCGAACTCACTATTTCTCACCCATTCTCCACACTTTCCATCCATCCGGTAGCTTTTAAGGCTCACTGCGCATAATGGAGGTTGACATTAAAATACTCCCTTATCCATCCTGTCCTCTGCTTTAAAGACTTTTCTGCAGGAATATACACTACTGTATACCTTCTATTGCAGATGGACATTTTATTACCATTTGATTGATGGCTACATTTATGCTTGCTCACCAAAAATCCAATAATAATGTGATGCAAATAAGGTTGAACCTGTGTGCATGACATACTCTGAGTATGTTCATGTGATTATGCACAGACGAAGCAAAAAAAATATGCAGTACAGTATGTTTTTAGTCACGTTATTGATGAGCATTTCAGCCACTTTCATCGAGCTATGACACCCACACTGAAATATGTGTCTGAAAACTCGTCCCAAACATTTCTTTCATTGCTTTTCAAGCGTTTAAGGCTGCAAACAAACGCACTGTGCTTCATCAGTGTTGATGGATTTCTTTCTCTGTGAAAACATCTTTGCTCAAATATGTTGAAGCTACCTTACAAAGAGCAGCACAGAGAAGCTTTATTGCAATATTTGCCAAAATGGTATGACGTCTTCATTTCTCCTTGGGGTTTTTATTAATGCTCTTGCTTATTTTTACGTCATTTATTCATTCAAAGATCTTCTATTTTCGTAGGTATCCTCTCCTATTTTTTACTTCCTGTGAAGCTCTTGTTACCCAGGTTTTGAAAAGTGCTAAATTAACCCTCAGAGCGGGATCCCGACCGACCTTACAGTCTTTAAGAGGCTGTAGCGGGCTCAGTCTTAAAGCGAGAGGGAAAATACCGGTATCATATGAAAAACCTAGAGAATCCTTCAGTTTAGCTTGTTGGGAAGGAGGCTAAATAACGCTCAAAGTTTGGCAACATTTTGGCGAGGAAAAACTGGCATTGGCCATTTTCAAAGGGGTCCTTTGACCTCTGACCTCAAGATATGTGAATGAAAATGGGTTCTATGGGTACCCACGAGTCTCCCCTTTACAGACATGCCCACTTTATGATAATCACGTGCATTAGGGCAAAAACCATGCAGTTATTTGAATGCCCTGTAAATTTGTTATTTTTGCCTATTCTAAAATGGTGTGTTTGAATATTTCTGCATACTGGGGTCCCTAAACAGTCTTGAATTACATAAATTGGGTATCACTGTGAAGCTGAGACTCTTGTAGATCTAATGAGCTCAACTGTATTCATGTGTGATGATGTTAGTTCCCATAGGAGCCATTTCATTGTAGTGAGACCATTTTTTTTTTAAACGTGACCTCCCTGTATAAAATGACCTGTGGTGACCTCTAGGATAATCACAGCCTCATGAAACTTAACAGTCACAAACTAGAGACCTAGAGCATTCAGAGGATGGATTTCCTAGCTAGATTGACAATAATGGGGTTTCTGAGCAGTTTACACAACAAATGTGCTCGCCATCCAATCGCCGAAAAATGCAATTCTAGCAGAAATCTCCAAATGTCAAAAGTTTTTGAAACCAAATCACAACATGGCTTTTTCTATGGTGTTCCGCCGGGTCTTGGTGTCTTAATGTGGTATTTTGGAGGGATTATTGATCATTTTTATCAATTCTCCAGAGGTAAAAAATAGTTAAATTTAGCACCAAATCTGTGTAACAAATGGTATCAACCCAAAAATTACTTATGAGACATAATAGAGAATGGGAATGACTGAATTTATCAATTCATTTGTATTTCTTATTAACGACTAGAATAACTTGACACACAGTGCTGAGCTGCACCTCAAATTAATCTTCATATTCCCAGCTTTCAAATGATGTACACCACTTCCATTTGACATCTACTGTTGACCTGCTATCTCCCCCTAAACACCCCCTGTACCCCCCTAAAAAAAGACAAAAACTGGTCTAAGTGGGTCTCTTCGGGTTAATAACGTTTTACTTATTTTAATCACTACATTGTGGAAGTAATTGAAAATTTCCACATTATTGTCTGCCACAAGAGCTCAACGCCCTGTTTAATTGTTTGGGTTCATATAATTTGGTGTTTCATAAAACCTCTTCACACTGGAAAGCCATCAGCAGAAGATCAGTGTAATTGCTATGCTGAGGCGAGTTTTCATGTGAGACTATTTGCATATTGGAACAGCTAGATTTCCCTCTGGCATGATTAGTTGGTAGGCTGTCAGCGTGGCGCTTCAACAAAAATGGAAGATAAGCATTAGTCCTATCCAGGTACTGACACCTGCAACATGAGCCTGTCCCGCTCTCTGAAACTGAATCAAAGTAGTGTAGAGTTAAAGATTAATGTGGCAGGCGGCCTTAATTTGAATGCATCAGTAAAGTTATAGTTAATCTCATAAACCTCCTCAGTGTGTGCAGGAGAGAAGAGACAGCATTTGACAACATGACACTGCTTAACAATAGTGCAGTTTCCCGCTTCCACATGTGTGATTTCAGTTGAATAAATCATTAGACTTGTTGTCAGTGAGCCTGGGAAATCCCAAACTGGCTCATTAGTGGAGAAACAACATTAGTCAATCAATACAGGACAGACTTAAAGCAGACTGGAGTGGACCCTTAACAAGATACAGATTGTTCTCCAGTTTTAAACACGTGGTTAATGTTGTAAATTGAAACAAAACAACAAATTCAACTAAACTACTTGTTAAAAACGTCATGATTTGTCTTAAAATGACCACGTTGGTTAGGTTATTAAACTATGGACGTAAATTGATATCAGTGAACATTGACTTTTAGTTTCACACGGGACATGAGCAGCGGCCTCCTGGTGGTAGTCCTGTGTTTGTTTGACCCATCCACCCCCCGACCTCCTCCCTACGTGGACTTCCTCGAACTATCATAACGCTCAGGCCACACTGGGCACGTCAGCAGTGCGTGACGACTGCCTCGCTGAACTACTTCGTGTCTCACGTGTGTGGCGTCCACACCAGCAGCATTTCTTTCTTTCTACATAGAGTTAGCCTTTCATAATGGCCATTTCATTTTTATTATAAATGTCATTTATATTTATTTTAAACAGAAAAAGGTTAAGAAAGATGTGCTAATTTGTAAATAATAGTAATAATCCGCAATTAAAACGCTTGAGGGCTTTTATTTTGAAATGAAAGCAGGACGTGTTGATTTAAAAAAAAAAATAATCTTTACTTTTTTTCATGTCCGTTACATATTCTACAGATATAGACATTGAAAGTGTATTAATGTAGCTGGTATGATGTCAATATACTGTCAAAAGATCATTTTCACTGTCTGTTATTGCCGTGAACCGCTCGTGGTAAAAATAGGCGAGACCTCGAATCTCTAGAAGACACGCAGCTAACAAGCAGCTGAGCCGCGCTAACTAACCGCGCTGCTCATGCGGGCTGTGTGGCTGCTCTAACCTGTCAATATGGTCGCCAAAATAAAAAACAACAGGTTTCCGCAGCCGCCACGCGCTGCTGACGTTTCCTGTGTGACCCCGGGGCTTAGAAACGTGTTTGTGATATGTCAAAAACCAAAACCAAAGATATGTTTCCCTTGAACCATAAACTGCAATGCAGTTTAGTTGTATATGGGAACATAATTTTTAGGAGACAGGGCTGGTCATATCTGTCCACTGGAACCAGCAGCCAATGAAAAAAGTCTACTTTTATAAACTAAAAAGAGGGCCAATTCAGTCACAAGAAGTATTAAAGCAGTACACTTATAAGTATACTACAGTACTAGTACAGTATACTTACTACATAAAGTATACTTGGGAAATATATACTTGAACTTTGAAGTATACTGCTTTTTGTAAGGGCTGGTTAACAGCATCTTTATTTGGCTCTTTCTATTAACTTAAGCTTGATTTATTCATCGTCAATTGTGCCTCCAAAGGATGTTCAACAAAAACTCCTGATTGTTTCTACAGAGGTTTGGGGGAGTCTGCATTATGCAGTGGACCCAGACACATATTTAGTTTCTGCGGTCTTTGATGATATTTTAGTCCTGCCATTCATTTCTTCTTTTCAGTCCAGACACAAAAGGCTCAGTTAACGAATTTCAGAGTGTGTAATAGGTCCTTTGAAATGAACCGCTGCAAAGCTGGGATTTGGATAGTATTTCAAGTTGGGGTGCCATGATACACCAGGCTTTTTACATAACCCATGATTTGATCAAAGTAGCCATATGATGATGATGCCATTATGCATGAATTTGTAAATGCTAGCATAATTTGTGCCCCTTTATCTCGTTATGTTTTGAACACAAAATGTGAGCTTGGCCGCAGCTGCAAGAGCAGCAGAGCATGTGCGATCAGACATAGTGAGGCTGTCTCGTGTTATTACACGATGTTTCCTTCTGTCTCTGCCTGCTTTCATTTGTATGACACCAGTTTAACTTACATTTTGTAATCTTTGGAGCATGTAAATAGTTATTTGTGTAACCATTCAGACCAAGGTGATGGTGTGAGAGAGCAGCTTATTCCTGCTGCATCTCATCTCGCCTCCAAAAAAGCTCTGATTTACATGCAAATGAGGCTCAAAATGGCGTGTGTGTTGTTTTTTTGGCGAAGCTCAGTGTGTGTGTGTGTGCACTTCTGAGTGCCTCTGTCTGCCTGCAGCTCATTAAGGGCTGTGCGTCTATTGATTACAGTCATGTAGTGAAACGGCCCCTCTTTTCTTCCCCTTTGATTAAAGACGCTGCATGGAGAAAGTCTTGATTTTTCGTTTTATTGATGCTTGTCGGCATGGAGAAAAAATGGAAAGGGAAAAAAAGAAGAGAAACCTCCTCTTCATTGAGAAACCTCCTCTTCATCTAGTCTAAATCAGATCTACACAAACACACACACACTTGCAGCGTCTACATTTTCTCCACTGCTGTCTATCAGTTGGGATGTTCGATGGAAAGTCCGTGACGATGCATCTCTACAGCCTGGGAGATAATCAAATTCAATAATAGCCTTGACTCTGCACTCTTTGGTGCTCTAGGAGTTTATTTCTATACTATCTCTCTCTATGATGCCTCCGTCTCTCTCTCTCTCTCTATATGATGCCTCCATCTCTCTCTCTCTCCCTCTTGTTGTTGCCAACTTGGCAACTGCTAAGTGAACTGATGCACCCTATACTGTTTGTTTCAAAGTCTGTGATGAATAATTCAAAAGGCGAATGTGACCCATGAGGACCTCCTGACACACACACACACACTTAGGGGACCACAATGTGTTGAGCTATAGGCCTTCACTTTGTGCTTTTTTTGCAAGTCTATCAAACATGTTGTATATAATGCTGTCAAAGTTAACGTGATAATAACATGTTAATGCAAATTCATGTTAACGCCACTAATTTCTTTAATGCATTAACGCAACTTGTGATTTTTAGGTTGCAGCAGGCTCAGTTATGAAGTTAGAGTGAAGATACTGGTATCATGTGAAACTAGAAAACCTGATGAATCCATTGGTCCAACCATGTCATACTATTTTGTCATAAAGGAGGCTAAATAACGCTCCAAAATTACGCTAAATTTTGGCGAGGTAAAACGGTCACGGCCATTTCCAAAGGGGTCCACTTGACCTCTGACCTCAGATATGTGAATGAACTTTTATGTTCATCGCTGAGCAAAAAGTTCTTTTGATTTGCTGTGTGTGATTTTGATCGAATTTGCATTCATGTCATTTAGACTGTTTTATTCTCCAGTTTTCAGCTCTCTGTTAGGAACCAAACATGCAGACCGACAAAAAGGTGAGCCAGAAGCATCTAAAGCCCTTTTTCCATACGTGTGCTGGCTTGACTCGGTTTGACTCAGCACGGCAGGGATTTGCATTTCCATTACAACAGGGCTACCCACTTGAAGGTGTGTGTAACCACGGCTGTGAGTAGTGGTCAAATAGCGTCTGTAAAATGCTGGATAAACACATTTATTTTCCTATATTCTTCACAGTAAAAGTCCCTCGTTATTTTGCTGCTTGTTCTCTTCCTCCCTGCAGTATTAGTGAATTTGTTTTTATTGAAGAATGTCTGCTAACAAAGGTCCGCTAATTTGGTTATAAACACATTTCCTGTCCTATAAATTCTTCACAGTAAAAGTCCGTCATTATTTTGTTATTCACAAGCTTTTATTATGAAGCAGCAAATTCAGGAAATGTTGGGTTTTCATCTGCAGCAACTTAACAGATTCGGTTAGAAGCTACAAAAGTACTGAGAGCTGAACACACAGAGACTTTTAAAAATCTCTCTCTGGTCTCCTGCACAGACATGAGGGGAGTCTCGCAACACACGCTTGTTTGAGGGGGAGAAGAGGGGTCATCACAGGTTGGCTGCTGTCGGCGAGATGTCACCGCAACCCGCTTGGAGACGGGTCGGGCGCACACTCTGGGGATGGTACAACTCGATGCGCTAAAACTGGTAATGGAAACGCAAATCAGCGTGGCATGGTTTGACTCGGCGGGGCAAAAGTGCCAATGGAAAAGCTCTACAAGTGTTGATTCTCAGTGGGATGGGGGCCATGCTGATTTGGTTTTACTTGCCATGAATGTCTGTACCAAAAGTATACCTTCCGGTAGTTTTTGAGTTGCTATTAAATGTATTTTTTTTAAAGCTTCGAGCACCACAAACAAAACCCAATTCACCAGCAGCATTGGAGTGGTGGAAGAAATGATTTTTCTCCAACCTCAGCACATGAAAACAAAATGATCTGCATACCTAGATACCACAAGGTGTGACCTGATCCTTTACGTGACTCATTTGACTCAATGTTTATATAATATATACTGTTTATTGGGGCTTTAATCCTTGAGTGGTCCTGTTCGCCTCGGAGCACTCACAGTAAATCAGTCTCAGCTGCCAGTTTGAAGAGCAGTCAACCACCTGAATGATGGCTGCTTGCTTATATTCTCATTATCCACGTTATCACCAGGATCTACAGCGATGCATCAGGTTGACAGATGTCATCTCATGTAAATG
Source organism: Sebastes fasciatus (assembly GCF_043250625.1). Classification (NCBI taxonomy): domain Eukaryota; kingdom Metazoa; phylum Chordata; class Actinopteri; order Perciformes; family Sebastidae; genus Sebastes; species Sebastes fasciatus. The sequence continues at coordinate 32,173,470 of NC_133803.1, forward strand.
CATCACCGCGGTAGATGAGGATGGACTCCTGGAAATTGCCTCGGGCACCGTACAAAGGTGTGGGAGCTGCTTCACTTACTTCTACATGCTTCTACTTCTCATGGCACACTAGAGCTGAAATGATGTGTCGAGCGCCGCAGCAGCATCCCATCAGCCAGGCAGTGCCAGGCTAACGCCGGCTCCCCTGCCGGCAACATCCACGATCATCCTGTTAAATAATGCAGAGCCGGGTCTGCTCCTTCTCTCTCGCTCTTGTCATTCCATCTGTGCACGCGCAGCAGCGGCGGCGGCACCGCGATGCCATCGACATGCTAATTGCATGCAGATAGGTCTTCCCGTGGCAGACGGCATGAAGATAGGCCATCCAGCAGCCACCGACTCATTCATCATAAGCGGGTTACGGAGCTTAAGGGATCAATATTAATGCCATGTGAGCGTTCCATCAACGTCGCCGTCGGCACGTTAATGGCAAAGAACATTTACAAAGGTCCCCTGACACACACACACACACACACACACACACACACACACACAAGTATGTATACACACATGAATGCTCACACACACCTTCCTTCCTGAAGCCTCGTTTGCACACACACACACACAAACACAAGTATGTATACACACATGAATGCTCACACACAACTTGCTTCCTGAAGCCTCGTTTGCACAGCTTGAGAGATGGTGGTGTCGGTAAATATCCCATCTAATGTAGAAAAACACACACATTGATTATTGATAATAAAGATCTGACGTGTGGATTAATTGGAGGAGAGGAAAAAATATTATTGATGTTGCTATTAGGGCCATATCTTAAAGGAATACACCAACTAGAACCTATAGATGGGTGACAAATTAGAGCTTTGGGAATTTTTTTTGGAAAGAGACACACAGGGCGGGTGGATGGTCCAACAACAACATTTTCACTGTAAAAATGTATTGATTTTAAGCCCAACCATGTTGTTTTTTCCTAAACCTAACTAAGTAGTTTTGTTGCTTGAACCAAAGCAAGTGTTTTTGTTTAATTCACAACATTAACTACATGTTAACAGCGAGTGAAAAGTGATGCTGAAGGGTCTGACAAAGCATCAGTATGTGAAGAGTTGGGATGAGAATGCTTTATTAGTCCTACTTCTATTATTATTATAGCCTTTGCGCTATTATTGTTGTCTCTCTCTCTCTCTCTCTCTCTCTCTCTCTCTCTCTCTCTCTCTCTCTCTCTCTCTCTCTCTCTCTCTCTCTCTCTCTCTCTCTCTCTCTCTCTCTCTCTCTCTCTCTCTCTCTCTCTCTCTCCTGTCACCTGGCAGACAGGAGGATGTTTTCTAAACCAAGCTTTTATGTAGCACTCCAGGGCCTGAGCCAGAAAAAAAAATCAAAAAAAAAAATCACCTTTCATGAAAGTGGAAATTTTACAGAGGGAATAAGCGTGACAAGCAAACAGAAATAGAATATTGAGCTTTTTTGCTGCATTACCTGACACACGAAGCTGCAGATGGAACAGCGTGAGCTCTTGTAAAATATAATACAAGCCATTGCAACAGGCAGGCAGTAAACACTACCTTTACAGAGATAGTAATGCTCGGTTTTCAAGGGGCCATTTTACAACACAGTATTTGTTGTTGTTGTAGGCTATTATTATATTGTGAGCAGTCTGACTCGCCATATGTAGACTGTGGGTATGTATAAGCCTGCCATTGGCCGCCTTTTTCAGCCGGCATTCTCCTCCCTTTCTGCTATCTGCACTATATATTGGAAGCATCCTGTGCTTAGCGCCGCCCAAGACGATTGTGATTGGTTTAAAGAAATTCAAACATGCCAGAGTGTTTTTTTCCCCTATAGCAGAATGATGATATGTGGAGCCAGACTTTTTTTTGGCAGTGGTCTGGCCATGTGAAACTGTATTGTAAGCAACAGTACATCTTCAGTATGTGTTAACAAGTACAGTTGATACAATATAATGTGGAAGGGATCACTTGTGACAAAGTGACAAAGAATGATCAGCCAGCTGTGCACGGCTTTTTAGCCTGTTTTATCCCATTGTTTTGGTGTTTACATTTACTGGATGTTTCAGTCTCAGCACACACATCAACCTCATTATCAGCAACAGGCAGCTGTTTTCAGCAAACAAGCTCCACTGAAAACTCACGGTATGATCACCAACTATTACGTGATATCCAAAGGGCCAATTAGCTGTATGTAAAACTATCCTGTCTCTGTTCAAGGAGTAAACATAGATTTCTGGTCCATTAAAAATGTACTCCACCAATTTAGCATTGCACTTCTTTAATATTGTCATGATGGACAGTAAAAAAAAACACTACACCACAGATGAACATTTAATATCCAGGAAATCACTTTATAGACACCGCCGCTGATTGTCTCTATAACAATTTGGCCACAATTAAGCACATTGACCAAACACAATCCAGCCATATATTCGTTTTTCACACAGTCATGTTGTTATTATATGCAATCTTCTTCCGTGTCAAAATGCGCCCACATTACCCACACAATTTATCAGACTTTTCACAGCTTCCTCTGAAGAAGGCTTTATTCAACTTTTTTTATTTCAAATATACAGAAGAAGATCTGTAAACAGACTTTGATGTGAAAAATAGGTGGAGTTCACCTTTAAGCATAAAGAAATCTCACCCTAATGTCAGGAACCTTATCGACATTATAGTAGAAAACCTTAAATCAAAGAAGGAAACAGCCTCAGGTACTCTAATGGATATCCACCGTATTATTTTGTGTTGTAATTTCCTTTTTGTTCTTCCCATTTTCCTCCAACCTGCCTTGTGTTCACTTTCCTTTCATGATAAAAGCATATATATAAAACAAGAGTTTTTTCTTTTATTAATTCATTTTAGATTGACTTCAAAAGACTCTTAGAGATGTGAATGTGTTTCTTTCAATTAACTATGGCAAACGTTGGCATGTGAATTTAATATATATATTTATATTAACCTGTGTAACTAGGCAACAAGTCCATGAAGACTTAGCCCCTAACCTAATGTGCCTGTGGCTGCTTTCATCACGTTCCATTGAAATGGCTGTTTTCTATTCCTCTTTTGTGATGACTTCCTCTTTGGATCATTGGTAAACACAGTGTTCCTGATTCTTGATAATGTTTATGCTGTCAAACTCCTTTGTTATTGTGACTGAAAACCAGCCCGTCACCATTTGGAAGTTATTTGCAGGAATAACAAAAACACTCCATCGGACAGCAAAACAGCTGCTTTTGTTGCTTGGATGTTTCAAACCCGATCTCATGGGAAGGTGTTTAAATAGTACAACATTACAAGGACATTCCGCGTGACATGAGATCACATTTTAGCCTTTTCGTGTGTCATTTGTACGCCACGCAACAAAACAGTAACAGTAACGTCCGCAGTTATGTTTAGGCAACCAAACCACCTATTTAGGTTTAGGAAAAACATCTTGGTTGGCCTTAAAATATGTACGTAAAAGAAGTCAAATACTTTAACACATCACTAACATCACTAACATAACTTCAAAATAACTCAACAACACTTTGGGACACGGACACTGGCCTCCTGGTGGATACTCCTGTGGTGTAGCATATTTACGAAGATTGGTTTACATTGCAGTCAGTACAGACTACATGGTGCACAAATGACACGCCAAATAAAAAAAGAATGGCATTCTTATTGCACGTGAAATGACATGTGAATTTCCGTGTCATTTATACACCATTTAGTAGCTAAATGCTAATGTTAGCATGCTTACATGCTCACAATGACAATAATAAGATCGTAGTTTAGCATGTAAGCATGTTAATATATGCAAGTTAGTTTAGCACAAAAAATATAGCTGAGGCTGGTGAGATTGTTGTTCATTTTGCAAGTATTTATGCTGAGTTCCATTTACCTCGGAAATCGGAGTTGGGAATGACGTCACACAGTACAACAAGTCGGAAAACTCGGCTCCAGCCAAGTTAGTCATTGTTAGCAATAATAACAACGCATAACGCTGGTATTTTGCGCCTACAAACACCATAGTAATATGCCCAAGATAGATGTTGGACAGTACTGTGTGTACAACTGTTTTAATGTCACACAAATAAGACAGAAGTGCTAATAAACAGTATTTACTACAGTTTTTTTTTGTACAATTAATGCTCAGGGTTGGTGAGGTTCGTCTGACTTTCTGAGTCAGAAATTCTGACTTCCCAGTTCATATAGAATACAGCATATACCAAAGTATTTGACAAATTGAAATGTTGACCTGATGATGGTGCTAGATTATAAAAAATATCACACAATAAGTGAAAACTTTGGCTTGCTGGTGTTGCTCGTGGGAAAGTCAGGGGATCACCAAAGACATTGGGATTCATCCTCTGGGAAGCACGAATGTCTGTACCAAGATACATGGCAATCCATCCAACAGTTGATGAGATATTTCAGTCTGGATCAATTTGGTGGACCAACCAGACAGGCTGACATCGCCACCCTTAGAGCAATGCTGCTAGCAAGGTGAAAAACTCCTAAATACAGTTTCTAGAGAGACATTTTAGAGACGATTTCATCCAGTCAGGCAGAAACCTTTTAATGCCTACAAAAAGAAAACAGAAAAAGGATGTTTAGAGTTAAAGTGTCGAGCTGGAAGGTTTCTGACGGCCACAGCTTGCCGGTCAAACCATGTATTATCCTTTAATTCACATCTTTGACAAAGAGTATATTGCTTTTCAGTGCAGCAGGCTGCCATCTTCCTCGACTCAGAGTACTCATTGATCATCCCGGTGAAACCCGCGGCTGCAGGATCTTCACCAGGCGGCCGGGGATCACGACACTACAAAGAGAGAGTGTTGGCTGATGTGTGCTCTGCAGGAGCTGATACTGTACATCAGCGGGGAGTTCTCTGGATGCTTCCTATCACACAGATTCATTTCTTTCTGTCATTGCAGATTAGACTAAATGCAACTTTTATTCTTCCTCATTTATTAATTGTTTGTTTGTTAAAGGGGAAGTTGAGCTACTGCTGAATATTTTAATCGAAATATTACCTCAATCTAATTATTGAGTGTTTGAGTTATTACCATGCACCTTTAGAAATACAATATAGGGACAAATACATTAATTTAGCAGCAGATTCGATTTTCCTTCCTACATCCATTTTACTTCACTTTTCTTTCCCCATCCTTCCTTACCTTTGGGATTTGTTGAAAAATGAACCAATATCACCAGCAGCTCTGTGATCAAGGTTGATGGATGGAAGGGAGGAAATTATCATCCACACCGTGAGGCAGAGGCTTCTGTATCATCAAACTCCTCCTCATTTCCCTGCTAATGCATAGTTACAGTGTGAAATTTGCTTTTTTAGGTTTTGTAACTTCTGGCAGTGATGTAGCATGCTGTCATCCAACATGAAGATTTGGGTAATTATCTGGCCAAAATTATATACTTGAGGTTATTTTCTCTGGGGCTGGATTACATTGTTGTTTGGGGCCTTTGAGTTTCAATTCAGGAACTTTTTAATTCTATAGTGTGCTTCCAACTTTGTGCCAATTACAGACTTTATATAAAAAATGGACATAGTCATTGTGTCGTCACCATTTGAGGACATGAGAGGGTGGAGCTAAGTACAACTAACCGCTGTTTAACGGTGTGTTCACAACAAGCGCGAAAAATGGAAAAATACTTTTTGTTCCGCACGTTGTCATACAAAATCAATGCAAAGAGACGAATAGGCGCAAATTCGCACCGGGCGACGCGAATGGCCGGACACAACTCTGTGTATAAATGTATGTGTATAAACCACAGACTGTCTATGGAATCAACCAGTGAATGGGAGCAACTTCCTAAAGCCAGAATTTCCAAAATGTTGTCAAGAGCCTTCCCATCAACCCTATCGCCAGACATCTTGAGTTTTCACTTCCTACAATACATGGCACCTGCATTATGGTCAACGTTCAGCAAAAATTGTTGTTATGGCAAATAAACTATTGTTAAGGTACTGTATGGTTAGGGTTTGGCAACTAATACTTAGGGTGAATTAAGATTATAGGCAACTGAAACCGAAAAGGGCACACCACTTCATGTATTGGATGTAAATCATGAGTTGTAGAATCATCCTATATCAATGAGTTAATCCTATATGGATGCATTTTCTACGTCAGCTGTTCAAAGGAGAATGGAGGTTGTTATAGCAGAGACATTTTAAACTACATTATTTTATAAGCATTAAAGATTTTAAAAACAGGAATAAGGATTATTTGAGCACTGAATGAAAATGTTCCAGCTGATGTAACTTGCTGTTTGTTTTAAGTCTGTTGTCTTTTTTTATATGAGCTGTTGTTTGATATTTGTGTTTTTATATGATGTGGTTTATGAAACTTTGAATCTGTCATCTCAACCAGGACCCCCCCTGTAAAAGAGATTCAAAATCTCAGAGGGATTATCCTGGTAAATTAAGGTTAAATAAAATAAAAAATTAAACAGCATATTAAAGCGTATGGTTTTGCAATAATCACATAGTTGTGATTTTGTCCACATACTTTGTTGTCCATGTAAATTTGTCCATTTCTAGCTCAAAACCAGTTGTTTTGAATCTGACCTTGTTTTCTCTTCTACCTGCAGAGAGGCCATGTAAATACAGACTGTCGCTGCACAGATTAATAAAATCTAATTATGAAAAACTTGTTGCTTTGAGGCAATTTGTTAGCTTGTCCTGCCACCTCCTGCACGTTTGGGCGAGCTCTCTCCCCATTACGCCGTCAGTCACGTTGATGAGCTCCCTCCTTCACCGCGGCGTCCAGCCTGAGGCTGATGGCGTAGAGAAAGCAGATGGCGAACGCGGACTGTGTGCAATAAACTAAAATCCACGCTCATGTCCTTGTGTGTTTCTTGTCCACTGCATATTTAGCGGCACTGCATTTCTTAAACCCTGCTCATGCATACAACACTCGCCTGCAGCCAAACATCGCAGACCTCACTGAAGAGCCCATTTCTGGCAAATGGGACAAAGATGAATAATGTAATAATGTGCAATGAATTCATATTCCTGTTCATTTAGCTATTTATCTCAAAGTTGGATATTGCTGGTTAAGATAAGGGATGCACGCAGTACGAATACATACAGCTGCTCTTTTGTCTTTCCAGTCATGTTGGTATTTTTAATGATCTTGAGGATACAAACGAAACAAATTGCTCATCATTTATGGAGTTTTTTCTGTATTGGCCAAAGGGCCGAGGTCTGTTGACAGAGTCCTGGGTGCTGTTGGAGCAGCTAAATTCTGTTTTGTTCTTGCAGGTTATGAACTTAAAGTCATTAAAAGTTAACTACCAGCAGGTGTAATGTTGCAACACTACCAGCAATTTGGAAGCCTCCTGATATTGAATAACAGCAATACTGACACATCATATTATAAGAATATTATTAACATATCCTGCAATCTAATCATAATGATTAGATAATGAAAACCTTATTAAGTTGGCAACCTGATTTCCACAAAGGAAGATGAGAGTAAATCTTAAATATTACTAACATCATAAGGAGCAAATTGTCACTGTTGCTTGTTTAAATACAGGACTTTTTTTTAAATTGAAGCATCGAAAAGCATTTCCTCCTTCTCGATGTAAACAACGACAACAAACACATTTTGATGTATGGATCAAAATAAATACTGTGTTGTAGTTCAATTGTATTAATCTGTTATTCAAGCCCACCTTGTAGAGTCTTTGCAAATATGGTTAGTAAGTAAATGCAAGTAAATGTTCAGTTATCATATGCCACAAGTGTGTAATAACTAGTTTAGGTAGATTAATATTGCAGGATAGTTTAAACTGATATAATCACACAATATCTCCCCTTATGCCCAGATGGTTATTCTGCCTCTATTTAAGGTGGCAACCCGATATCACGCCAGAGCGTGTAATAGACCCGCCTGTCCACCAGAGGATAGCGTGTCAGTGTCATGTTTTGCCTCGCAGAGACGTGAATATTACACACCTGTATGAACGTGCAGTACCTGCAGGGTGCGACGAAGCCACGGATTTAGGATCAGGCAAGAATGGTTGGGATTAAAATAAGTACGTAAACTAAGTTATACACGTATGGAAACAGCGTAACTTCAGTACGGAAAAAGCCCTGACCCATACACCGACTTTGAGGCGTGGTTCCGCAAAGTCCGTGAGGATTTAGGGCCGTCCTACTGTCAAATCATCAAGTCCTTGAGGGCTCTCTCGTAGACATTTAGAGCCCTTTATGAATACCTTCCTTAAGTCCGCATTATACTATATACTTTGTCTGAGGGAATTTGTCCACCATTCATCGCATTGTGATGTTAAACACATGGTTACCAGGGGAAGCCTGGAGGCGTAAAACGGTAAACTAAGGGGACGGAACATGGGTGTTCAGCCTGGCATATTTAAATTTACACAGAAGCATTAACATTAATGTTAATTAGGTGGTACATAAAAAAACACATGTAATCAGAGGAATGCAAGCGTTAGACTATATTTTGCACCTGGTTTATTCATCAACCAGTTCTTCTAATTATGCTAAATGAAGTTTGACAAAAACAAGTAAATAGATTTTTTCACAGTTACCTCTAGTCTCATAAGGCAAGAGCCTGGAACACGTTCAAATAGGCAGTAAAAAAAGTCAAATAAAAACCCACAATTGGCGTGTTAATGTGATATGTCGCTGCAAAGTCCTGCCCCATTCATATTTATATATTTATAGAGTCCAGGGCTTAAGGCCTTAGGGGTGATTTTGGGATTGGGCCATACGATGCAACTAGCTCTGAAGTTAGACTTCCATCACTACAAAACACTGCACCTTCATGCAGGCGTGTAATATTCACGTCTCGGCGACACAAAACGTGCCACTGACACGCTTTCTTCCGGTGGACTGGCGGGTTTATTTCACGCTTTGCTGTGAGAACTGGGCTGAAGGAGGACGTATTAGCTGTGGTGTACAGGAGCTGCTGGTTTCCTCTCTGAATCACAGGTGGGATGGGTGAGGGACTAATCTTCATCCACCGGGTTCCTCCTCGGGTCTGTGCTCAGCGAAAAGAAATGAACTTTGTGTGAATGTCTAATGAGTCTTTCGGTACCGCTGCCGATTCGCTTGAGGTGGTGGATGAGGAATGATGAGGTTCCTTTATGAGGGCAGTAGGGTTAAACAGGCTCATCATGACTGGTCGAGTACATACGAGCTGCTTTACCTGCTGGACTACGTATTCTTCAGTACCGGCCCTTTGCCAAATCAGCGTTGTGGAGTTTCGGTTCCTGCATAATTAATCCTACGTTAATTGCAATCATGGTTTTGCCTTTCGGAATCAATTAAGCTTGATCAAGTTAGAGACTGACATTTTTGCATTTGGCATGTCTATTCCAGAGCATCAAATGAAGCGCTCCCTGTGCACGGTGAACTGCCTCACCAATCACAGGTGATTAACTGGTCTCCTGCCTCCCAAACACGGCCGTGGCTTCAGGCAAGAACATTTTCACTACAAAGGGAACCTGCATGTGTAATGGAACTGCATTTGCTATGCTGGGTGAAATCCTTTTTTATTTGTTTGCATGCTGTGGCGGCACTGCATTTATTGGAATTTTGCAGTTTGTAATTGATTTCACACAATCAACATGTGAAGTATGTTCCCAAGCATCCTCCAAAAAGACCAAAACAGTGGCATCAAGCATGAATAAATACATAACAGACATGCAATAACTTCATTCAGATAGACACAAACGAAAAAATAAATGAAGTAATTCAATATTTTAATTAAAAATCAACAAAAAACAAACAACAAAAGAAGAAAAAAAAGGTTTTCACTCATCAAAATATTCAGTTTTTTGTCCTTATTCTGAAAAAGACAATATTCCTAATTCAGAATATCCAAATGGAATAAGCTGTTCACATGATTTATATCAAATTCACAATATTGTCATATTAGGAATAATAGTGGAATATTAGTGTGCATGTAAACTTAGTCAGTGTTGCTCCAAACCGAGAAGGAGTTAACTCTCCCAGTCTGTTATTTCAACCCGGTCTCACAGGAATACGTATAAATACCATGACATTACAAGGACATTCCTCGTGTCATGAGTTTTTAGCGTTTTCACGTGTCATTTGTACGCCACACAAACGTCCGCAGTTCAGGCAAGAAAACCACTTAGTTAGGGTAAGGGAAAACGTCATGGTTGGGCTTAAGATAAGTAAGTAAACTAAGTAAAACATGTACGGAAACAACGACGGAAAACACGTGGCAATCGTAACGTAACTTACAAAAAAAAACACCGATCTCACAACACCTTGTTAAAAAAACTGTTTTTTTATACTACGTCACTAACTTTTATTGTAGCATTTATACGCAGATGTGTTTACATTGCAGTCAGTACAGGATACATGGCGTATAAATGACACGCAGAAATCAAGGAAGGCGTACTTATTGCACGCTTAACGCCTTGCGCATTATCGTGGCATTTATATGCCTTTTTGTGCAGTTAGGTTGTCATAGCAAGCAAGAAAAGGCCTCCAGACTCTTTAAATTGTCAATCAAAATTGAGGAGGATGGTTCCGTCGAGCTAACAGAGTAGGAAAGGCAACCTCATTACACGTTTCGGCCGGCCATACTGCGTCCCCCTCGTCTCAATAAAATCAATATAAGGGGTATGAAGGGGTTCCATTGTCATATTATCCACGTCGCTAAGGGATTCAAAGACCTTCAAAAAGACTGAAGGCTTCAGGTCAGGGTTTTGAATCTATCCATGCCAGTTTCTACATAGTGACATGAAGACGGTGAACTATGTTGAGTTGTATTGGATCATGTATTAGATGTAGCACACGGAGAGGAGGAGAGTATTGAGTGAAGGATTAAAGCCCACTGGTCCTCCGCAAAAGACAGGCCTAGATCTTGTTGCCAAACTGTCCTTAGGAAGAATTTCAGATTTGCAAATCCTGAAACAGAGACTTTTTGCACAATATCGTTTTTTTATCCAAAACTTCTTTTTTTTTGTTCTTCCTGTTCTTAATGAACGTCTTTCTTTGTGAATAGAGTATAGCAAGACTTGACAACCAGCTTTCATGGACCACCAGAAAGCTTCAGTGAACCACGCTGACTGAAAAAAAGGCCAAATGTCTCACAGTCTCTGAGGCTTATATAGCAATACAGACAGTCCAACGTTTTGTGAATATACCCATTTACACTTTCAGTGACTTTTAAGAGGACTATAAGAACACAGCCTCAGGGAGGTTATAGATCAAGTGAATCCCAAAACTCTTACCAAGAAAATTGGTATTTTAAGTCGGTGCATGAGAAAACATTCACAGTGCAAAACTATTTATTTTTGTCAGCTTTAAAATGTAATCAAAGTACCTCTAAAATGTACATTTTATGATCGTATATGCACAGACGCAAGTGCGTGTATAATTGTATATGCTGTAAGATAGACATTCTTTGAAACCAAGGCTACTAGCTGCACAGATGCACTCTGGAGGACCATATTTCACAGCTAAAGCTCTGATACTCATGACTAGACTTAGATTTTAAACTGCTCAGCCCCAAAGCTTTTTTTTTTGAAGAGCTGTATTTCTTCATATGTGAGAGGACGTCGGGCTCACCTCACTATACACCATCCACTGCTCTCATCCCTTGGGTAGAGCAATGCATAACAAAGAGAGAGTGTGTGTGTGTGTGTGTGTGTGGTAAATTTATGAGGCAGCCAGCCTGGCTTGTGCCTGCGGGCCTGGTGCAGATGACTTTCCCGGGCTCCTCCTGGGATTTGCTCTGACAGGGGCAGCAGAGGGATGCTGAATGGTGCACAAACAACCGTCTGGATGAAGAGAAACTGCGAGGAGGAGCAGTACAGAAGAACTGCACTGTGGTGGCATTAAAATGACCTAATTTATGATTGACAGTTCACTTTCTCAGAGCCGAGAAAACTATCACTCATTTCAGCTGTTTCCTTCTTATTTTTTTTAGTGTTGTCACTCTCGGCAACATTTTATTATGGAATGAACCAGTTTTTATCAATTATTGAGGTTTTGGCTGCTTCTTTGTGAGATGTGCATTTTTGGTCTTTTCCAACATTTCTAGACTTTAAAGCTGCTTTTATGTATCACAAAAACCTTTGTAAGTCTAAGCATATCAAGCGACTGTGAATGAATGTACGTTGAATAACGTTATTAAACAATAAGGGATATAAAAAGTGAGGAAGTCCACTACTGGTGAGAGGGAGGGGAGGTGGATGGGTCCAACAAACACTGGCCTTCCCCCCAGGAGACCAGTGTTTGTGTCCCACGTGAAACAGTCATTTGTTGTCGTTTTGTTTTTAAGTGATTTTAAGCCAAACCATGATGTGTTATACTAAATCTAACCCAGAAGTTTTGTTGCGTTTTCATTTTGTTTCCATTTACAACGTTAACCACGTGTTTAAACTGTTTCAAACTGCGACTGTAATCCAGGATAAAATACGTTTCCCTCAAAATGTATTTTGGTTATGCAGTTTAGTTGTATGTGAACGTAATTTTGTGGGCGACAGGATTGTGAAATGCTACATAATGATGTTGTTGCGGTGCAGGAAGCAGCAAAGGCAGGAAGGACTCAAATGCAGACTCAGCGGAGGGCTGATACAAAGAAAATAATTGAATAAAAAAGCTAAGAAGGCGAGAGTCCAGAAAGCAGGCAGATACAGTGAAGAAGACAAAGACAAAGGGAGCACAGACTAAATACACAAGGAGAGGAGGGAGTTAATGAGGGACAGATGAGGAGACAGGTGAAACTCATCAGGGCGGCGCAGACAATTACACAGGCCGGAAACAAACAAAGACAGGAAGTAAAACAAAGACACAAGAGGAGAGGACTTTCAAACTAAAAGTGTACATCTTTTGTAGTCAGTAGCAACATCATGCAATGACTCTTTATTGCAGGTCCTTATATCACAATGCATCTGCAATTAAAAACACAAAACACATAAAGAACTAAAATAGCACTGTTACAATTTCACTGCAGATTCTCCAGCATCTTGCTTCACCTTCCTATGACCTGTCAAGGTGCTGAATTAGAGCGTGTTGACCTTTGTTCTGACACCAACTGGGAGAGAAGTGACAGGCGAGGCAGAGGAGGAAGAGGTGGAGAGCAAGAAATGCGTGTTCAGATGACACATTCGCACAAACACACACACACGCAGACTATAAGGTAAGGATGATGACAAATATCAGCTGTCAGATTTGACAGGGATTGCCTACATATCTACTCGTATAACCTTTTGGCTGATGAGTCAAGGTTACTGTCAGTTTACTGTCAGTTGAATGCTTATTGATGATGCATTTCTTATGTTACTCACTTTAGTTTTCTATTTCTTTTACTTATTTCTTCAGCACAGGTTACTCTTCTCTCATTACCACATGATTAGCAGTCTTAGAGTAGTATTAGATTATAAATTAATTTGTAAATCAGAATCATATATAGTTTAGATGTCAGAAAACACCGGACTCTCACCCAGTAGACTGGTGTTCATGTCCCGTGTGAAACCAGAAGTCAACGTTGATTTATTTACAACATAACGTCCGTAATTGTTTTAAACAAAACCACAATCTTTTCCTAAACCTAACCAAGTAGTTTCCTGTAAAGACGGGAGTTTATTTTGAAAAGACAGTATGCATGTAACGAGAGGAAATTGATTCGTGTTGCTGGACATTTGTAGGAGAACGCACAAAAAATTAGGGATAACTTTTTGTAAGATATCATAAGAACCGTTATATGAGAATACGTTAATCTAACAGATGACACCGAGTCTTGATGGTGACTCAGACTGTTTAAATCTACAACACCCATTTTGCAAGTACACTAAGTGGTGTTACATTTAGATGACTTTCCTTTAATAGTAGATAATAGAATAGAAGTCAGCATGTTCTGGTCTAGTAAGGTGTGAATGTGTCTATTTTCCATTTAAAACCTGCACAGCACATCATCTCTGAGAGGAACATTAGACAGCTGCTGCTTTAAACACATCCTATTGGAGCCTGTGGACTCATGCATCTGTTGAGCATAGTGTACTGTAGGTGTCGTGCTGACTTCAATCAAAATGTGATTTGCAATTTCTGAACAATTCAAAGAGATCCAGTTCAGAGACATGTGATCCTGACATTCAACCAGCGGGCAACTCCGGGGTCTGAAATGTGAAGCCAATGCTGAATTGCCTTAAACCTGCATTCTTTCTAACAGCCAGCAGGGGGCGACTCCTCTGGTTGCTAAAAGAAGTCTGGTTGTATAGAAGTCTATGAGAAAATGAGCCTACTTCTCACTTGATTTATTACCTCAGTAAACATTGTAAACATGAGTTTATGGTCTCAATCTCTAGTTTCAAGTCTTCTTCAATACAGCATGATGTTCATTTAGTAAATTATGGTCCCATTTAGAGTCAAATAGACCATAAAGCAGGGGATGCTTTAGGGCGGGGCTATCTTGTGATTGACAGGTCGCTACCACGGCGTTGTCCGGTCTGGGAGTTGTCCGTGTTTTCGTCGTAGAACTTTAACCCTTTCACAGTGTGTTTTCACTTCATCAAAGTTAATATTAACATTTTTGTTCTCCTGAAAACGTCTTATTCAGCGTTCGGTTGTACTTACAGTAGCTCCACCCTCTCATGTCACTTCTGGTTCCACAAAAAAAAGATGGTAACGACTAAAATGCTGAACTTGAGGCTTCAAAACCGTAGTCCAGAAACCAATGGGTGGCGGCGCTGTGGCTACGTTTGTTCCCATACAACTAAATTGGATTCTCAATTACGTTTCGAAGGAAATATATTTTTTTGCAAATGACGTTCATCTTTTACGTATAACAAATACTTTTGTGACGTAGTACATCGAGTGACATGCAGAGCAGGTGATGTAATATATCGAGCGACCGTGAATGAAAATACTTTGAATAGAAACGTTATGTAATAATAATGGGTATAAGCGAGAAAGTCTGCTACCGGCGGGAGGGAGGGGAGGTGGATGGGTCCAACAAACACAGGACTTTCCCCAAGAGACCGCTGTTCATGTCCCATGTGAAACATTTGTGGCTTTTTGTTTTTAAGTCATTTTAAATCAAACTGTGATGTTTTTTTGCTAAAACTAACCCAGTAGTTTTGTTGCATTTTCGTGTTTTCAGTTCATCAAAGTTAATATTAACATTTTTGGTCGCCTGGAAACGTCTTATTCAGCGTTCGGTTGTACTTAGCTCCACCCTCTTGTGTCACTTCTGGTTGCAAATAACCAAGATGGCGACGGCCAAAATGCCAAACTCGAGACTTCAAAACCGTAGTCCACAAACGTAACGTAAACGTTGCCTCATATACCTGTAATTCATATATATTTTGCATCGAAATCCTATGTGCCAGCCGTCATGCCATCGAAGCTTTAGCTAACGTTAGCTAATATTTGAACTTTATTCAGGTGTATGGGAGAAATCATCACAGTGACGTCTTTTGCTTTGGTCCCTCTCATTTATCTTCCCACCTTTGTTTGCTAACCAGTTAGCGTCAAATGGCTGTAACTTACAGTCACATGGGATACCATACAATGTTTTTGCGAACTGTTGCAAAAAAAGTTTTTAATTTAATGCAAGTAAGTTTTGCTCTACTTTAGTTAATGACAGGGTTGATAAAACCCTGTTACCAAACCACGCTGCACGAGGACGTTTCATGTGTCTCATTAGACTTTTTATTTTCGACTCAAAAGCCGACAGGACTGTTTACATCTAAAGTTCCTGCGGGAATCAGCATGCCTTTAGAAGCCAAAATAATTTAAATTAGCTTTCAGGTTTCAGATTTTTAACAAGGATTTGCTCTGAAACCATCAAACAAGCTCTCACTTCTTTGTTCATCATCCCTCCATCTGTCTCTCCGTTTGCAGGTTTGGGTCCGCAGTCACAGCTGGGTAAGCAGAACATCCCAGATGTCCGTTCCCCTGCTGCTTCCTCCAGATGCAGGACCAAGGAAGGTGCTCCCAGAACCAGCTGGGAGATGTACAGCAGTCCCCTCCAGCTCACCCAGACTTCTGGGTCTGCCTGAGGTTTTCTCCCTTTCGTTCATGTCTGGTATCCTGAAGGGAGGCTCCCTGGTGGGATCCTCACTGGCTGTCTCATCCACTATTTAACTATTTAGCGTACAGAGAAACATGCGGTTGAACGGTAGTGACACTCTAATTGTTTGCCTAAAAATATATACAAAAGTATTATAAACTTTTAATATAATTTTTTGTTTTACAGGCAGAATTTTTTTTAATTTCTTTTGACACCATTTCTCTCACGTAAGTGAAACCGTTTTTTTCACTAAACTATATTGGTTGTCAATCGATTAAAGTATTTATATTTGTTCAAATGTAACTTAAAGGGAGATTTGTCAAGTATTTAATACTCTTATCAACATGGGAGTGGGCAAATATGCTGCTTTATGCAAATGCATGTATATATTTATTATTGGAAATCAATTAACAACACAAAGCAATGACAGATATTGTCCAGAAACCCTCACAGGTACTGCATTTAGCATAAAACAATATGCTCAAATCATAACATGGCAAACTGCAGCCCAACAGGCAACAACAGCTGTTAGTGTGTCAGTGTGCTGACTTGACTATGACTTGCCCCAAACTGCATGTGATTATCATAAAGTGGGCATGTCTGTAAAGGGGAGACTCGTGGGTACCCATAGAACCCATTTACATTCACTGATCTGGAGGTCAGAGGTCAAGGGACCCCTTTGAAAATGTCCATGCCAGTTTTTCCTCGCTAAAATTTTGCGTAAGTTTGTAGTGTTATTTAACCTCCTTTATGAAAAGCTAGTATGACATGGTTGGTACCGATGGATTCATCAGATTTTTTTCTAGTTTCATATGATACCAGTATCTTCACTCTAGCTTTAAAAGCTGAGCCGCTACAACCTAAAAGTTTCAAGTTGCTTTATTGCGTTAAAGAAATTAGTGCCGTTAAAACAAATTTACTTTAACACGTTATTATCGTGTTAACTTTGACAGCCCTAGTGTGTGTGTATACATACAGTATATAGTATATATACTGTATGTAGACACAGTACAGAAGGGAGGGGGATGTTTTGCTCCTCCTCAGCATGGTGGGGAGTCCTGTGTAATCTCCAGCTGCCTTGTTTAACAAGGATGTGGTGAATCTCTTCCTAAAGACAGACATGACCCTTAGAGGGGCTGTTATCCATTCTGTGAGTCTGTGTACATTAATGCGTGTGAGTGTGTGTGTGTGTGTGTGTGTGTGTGTGTGTGTGTGTGTGTGTGTGTGTGCGTGCACGCTCACACACACACACACACACACCCCAGAGCACAGAGGTGTGTTTTTTCCAATCCCCTTCCATTGACTCTGTGCCAATGTTGCCGCTTGGCTGAACATTAAATCTAGTGAAGGGCTGACTTTATTTCCTTTTGCTTTGAAAGGCCATATTTATCGTTTTCAATTATCTCAGATCCATAAAAGCCGACCCCTGCTCTCTGCTGCGCCGTCTGAACCTCCGGAAAGGGGAAGGAGACCAAATGGAAGTCCAAACTGTGCTCTCCACGGTCAAAAATGTTCAGATCCGTGCTTTTATCCTCACTCATCCATGTGTACAAACATGCATTTGCACCCTTAAACGAACTGTTATCGAATGCCTCTTAAGACCTTGAAATCCAAACACACTCTCCTTTCATTTTTATTTATTCCGCTCATGGTAGTGCACATAAAAAAGAAAAGAAAAAGAGATTCACAATCAACACATGCAATGACCAAAAAGGAGCGAGGAGAAGAAAAATGTTTACTTTGCCTGCCCCTAACTCAAAACCGAAATAAACATTAGAAATAGCTGATCTGTCAATTACAGCTATTTAAAAGGGCTTTATGTAAGAATCAGAAATGTCTTGTTAACAGCGACACCTGAAGTCAACCAAAGTCAGCGTCCTTTTGCTCGCGCTTGTGCTCGCTCTACATAGACATGAACGAGCATCGCTCAAAACAGTGAGGCGACACACGTCAGCTAAAAGCACAATATCACTCTATATTTCAGCTGCTTGGCAGTAATGTTAACTGACCAGACGAAGGTCTCTCCATGAATCAATGCTGATCCTAGTGTTGGCTTTTCCTGCTTCAGCCCCCCGGCCGCGGTCGGAGGGAACAGGGGAGACACCGGAGTTTTGGTCGGAGACGATAACGTTTCTCGCTCCGGAGCCCCGTCACTTCACAAGACACGGGAAACCTCTGTTGGTCTGGAGGAGCTGCAGCAGTTATTTCTGCACAAACGTCCACTGAACATTCACTAGATATTCTCAGAGCTAAACTAACTCTTCTGCAGTGTGGAGTGTGCGCGCATGCACGTGAGAGGTGGAGCAAGAGAGCGAGTGAGAACGAGCGCGGTGTGTGAGTGAAGGCAAGCAGGCAGAGGAGCAGAGACTCTGGCCCTGGAGACCAAATATACGGTCTCCCCCGCGTCCTCCGACCGCGGCCAACACTGTTTTACAAGACGGGCTTCACAAGATATAACTTTGCGGTTTTGGTGCTTCCGTTTAGTTTGTGTTGGAGTCTGAGTCTGAACAGCGTAGCCACACGCGGGAGCGCATTGGACACTGACCCGCAATGATAAATAGGCCTACGTGTTGGGACTTACAAACAGTACCTTTAAGAATGAATACAGTAACATGAGAAGAAGAATCAAGCCTGTCACACTAATTAAAACAGCTAATGAGACAGATCAACTGACACTTCATATAGTCTAATTATTCTATACATTCTCTTGAACTGAAACATATTCATACAACCCTTTAATTCAGTCTGCACGGACGTAGTAGTGATAGTAGCAACACCACACTTGTGATGTTAATAGTAAATTAATAACAGCCTTGATGTTAAACTCTCATTATCCTGTCATGAGATGTGCTGCTGGCCCGGGGGGCACGCAGCCGACGCCGGCTCCCTTTGAACACAGACTGTCTCAGCCTACAACCCCCCCCAACCCTCCCCTCCTCTCTGTTAGCCATTTCAAAGCAACTGCTGCAATGGACAGAAAATGATGCCTATCTGCATGAGAGTGTGACTCCCACCCACTCTCAGCGCTCAACATAATCTCCTTTTTATGTTGATTGTCTACACTTGTGATTATGAAGTTGAACAGTGTGTGTGTGTGTGTGTGTGTGCACACCTGTGTCCATGTGGGTATGGTAGTGGGAGCATGTGGATAAAACTAGCAGCTTGTTTGGCGGAGCACGACAGAGTACACATTTGGAAAAATGCATCGTAGTCCATTTAACACAATCACAGGGTGGAAGGCCGGCCATTACACACCTAGCACTTATTGTGAGGTTGTTAGTGAAGCTAGCTGCGGCGGAGCTCAACGAGTACCTGGGTCATATTATCCCTCCTAATGGCTACGTGGTTTGGACACCCACTGAATCCACCGATAACACATATGGTCAAATTATCGCTAGCTTTAAGAGGTTTATTATAACTACAAATGACACCCACTACAGAAGTTAACCCTTTCACCTCAAGGCTTGTTTCTCCACTCTCTTTATTTACAGGCTTATAGCACAGTTACATAACTAGGAAGACCCAACACACTCTCACACATTCTCACTCCCAACTCATCAAATACCACCGCTTGGTCAGTGACCCTCGGCATCGGGGACCGACGCACGGGGAACCTCTCTTACGTTTCTTTTAGATGAACCAGGGACGTAATTTTCCGTTTTCACAGGAATTTAGGTTTAGGTTTAGGTTTAGGAAACACAACCACTTAGGTAGAGTTAGGAAACGGTCGTGGTTGACGTTAACTTCACTGACTGGTGACTCACGGGGCTGACGATACCGATGCGTCACACGACTGATGTGACTAAATAAGTCAATGTTACTTTTAGTTTTACACGGGACACAAACAGTTGTCTCCTGGTTGAAAGTCTTGTGTTTGTTTGACCCATCCACCACCCCTCCCTCCCTGAAAGGACTCTCATGCTATTAATACTACGTCACTTGCTCCAACTGTTGAAGGAAGCCGTGGGTGGGTTGACACTGAAGTTAATTGAAAACACGATACTTTTGCTGAAGGGTGCCTCTGTGCGTTGGTGTCGGATGCCGAGGGTCGCTGACCAAGCGGTGGTTTTTGATGAGTTGGGAGTGAGAACAGGTTGGACCATATATACATTATAGCAGCAGTGTGCAAAATACCCTGACAACCAGGGGGGCCCCGGTGCCGTGGGAGGTAAAATAGAATACGCATACATCAGCCACTAGATCCAAGCAGCCAAAACATCACACCATGGGGTGCCATGATGATCAAGGAGGGATGGATTAGGGTCTGGAAGGAGGATGAGGGATGAAGGGATGGGGGGAGGAATCAGGGTCGTGGACGGATGGATGAAGGAGAACGATGTTGGACCGGTGGAGTCCGGATTTTTTGCAGAGCCCCCAATGGTTCCTGTATTTAAACGAGAGACAGAGAAAAGAAAAAAGGGGTTTGGGAGGAGGGATGTGAAAACTGAGTCAAAGGTGAAGTGAATGGATCAGGTTTTAGACATGGTCTTTGTTCCTGAACCTAGTTATTGAGACTGAAGGTTAAATCAAGGACTTTATTTAGACATTGCACAAATTTGAACAATTAATGTTTGCTATATTTTTACCAGGCCTATTCATAACATAGTAAATTATATCATGCACCTTTGGCATGTTAATGTTTCTGCACAAATTATCATCCTGTCCCAACCTGCTGTCGCTGACGGTGTCTTCGACAGTGGAGAAACTCTGTTCACATTCAGCTGATGTTGGGAGATACAGTAAGCGTGCACTGCTATACAGAGTATTTCCATCATTCTGCCCGTCGAGGCACCTTGCCAGCACATGAACCGTTCTACAGCCTCACAGGTGGGCACACGTAGTCATTTGGCGAGGCTTCCTCCCCCCATACAGAATCAAGGCCCCTCTGTGTCCCGGCCAAAAGCGCCGGTCCAGCGGTTTTAGCATCTGGATTAAGCCACCCTCAGGCAAGCGTTGGGTGAAGTTGGCCATGGCTGAATCATAAAACTTTGCCGTGTCTATCTTCCCTCTGGCACCGGTGAGCAGTGCTACTTCAAAACAGCCGGGATGACAACTCATCAGCCAGTAGAAGCAGAGGATGGAGACAGAAACGGGACGTAAACATCAGCGTTTCATTTGTTTCCAGCTGAACCAGAGGAGCAGTTTACTTTTCCGCCTGGCACTGCCGTTATATTCCTGCTCATTACAGCAAAGTTGGCTCAATGTGAATGAGGGAGTTGAGTAAATGAATATACTATGGGATCATATACCATTTGGACAATGTTATTCAGGTTGTTTAGGGGTAAACAAGGGCTTTTTTGACTTAGAGTAGCAACATCGGGGATCAGAGCGCCAAAACTTGTTGGTATCGTGAGTCATGTGAGTCGCTAGTCAGTGAAGTTAACGTAGCATAAACCTAACTTTCAGGGAAAACGGAAGTTTATTTTGAAAGGACACTATGCATGTAACAAGCGTATATATATATTGACACGCCGTCCCTGGAAAAGAAACGCAAGAGGGGTACCCGGATGCCAAGCGGTGGTATTTGACGAGTTGCAAGTGAGAACGTGTTGGCCAAAAGCAAGAGTGGCGTTCTTATTCACATGCCTTTTCGTGCGACCGTGCTGCAGTGAGACTCCCCTCTTGTTAAAATGGATTTGTGCCGGGCAGTGACTCACTGCTTGTGTTACACTCCTGCTGTGCTGCTCTGTAGCTGATCCTGAATTAAACTGGGAGGCAGCGACCACAGGAGATCCTACTGGGATCAATAACATATCAAAATATCATTAGTCAGACGAGACCTGTTAAATGGACTCCAGAGTTAATACAGTATCAACCCAGGGATTATTCTGGCAAATCTCCATTCTTGATTCAAAGAGTGGGAGCATGTTATGAACTAAAAAGGCAGCAGATAGACGTGCATGTACGACTTTTTCTTTTTTTTTTTATCTCTGACCTACAGTGACACTCGTCCCCTTCCTGTAGAGGAGCTTTGGAAAGCAATCCTTCCTCCTCAGTCTGTCAGAGCGCAGCGTCTTCCCGTCCCCGTCGGGGTCTGTCCCCACAGCAATCTACTGTCCAGTTAAGCTATTATGGGAGAGAAGCTATTTTCTCCTCACAGTATTTAGCGCTATTTATTGTAGATGTCCCTCCCTTTGTTGTTGTTTTCACCCTGCAGCCAGAGGGGATTGTGTGCAGGGTATAATGAGTGTGTGCTGTGCTGTGATGGCAGTGCTGTGAACCTTCTGTAGGGCTACTGTAACCTCTGTCTTCTGATAATCTGCCAATTACCAAGTTGTGCTCCTCGGAGTCAGGAGGACCCCCTCCCTCCCTCTCTCCTCTCTCTGCTGTCTCCATGGTAACCTCTTCAGGGGCTGACAGAGTGACTGTGGAGGCAGAGTGAACTCAGGGATTACCATTTGACAATAACTGCAGGTCCTTCTTTTAACAGGATTTCTCTTCTCAATAAACTAACATGTTTAATGCAGCGATATTTTTTCTTTTGCCTAAAGATAACACAGCTGTTTTTAAAGTGTTGGGCATTCTTTTGGGAAAATGTAAATATAAAGAACATATTTAAAAGAGGATTATTCATAGCAGGGATGCTACTTAAATGCAGAACAGCTGTGACCTGTGGGGGATTCAGAGCGTGTTTGTGAATTGCTGGCAAGTCATGTCAAGTCACAACATAGTCTCACGGCAGTTTGTGAAATAGGCACGAAATTTCATGAATATCCACATCTGACGCATGTGTCAATTTCCGTCTTTTCAAAATAAAAGTTAGGATTAGGGAAAGATCAATTTGGTCTTTGACTTGTGTTTTCACGCGGGACACGAATACGGGTCTCCTGGGTAAAGTTTCCATTCACTGTGCACTGTAAGAACAGCACGAAAAGCAAAATCTCACCCCAGCAGACCTCTGGACTTTAAGGGAATAGGTTGTGGAACAAAATGCAAAATTGATTGAAAAACCAAAACAAAACATGAGGAGTTATTGACAAACCACAGCAGGGTTTGGTGTGACATTAACGTCTGACAGCCGGGGGCATCGACTCAGTAAACTAAACCTAAAGTCCTTCTGTTTAATTCCCCTTCAGGACTCCTAGACCTGTTTATCAACAGTATTTGTGATAACGAATCATCAAAAAGAACAGAAATGGTATCGTCCCTTCGATTGTTTTCATACCATCATATCTGGCCAGTTCTCCTTCACCTGGCCCGGCACATTACCTCGCCGTCCCCCAGAGACTCTGTCTGGGTAGTGTATCAAATGCCATCAGGACAGGAAGGTCACATGTTACCCGGAGTAAAACGGAGAGAGATGTCAGCTGGCAATCAAGCTCCACAAATCACCATTCGGCCCACAGCTCCATGTTCAAGGTCCCTTCTTGTCACTTTCCTCTTCACCATGGCAGCACTATCTTCTTTGTTGAACCCTAAAAAAATATTAAAATGACAGAACATAACCTGATAGTTCATACATGCAGAAGCATAACGATTGCCTGCAATTTGACGTATTTTGGAAAATCCTCTCATGCTGAGCCAATGGGAGCTCTGTCGTAGGTGACTGAGGGGAGGGAAAAATGTACTTAAAGACTTAAGCTACAGCCGAAGCCAGAGCTGTTACACCCACAAGGTGGATGCATCTTGATTTACATATTCATCACGTCATGTAAATCTCACAGGAAGCCACTTATGTGCCGCATGTGTCAGTGGCACATGCATGTTAAAGCTTGACTTTATCCTACAGCACTGTGGAGTTTATAATGATGTGTTGCTCAGTCAGTACAGGTTTAGGCAGCAGTAAGACACGTTGGTAGTAGCGTGAAATACATGCTTTAAACTTTGGTAAAAGATTTGGTTATATAGAGCTAGTTTGTGGAGACTTTAGGTCCATTCTGTCTGTGCTCTGTGTGGCTCATTTGCTGAGGGAAAACAAAGTCTGTTTTACATTCAAATTTACTGACCAACTCACAGGGATTATCTCCTGAAAATACTGGAAACACAACAAATGCAACCTGCACATCATTATCTCTCAAGCTTTAGCTAATGCAATGTCCCAGTGACACGATATTTAAGCATCCTCAGTGTTGGTTAATGTGATGTATTTAAGTGAAATGAAATGTGAGTAAATCATTTTGGGATTTGACCTGAACGCAAAAAAGGTGGGCATGGCTTAGCATACACCAGTCTCTGCCAAATCCCACTGATACAGAGCTTTAGATCCCCTCACCAAAGCTGTTAGATCAGGAGGCATAGGGCGAGGGAGAAGTGAATAAATAAGACCTTAATCACACCCTTGCAATGTTTTCTTCTGCCAAATAATGACAAACACACACCACCGCACCGTGCAGCCCAGTCTCACGGCAAAGCGTGTAATAGACGTGAATATTATACGCCTGCATGAAGGTGCAGTGTTTTGTAGTGACGGAAGTCTAACTTCAGAGCTAGTTACATAGTTTATAAAGTGAGACCACTCATGGTGGGTCCAACAAACACAGGACTTTCAAGCAGGAGACCGGAGTTCGAGACTGGTGTTTTGTTTTGCAAGTTACGTTAGTCATGCGTTTTCCGTTCTGAGGCTATTTTGTTTCCATATGTATTTTACTTTGTTTACGTAGTTTACAAACCCGGTACCGTAAAAACACTGCCTTTATAAACTTCATAAAATGCTGTGGTGGATCTAAAGACGAGGCCTTCACGCTACTAAAACAACACTCCAAGTGTATTTTGTTCAAACAATGTTTGTTTGGCAATGATTTCAATATTTTAGTTACAAAATCAACACATGGGAAATTCTATTTTTACTTTATAATATTTTTGACCGTTTTTTATTAGATGTACATACTTGACTTTGTTATTGATCTTATTTGTTATTATCTAAGTTTTACTTGATCATATTTCATTATTATAATAAAACTACTCCATTTGGAGTCAAAATTATACAATTTATTTGTTTTTATTGATTTTATACTGAGCACAATGGTAGAATGTGATGATGCACAGGGTAAATGTCATGACCAAAGGCTCCATTGTGTGCACATCGCCTCCTGTAGTGGATATCAGGAGTATTTCAGAGCCAGATTCCCTTTCAAGAGATGGAAAACTCATTTGGTACACTTTGGGTATCCAAGTGTGCCAAATGGAGAGTCCGCCTGGTCCTATCCTGACTAAAACCTTTGTAGAATCTACGTGCTTTGTGTTATTTATATCTGCTTTGACACAGTTGTAGTCGAGGAGATGCTGAATGAATTCAGTGGCATCTCTGTGCATGGCGTCATTGCTATAATGATGTTATCCACTGTTTAATCCAGACAACATTTTGCGCAAGGATAAAAAATGACAATTTACTCAGGAATAGTAACAGCCTTATGTTAACATTCTTTGTGATATCCGTGGTACCTTTGGTGAACTCCATACAGGGCCTATAAAGACTCAATCTGTAGATATTATACCACGGTCTCTTTCTTGTCTTTCTACCTAACTGGCCTTATCAATAATCATATGAACAATGCAAAAGTTTGTCTGACTATTGTGTGTGTTTGTGTTTCTGTGTGTGTGTGTGTGCGCGTGCTGCTGGCCTGGCAGTGGCAGCAGTCAAGCATGGGTGGTGAATAACACATCACTGTTACAAACAAGTTCATTAGCAAGGGCCATTACCCCCATCTCTCCCTCTGCTGTGAGCACACACACACACATCCATGCAGACACGGGAGATATAATGGACCGCGTTCTGCTGAGCTGTGATGGTAATAAATGTGAGTAGGAATGTGAGAATAGTGAAAACTTGGCAGCCAAGCTCAGCAGAGTGTGAGGAATAGGAGTACATTGTGCAGCTGTGAGCTGGTTGAAGGATGCCAATGAAGGCTAACGGCCCTCATCTGGTTCATTATGTCGTTTTGACCACGATGTTCAGCACTGCTTTTAGAACTGACACTCTAGCCTAATCGCAGGTTCCACTGCTCAACATCTGATTTTAATTTCTACATTGTATTGTGTTAAGTAGGCCTAAAACATTTCTATACGTCAATGAAGAAAAGGTCTTTCTTTGTGCCATAATTGGGGGATGTACAATTGCACAATTTTATGAATGATTAATTTCCATAATCTTGTAGCCAAGCAAGTTTTTATCATGTAATTATAACACTTTCTTTGGAGCGGCTTTACTGCAGGGTATTAATCTCTGAACTCTTTTGGATCCACCATCTTTTTTTTTTCACGCTGTGCAGTTAAGCATTGTTTGAAGTTTTGTTTTTTTTCTTGCATTATTGTGCAAACTCATCATGGCTCTGTTTTCAGGCTTTAAAAACAATCTAGCCCGTGACGGAAGATTTTGGCCAATCACAGGTCATTTCAGAGAGAGAGAGCGTTCCTATTGGCTGTTCTAGAAATACAGATAAGATAGAAAAGGCAGTGAGCACGTTCCTTCAGATGGCTTGTGGCTATTTCAGCATTGGCAACAGCAGCCTATACTGCAAAGCAACCAAAGAAAGGAAGTCAGACTTGTCACAAAGAGTCTAAAAGAAAGCCTGACATTAAGCACAGTAAAACATGCGTTTTAGAGATGGACAGAGTATGTTGGTAATAGTTTAGCCTCCTGCTAAACATAGCCTAAGGCTCACAGCTGTGTTTAGTTCAAGTTCATGGTTATGCATCTCGCTAGAACCTTGAATCAAATAGTAGGTCATCTCAAAGGGCTTTACAGGCCCAAAAGTCTGCAAAGAAAGCAGGACAGTAATTCTCATAGATATATAACGGTATCAGAATCACAATCAGGATCGGACAATGTTTGAAATGAATGTCTAGTACTCATACAGGTTACTGTATGAAGCATATGCATATGCCCATGCTCATCTTGTTCAAATTCTGGCGTTTTTTCCCTTTTTCAGAAAACTGCCCACCCCAGCTTTAAACATCTTTTTATATTAGATAAAATACCAGATTAAATCTGAGCTACAGGAAGATGATGCACACGATTTAAGCATCAAAAAGCTGCCTATTTTTTTGTCAGTTTTGCCTTTTTAGACAGATGACAGCATAAAGACAGACTTGAAATGGGGAGGATGAGGGGTATGACTTGCAACAAAGGTTCCAAAGCCGGGATATTACGGTTATCTGGCATGCGCTGTAACCATTCGGCTACCAAGGTGCTCCGAGAAGGTAATGTTAAACGTTTGAACTAATGATCCATATTGCCATGGTGAGGACTGTCACTTAAAGCTTTTCAGGGCATCTTAGCTTCAGTTTGGGCATTCACAGCTTGCAGCTGCTCTGTACATCTTGTATCTTGTAAGCACCGAGCAGCAGACAGCCTGATCGCACTAAATGGCGTATGATTGACGCGGTAATCGCAAGTCATTTTGCATGCAATAAGAACGCCGTTCTTGCTTCTGGTGTGTCATTTGTACACCAGGTAGTCTGTACTGACTGCAATGTAAACGCATCTGTGTGAATATGCTACGCTCAGAGCTGGTGACGTAGAATAAAAAGTGAGAGTGACTGCTGATGGAGGGAGGTGATGGGTCCAAAGTTTTGTTATTTTGAAGTTACATTAGTGACGTGTTTCTGTACTTAGTTTACTTATTTTAAGCGCAACCATGATGTTTTTTTCCCAACCTAACCAAGTGTTCTTTTTTGCCTAAACCTAACTCAGCTATTACCGTAGTTTTATTGGCCTAAAAATGACATGCGAAAAGGCAAAAATGCGTTCTCATGACACGTGGACCTTCCCATGAAATGGGGTTGGGACATTCACACCTTGCAGCTGCTCTGTACATCTTGTATCTTGTAAGCACTGAGCAGCTCCGTTGCAGCAGTTGATGTTAACACTTTTTCTTGGCGATAGCTTCTAAAAGCAGAGGAGATCATTACTCAGTCACTCTCACCCTGAGTTCTCCAGCAGCGGCTGAGGATTACAAGTGGTGACCTTTTTAGTTACAAGCCCGTTGGACCCTTAAATGAAAATGAAAGCCGCCCTCAGCCAATTGGCTACGAAATCAATTTTGACGGGAGATATTTTACCGGTCCTACCTGGCCTACCACTCCAGCCGAGTGGAAACGCTAATTGGACTTCATGATGAGAAATCTGGAGACTTTGCACAGTCCTCCAGTCTACTCTCCCCCCAGAGCGGCCCACACTTTAGAGTCACATCCAATCTCTCTGCCTGCTCACCGTCTGGGTGTATCATCGGCTCCGAAGCTTTCCACCTCACTTCTCTCAACTATTCTCCCATCAGTATGTCACCCCGCTCTCTTCTCTGTATTGTCATATCAAACGCAGCCCAGTGGGCGGATTTCTGCACAACCTTGAAGTGTAATCAAGGGCTGACTTTGGTCTGCTGCATCACAGCTAAAGACATTACATAAGCTTACCTCACGTCATGTTTTATTCAGCCTTGTAACTTCCAGCAGTTGAATAATAATTTCTAACTGGTTGAATAACGGTTTGTGTGTGTGTGCGTGTATACAGTCAGGAGACAGGTGCGTAAACCACACTGATACAAATGAGTTGTGTACTATCAAGGGTCATTAACCTCATCTCGCATTTGCCCACATATATGAACACACACTCACACACACACAGACAGACACACAGACACACACACAGGCCCAGGGTGTAATGGGCTCTGTGGTGTGCAGCCCTGATAGTGATGAATGAGAGTATTAACGGTGTCTAATTAGCGGCTAGCCACAATAATATGCCGTGTTCACGGGAGTGAAACAAAGATGGTGTGCTCATGGGGGCCAAACGCCGCGGCTGCCGTTTGTACTTACTTCTGCTTATTTATGTTGTTTATGTTTTCCACTCTGCTAATGGGGGCAACGTCTCTCATTAGGTCTTAATAAGGTTACTATAAATGGCTTTACGCCGGTTCCAAAACATCAATAGATTCTATTGGAGGTTTTAATATTAGACTTGATGTGCATTGGTGTTTAGACCTTCAGATGGAGTCAAAGTTACAGCTTTTGACAGACATTTATAATTTTTTTTCTTGTGGGATCACAGGAAATAACATAAAATAGTGGCTCCTTTTGGTGACTTTCGATTTCACATTAGACACGACCAGCGGTCTCCTGGGCAAAAGTCCTGTGTTCCTTCAACATATTGTCATACAACGGTTTGCATGATATCTTACAAAAAGTAGTTACCTCCGTCAAGGCCAAAGGCCAAGGAAGGAGGTAATGCTTTCACTGGCGTTGGTTTGTTTGTTAGCAGGATTACTCCAAAAGTCAAAAAGTGATGACGCGTTGATGACGCATGATCCCGCCTCTCTCTAGAGTTGAGTTTGACCAAAGCACACTTAGTGATTGTTGGAAAGAGTAACGACGACGGTTTAGGTGAGTTTTATTTTTATTTCTGTCCACGTGTCAATTTCCTCTCCTTACATGCATACAGTCTTTTCAAAATAAACTTCCGTCTTCAAAGGAAAAAAACTTCCTTATGTTAAGGCAACAAAACTACTTCGTTGGGTTTAGGAAAAGATCATGGTTTTGGGTTCAAATAACACAGGAATTGTCGTTACTTAAGTACAAATATTACATGACAAATAAATCAACGTTGACTTCTGGTTTCACGCGGGACACGAACAGCGGTCTCCTGGTGAAAGTCTGGTATCTTTAGTCCCACACATCCACCCCGACCTCCTCCCTACTTGGTGTTAACCACTCTTTATACTTCCTGGTTTCTCACAATCTTCATCCATCATCAGAATCAGAAATACTTTATTGATCCGCGGGGGGAAATTGGGATGTTATAGTTGCCCTTTTACATGTAGGCATAAAGAAATATAAGAAAAAACAGAAATAAAGGAGTATAATAAATGTAAAATGTAAATAATTCTACAATAAAAAACAAAAAACAGTGTCACATTGAGGCTCAATAATAGTCCTAAATAGCCCATGAGGAACGGATTTTCGATGTAGCTCCTACTTCTTTATTGGCCTTTCAATTTTACTCCAGTTCTTGATTTGTATTCACTTTCCAGCACTTGCAAGTAAAAGAGTTGCAAAGATACAGCTATGCTCCAGTGAACAGTGAAGATTTTAGGCACAAAATGGAATCCAGAGAGCTGTCAAAGGTGATCTAGAGGATCAAGACTGTTATTTTAATGGAAGACTGCAAGCACTCAGAAACACACCAACGCAGTACAACCCCTCTAGTTATATTTGAATGGAAATATACAATTTCCATTCAACTGAGTGCATCCGTGTGTCACTGTAACTATAGTCATAACCGCAGGCAACCATATCAGTGACACTAGACGACACCAAATTCAAAACAAGAGAGCAGAGATAACAACTAAAAAGAGAGAAAGAATGAAGGAGAGAGTCCCAGAGAGAGAGAGAGGAAGCCACAGGACGTCACCCACAAGGATTTTGGTGGTGCGATAAGACCTTGGCTTAATGGTGTCCAACAGCAAGCGTCTCACTGATCACACCTCGCCGTCTTATCTACAGCTCCAGAAGAGAGGAGACATTTATGACTGTCTGTGAGAGAGAGAGAGAGAGAGAGAGAGAGAGAGAGAGAGAGGAAAAGGTGAAGAGAGAACAGGCAGACAGAAAACATTTTAGTTTGTAAAGTCTATATGTGTACCGTCAGCAAAGCGGCTTTACCTCCAATACATTTTGTACATTTGCTCGAATATTAACAATATCAACACAATACGCTCATGTCGCAGGCAAAAAAGAAAAGCTCATTTTAGGCCATGAGTAAAAGCTTGGCCTGCAGAGCAGAGCAGAGAGAGATATCCACTCCTACAGCAGCAAAGAGGAGCGGTGGGATTGTGGAGCAGCTTGGCCCAAAGTGAACCAGACTCTTACCAATATAAAGCTTTTATATGGGAACAGGGAACCCAGAGAATGAGCCACTCAAACAGACCCATTTTTTTACCAGCCACGGCCACAAAAATCCAAAGAAATATCGGCAATAAAACAGCCTTCTACAAAATGAAACTGAAACAAACAACGAATGATGTCGCTGTCCTGAAGAAAGGTCCAAAATTGGTTGTGACACTGATGAACTCAGACATGATGCCACACACTGCACCTTTACTGGACCCCTGCTGATTGTTATTGTACTCATATCGCTTATATTTCTGTGGTTATATTGCTCAGATTCTGCACTTTTGATGATATTTATCACTAATTCGTCTTATTTATTCCTTGTATATGTGTGGAGTCTTTTAATATAATGCACCTATGAGGTTGAAACAGCTACAGTTTTGTTACGCTTGCATAATGACAATACA
Organism: Sebastes fasciatus; assembly: GCF_043250625.1. Classification (NCBI taxonomy): domain Eukaryota; kingdom Metazoa; phylum Chordata; class Actinopteri; order Perciformes; family Sebastidae; genus Sebastes; species Sebastes fasciatus. The sequence goes on from NC_133803.1 coordinate 32,204,733, forward strand.
GTTCTTGAAACTTGGAAAAAATGGCTCTTACAGCACCTCAATGACACTGATCACTTTAACAAAAGGAAACCCTGACTTGCTGCACTGAGAACAGACGGTCTGACTGAGAACATTACTGCTGGTAATCGATTAAATGTTCATGGGAGCATTATCTACGTTGCAGACATTTTTCCGTCTTTTGCATGTTTTTCTGTCCAGCACCTAGGATTTATCATCTGGATTTCTGTGCGTTTGTAAATACTTTTCTGCACTGAGAACAGAGACAATGGGGGAGAAAATGGTAGGTCACACAAAAGCACTTAAGTTAGAGAGAGATTATGGTTTCAGTTCAATTTTGATAAACACGACCAACATGACCGCTATCTTTCCCGAACCATAAAGTGCTGCCAGTGCCTATAAACATAATCGTAAAAATGTTGAATACGAGCAGTGCTTGTAATGCGAGATCAGATATTTTGGAGAAAAACCAATGAAATTTGATGTCAGTGAACATTTTTACAGATATGTTCAGTAGCAACATTTTTGGCACTTGCCGTTATGTTTCCTTCAAAACGTATTTGCCGTTAGCAAATGACAAAATATAAACCTTCCTTTTAGGCCGCTATTTATATTGCCACGATTACGTGAATTACACACAAATTGATTCGGTGGGTAAAACATGAATTACGGTGCTACTTTTGTAGTTATAGCTACGAACAGTGTATGAGACCAGCCTGAATAATGATGCGGATGTGTGTATACTGGAGTTAGTAGAAAGTGGTGCGTCTCGTACAGACACTAAAGGGTGCATTGTGTGTTGGTGTCATAACGCCGAGGGGCAATAACCAAGCGTTGGTATTTTGACGCCCTGGGGTTGTAAATAAGGCAGTGAAGAGCATGCTGTGTCAAAGGCTGCCATCAGCTCAGGGAGAAAACTGCTGTTGACAGCACATAAAATATAGATAATGGACTAAATGTTTAAACTCTCATACTGTATGCAGTTCATGCATTTATGTTGTTCCACATTTTATTCAGGAAACGGGGACACAAATACTTTGAATATGGAGTTGTAATGTCCTTGGGTCCATGTAGCCCCGAGCATCACTTATCACAGAGCTGTTCAGCTTCACAGGAGGTCACCATCACACACAAGGTGATTCTTCTTAAAAGTATTTAAAAGACTACATCATGCTCCTGACCGCAAACTGATTCAGAAATGAACTCCTTTTTGACAGATTGAGGGTTTGGGTCAGGATGGTGTGATGACCAACATAATACATGCATATGCAAGCAGGACAGTGATTCAGGAGACAGAATGTGCCACCAACCAGCCCGAGTTAGTCTCCGTATAACACCATTTGTTTGTGTGCTGTGACATTTAAGGCCCCTGACAACACACACATTGTTTATCCCAGTCTACTGCTTGCTCCATCATAGACAGAAAAACAGACATCTCAAGGTTGCTCTTGCCAAGAAGATTATGACAATAGCTGTTACCTTGGGATAAACTGTTGTATCCTAAAAATCTAAATTTAAGCTCGGTGAAGGCTGCAGACCGCTCCGTTTCTGTGAGTCATTTTATGTGGACATTTATCTTATGTCTAGGAATAATCACAGATGGATTAACAGCACTTGGCAACGGCAACGGCAATCTGCAGAAATGTACCAGTGGAGGAGAGGGCAGGAATGTTGTGTTATACAGGCGGTACAGTAATACTATTGTTCAAATGGAAGATTGGCTCTCTTTTAACAACAAATAAAACAGTAACATGTTGGAGAGACTTGCTGAAATCTGCATTATTTGAATGTCACTTTGCATAAAATGACCATAATTTATGAGCAGGGGTATAATACAAATATTACATGACAAATAAATCAACGTTGACTTCTGGTTTCACACAGGACAAGAACAGCAGTCTCCTGGACGAAAGTCTGGTGTTTTTTGACGCACCTATCCACCCCGACCTCCTCCCTATGTGGCGTTTGTCGTGCATTACATATTGTTTTTGTGGGATATATATGAATTGCAGTACATTACTTTTCGTCTGTCTTTTACGTATAATGAATACTTTTGTGACGTAGTACAACGAGTGACATGCAGAACAGGTGGTGTAATATATCGAGCGACCGTGAATGAAAATACTTTTAATAAAAAAGTTCTTTAATAATAATGGGTATAAGCGAGAAAGTCCACTACTGGCGGGAGGGAGGGGAGGTAGATGGGTCCAACAAACACAGGACTTCCCCCAAAAGACCACTGTTCGTGTTCCATGTGTAACATAGTAATTTGTGGCATTTTGATTTTGTTTGCAAGTCATGTTAAACCAAACTGATGTTTTTTTACTAAAACTAACCCAGTAGTTTTGTTGCATTTTCGTTTTTGTTTTATTACAATGTTAATCACGTGTTTAAAACAGTTTAAAACTGCGACCGTTATCTTGGAGATAATACGCATAAGCATATAGTAGCATCGCCCGGCAAGTGTTTTTTTAAGGAATGAAATTCATAGATGAAAATTTAAGAAGTAAAGCATGAATCCCCCCCAAAACCTTAACAGAAACACAGAAGAATCCCTGGCAGGCAATGTGAAATTGGTTCATGGGTACCAGACTACATTAAAATATATAATTTTTTTTGTCATGTAACTTCAGCTGAAGGACAGCCTTGTTAGAAATGCTGTCACCCTCAGGCTTTGGCCAACCTTTCAAAACCCACTGGATAAAACACAAAAAAAATACATTCAGTTCAACACAAGCCTTTCTGTCGGTGTTTACATATTGCAGGCAAGTTTGCAATGATAAGCAGAGTCATCCTCAATGAGTAAATGCAGACTGCAGGCTGTTGCTTGCTGGACAGAAGCAAATACAGCAGGCAGGGCAGGTGAGGTCAAAACAGTCTTTACTCATGAGTCCTTCAGGGCTTCATAAAGCAACAGAATCTGGCAGAAAATCAGCAGGCAGACTGGATGTCAGTAAAAGCACGGAGGCAAGAAACAGAGCCTGCAGAGAAGCATCACCTGTATGTACTAGAACACTAATGAGCTGATGAACAGACACACAAGTGCTCAGGCAGGTAGTGATCACTGCAGCAGCAGCCAGGGGACCTGCAGTGCCGGGAAACAGTTAAATATGAGGCTCCTATTTGATATAATACAAAGTTTTTGTTTCTATATCATATTTAGGGCCCGAGCCTTGACAACGTCGGGCAGTGAAGGCCCTATTTAAAATAGGAATTCTACTTTTTCTTAAAATGAATCCGCATTTTTGAGGGTATTAACATTCTCGAAAAGCTGTTAAACTTTGCACACTTCAGAAAATTGTTATTTTAAGGGTCTAGAGCTTTGGTTGCAAAATGGCTCGCTAGCGTCCCCTACAAAATTGGAAAAATTGAGCCCCTCGTTCAGGTTTCACTTATACGTATGAAAATTGGTAGACAGATGTAACATATGGAGATGCACAAAAAAAGCCTCTTGGAGGTATACCCAAAACCCAACAGGAAGTCAGCCATTTTGAATTCAATGTGCCATTTTCGCCCATTTTTAGTGTTTTATAGGCCGTGTACTTTAACCAACGCCTCCTACAGATTTAATCAGATTGACTTTAAATTTGGTCAGGACCATCTAATGATGAAAAGCTATTCAAATCCTGAGTTTTCATAAAACAACCTTCCCGTGGCGTGGCAGGCCATTCGCCATGAAACAGGAAGTTGTTGTAACTCCAATGTACATAGTCCAATCTGCCCCAAATTTCTCAGCCATGATGACGGTACAGGCCTGAGGTCATTTGCATGCAACTATAGACTAATGACCCCGCCCCCTTTATAAGTCATGAACTGTTTTTCTTAGACTCTTGTGGGAGGTGTCATTGTACTCAGCAGAAAGTTGCTGTTTCATTGGTATGGGTTGTCCCCACCCCCTACACATTAGCCACGCCCCTTTTGTAACTCAAACCGTCTTTCGTAGACTCCTGTGGGAGGTGTCTTTGCATTCAAAAGAGATTTCTGGTTTCATTGGTGAAGGTTATCCCCGCCCTATAGCCACACCCCCTATCATAACTCATGAACCGTTTGCTGTAGACTCTTGTGGGAGGCATCATTGGACTCATCACAGGTAGCCTGTTTCATTGGTGAAGGTTATCCTCGTCCTATAGCCACACCCCCTTTCATAACGCATGAACTGATTGTTGTAGACTCTTGTGGGAGGCATCATTTTTGTTCTTTTTTTTCAGAGTTCTATTTTTCCTTGACTACAATTGACTGACATTGTTTTAACATACGGACCCCTCAGTAATTCCCATAACAGACTTTATGCAAGAGGGGCACAAAGTCTGCTTATCCTCAAGCATGTGCAAGATTTCGCAGCGGGACAGCTCGCAGCCCTCACGGACATGTTGGGAATCTGTGCCAAAGTCTGTGAAACATTATGGGCGGACACCGGAACTGGGCCAGCGACAGCCAGAAAAAAGATTGAGGCAAGAGGGGCGAAGGAAAGATGGAGATGTCACACTGTGAAGCTGCTGGTGCTCAACTTCTGCAGGCTGCTGATTGTGGAGCTGTGGGTTGTCTTTAAGTCTTGTAAAGGACAGCAACAGTAAAAGCAGGCTGGTGGTGGGAAGTAAAAGAGGGGCAGGTAGAAGAACCACACGCTCATTTAGCTTCGCTGCTCTTAGAGTTCAGGGTTTTTGGGCTCCACTGTGGTGACCCGCTGTCTTTCTTATCAACAGCACCTGTTCACTGACTGCATACGCTGTTGTGTTTGATTTGAACCCTGTCTGTTGAACGAATGCCACTGAATTGAACATTCTTATTATTTTTTTCTCTATTTAGTGAATCAAGGGAACCGTGAGGTGCTGTTGAGTATAACAACAAACTCTTCAATAAACAAGAGTACAAGCACGTTTAGTTAGAGCAAAGATGAAAAGTATTTTCCTTTTTCTTTTTTAAATCCATCTCTCCAAGTCTTATACGCAATCTTCACTCCTCCCAGACAGAACTATGTCAATCAGTAAGTGTTTCACACACAAATAAAACATTAAACAATGACAGAAACCACAGAATAATTACAATAGGAAACAGAAACAATGAGAGGCAGACCAACATAAAACAAACTAAAACATACGTGGATGAGGCCTATAAAAAGGCTTGCTATAATAGACATTACATCACTAACTGCGTCCGTAGCATTCATGCGCGGATACGTTAAAATTGCAGTCAGTACAGGATACCTGGCATACAAATGATACGCGGAAATCAAGAAAGTCATACTTATTGCACGCTAAACGCCTCGCGCATTATCGTGACTTTTGTGCAAACGGGCTGTATAATCTAGATTTTTTTGTTCTGATGCCGTATTTTGGTCAAATCTGTCATTCAGATGTTTTTTTGAGCGTACAACATTCACAAGGACTCTTTAGACATTTAATTTGAAGTTCTTCCTGACCCCTGGTGTTGTTAGTCTTTTAGTCTGACTGCATGTCAATAAGCAGCATGCAGTCGTCGGTGTGGTGTTGAGCCACATCTCCACTGCCATCTCTTGTGTTTGCCGGTAGGACACCAGCGGTCAATATAACGTGTCCCAGCGATCAATGGACTACCAGGGCCATAGCAGTGAGCAATTATGCCAGCAGTTTATTTATAGAAGTGTGATATTAGCCTGTCAGACGCCTCTTAGCCTTGACAGTTGTCTCGGGTCTGTTCTCTGCTTTCACAGTTCATCAACCAGACTCTGACAGTTATTTAAAAACACTCGGAGGTTTAAACAAATACATGCAGTCTGTGGAACAAATTTGTGCAACACCTTTTTCTCCTCCCTCTCTCACATTTCACTTAATTGGATTTCCTTCTTCTTCTCCTTCTTTGCTCCTTAAGCAATTTGTCAGCGTGAAGGCTTTCAACAGTATTGTGGAGACGAAAAGCAGCTCGGGCTCCGCAGCTCATAGAGGAGGATTGATATCCGTGTGAGTCATTTTTCTATTTACTGTCAGGTTGTGGGCTGAGAAGTCGAGGGAGTTAGTGTGGATGTCTACGGTATGTGTGCGGTGACAGGCGGGAGGGAAAGAAGAAGAAGAGGAAAAACTTGGGAGTCAAGATGGTGGTGGGATGACAAAGGGGAGTGAAAGCAGTGGAGATAAAAATAAAGAACAGAGGAGTGGAAAAAGATCAACTAGAATCAGAAAATCAGATGCAGGCGACAGAATAGGGAGGACAGATGAGACGGACACTGTGTCCCAATTCAGGGGCTCCGAAGTCTGTATTTCTTGGCTGAGTGCACCATAACAAGCTGATGGGGCTTGTCCCATTTCAAATGCAGCTCAGAATTGCAGCCTGAAGTTTAAGATGAGACCGGTCTGTTCTTTGCAGCCCTCGGTATCCCTCAACGCTCAGTGCACTAATCAACTGTTAGATGGAGCGTTCAGGTGATCCTTGTCAACTCAGAGTTGGTTAATATCGTCATGGCCTTAAATAAGGTGGACCAAATGCTCTACGGATGATTAACCACTTTTATTAAAGTAATTAAACATTACCCAAACCTTTAAATTGAGTATGACCCATCAGTAAGATTAGTGCATAAGGGAGCAAAGAGAAAATTCATAAAGTAATCAAAATTAGCCACAGCAAAACCACAGAAAGGGACAATGCTGAGAGATGCAAGAGGGCCATGTGTGCAGGAGGTCTGTCAGCCAGTTAGAGAGAGAAAACCTGGAGGTGTTTTTATGCTCTTACAGACATTTTGGCTACATTCACACTGCAAGCTGACCAGCATGCACCAAAGAACAATAACATGCAATGACTATTAGTTTAAAAGATGAAAAAGCTTCTCAAGTGTTAATATTTATTGGTTTCCTTCTATGGTTTGGAGTGTTGATCAGAAAAAAAGACAATTGTATTTGTCATAAGCAGTTTTTTACTATTTTATGATATCTTATCGACCAAACATTTAATAATAATAAATAAATAATGTATAATAGATAATAATAATACATCACATTTACATAGCACTTTTCAAAGTTCTCAAAGCTGCTTTACATACTGTAGAATAAAATAAAGAATAAAAAAACAAGCAGTAAACTCTTTGATACAGACAGAAAAAGATAATAATAATACAATTAAAGAAAATATTAGAATAAAATGGTGTCGACTATAGGAAATAAAAACAAATCGATCATATGGGAAAATAAATCAATCATGAAAATAATCAGTAGTTGCAGCCTTAAAGCTTGTTATATTTATGTATCTCACTCTGGAAATGGATGAAATCCACTTGAATACATCATTAATTATGTTAAGTGTGTGTTTAGGACGCTATAGACCAACATGTGAGGTGGAGGAGGAACCAGATCTGTGAAGGACCGACCTTTGTGGGTTTGCATCCACTGGGACACACCCAAGAATTTGTCATCTCTGCCTAAATGCCTGTTGGGTCCCAGGTGTACTGTACCTCAACGGTCCAGTCTGGCTTTGGCTGATATTTACTTAGTTAATGAGGCTTGATTGGATCAGGCTCCTGTTCTGTGATTCATCTGGACGAATAAACGGCTCAGCCAGCGGAGGTGAGAAACTGCCTACTCGCAGGCTGCTGATGCTGTCAGTTACAGAAAGCAGCTTAAGGTTTATTAAACTGGATGCAATTAAAACATGCCTTTATATCTTCAAATTAGCAGCTATTTTGTTTGCGTTTTTATTTCAGTTCAGACTTACAGGACATCTCATAGCTTCAGTTCATCACTGATACTTGGCTTTTAAATGATACTCAGGCTGGACCAGTACGGGGTCTCAGACTGGTTGTTGAATTCTGGGACCTGATCAAATCTCTGTGATGGAGAAAGTGAGTAGAAGTGTGTGTGTGTGTTTTTAGCACTGAGATTGAGCTACACATGTTATGAGTGATACAAAGCCAAAACTGTAGGTACTTTCTCACTTCTGTGGCATCATGTTTCATTACTTTCTCTGTAGGTTGTTGGAAGACATCTGCTGCTCTGCATCTCTGCCTTCTCTCCTACTCAACCTACTAAAGACACACCCACACAGACGAGGACTGAGCTGCAGAGAGAAAGGAGGAGAGCGAGAGTGACTGGAGGAAGATCTTAATTAAGATTAGGCCAGAGTCACTGCTGTGTGTCACCAGCTGGCTCTGTGTATCCTCTACATGACTTCATCTCATCCCCTCTTCCTCCTCCTTCTGCTTCTTCTATCACTCCTTCCTTCCTTCAGTCCATCCTCCCTCCCACTTCCTGAAGGTTGCATAGACATGACATTGTTATTGCACGCAAAAATCCATCCATTTAAAGGTGCAGTGTGTAGGATTTGGCGGCATCTAGCAGTGAGGTTGCAGATTGCAACCAACTGAAACTTTTCCTGTGTGCCCAAAGTAACACAAATGGAGAACTACGGTGGCCAACGTGGAAATGTTAATGTCTCTCTCTAGAGAGTTTGGTTTGTCCGTTCTGGGCTTCTGTAGTAAACAACAAGAGGTCCTGCTCCCTGTGTAGATATAAACTGCTCATTCTAAGGTAACAAAAACACAACAAATCTTATTTTCAGGTGATTATACACTAAAGAAAAGACAAGTATTAACATCTTAAGCCCTAGGGGTGCTGGAAGATCTGGTTCCCTAGACAGACGTTCCCAAAATAAATCAAGAATAACTCCACAACTACCAGGTCTATATGCATGATCTTGGTCTCTATGGATAGATAAGACCTCAAAGAATTCATCCCCAGTATCAGTAACATTATGGCTGTTGCTATGTCTGAGTAAATTGTGATGAACCAAAGGCAAAATTTACATTTGTATCCTCGCTTAAAATGTAAATTAGACATAGACTAAATTAGACAGTGGATAACACCATTATAGCAATGATGCCATGCACAGAGATGCCACTGAATTCATTCAGCAACACCTCAAGTACAACTATGCCAAAGCAGATTTAAATAACACAAAGCACATAGATTCTACAAAGGTTTTAGTCAGGATAGGACCAGGCGGACTCTCCATTTGGCCACTTGGATACGTGTGCCAAATGGGTTTTCTACCTCTTGAAAGGGAATCTGGCTCTAAACTACTACTGATATCCACTACAGGAGGCTATGTGCACACAATGGAGCCTTTGGTCATGACATGTACCCTGTACATCATCACGTTCTACCATTGTGCACATTATAAAATCAATAAAAAATAACTAAATTGTATAATTTTGACTCCAAATGGAGTAATTTTATTAAAAAAATTAAATATGATAGAGTAAAACTTAGATAATAACAAATAAGATCAATAGAAATCTTGTAAAAATACAATTTCTTGTGCGCTGATTTTGTAACTAAAATATTGAAATCATTGCCAAACAAATACTGTTTCAACAAAATACACTTGGAGTGTTGTTTTAGTAGCGTTAAGGCCTCGTCTTTTAGAAACTATTTGGGAAAAAAGACCACCACATAATTTTATGACGTTTTTAAAGGCAGTGTTTTAACACACAGCTCAGCCGAACCACTTAGTACCAGGTTTGGCAGGTAAAAGAGGTTAATATTATATTCCATTTCTGCCAATACACCCCCCTAAATGTTACACACTGGTCCTTTAGATCATCAGAGACTGACCAGAGAGTGTTTATTTATTCATCAAATATCTTAACTGTCACCTTAATAATAGACCTGACCCTTATCTTTAAGTCTAGCCCTAAACCAAACCCCAAACTCAAAGATAAGTCGGTCAAAGTAAAGAGCATCCAAACATCCTCACTCTGGAAGTTTTCCCCTCATGTTAGTATTGTTCTAAAGTACAACCGTATAGACACACAGAGTGAGTAATGTGTTCACATCCCTCTGATGCACCTGAGAGAACATCACACTGGCTTCACGCTGGTAAAAACCAGCCCCCCCACCACCTTCACTGTTTTGACATGTAACGAGGGACACTGTGTAGGAGGAACACACACACACACACACACACATGCACGACGCACACATCCAGTACACATTGTGTTATTGCTTTCTGCAGGGCAACAAAGACAGAATGAGCGAGAGGGTGAGTGACAGACAAAGTGAGAACAAACGAAGGATCGGGTCATTTCTTCTTTTGTTCTGTCTCTTTGTAAAATAACATTTAAAAGAAGTGTTCATGGTTTATTGGAAGAGGGCTGCTGGTAAATCATGACACGCTGACAGGCTTGTTTTTATATTAATTCCACTGAAGTAAAAAAATCTGGGTGTTACTGGTGACTTTTTATTATTTGTTTTGAACTAAAGAGAAGCCACAACAGGAGCAAAATAACACAAATGATGGTTCTCAGGTAAGAGTCCAAACTCAAGAGCCAAAAATGCAAAGGAATTAATACCAATACTTAAAGCTGGGGTTGGTAATGTTGAAAAACCAGAAACCAAAGATGATCAAACTGAAAAACCCAGCCCAGTGTTGCCAACTCTTTTCCACTGAACGCAGCTGGCAGCTCCAAAAGTAACAAGAAAGATAAAGAAATCTCAGTCAGTCGACCATATTTACAGGCCTTCTTCATGGAAGAAATGTCATATTTTATAATCATAAATGCAGTCATGTATACGGGCCACTGCCAGTGCCTTGGTATTCTGCATACTCGCTCATTAGCGCAGCTTATTGGCTTCATTAACGTCATTAGTCACACCTGTGCTTTTACTGCTACCTCAAGTCAAAATGTCCGCTGGATAAAAGGTCTATTTAGTTTGGAAAGAGATTTCATTTTGCCGGTCATAGAACATTAGTTTTACTAAAGATTCGCTAAAAGCAAGTAGCCAGCCGTGTGTCTCTATGAAACCAGTCCCCATGCAGGTTCATCTTTTAATAATCTGCAAGGTGTATCAGTAATGTTTGTTTTTCCAGTCTTTTGTAGATGTGTTTCCTGACAGGTTGAACTCCCACAGATCTACCATATGTCCCCAAATCCCCAGTATGTTGTTGAATTTGTTAAATTAAAGCAGTAGAAATGTACATTATGCATAGCTGGCATGCACATTACAAGTTTATCAACACTTGTTTTTTCCCAGGTCTTAGTTGTGGGGCTGGCCTTTATGTTTCTGTGTTGACCTCGTATTTGAGGAATTACAGAGATAAACACTATTGAGATCTACTTATCTCTTGAACTGTATAGTCCAACCAAACCAGCGGTGCTTTATTTTTTTATTAACAATTTAACAACAACTTCTCCAACACCAGCTTTTTAAAAGCAGCACATGCAGAGTAGACTTGTTTTGAATAACTTCTATGTAACATCAGTGCTTGATAATGCAAAAACCTACTGATTCATTGAAATGAAAATGACAGGGATTATTGCTTACATGAAACCAATTATATATGTCTGTACTCTTACCACAGTAGTGGTTTAAGTGCTGTTTTATTGTCCTTGAAACAATTTTCTGCTGCTGTGATCAAACATCCGACACGGAAAACCTCCGTTTCCTGCAACAGTACGCTCTCGTTTCTCATTACCGTCTCTCTTTCTCTGCGTGTCACTTCAATTGAATCCCTCCTCACTGGTTCCTTTTTTGAAATATTCGACACAGTAAAAATACGCACTTCCCGTTCCTTCTCTCGACCCGCTACCAATCCTCATTACCACACCACCGTACATATATTTTACAGGTGCTGAGTGACAATTATAAACACTTTATATCTGCAAAAAGAAAATGGAGAAGAAAAGCAGTTTTCTTTGAATGTCAACCCATTCCTTCGTCCTCACACTTCCCCTGTCTGCCCCTCTTCCACACATCTCTCTGTACTCGATCTTTGACTTTTGCCGCCCCTAATCTCCTTCTGGGCCGGCCTGTTCTTACTCAACACCTTCACGCCGGTCTCACACAATGTGCTCTGACTGAACAAGCCCCTGGTTTCCTACCGTATGAGAAAATGTCTGCTTATATAGAAAGAGTCTGGATAATGACCTTGCTCTCTTCCCCTCTCCTCAAAGCTGCTAGAACAGCCTCTTAGAAAGCCAATCTGCTGTTTCTCACCCAAGAACATTACAGGACATTACTTTTTCTCTACTGTCCTTGGTTCCGGAAACTTCTATAAAGTAGAAAACTTGTCTCTATACTGTAAATGAAGTGTTCATAGATGTCAAGACGCAGAAAAGATCTGAGATTCATTTTTGACATGTCAGTTCTTCTTCTTCTTCTTTTGATTTTCCTTATGTATTGCATATTAATACACACACAATACACAAAAGTTTAGATATGAGAGAGGTGTGATAGGCTCCTCAGAGAACTTTTGAGTCATCGGAGGTGTCAGCAGATGGCAAGTCAAAGGTCACATATGCACTAAGTCAAGCAGAGGTGCTTCCCCTCCTGGATTTTCTGGCCAAACGTTTTAGCAGCTAAAAATTCACTTTAGTCTTTCCCCTCTTTTCGATTTTTTTTTGCAAGTGTCAAGTCAAGCAAGGACAGCAGCACACCTCCGGGGTTTAAAATGTCCCTGTCAGGGTGGCTGTATACGTAAAAGATGAATCCAAAAACACTTGAACGCTCTCTCGGGGCCCGTATCCTCATTCGCCCTGCGTTGTTTGTGTATTTCTTTTCCCACCGGTCAATGAGACAATGTAGAGATTTCACGGTTGATAAATGGGTGTCATAGTCCATTTTCAATTTCATACTTTGGACTAGACAAAAACGCCTCTTAACTGACTTCCTCTCACTGTTTCCCATCATTCAGGACCTCAGACGGAGATGTGAGCGCCTCAGTGTTTATCCCCCCCAAAAAAATCCATACAAAACTCGCTGAAGGAGGATGGTGATGCAATTTGCGTTCTCATGCAAAGGCTTCATACTGTTCGAGCACCAAATATGAGGGTATGAAATAAATGGACCTCATTAAGGAGTTTTGAAACATTTCAGCTCACCACCCCTCATTGATTCTTTACAAATCTGCACATCAGGGGAGTCGTTTCCCAAAATTTGTTCTGTCATACGAGCAACATTCCTCAACTCAATAGCCTCCAGTGTTCCATCTATTTTACTAGATAATATACTGTAGGAAAGGACAAGTCTAATATACTGTATTAGGATTTTAAATGTTACCTGAAACTCTTCCAATCAGGCCAGTTTTAGATTTGAACTGGAAATTAAACCAACTACTGTTCAAGAGGTTTAAAATTAATAACGTGAGCCTTTGATCATTATATCGTAGAACAGTGTCGTCGGGATACAAACACATGTAATTAATGGATGAATTCAGTATTTGTTGACACATCAATGTGGAAACAAAGCTGCTAAGCTACCTTTAAGAGCAGCTAACAACCTCGTTCCTCAGAGACGTCCGGCGGAGGGAGATTGTAACGGCCTCCCACCTGCCAGGTGACAAAACTAGCTTAAAGGTTTGGAACAGTCTAGAACTCTGTTTCCACTGAGGACACAAGTTTGAAGTGTAAATGTACCCAGAGGAGGAGTAGCGTGAACTACATGGCCGGTGTGAGTCCCGTATCCATGGCGACTGGGCGGCGATAATTGTTGCTCAATCTGTAGGCGCTTTTGGGAGCTTAGTGAGCACCTCTGACAGCTCAGTGTGGTGGGTCAAATGAACCGATTTAGAGTAACTTCACCCTCCAATTCTGCTAGAACCGTCCATCCCAGCATATCATTTATAAAAAAAAATGTTACAGCGACACCACTCACCCCCCTGTTGTGGGGGTGTCAACATACGTTATAGACCTCAGAGTCTTGCCAGAGAATTCAGCTGAACCAAACGTTCACTTCAAATCCAAGCAGACACATACAGGCTAATACGGAGCAGCAAAAGCTGTTTCTTTTTTACACATAATATGAATATTTTTGGAAAAAATCAATTGTCAACAAGAATCAGTGATTATGTATACAGTGAAAACAAAATTATCATGTAGTTCCTCTTTTCCTCTTTTATATAGTCATAGATGTCCTGAAGTCAAATACATCATCATTGTCAGGAATTATTTATTAAATTTGTTCCCTCACAAATTAGAGGTATTTTCTTTTTAATTTATAAGGGACATGTAATGTTTTACACTTCTGGTGAATATAATCCAATCAATCTTATTTCCGTATATGTATTTTGTATATACAGTTCCCTTTGTTAACGCCTTATTTTGAAAACCGGACGTAGTCCCACGTGTCTACTTCCTCTAACTTCTCCAAGGTGGTCTCTAGCTCTGCCGTCAGCTCCGTTCTCTTTATCCATCCATGGTCAGCTCCATCGGGGCCGTTTGAATGTGTTTAACATAAATGTCAGTATGTGGAGATGAGAGCGACGGCCGGCTCGACCGCCACGTTACCGCGATACGATAACGTTTCCTCTCTGTGACAGAGTTAGCATGCAGCTTTAGCTCTGCTCTTGCTAGCTCTGCTTTTCCTGCAATGAGTGAAACCCAAAGTGTTTCCATCCTTTACTGGATGTGTAGTGTTTACCACGCTGGATTTAACATGTGAGGGTGCAGGTCGTATCCACGCAGAACCTCCGACGTTTAATACTTTCACGTCTCAGCTCGCTGCGGTTTGTTTTGGTTGACAGATACGGAACAGATGTCACGTTACTGAGACTACAACAATAAAAGTGGTGACTTCCTTCTACCTCCACAGACTCAAATGAAGCAAATATATCGATTCTGACCAAATTCCAAATTGTAAAAAAAAAAGAATAGCAATACATAATTGAATTGATTTTTTCTTCCACCCCTAACATCCACCTGTTTCATTCCTCAGCTGGTCTACCATCACCTGCCCTCTGTGTAACTGCTTCTCTCATTCTATCACTGAAGTTATGGTCTATTTTTCTCCACCTCTGATGTCTGCACGTATTCATAAAAAGTTTCAACTGTCACAAAAGCTGCGCCGCACCGCCTCCATCGTGTAAGACTTCACTCAAGTTACATCAGGCACGCAACAGCAACTTTACAAGTGTTATCCGTCCCGGGGTTCCTCAAGGACGCATTATGAAATCTTCATGCAAGTCTAATGAATTGTTACTCAAAAGAAACCAAAAAATTAAACCGAGAGGTGGACTTTGTTTTTACTGATTGACACCAGAATACTGTGTAGAGAAGGGAAGAAGCAGAGACGGAGGAGAGGACATAAAGGAAGAAAGGGGACAGGAAAGGTAAGGATACATTTACAAAAGATACATAAATTTGCCAGTTTCTTTTTTCCGCTGGTGGTCAGCGGGGAATGAATGAATAAATCCATCCACAGAATAGATAATGAAGCGTTAATATTATTTATTTTCATTATAATGATATTAAAAGACACAGCTCCAGCAAAAACCTGTGACTGTAAATATTGGATATAAATGAATGCTAATGCTGCTTCCATTTGCCATAACAACTTTTCAAGTTCATAACATGTCAGTATTGTGTTTTCAGCATGTTCCGCTCTCCACAGGTGGCCAAAGATAAAATAAAATAGTGGATACAACTTTAGAGGTTGGTGTATTTTTAAAGGCCAATATAATAACAATAGTTTGTAGCAGGAAAAAGCCGATGGACGATTAATCAGCCGATATCTTATTTACTTCTGCAGCAGCCTAGTCGGCTACTTTTACATACGCTGTTTTTAACCTCTTAAGCCCTAGGGTGCTGGAAGGTGGGGTTCGCCATAGACAGACATACCCAAAATAAATCAAGAATAGCTCCACAACTACCAGGTCTGTATGCATGATCTTGGTCTCTATGGATAGGTAGGACCTCAGAGAATTCATCCGGAACATTATGACTGTTACTATGTCTGAGTAAACTGTGACGAACCAAAGGAAAGATTTACATTGTTATCCTCGCCTAAAATGTTTTCTAGGTTAGACAGTGGATAACACCATTAAAGCAATAATGCACAGAGATGCCACTGAATTCATTCAGCAACTCCTCGACTACAACTGTGCCAAAGCAGATATAAATAACACAAAGCACATAGATTCTGTAAAGGTTTTAGTGAGGATAGGACCAGGCGGACTCTCCATTTGGCACACTTGGATACCCAAAGTGTGCCAAATGGGTTTTCTACCTCTTGAAAGGGAATCTGGCTCTAAAATACTCCTGATATCCACTACAGGAGGCGATGTACACACAATGGAGCCTTTGGTCATGACATTTACCCTGTGCATCATCACATTCTACCATAGTGCTCAGTATAAAATCAATAAAAAACAACTAAATTGTATAATTTTGAAAAGTCAATTATGTACATTCAATAAAAAAAATGGTTAAAAAATATTGGAACGTAAAAATACAATTTGTCATGTGTTTATTTTGTAACTAGAATATTGAAATCATTGCCAAACAAACATCGTTTGGACAAAATACACTTTGAGTGTCGTTTTAGTAGCAGTAAGGCCTTGTCTTTTAGAAACTATTTGATAAAAAGACCACCAAAGCATTTTATGAAGTCTTTAAAGGCACCGGTACCGGGTTCGTCGGGTAAAAGAAGTTAATAAATCAGTTTTTTTGTCTAATTAGTAAGAGAATATCTTGAAGTGTGATTTGGTGGATTACATTGTTGGAATATGTTCTATATATTTACATTGGGCGATGAACTGGTCTGTGGTTTACAGTATGACTAGCCAGGATTACTTCTGTTGTGCGTTTCATACTGTACATTGTTAAATGCCACTCTTACTTCTAGAAGATACCTTACTTACTCATTTGATACCTGAACAAATAAACTGTCTACTGTGTTCAGTAATTCAGTTCAGTTATAAATCCATTCCACGTGAGCTAGCTGAGTAAAATGTACAAATGTCAATATTAGTTTGTCTGTATTGACTGATGTGCCAAGCAAGAAGAGAGGCAGAACAAAGGAATAAAGGAGTGGATAGTGAAAGAGAATACTGTTTTTCTCCTTCGTGTCAGTCGACTGCCTCGCCGAGTCGATTCATAATGTGATCAATCAAATGTTGTTTAGCTCGGTGGAGGTGTTTAAAAAACTGCAGAGGATGATTATCAGTGCGAGGAGCGTCTTAAACCAATTGTTTATTCATTTACTGAGGGTGAAAAAAAGGAGAGAAAAACAACAGAGGACAGATGAGCATCTCTTGTGCACACACAGATTGGAAAGCAAAGCACAGCAGATGCAGTAAACAGTCACAGACAATGAAGAGGCTGCACTCGAAGCAACATTTAGCTCTTATTATTCGGGATATTATGTCAATCCTCAACGACTCCTTCAGTAAAAAGTATTTTCCTCTCAAGTTGTGACAAGTTTCAACCAATCAAATCATCCACTTTTCTAAAAGCAGAATGGCTGTTTCATGCCCAGAATATAAAGTTTCATGGTCAAATGAACATGATCAAAAAACACTTTACAAATACAAGTTGAAGGAGCTGTATGCTGCTCACAAAGTGAGAAATGGCACAGTGGGTTTAACACTTTGACCTCAGCTTATAAGGTCAACAATTTGTGTCTCCACTATTTATCTGCACATAGTCTTATGGTTTTGATTTGTCCAGAACTGCCACTTGTGTCACAGCGAGGCAGTTATAAAAGCTATAAAGCATAAAAAATGTCCTCTATTCGTTCAGAGGAAGCTGTCGGCGGCTGATGTTTAAATGCTGTATACACAAAAAAAGCATGTGGCACTTAAAAAGAAAGAAAAGAAAGAACAAAAAAAAAGGAATTTATAACGAAAAAAGTGCTTTGACTGAGAATGTGAATATATTTTGGATGATTTATATCATGCAAACACAAGATTAAAATGTGTTTAATAAAGCAGCGGGGCATCTAGAACAAAAATGCTAAAGAGGGAGTTTGGGCAACTTTTTATTAAAACTAGAGCTTAATGGATTATAGCCAGTGATTAGCTTCGTGTTAAAAGGTGCCTGGTGTGAAATAAGAAACATTTGCCACCTTTGAAGGACCAATGTGTAACATTTTGGGGGAATCTATTAGCAGAAATGAAATATAATATTCATAACTATGTTTTCATTAGTGTATAATCACCTGAAAGAATTGTTGTGTTGCAGCGTCTATGTATAGATGTCTATGTTTGGAAGGAGCACTTTGTTGGCAATGTGTCTGCCATTTTCATAGCTTACCCTTGGATGCGTGCTTGTGATCTGGCGCCTGGTCCATACATTTTATAGAAGATGACGCCCAGAAAGGACAGCATCTCTGCAGATACAGACACACCATACACTTCTAGTGGGTCAGAAGTGATGATTGAGAGGGATTATTTTTGTATCAGTCTATACATAGTGTAGAATACTACAGATGAGGCATCAGTCTGGTGAAACGTATGGACAGTTGCTAAATATAGGGGGGGGGGTTGCTTAAGCATCCAATCTGCACGAGCCACCAACGAAGCCTGGTGTCAGCAGAATGTTCTCTGAGAGAGAAACGCCTGCAGTGAGGCTGTCAGTGTTAATCTCAGCACCCGAAGGTGGGAGTTCTTTGCCTTTAAACTGTCAAGGTGCTCAGAGTAAGAGGGGCTGCCGCTGACGCGGAAAAGGTTTGAGACAGAGAAGGTGGGCATTTCTGATTTGAATGTCAAAACAAAAACTTCATAGTCATCTTTTCTGGTTTCTCCGTTTGGTAACATTTTATTTCAAAGTACTTTTTGTCTGTGTATTCATTATGACAGAATACATTTGGAAACACACAACTCTCTCTGGTCTTAAACTGGAAAAGGAAACAATAAATAGTTCAGGTTTATATAAGTCCTCCGGGTTTGTCTCACTGTGCAGTGTCCCGCATCACACCCACATGTGGTGTAATGTCGCCTTTTTTGGTCTCCAGCTGGTACATGCCCATGCACCATAAACAGGCCACAGCTGTGAGACACATTCATCTGGTACAAAGAGAAAACAAGTTAGACGTTCCTTCATTTTAAGGGTTCAGAAGCCTAAATCATTCGGCACCTACTGGCTCAGTGTTGGCTTGTTTACAACCCGTCTAATTGTCAGACTCCTCATGTCGCTGTGCTCTTAGGGCGCTTTCACAAACCAACATTTAGTCAAACTCTGGTGCTGTTCGTTTGGACAGTTGTGAACGCAGTAATCGTACTCCGGTGCAGAGCAAACCGGTCTGAGAGCTTGCGAGAGGTGGTGTCGGACATCTCCAAGCGAGCCAAAAATACAGGCTGCGTGCGTGGGCATTTGTTGAGATGGGCCAACACAGTCATGAGATGATGCCACCAAATCCTTCACACTGGACCTTTAAATTTAGCATCAATTACTACTGGATCTATCTGTACTAGATTCTGTGAAAAAGTTTAAGTTTTAAATTTTTCATTTGATATTTGTAACCAGAAACTCTTCAACGGATATTGCATGAAATTGATTTGTTAATGGCGTGCAAGAAAGGGTTGGTTCTTCCAGTGTAACTGGACATTAAACTGCTGTTTTTCTCAACAATTATTACAAAGTTATTATTTTCACGGTGTCCTTTCAAGAGGCTGTGTCTAACTATATGCTATCTCATACTTTTTTTCTTGCAAAGTAATTACATTTGAGTTTGTTTTTTTATTTTCCAGCCTTGCATAATTTCTGCTGACCAAAAACAAGCAATTACAAACTCTTAAGTACTAATGCAACAAATATAATAAAGAAGATGTATATTTTGCCTAATGAGAAACACTTCCTCAAGCTTCAATTAACAAAAACAAATTATAGTAAATGTACAAAACAAACTGGAGAAAAATGTTGCCAAAATGCTGCGTTATTTAGCAAAAAGTAGGTTACAACAGAGTAGAATAATGTCAGATTCACGGGAACATTTCAGGAACCCCCCGGGATAAAAACAGATGATTATGAAAGATTATTACATCAGTTTGCCATAATCCACCATCACATTCATTACCCGCTAAAGAGTCATGCATATTGGTACTTGGCCAATCCTCCTTGGATTTCATCTTCAGCGTGATCATAAGGTTTTTTTTTTTTTCCTCTGTTATGCATAATTCAAAGAATGAACTGTGGCTGATGTAAGTTCCACACCTCTGTCATGAATTAAAAACCATCCTCAATATGAGCGTGCATAAACAGCTTCAAGACTCGCACAGAAGAGTTTTGATTCATCATTCATGTTGTCGCTCAGTAAATACATTATGGTCAGAGAAGAGCGCAATCAGAAATGAGAAACGCTGCTCATCTGTGAACTTCAGCTGATCAGTTTTACATGTTCAAATTACTGTAATAATAATTAAAGTAGCTTCCACGGCGAGGCAGGAAGGATTCTCTAAAATCTGAGCTATTGAGTTGATTTAAAGGGACCGCATGTACGTTTTTGACACCTTCCGTGACTTTCTGGGGGGCTTCTATCAGCCTCTAGACTGCTTTTAATGTGAAGAATGCGGGACGTTTTTATCTGGGAAAATCCAACGGATGTGACGTCATGCGCACTGGCGAGTGCCTTTACTATCTTCAGGACTAACAGTGTGTAACCATAGCTAGCGTTTGGTTAGAAATGGAGTCCGCTAACGCCAACAAGGCGACCAGCCGCCACCACAACTCAGACTCCAACACAAACTCCACGGAAGCACAAAAATAAAACAAATTCATATCTAGTGAAGTCCGTCTTGCAAAACCAGAATGTGACCCATGTCGGGGAGAAAACTAGGATCAACATTGGCCGGGTCTTCGATTCATGGAGAGACTTGTGTTTGGTTTTGAGTATCAAAACAGACCCCGAACTGGCAAACTTCCTATTAGACAGGTAAGCCAACTTTACTGCCAAGCATGTGAAATATTTAGTGATAATGTGGTTTTAAGCTGCCAATAACATTCAGTCTCGTGTGTGTCGCCTCACTGTTTTGACCGATGCTTGCTCGCGTCTACGTAGCGCGAGCACCAGCAACGGGAAGGTGACTTTCGTTGACTTAACGGCCACATGTGTAACTGTTAACAAGCTATTTCTGATTCTTACATAGAGCCCCTTTAACATTTATGTTGATGATCTACTGATCTAATGTTTTTTTTAATAATTTATATGACTTGAACCTGTTTTTAGTCTACTCACTTAACTTTTATCAACCCTTTCACCAACAAAATTACATTCTTGTACAACTAAACTGCATTCTTCATTACGTTTCAAAGGAAACACAACACATTCAAACAGTTTTAAACACGTGGGTTAATGTTGTAAATTGAAACAAAACAAAACAAATGTAACAAAGCTACTTGGTTAGGTTTAGTAAAATACATCATGGTTTGGCTTTAAATGACTGTGCTTTTTATGTTGTTAAGTTACAGACGTAAATTAAAATCCGTGAATATTAACTTTTAATTTCTCATTGGACACGAAGTGCGGTCTCCCGGGTGAAAGCCCTGTGTTTGTTTGACCCCTCCTTCTCCGTACAAGGACTTCCGTTGATCATTACAAACGTATTTGTGATACGTTAAAGACAAACGTAATCTGCAACAAAATACATTTCCCTGGAAATGTTATTCACATGCAGTTTCGTTGTATGGGACCGTCATTTTTTTCTATTCCCTTCTGTCATATCAAAAATATGAATCTCTCGAATACCATCGGAGTCAATATTTCAGCTCCCTCCTTGCATCATCGTATGGCTTCTCTAACCTACTCAGTTTGTTTCTCCAGCCAACGGACCACAGTGAATTTGCCTCTGTTCTGGTTCAGAATTAATTTTCGACTAACGCATTAATGCCCAAAAGCATACTGCAACTACAAAGCTACACAACTCAGCAGGAGCTCGCTGCCCTTTTCAACTCGTCTGTGATGGTGAACGTTGAGTTATAAGCGCTGCTTGATTTAAACTCAGCATTTGACACAACAGATCATGTGCTGTTTGGTTTCTGGCAGAACGCTCCACTGACTGGACGCTCAGGTTTCTCCTGCTGAACTCCTACAACACAGAAATATGCCTTCGACGTCAACATATCCAGTGTCTTGCTCAGTCAACACTTTGATTTTTCAGCTCTCAAAGTGGCTTGTAAGCTCTCATTTCAGCTAAAGAATATCAAGAAAATTCCCCCACTGTTTGACATGAAAACACTTATTCTTGTTTATCATCACCGTGCTGTATTTAAAATGACACAGCTCACATACAGAGCTGGAAATTGGACCTACGACAGTTTTCACTAAAACAGCTCGCTGGTTAACAGCGTCTCTGCACCAGGAGCCCATTAAACACAGGCTGATTTTAAGATTTCTCTTTTAACTCATAAGGCTCTGCATGCCGAGACGATTACACCATGAGAGAGACGTCTTAAATCCTCTGATGAATAGTTTCTCGCAGTCCCAAGGACCAAATTATAGTCGAGGTGGGTCTGTGACTTTGTCTCCCCTGACCCTTAAAATCTGGAAACTTCATATTCTTATTAGAGCTGCACCAACTTTTGTCTGTATTCTGTGAATGGGGCTTCAAATAAGGATAGTTTTTTTATCATTTCATTATATTATGTATTCATATTTTAAATAATCAATTAATGATTCATTCTACAAACAACAAAGAAAGCCTCTCTCAAGTTGTCGTAGGCCAAGATAGAACATTTTAGAAGCTGCAAGTGGCAAATGTTTTGTGTTTTGCTTTCCTGAAACAATTTTCAAAAATGTTGTCAACTAATTTTCTCTCAAAAAACTTCTTCCAGTCAACTTTTCAACTCAGCACTTGATCTGCATTTTATTTATTTTTGTCCCATATATTTTTTTTTTATTGAATTTTAACATAATACAAATAAATATGCAGTCTTTAACCAAGTACTAATAACTCATACTTAAATAAATGTAAAAAATAATACTAATAAGACAAACATAATAATAATAATAATAATAATAATAATATTAATAATAATATAAATAAATAATAATAATAATAATAATGAAAATAAATATATAAAAAAATATTGGCTCACAAACCTTGTTAGAAGTAGGAACCAGACGTCAGATATCTTCCACAGATATGAACAAAACATTAATTTTGGACCCACCAAAATGTTTCAAATGATTTTATTACAATCATAATATTTTTTTTTTTCAGGAAAAGACATACTTTTATTCGTCGCCTTTCAAAAGGGTTCCGTGGATGTATTATTATTTTTTTATATTCGTCTACATAAAAATGTTTTTAAATTTTTAATTTAAATGCATTTCACAATGTATTTGACACTGAATAAGGTGCACCGTTGCACGTGTTTTGCTCTTATCATGTTTTAACCGTTTCATAGACATGTACGTATATGTATTATTTTGAATAACTTGGCACACTTTGTAGGCGTGCTATGCAAAACACAGCCGTGCAGTTAATACATGCGGCGATTGACAGATAATAATCTTGTTAGATGGACTAAAACCAACCCACTCAAGGCAGCGCATTAACATCTGGAACATCTGGTATGTGTTTTCACTCTTTTCACCACATCCACGTTGTGATGACAGTGTGCCCCGTTTCCACATATAGCTTGTATTAATAGGTATTATTTTATTAGATTAAATAATCATATTTCAAACCAGGTGTAAATCTGTATTATTATTATTATACGGTACATCTGTTGGGAACCTTTTATGACTTCAGACCCGAAAGGGAGACATTGCTTCCCAATTTACTAAAAGACACCAATGTGTTTTAACAAGCCCAAGGTGAGAATAAATTGAGTGGAAGAGAGTCTTGGAGAGAACAGATTTAACAACCTCTCTGAAGCCACCTGCTATTTCAACTTGTGCTTATTAAAAACAGTCATAAAAACAATATCTTATGTCTAAAAGATTTATCCCAACACAGAGGAGAAAACCTTTGCTGCTGTGCATTCTGTGGAAGAGTCAACAGTGTCTGCAGGCTCGGGGAGATGGCACACACATGGCGGAGGTGACATCTTAAGATCTCAGGTGATTTGTGGGGAGCCGAGTCAGGTCGGTGTGATGGTGTTTGCTTACAGTATTCCTCCAAGACTTTGTGAGGCTCATACACACCTGCACTCTTTGTTTGAGGCTTCGAAATGCGGGTTTGTAGGCAGGTAGTGTGTTCTGCAGTACTGTAAAAGAGAGCCTGAGTAACAACAAAACACACCTTTCCATTTCTTTAAGAAACTAAGTAATGCAACACCCGTATCACCCAAATCAAAATGCACCTATAGCATCTGCACCCAAGCACTTCCTGTGATGTCACCAGTCTTTCCATCTGTTTTTGATGAAAAATAGATAAAATGGAGCAGGAGATGGACAGGCGGTTCGGTGAGGCGTCTTCAGTTATGCGAGCGCGTAGGGAGGATGTCGGGGTGGATGGGCCAGTCAAAAAACACCGGATTTTTCCCTGCTTTTCTGAGTGTTCTCCTTTTGCAGACATTGGAGACCCAAAACCATAGAAACGGCTTCACAGGCTTTTACAGACATATTTCAATACTGATATTCATCTGTTCTGTATTTTATCATTATTTTTAGATCATGGTAATGATGGTGGTCACTCTTTCATTAAAGTTTAATATGAATGAGGTTTAAATTCATCAGGTCTGGCTGCAATCAGACCTGCCTGAGTTCAACCAGCTGAGTCTAATTATCACATTTGGCTGAAACTAATGGGGTAAATACTTTTGACATGGGTGATTTAATAACTTTCCATCTAAAATAAATAAAAAAAAGCAAAAAAAAAATACATTTATTGCGACACGTGAAGAAAGAAGACCTGAAGAAAGTTACGTCTAGATCTGACGTGACTTGCTGTGATGTCTGCATGACAAGACATTCTATAAAATATATTAATGATCCTCAAGATGGATGGTTCGTCAGCGGAAAGCAAGCAGTCGAAATACTCACACAACTAACATCTCCGAGTGCTTCAGCTCATTATCCATATTTGTCACTCGGTCGCACACAAACACACTCAGAGGCAAGTCTTCTCTCTGTCAGCCGTTTGACACGTTCTCCACCACCAGCGGGACCGGCGCTCTTTATTCCCATGGTGACAATGAACCTAACAACATGTTCTCTGTCTTTCCCTGTGTATGAAAAGAGCTGATATACACACACCATCACTCTAACAACACACGCATCCGTGTGCTCGCACAGTTTGTGGTTGCATGAGGTTGTCTCTCTTACCCCCACACACAAGCTCCAACCCACACACATGCACAACAACACACGGTTGTAATTGCCTCCGATAGCCAGCGTGTACATGCTTCCCTTGTTAGCTGCTGCCTGCGTGGTGAGGGAGCTGCTTAATGATCATTACAAATGGAGGAGGAACACTGAGGTGAACAGGGAGCCAAGCAGAGAGAGCTGAGACTTGCTCACACTGCATTATGGGAGTATGTTGCCTCTGAGTGTATGTGTGTGTGTGTGTGTGTGTGTGTGTGTGTGTGTGTGTGTGTGTGTGGCAGGAGGTAGGCGTTAGACAAAAAATAAAGAATGCACATGTTTTAGTATTTCTTTGTTTGAGCATTCACATTAAAACAGCAGTGTGTGTAATGAAGCAACAGGAACATGCGAGCGTGTAGGAAGAAAACAAATGCGTGACCTTGTACTCTGTCTTGTTAGCCTCTCAACATCCCAATCCCACTATAAGCCCCGCTAATGATGTACAACTGTGCAACAATTTGTCTGTTTTGAATAAATCTCCCTGAATAAACATGGAATGATAATGTTTAACCTCGACGGGAGCTTCACACACACCATGCACCACCCAGTGAGCTGCTTCCTGTCTGTGACTCACAAAGGCCCGTTGCTTCTGGAAACGGTGCAGTGAGACAAAACATTCTAGTTTATAAGTGAAATGACAGACAATGAAAGCTGTTTATTTATTTATTATAAGCAATTACTCAAGAGTTCATTGACAGGCTAGTTGGTAACTCATCAAGAGCAATTATTCCTTAAGGTGCCCAAACACAATAACTATGTTTACATGAACAACATATTCCAGTTTTTACCGGCAAACTTATTTGACTACCCATCTGCATTTCTTTAGATTGTTTTCCTTTTTAGAAAAATGACTGCTTGTTCTTGATGGTTGTTTTGTATTGTACTCTGTATCATTACTTGTACAATTTTGCGTGTCTACTTGTTTTTGTGAAATATGAAGGTTACAAAGTTGAGCAAATCTCTATTGGTACTGTACGTTAGCCTTGAATAACTACAATTTGATTGATCCAGTGGTGACACTCCTGAACTGCTTTCATTTTGTGGAATCATTTGAGACCCAAAGCAGAAACTAAACTCCAAAAAAAGACAGTATTCTTACTAAGTTGTTGACATGGCTAATGAAAATAAATATATCACTAATATTCACATTTACATGCAGCCATGCTGCCCTCTGTGGTAGTCTGTATTCTGTACTGACTGCAATGTAATGACGTAAGGGGACAGAGACTGTTTATGATGGAAGGGGAGGTGGATGGGTCCAACAAACACAGGCCTTTCAACCAGGAGACCGCTGTTCGTGTCCCAAAGTGTTGTTGAGTTACTTAGAAGTTATGTTAGTGACGTTTTGTGACGTGTTTTCCGTACTTCTGTTCTGTTGTTTCCGTACATATTTTATTTAGTTTACGTATTTATTTGAAGCCCAACCATGATGGTTTTCCTAAACATAAGTAACCAGTTGTGTTGTCTAAACCGAACTGTGGCCGTCACCGTAGTTTTGTTGCATGGTGTAAAAATGACACGCGAAAAGGCTAAAATGCGTTCTCATGAAACACAAAATGTCCTTGTAATGTACTATTTATATTTCTTCCTGAGATGGGGTTGTTGGACACGATTCCTGTGAATGACCTCGTTGACACCATAGACTGTATTTAACAAGTGGAAGTAGTCACTGTGACGTCACCCATTGGTTTGTGGACTGCCGTTTTGAAGCCTTGAGTTTGGCATTTTGGCCGAGAGGGTGGAGCTAAGTACAACCGAACACTGAATAAGACATTTTTAGGCGACCGAAATAATAGTTAACTATGATGAAGTGAAAACACACTGTGACGACAAAAACATGAACAACGCTGTGGTAGCGATCACAAGGTAGCCCCGCCCTAAAGCATCCCCTGCTTTATGGTCCATCTGACTCTAAATGGGACCATAATTTACTAAATGAACATCATGCTGTATTGAAGAAGACTTGAAACTAGAGATTGAGACCATAAACTCATGTTTACAATTTTTACCGAGGTAATAAATCAAGTGAGAAGTAGGATCATTTTCTCATAGACTTCTATACAATCAGACTTCTTTTAGCAACCAGAGAAGTCGCCCCCTTCTGGCTGTTAGAGAGAATGCAGGTTTAAGACACTTCAGCATTGGCTTCACATCTCAAACCCCAGAGTCGCCCACTGGTTGACACTAAAAAAGACGACTGCCGTGTTTGCAGGTATGAATAACCTGTATTTGTCGATGTGTAAGCCCTGCTATGTGGTCCATCTGTTTATAGATAACCCAAAAATGTTGAATCCAAACATTTACTTAATTGAGAAAGATTGCCTTCAGTTTCATACTCAATAAGACCAACTAAAAAATGAAGTTGAAATATAACAATATCCCTCTAAACATAGATATGCAGCAGTTCTCTTCTTTTGCCTAATGCATTCTGGGACGGGCTCCAGCTCCGGTCCAGTCCAGTGACCCTGGCTCAATCACAATGTCCACCCTTTGTCCTAAGCACTGAACCCTCACAAATATTCATTGACAACACCTGCAAGCTTAATGTGAATGCAAGAGGGGAGTTCATTCGGGTGAAATGGCTCAAAGTGCTGCATGAGGAATGGGACAGCAGGTTACATCACATCAGGTGTTGGCACAGAGGCATTCCTTTAGCCAGTAAAGTAATGAGGCTTAGATTGTATACATAATTAAAACGAGTGTTTGTTATTCAGTCCAAGTTTACGGGATGATTTGTGGATACACAGCTACACACAATGCTGCTTACTGAGCTTTTTACAAGTACATTTCCTATGTCATCTTTATTTTTTAGCATATTAAGCTAGTGCAGTTATGGGCCTCATTTAAAGGCTGCAGGATTGCAACACTTCAGGAAGTGAGAATAAGTGATTTCAGGATAGCCCTCAAACTCCTGCAGGATTTCCAGGATGGCCCTAATTCCTCTCAGACCTGTTGGAAATGGGCTGCAAAGTCTGGGAGTCAGGGTCGACATGGATGGATGTTTGAGTAAAAAGAATTCAATATGATGCCCCAGAGGCTCATTTGTCTACAATGCCCACACTAAACACTCGATTTCAAGTGTATTTTGGTGTGTCTGACCTGCTTTTACATGCTCTCCATATGCTCTATCCTCACCGTGTCTACATTTATTTGACCTCTTTAAGAAAAATGTGTTTTTCATTTTCATTTGATCCCATTTTTATCCCGTGCCATGAACTGACGCACGGTTCAGACAAAAACAGGAGGAAGAGCACACAAATAGCTGGATGTCAAATTAAACAATTTGTTAAGTTATTTACAAAATGAATCAGTAACATCAGAGATGCATGAGAGTGCCACATTGAGTGGAACATAATGTGAGAAGATGTCGCCTGCTAGAAGAAGAGGCAAAGCAAACAAACCAGGAGAGCATGGAGGAGCTGAGAGAGAGAGTGAACTAACTTGCCGGCTTTATAGACTTCCCTGCAGCTCATCAGCCAGGTGAGCCGGATCACTAACGACCTGAACTCATCCAGCCCTCTTCCTGCAAAAGGAGGAGAAAACACAAGCAGGCTACAGTAGGCAGAGCAGAGACACAGCAGGGACACAGCAGGGACCGTCACTCCCATTCCAATCAACATTATAATGTTGTGGTTTGTAGTCAGAGTTCAGGCGTTACTCTTTTCATCAGTCCTTTTTCTAAAAACCTAACACTGTGATGTGCGTATAACTACGTTCTTTGAAACAGCCTCATCACATTAGACTGTTGAATGTATTACTGTGGTCGGGCAGAAAGGAACTTGGCTTTAAATACAGGTGTTTTCACAGATCATGTATAGTTTGTATTTTCAACAGCTACTATAAAATAAATTTTTTGGCTGGACCACTGAAAAGTCTGTCACTAACTGAGTGATGAAGTTACATGATTGGACAGCCGATTGGAGTTTCCTCATTGGCCGTTGTTCTTTCAAAATGAAAAGGTGGGGAACAGTCTGTTATGCAAATGAGCCCGGTGTGATTGGTGATCTAGTTCTTAAGCGAAACAAGATTTAGCAGTGGCATCGCCTATTTCTCGCTTAAAATGTTTACAGAAGTATACTTCGGTGGATTGTTAAGACAGAAAGTTTACGAGCAGGCCACAATGTTTTTTCCCTTTTTGAAAAGGTGTGCAGAAAACCAGGAACCAATCAGGTGGATTCAACGATATGGTAAGTGAGCAGCGCGTCCCCTAGTGTCCTCGCCGGACCTGGTGGACATGTACCGCTGGATTTAACATTATAGACCTGACCACTGATTATTAGTGGAACAATTTAGCCACAAATTCACAGACTGACCGAACACGATCCAGACATACTCGGTTTCCTTCCCTTCCAAGAAGCAATGAAAAAGGCAGACTTGATGTTCACCGTGATGGATTACACAAAGCATTCAAGTTTTAACAACATGGGTTGCAGTTATTCAAAACCATGTATGGCATATTAAAAGGTTTCAATCAATACTTATACATTTGTTTTACCGTTCAGTTAATCTAAAATTAAATCATGATCTTCACCAAATGTAAAGCTATCACGTCTCCAGTATAATATTTTATTACATATTTAGGGTTTCATATATCTTAGTCAGACAACCTCAAAGCTATACCCTTCGACTGCATTTGTAATGAAAATCAAAACACAAATCTCAACTAATCCATTTTTAAGTCTTCCCCAGGTGATAGATGCGTACATTCAGCTCAGTTAGGTATATTAGAGGGAGAACTAAAGGCATCAAGTTGTTTTTCTTTCTAGATTAGCCTCCGCAGCAACTTCACGCCAAAGTGATGTATAACGGGAGCTTTGAGCACTTGGAAAAGCGAGAATATAATCCATTATGGTCACCAGTGACATCTCATTATCAGCTGTTCAGCTCATTGGATGTAGCATAACGCCAACACCTTCAGCTGCCACACTACTCAAGTCCATTTCCGCCGGGCCGACCCCCCCGACTCCAAGATCTATTGCTTTCTCGGTGCTGTGATTCACTCTGGTTAATAGCGTGTGCCAGATAGCTTTAGGTTAATGTAAGTAAACAGCTTTAAATAAGAGAACAAAAACAAGTTTACTGCTCCTCTAAATGACCACGACTCTCTCCTCTCAGAGCAGAGGAGGAAATCACGTTGAGGCAGTCGACCGGTCAGACATCGATTCATTAATTGTTTCTGACTGTAGAGAGCAAAGATGAGGAGTTAGACAGAAATGTACTCCCCCAAAAAACGCTTGAATCTCTGTCTGGGAGATCTCAGCCAGACTCATCTGCCCACCCTGAAATCCCATAAACACTGCAAAACCCAGAAGAGCTCACACTAGGCCAGACAACAAGCTCGCATGTGCAGTATCTGTGTTTGTGTGTTATGTTATGTGCATGTATAGGAACCTCTACGACAACACTTGCTTTTGTGTGCACACCCAAAAGTCTGAAGAGGATAAATGGAACCAATTAATAGTGCTTCATCGTAGCTCTCTCTGCAGCCATATGGCACTTTGACAACAGTTACAAACTGACACTTCACACTTCCACAGATCTGGAATTAGCTCCCTGAGAACCATCTTACAGTGAGGATCATCTTCCTCCATTGGCTAACAAAGATGCTTGAAGCTATTCTGTGCTAATTGAAAACTTGTGTTTTTATTCTACATGTAGAGAGAAATTTTTTTTTATCACACTTCATGTTGGTTACATCAACCGGATCTCATGGGAAGGCGTATAAATAGCAAGACATTTGTGTCATGATAAAGCCCGTTTTCATTCCCAGGGCGTCAAATACACTTTGTCACGGCAGTTGGCGTTCCAAAACACTGCACAAGGCACCCTTTCGCGGCGGTATGAGACGCACCAGGCTTTCCTTTAACTACAATGTAAACCCATCTGCGGCAACAGTAAACGCTCACGCTTTGGCCGGACTGCCCACATGAGCATCGCGTGGAAGGGGCCTCACTGAACTCCACACTGGCAGCGTTTCTGCTGCAGCATGGTAGAAGTTTTTTGGAAGTTTTTTACAGACTACCGCCGCCTGCTGGTGTGGAGAGTTATTTCCTCTCACGTAGGCGCAGAACGTACGTACTAACTGGCCGTCGGCTGTAGTCTTTGCGGTGTGTTTCAAGTGCAACTTTTTGGCCAAGACAAAGGCGGCGTGAGGCAACACAATGGGTGGCCTTCGTTGCCACTAGTTTTGTGAAAAGCAGAAGAATTAAAAGAAGCACATACAAGTAGAAAATAACTAACCCAGACAATAAGAGTCTAATGAGTGGCAGTAGAGCAAATGTGTCTGATGAGATATGAGTTGATCATATTTGTGAATAACTCAGAATAAATGCAGCATTGCAGGATTTGTAGAGGTTATAAAAAGATTCACAAGGAGATTTGTGAATGGCTTTTTTTGACTAAGAATGAGTGGAAAACTTTTCTCCTCTCAATGAGCACACAGAAAGGAGTACGAGAGTGAGATAGAGAGCATATAAAAGAGAGATTGCCAGTCAATTACAGACCTGCCCTGCCCCGCAGCCGCTTCCGATTATCAGCCGCCCATCTCCGCTCTATCTAAATGATTTCACAAGCTGAGTAAATAAAGACATGTCTCACCAAGAGGAGAGTCCTGGGCCTGCAGTGCTGGCTGTGACCACCGGGGGTTGCTGTGTCAGTGAGATATACATAGAAAGGCTCCTCAGACCCTGATAACACAGTGGATCTACATTTCTCTGGATTATCTGCATGGCTTTCCTCTTTGGGTGTGACATCTAGAGCATCTCTTAGCTTTCATGGTAACATTAACATAAATACTCTGTGTTTCAGGGGGATTTAAATGCACCACATATTTGACCACGGCACAAAGAATAAAGAGTGCATTCTGCAAGACTATTTGCAAACAAAGAAGCATTTGATGTGAATTTTCAATGGATAATACATATTTATACAATTGCAAAATGCCTTCATTAGAATCATGAGTGTCACATATGACAGCTCATTACAAAATAGCTATCTAAATAATCAGAGCGATATGTGAGGATGTTACTAACAACAAATAGAAGTGCAACAACAAACCCTCAGTGAAAGGAAGGGACTGTCCACATAGAAAGCAGGTCAGGGTGGACGGATGGGTCAACGAAACATCGGCCTTAAACACAGGAGACTGCTGTTTCCCATTTCAATCAACGTTTAAAGTATGACCATGATCGTTTCCTAACCTCAAACACCTGTTTATTACTGCAACCATGAGATGGCGAAGCTCCCCTAACCTTAAAGTAGTAATTTAACCCAAGCCACGATGTTTCCCTAAACCTCACATAGTGAGTTGCCATAATGTGAGACACCTGAGCTCCAGTGGGAGTAGGTCTTCCTCAAACAAATAAAAGTCAATAAAACTACTGATTAACATAAGCTGTGGTGTCAAGTGATCGAAACCACATGACATCTTCGAATGTCCAATCACAGATTAGGGTGTAGCAATCGTCAAACAGGAAGCACCCTGTGTGAAGAGCACACAAAGGTCAGTGACTTATGGTGCCTTTCAATGAAACTCATGAGCTCGTGTTTACAACACGGGAAGTCATGTACACGATATGCTTGGCGTTCAAGTGGTTGAGATCACCTCATCGCAAATATTGCAACGGCAATATTAACGTTACTGTTGGTGTCTAGAAGCCACAGTGGCTAATAATTTAGCAAGCTAGCAAGTGGGTAACATAATGTAGTAAATGCAGAGGTATAAATAATGACAGAAGAGAAAGATGAGGCCGTTGGAAATATCAACATTTTCCTCAGACCTATTCTAAAATTATGAAGAAAAACGATATACGACTAAAATTACAATATATTAACTTACCGAAAAATTAACTCCCGCCATGTCTGTCAACATGAAAAAACACGTCACAAGTCGTGAACTAGAAATTCGAGAAACTTTCCACTTCCGAGGTCGTGAATACGACATGAGGGGGCGTTCATATGGGCCCAACTCGTAAACACGGTAAACACGACCCCATTTGAAGGCACCAATAGTGTTTGGACAAACTTAATTTTAAGGTTAGAAATTTCTTATAAATAAAACAATGTTATGAATGTTTATGAAATGTTTGTGAATCAAAAAATAGTATTATATGGTGTAAATATCATTTTTCATTGTCCCACTTTAGGCAAATCATCATGTCCCACTTTTCAAAACGATATTTCCTAACGTGGGACAGCATGGATTGTGCAATAACAATGATTATATATATAGGGTTTTAGTCCTCTAATACATTGAGTACATACATATGAGTTTGTTTTGTAATTTCTGCAGGTTGTTGTTTGTATGCCTATGCATTACACGTTATTCAAACATTATCCATAATGCAGTCATATCGCAATATATTCCGAAAATCTGAAATGCAAAAAAATGTCCCATATTAGGCTAATTCACACCAATTGTTTTTGTGCCTAAACCTAACCCCAAATTAAAGCTAGGGGTCAGTAATAGAATAGAAAAGAAAATATTTTATTTTCTGTTTTTTCACCTACAAAAGACAGACATTTGTCTTTGGTTCGCATGTGCAAAAACTGCTATTAAAAGGGTTAATTAAAACAACATATTACATCCAGACAGGACACATTAAAACACAGTAAAACACATTCACACCAATAGAAGCTACATTAAAAAGGAGCAGCAGGTACCAGGACTGAGTCAAGGTTAAATAAATAGATATGAAGTGCTGTGTGCTGAGGAGGCAGGCTGGCTTCAGAGAGTGGCTGTCCTTACGTAAGATACTTTATGGTGACAGGGACAAACACTTTTTTTATAGATGTTTTTCTTCGCACAGGGGACTCTGTACCTTTTGCCCTGAGGGCAGTAGCTGAAAGTGGTGATTTAAGGGATGGCCGTGGTTACCTAAGATTTTGGCACTTAAGCGTTGGACTGCTTTGCCATGGTGATAGGACAGTGGGGTCTGTTTGCAGCCTGTAATGGTGCTGCCCAGTTTGACAACTCTGGAAAGCTTTGTCTTGTTTTAGACACTCTAGCTCTCACTCGGTCCCTCTTGTACACTGCACGACAAACGACACCCGGCGAAGCTGAATTTCGGTCCGAGTCGTGGGGCTCAAAATGCGGGCCAGAAACGGGCTGAAATTGTGCAGTGTATGCCCAACCCCCATAAAAGGTTGAACCACAGTTCTAAAGGGAGCAATTCTGCATAACTTGCTGACAACCAATTTGCCTGAGTGCCGTGTTGAATGCAGGATGTGTAATATAATGCATTTCTACATCGTCGTGTTGTTATTGTTACTTAAGTAGAGGACGTACTTCTTCCACCGCCGACAGTATGCATTTAATATGAGTAAAACAAGAGGAAGCATCTCTCTGAATGACTGCACCTGTCTATGAATAAATGCGATGCTGTTAGGGAGCATTTCTTTGGTGTCTGCTATATACTGTATACCTCAAAAGCAAAACAAAATGTCGTGGAATGGAGAGTGAATTACAAAGTAAAGAGTGACAGGGAGAAAGGGAAGAGAGTGAGAGAGGCAGATGGGGATGGAAAAAACGGTAATGGAACAGGGAAGAGAGCAGAAAGCACGACTGACAACAGAGCTTTGGTGAGCTGGAGGAAATTGAAATGCAGATGGCTAGGTATCCTGTTAAGCCTTCATACCTCTCTCCCTTTTCTCAAAGACGCATCTCTAATTTTGCTCTCTTCATACTTCTCTTTAACGTTTCTTTTCCAGCCATTCCTCTCTCTTTATCTTTCACTTCAATTCCCTTTTATACTCTATATCTCGTACAACATTCTGTGCACCCCCATCTTTATCAGCACCACTCTCTCTCGCCCCTGTTGTTGTCTATCTCTCCGATCCAAACTACATGTGGCAATGAATTCTCTCCCTGAGCTGTGTACCCTCAGGTGCAGCAGCAATCCTTGGCCAGAGGAAGGCAGATCTCTTTACTTAGATCTTATTACATCTCCTGCCTCTGGTTATGACACTCTGGAGCGAGATTCTCACGACTGTACACTTGTGAAAAAAAATTCATAATGTAACATGTCAAACACACACTGCCCTATAAATAAATAAAAAACTTCCTGACACAGCTCCAGTGTATTCCACCGCAGGCATTTTTGTACATAAATATTCACTCTTTATGTGCCACATTATGAAAAGTAAATGCTACTGTTTTAAGATAGAAATGTAAGTGTAGTGCTGACGTAAACCACTCAGCTTTCCCCAACAGGTTTAAAGCTGGGTGAGGTGACAGACTGGAGCACTCTGCCCTTCAGTTTGGGCTTAAAACCACCCTTTTTCACTGTTATCAGCTGAATGAATGGGCGCTATCAGCGGTTATCACTGTGCTTCAGACAGACCAAACTGATCCTAACACGTTGTGAATTGAAACAAAACAACTTAAGGTAACAAAATGTCTTGCTTAGGTTTAGGGAAAGATCATGGATCGGATTAAAATAAGTAGATTTGTTACGTACCGTACACAATCATTGGGAAAACACTTTTATTCGAAATGCAAGACATACCTGAAATTAGCAAAATCCACCCAAACACAAATGAAAACACTTAGACACTAATTGAATACCAATCAGTCTGAGCCTTAGCACTGGGATAATGTTGGTTTCCACCGGGCTGATTTGATTAGGGAATCACAATAACTTCACAGTTGTATACTTGCCCCCTTACTCCCCATTTCTCAATCCAATTGAGGATTTCTTGGCATGACCGCCAACCACATGTCCTCCTGACTCCTCTGCAAGCAATGGAAGAGGCATGCGGAGACATTGAGGCGGGGTCAGTCCAGGGTCGGATACGACATGTGAAGTGATATTTTCCCCCGCTGACTAGCCAGGGATGAAATTGCTTGTGATGTGGATGAGGTAATGCGGCCAGACGGGGCACCTGGTGCCGGGATGCCAGTGCCCCCTCGCCACCCACCTCCAGCAAGCACAGCAATTGACGTTGGTCGAGGCCTGGGATGTCAGCGCCCCCTGCTGCCGACTTCCAGCAAGCACAGCAGCTTGCTCTAGTCGGGGATCCCGGCACCGAGATGCCAGGTTGTTCCATCTCCGAGCTCCACCGGTCCCTGCGTCTCATGTCAGCCGGAGCCATCAGCACTGGGATGCCAGCACCAAGCTTTCCAGAACAGCCCTTGCAGCAGCGAGTCCCTCCCATACTTAGCTCATCAACTTCACCCCTGTCTACAGATCATCCTCCCATTCGTCATCCTAACTCTTTCATCTCCCGTCCTTATCCGGTTCCCACCAGTCTACGCAAACATCACGATCATCGACGGTAATTACATAGATCTTGCACTCTTTATCACGCCAGCCCTTCATCAACCACCTGCCGACAGATTGCTAGAAGGACAGTAGAGATGAATGAGCCACTTATGGCGGGGTGGACGTGGGTCAATGGCTCTGCGGATGGAACAGTTTTTACTTTTGAATTTGACAGTAGATTCAATGGTAATATAATTTAAACAGTGTCTATTTAAATTTGTTTGTGATGTTAATTGTTTCTTCATTCTTAAACTTCAGACCAATTAGACTTCTTCTAGTTATTGAATTAATAATAAATTGGCACCAGTATTTGACTCATGTAATGTTGGCATTGGATGTAGGAAGCTTTCTGTTGTAGTCATTAGTCAGCCCACTTTTAATGACACCTAACAATGTCAATTGTAATAGCAGCCCCCCCAAAACAATAACTCTGCTGCAGTATACGGTCACAACGACCTGCTGCAGTCAATTTCTCCTCGACGTTTCAGTGGAATACAACTCGATTCATTGTCCTCCCGCTATTTCATGAACAACGCAGCCATTATCCTGCAGGTGAAGAGACCATCTGATTAGCTAGTCCTTTGAGGACTTGACCGAGCGCTGCACTCGGTGATGTTGATAATCCTGTACAATATAAAGCCGTGTTTCTCTCTGCAAAAAGGTCCAGTGGCTCATAATACAACACAATGTATTTTTCTCAGTTGGATAATTAGGTTCACAATAGAACCAGTAAAAATCAGCCTCTTTATCCGAATCATGGGAGACTACTAGGGAATCAGCTAGAGACTAAGCTCAAGAGACAAAGTTACATTAATCTTGCAGTATTTATTATGACACTGCAAATTGGCCCTTGTGGTGTTTTCTAATGGTGACTCGTCTCTGGCAACTTCATTTGCATTTCAGAGTATCACCGTCTTGCCGTTTCACTACTTGTCAATAATCCTGACTATGATTCGGAGTGCCTGTAGTTCCTCTGATTATTTCTCCATTTGTGCACTGCTTCTTTGTCTTCACAGAGACAGACAGAGAGGAATCCCCTATTCCCTCCTCATGCATGAAGGCCAGCTCTTTATCAGTCACCCCTGTAGAGAGAGGAAGAGAAAGACAGAGAGGAGGATGGAAAGTTTCATAGTGTGTAATGGTAAACAGGCGAAAAGAAGGAGGGTTACAAATCTGTAAGCGATACACGATTGTAACATCTGAAAAGATAATGAGATGGAAGACATGCATGGCAGCATCTTTTATCGGGCTCAAAACAAACTTCCTTTTATTGTGATATTGCATTTCAGTGGAATCGGGAGATAAACGTTTGGATCTGGACAGTAGATTTAAGCCAAACAAAGACTTTTAATCCTGTGAGAACGTGCAACGCGAAACACAGACTCTGGCAGGGTGAGTTCCTAAATCGGCTGAGGTCTCCAGGTAGTTCTTGTCCCCTGGGAATGGAGCTTTAGAAGATCCTTTCGCTAAGTAAGCGTTACACTCCAAGTAATCACAAGTAGTCGCAGATTGCAACACTTCAGCTTCTCGAGATACTCTTTCATCACTTCCCTCCCACACTCCTGCCAGTCTGTCTGCCCGCTGCAGCTCGGTTTGACTTTATTAATCGTGGTACCGGTGGAGCAGCGACCTCATACCTCCAGGTCAGGATTCAGCTCTGCAGCCGGTGATCTGCATCCTGACAGCAGTGGGGGTTTTAAGCTGTCTTTGCCTTGTGATGACTTGGTCCCCACGCTACACAACTTGACACTCGCTGCTCCCAAATGCTTGAACCTTAAGTTGCTCATATCTACTGTAAAGTAAAATGAAAAGCTGCCCCTGGGTATGAAATGTGCCACAGAAATAAAACTTGTGTTGCTTTCCTTTCAACAGATCCTGAGAACAACCAGTATTTAAGAAACACTGAAGTCATTGGTCCAAATACCCTTTAAGGAACCCCATTCCACAAACTTTTAAACATTGATTTTATTTTGTAGACTTTAAACAGACCTCTTGACATCTTTTGACAAATTGCCAAAACCACTCTTATTGGGACACCTTTAGTGCTAAATCGTATCAGAATTACAAAGAATGAAGGAATGAGTGAAGTTTTTGACAGATAAGAAGTGACTGACTGGCTCGTACTGTACTGCTGTCTGTGTGGGAGGTGCTGCATGTTCCCAGCCAACACCACATGGAAACAGAATAGTTAAAATAATCCTCTTGTGTTCATGAATCTTAATCAAATTATTTTTCCTGATCAAGTAAGAGCAATGATTTGATCATTTTGCACATTCATTGTCTGGAAAGACTGAGCCACTTGGATGGTTTTTAAATGATGCAGTTTTGTTCATGTTCCAAAATGAATTAGCTGCTGGGAGCTGTCTGTCCTTCACACAATTCTCCCCCTCTCTTTGTCTCACAGGAGCTTTTAGTGCGCTTTTTTAGAGTTTGTGAATATTCAAAACACAGCTCCTGGTTGGCTGGCTAAGTGTGTGTGATTTTTGTTGAAGAGCATGTATTGGGAACACTTGAGAGAAACACAGAGAGACTGTGAGAGAGAGAGAGAGAGAGAGAGAAAAAAATGGTTGATGGAGGGAATGAGAACGGAGGGGCGAGCTGGCGTTTGGCTGAGCAGTGAAGAGATATTCTCTGCAGTGTGTTCCCTTTCCATCCATAGAGGCCAGCTCTTTATCTGCTGCCTCTGTGGGCAGCCACAGACAGAGACAGAGATGGTGCTATGAGGGAGAAGGAAGGCAGGCAGAGTCGCCTGGAACGACCGGGAAACGGAGGCGAAACGTAGAGAGAGAGAGAGAGAGAGAGAGTGGGAGAATAACATCAAAACTTCTACAAACTTTTCTGACAACAAAAGAGCATAGGTTTATTGATATGTGTGCAGTATATTATGAGGAGAAGTCACTGCCTTAAAGCACGTCTGAAAGAAAAAATAGCACATTCTTCCTTTTTACAAAAGGAAAAGTTGAATTTATAAGCAATAAAACGTGTTTGATTTACTCCAGGGTTTTTAAAGAGTTTGGATTCCAGACTTCACGGTTCCAAGTTGGACTTCCTGAGGACACCAGTTTAAACACGCCTGACCATTTTACTCACTCTTGGTCATGATAATGTCTTTAAAGTATCTGACACAAGAGCAAAATTTGAGGGAAATCTAATCCAGTAATCCCAGTAAACCATGTCATTGTTGTGGCCACGGGCTTTTCAGAGAACGTTGAATACAAGTTTTTCTCTTGTTTTGCTCTTTGAACTTTATGTAACATATGATGAATGCCATATTTTGCTGTTTATATGGTGTCTGAATTACGACAGAGTCGGGAGTGAGAATGGCTGTATCCGAAACCGCAAACTAGCATTAAGTACTGATTGGCCGAAATGTAGTATGCGAACAAAAGCAAAATCTACAGTTTGCCAAAAATACCCGGATGTCGTGCTGATTTGGAAAAAAATCTCCAGCATGCATCGGATCAGTCTACCTCGCCTACTGTATCCCACAATGCAAAGCGCTGGAACGGTACAGGTCTATGGTTACAACAACAACAGCAGCCAAAAATGGCTCATTTTTTTCCATTTTTTTCGTAGCTATTTCATCACTAAATTCACTTCTGAACATTTTTGAGGCGAGAAATCAACCGTGTAGATTTTGAATATTGACAGTTTTACGATATTAGATGGCGAATCGAACATTTGCTCCAACATTTTTGGAGTTTAGAAACTCCACAAACTGCGGTGACAGCTAGCTAGCGCCTGGAGCTGGAGCTCTCTAGAGACCGGTCTGTAGACTACAGGCTTTTATTTCCCTCTTTAAATATCACAACACAAATGTCCATTATAAATTAACGGGACCTTGTGTTTATCTGCCTTTTTGGAGTTGAAAAGTAGCTCGCTCGCCAGCCGGCCAGTGACGCTCACAGACCGGCTACAGAGTAGCAGAGTGGCGAGGGAAAGAGAGATGCCTGCTGAGACAACACGACCCTTTTTAACATGACTCTAACATCTGGAGGGAGATCAGTCCACTGTTTGGTTGCTGTAACTGAAAAAGCAGTTTGAGTGAATGTTGTGGAGCAATGTGTTATACTTACCGTCTTACTTCGCCATGAGCAGTTAGAATAAATAGTTTAAGTGCTGATGCATCTAAACCTGCAGTATCTTATAAAGGAAACAAACATTGGTCACATTAAAATAAGTTCTATTGTTCGATAATACGTCAAACGTTTTTTTGTCCAGTGCTTTAAGAGCTGGTTTAAAGGCTAAATCCTGGTCTAGCATGCTAGTGAATACATCGCTTTAACCGTTTCATACTGCATACTACTGAGGACAAAGTAGTATGTAGTAGGTGGTTTCCAGTACAGCCAATTTGTTGGTAAAGTACCTCAAATTTGTACTTACGTACCATACTTCAGTAACTGTACTTAATTACTTTCTACCACTGTTCTTCGCCCCCTCTCTCTCTCATCCTCACTCACTCACTCACTCACTCACTCACTCACTCACACACTCACTCAGACTGTGTGACGGGAACTATTTTGTACTTGGGACTCTGTTTGGGAGATAATTACCTCGGCATCTGTAGTCTGCTCCCTGAGCCTGTCTGAAGACGATATAGTCACACACACACACACACACACACACACACACACACACACACACACACACACACACACACAGAGAGGTAGTGATGTCATAACGATGGCTGATCTGTCGGCGTGCTGCGGTTGTGTGTGTGTGTGTGTGTGATGTGAATGTGGCAGTGTCCTGGCGTCTTGTAGACTGTGACAGAATCTATTCGCCCACCTGCTCCTCTTCATTATCCGGGATGCAGAGCTGTAGATGTAAGGCAGAATATCTGGCTGCTTAGGTTCCTCTCCTGTCTCTCTCTCTCTCTCTCTCTCCTCTTTTTCTTCTGCTTCTCTTTGTTCCATCTCTCCCTTT
Source organism: Sebastes fasciatus (assembly GCF_043250625.1). NCBI lineage: Eukaryota > Metazoa > Chordata > Actinopteri > Perciformes > Sebastidae > Sebastes > Sebastes fasciatus. The sequence continues at coordinate 32,245,900 of NC_133803.1, forward strand.
TGTTTTATGTCTCCATCTGTTTCCCCTCCTGTTCCTCCTCTCACTTCCACACTCGCAACCACGTTTATTCCTTCTCCTTTATACAAGGCCTTTTCATTTCCTTGTTTCCTCACTTCTCTCTCCTCTCCTCTTGTCTCGTTTCCTCTCCTCTCTTATCTCGTTTCAACGCCTCTCCTTGTTTTATCTCCTTTTCTCTTGTCTCCTCTCCTTGTTTCCTTGCCTCTCGTCTTTTCTCTCTTCCTCTCGTCTCCTCTCCTTTGTTTTCCTCTCCTTGTTTCTCATTTTCTCTCATCTCTTCTTTTCTCCAGTCTCCTTTGCTCCTTTGTTTCCTCTTCTTCTCTTTATTTTCATTCCTCTCCTTTCGTCCTAGTTATTTTCTACTTGTCTCCTCACCTCTCCTTGTTTCCTCTCCTCCTCTTCTCTCCTTGTTTCCTTTCATCTCCTCATCCCCCTGTCTCTCCTCCTCATTTCTTCCATTCTCCTCTGCTTGTTTCCTCTTCTCTCTTTTCCTCCTCTCTTCATCTTATTTCCTTTCTCCTTTTCTCATCTACTTGTCTCCTCTCCTTTCCTTGTTTCATTTCCTCTCCTCTCTCTCATTTTCTCTCATCTCTCCTTTCTTCCAGTCTCCTCTGCTTGTTTCCTCTTATCTCCTCTCCTGTTTATTTTCTCCTCTCTCCATCTTATTTCCTTTCTCCTTTTCTCATCTAGTCGTCTCCTCTCCTTTCCTTGTTTCCTTTCCTCTCCTCTCTCTCATTTTCTCTCATCTCTCCTTTCTTCCAGTCTCCTCTGCTTGTTTCCTCTTCTCCTCCTTTTCCCTTCCTCTCTTTTTCTCCTAGTTATCTACTTGTCCCCTCTTCTCTCCTCTCCTCCTTTCTCCCAGTCTCCTCTGCTTGTTTCCTCTTATTTCCTCTCCTGTTTATTTTCTCCTCTCTCCATCTTATTTCCTTACTCTTTTCTAATCTATTTGTCTCCTCTCTTCTCCTCATTCCCTCTATCTCTCCTTTCTTCCAGCCTCATCTGCTTGTTTCCTCTTATCTCCACTCTTGTTTCTTCTGTCCTCTCCATCTCATTTCCTTTCTCCTTTTCTACTCATCTCCTCTCCTCTCCTTCACACCTCGGCATGCTCGCCACGTATTCAATTACTCCGGACTTGATTACATGCTTAAAATGCGACATTGAAGGGCGAGCGGCGACTCACTCTCCAAAGGAAATCTATCGGCGTCCTGCTTGCGATGCTGCGAGGTTTCTCCTGGCGTCGGTTTTGTTTATTTGCTTTCAAAAGCTGCCGTCCTGCTTTGGTGTGTGTCGTGAGGAGCAGGAGGGGAAGGAGATGAATTTCTCTGATGCGGTAGTCTCTGTGACTTTCCCTCTCTCTCTCTCTACACACACAAAGGTCTCTTAATACCTGCTCATTACAGATAACACCTTAGTCCTCAGTCGGTTAAACTGCGCTATTCAAGTTGAATAATACAAATCACTGAACATGTTATCAGCTGATTGATGCTGAACCTCCCAAGTGACCTCTTCTGATTGTTGTCACTTGCCCTTTTTCTCACATGTGCACACACAGAATCACAGAAAATATTCTCTCTATATTTGGATTATTGTTTAACAAATAAAGATGAATTGGAGCGTGCAGAGTGCAAACTTTCAAACCATTTATCAGGCATGGCTGGAGACCTTAAATGGAACCGATAAAGCAGAATTAGAGCTGGATTTCTGCACATAAAAATAAACCTCCGGGTGTGAGTTAAGTTCCAAAAAAAAGGTGCAAAAGGAGAGTCGGGGTACGTCAATCAAGCACAGTCTTACACGCTCACACAGTCCTAGAGAGCAGACGTCTAATCAGCCGGTTAAGTGAAAACACCTGTGTGGGTGTACCATATTTACGTAAAACCTTTAATCTTCTATATAAGAGCACACTAGCGATAGTCAGGGTTTCACTTTGGTCTTTTAAGAATGAAATGAGATTATTTCACCACGGAAAGTCTTTATTCCTTAATTCTGTAAATAGTTTAAAGAGGCAGTTCGACAAAACTACAGATATGTACGTTTTCCATGTATGCGTTGTAGCTAGACATGTAGATAGTAATGGTTATATTTGCCCAGGTTCTGACTATTCCTTTACTTTGCACGGCAGCTGGATACCTGCGATGTCACAAGATCTCAATGAATCGTAGGATCACGTATCACACGAAAATCTATCTTGTCAGGCTTCAAGTAATGCCTAGTTCACATACACGATTTTAGCCCTGATTTTCCACTCCCAAACAGGTTTTGGAGCATGCTAGATATCTGGACCTGTCGGAGACTCCGGCCACAAGCTACGGCCAATGAGAGCGAGAGGCACGGGTTGAGGGAGGAGACATCGCCTGTAACAACAGGAACTAACTGTATGTGCTGCATTTGCAACACGGACCATTGTTGCACCTAAAGGAATAAATAGCAAAAGAAAGAGTGTGGAAACCGGTGGAACACCAACATCAGCAATGTGTCTCACATATGGTATCACGTCATTTACCGTGTATCGCATGTGTTTTGCAGACAAAAAACCTAGTTTGGAGACCTCATCTGGGATTCTTCCTGGTGAAAGATCTTGTAGTGTGTGACCTCCTGTCTCTGGTCAGTCATGTAGTGTGAAAACCACAATGACTAAAGACTCCCAATTACAAGACAGCAAGTCGTGTAGTGTGAACAGTACAGAGATCTGATTATTTTGAAGGTCATGTAGTGTGAACTTCGATTAATGCGTTTGTGGCTGGCAAGCTGGACCAAGGGCCAGTCAGTGACACAATGGAGGCATCTGTTCGTTCTTAACAACAATGGCTTCTCCTGAGGCCTGTACTACGAAGCGAGTTCAACATACCCAGGGTATCTTCTCGTTATCTGGCTTCACTTACCCTAACAACCGAGATCTCGCTAAACTGTACTACGAAGCTGGTTATCAACTCGGTAAGTCAACCCAGGGTTTCTCAGTCTGGATATGAGCGCGTTCACATGAACGAGGAGGTGTTTGCAGCATCTGACCAATCACAGACATGGACAAGTCCACTGACAGACAGACAGAGCGGCAGACAGGCAGAGAGACACATTTAACAAAGGAAGAGTAAACTATATTAGACAAATACAGCTGGAAAAAGAAAAAACTCCAGATGTGTGAATGCGTAAATTAACAGGCTTATTAATTTTACGGAATACTCAAAAGTCAGATATAGTCGTCTAAATATAAATAGCTTTAAAGAGTGTAATAGAAGACTGGATTACACCTATTTAAACCCTGCGTGTAAAATGTTGCGTCTATGAGAATTTAAACATCCTTTCACCTGCTTCCTCCTCTCTGACAGTGTGAAACGGACTCAAGAGGAAGTAAAAATAAATAAATATAAAAATATAATTCAAAGCGGTAAACACCCACAACATAAATCCAACTGTCCTTCCTGCATTTGTCAGTTTAAACTGTGTTGTTTTTAGTCTGGATTATGACTAACTTCTTCATATGTGTGTAATATTATCATACGATCTGCTCACTGAGCTCTGATTGGTCAGTAGGAGGTGCTTTCATAGGAGTTGATCTCTTATCTGGAACATAACCTGCTCTGGAGCAGGTTAGCCGTTCAGCATCAGTTACCATGGTGATCTACCTCGATAAGAAGTGAACCAGTTTCGTAGTACGGAAAACCCAGAGTTAACCCTGAAGTTACCTCGATAACCGCAAATCCTGATTCGTAGTACAGGCGTCTGAAGAGGTTAGCATAGCTGCTGCAATAGCATCAGTTTGATCAGAACCGGAGATCATTTCTTCATTGAAAGAAGAGCAAAGAACGACACTGAAGGCTTTTCTAGATGGAAAAAAGATTTTCCTGACTGGCTTCAGCAATAGTTTGATTGACAGATGGTTCCTCCAATTACCTGCCAAGTATTTTTTTGAAAGTTCCTGCCCTTTTCCAAACAGTTTACAATGACGGCTTCTCAGATGGTTCTGTGTAACAATGAACTGACAGGGTCAGGTTAAGAATTCCTCCCACATGTTTTCCCTGTAATTTTTCAACATTTTGAGCACCTATACGAAATGTGACCAGTTGAATTGTATAGTGTTCTGTATTTACCCATTTGAGTGACCAAATTATTTGTGTGAAGTGTATTCACTCTCGAGTGCTCTCAAAAATTCACCACAATAGAGCAAAAAATGTAGCGTCCATGAGATGCACATGACTTGCTGCTAACACTCCCACAAACAATTTGCCAAATTTTTTCGATGCAAAAGTTACTGTAATTCCACACGACTGACTGAATGGATCTCGACTTACTGCTCACTATACAACACCACAGTCTCATAGCAGTTGATGAAAAAGTCACAAAATTTAATTGATTTGATTTGTGTACATACACAAATTTTCCTTTTTTTGTGTTGCTCAGGATGACTATCAACAACGAATTTTTCGTGCATTTTGCTACGAATGTCCAGCAACACAATTGTCAATTTTCGCTTCAGTCTTTTCAAAATAAAACTACTTAGTTAGGATTAGGAATAAATTGACTTGGTTAGGCTTAGGCAACAAAACTACTTAGGTTTAGGAAAAGATCGTGGTTTGGGTTAATAAAACTCTGGAAGTGCTGTAACTTAACTAAGTACGGAAGTTATGTGACAAATCAACTTTGACTTCTGGTTTCTCACGGGACATGAACACCGGTCTCCTGGGCGAAAGTCCTGTATTTTATGTTTTGTGTTCGCCGTTCTTTATACATCCAGGTTCACAATTACATGGATACATTGATTTCGTGCTGACCATCATGAAAAAAAAATTAAATCAATACATTAAATTTTGTGACTACATCACAAACTGATGTGCAATTGGGCTGCACTATAGAGTGTCTGCTATGTAGTGAGTGAACCAGGGAGTGATTTTGGACACAGCCTATCTGCATGACAAGACACTATGGTTGAGTGATAAAATTAGTTTTGTAATTTGGGTGAATGCCTGTTTACTGGAAACATTCACGTAGTCTATGTGTGTGCAAACCATTACTCAGTATTTGGGGTGCAGGTCAGACACGAAATGTTCTAATGTGTCATGTGTTAGTGATAATGTACTCACATGTAATGGCTATGAGACACAGAGGGACAGATGGGGGAGGGAGTGACTGTGTAACCCTGTTAAAGTTATTAGTTATCAGCTTAAAACAGGACGAGACACCGTCAGCGGCTCAAACAGTCTGAGGACTCGTCCTTGGCTGTAGGTGAGTTAAGCTCAGTGTGCTGGTTTATTCATCCCTCCCCACTGGTGTGATGGAGAGCCTTGGCATGAATTATTCTCATTTTCATTTCTTGACATTGAGACCGTCCCTCGTGGACCTTCAGCTGGGACTTTCAGTGAAGCTGCTGTAGCGACGGAAATGACACCGTATCATCAATAATGTTGGCAATTATTCAAAGTCAAAGTCAAGTACATCCTGAATGAAACTTACAAATTTGTCTGAAAATGTCTCCATGTCGCTTCTTCAGGATTTGGTAAAGTTTTCTTGAAATAGATCCTGCGATGCTGTGTGGAGGCAGGTGTTGCTGGAAATAAACACTCATGATAATGAGTTTGTTATAAAACGTGTGTGTTGTCTTTTTCTCTTAATTACTTGTCCTCAACGAGCCAGTTATTTTTAGCCCAACTAATTATCCATCTTGTTTACAAAGTAAATCTCCCATTTGAATGCTAATTGAAAAATGCTTGATAGTGTCACTAAATGCTATTTTCAACAGGATAAAATAAAAGCTTTTGGGAACATTTTAGCATATACTGTATGAACAGGACTTTACATCCTTCTATAAGTAAGCCCACTGTGCCAATTATGAAACGTATGTATTGCCAACATGTCAGTGAGTCCAATGATATAATACCCACAAAGGGATCAGTGTAATATAAAGCTAAAGCGGGTTTTCAACAACATAAGGGAATGCTTACATATGTATTGCTATTGCTATGTGAATGTTCGTTGGATAAAAGAAGAAATAGAAGCATTTTGTAAAGTATTATTGCTGAAAACAAACAAGAATCAGAAGTTGAAGTCAACTAGAATTCACGGGGCGAATAAAATGGTTTAGAGTTGATAATAAAGGATTCCAGATCCGGAGAACATGTCCGCAGAAGCACTGTCACGTCCTTGCACCAGCCGTCGTTAATGTAGAAACATATTCCCCCTCCCTTTGACTTGTGTGATAGCTCCGGGTCGCGGTCGGCTCGGAACAGCTGGAAGCCGGGCAGCTGCAGCGCAGAGTCCGGTATAGTTCCACACAACCACGACTCAGTAAAACACAAGACTGAAGAGAGGGAAAAGTCTCTGTTGGTACTGACCATCAGCAGCAACTCGTCCACTTTGTTGCACAGTGAGCGCACGTTGGAGAGGAATATCGCGGGCAGCGGAGTTTTCAGTCCTCTCTGTCTGAAGCAATTCAGCGCTCCGGAGCGCTTTCCTCTCCGGCGCTTAATGGCTCGGCCGAGGGCCACAGCTCCCAGTAAAATGTGCATTAAATCCGCTGAAGGAGCCAGAAATGTGGGAAAAAGATCTGATGGGGTGGATTCCCTGAGGTTCAGGATGTCTTCTCTAGAGAAAACAATCCGTAAACTTTCACAAAAAACTAAAGAAACACAAAAAAACAAGAAAAACAGAGCGCACCAACTCGCCGAGGCAGCCGTAGTTAGCGCCATCTTGTACCTCATGCATACTACATGTTGTACATGTAGCATAGTGAGCTATTTGCTTCCACAGCTGGCCTACACACTTCACAGCTGCCAGCAGGCTCACTTGCCTGAGCCTGAGTCACTGTGCAATGAGCCTCAGGCCCACTCAAACATACAGCTCATCATCACACCTCAGCGCACACACACACACTTGTACAAGAGAGGCCCAGGTAAAGGCGGTGCAGCCCATCTGACCTGGCTTGGAATGCACTAGACTTGCCGTGGTAGTCAGTAGCAGGAGTCAGATTTCACACCCTTATCACAAGACGAGAAAGAGTTGCCAGACAAGATGATGGCGGATGATTTGGTGTCAAAGCAAAAAGCAAATTGGCAATATTTGGGATTCAAACCAATGCTAATAGGAAACCATAATGTTAATGAGGCAATCTGTAAACGTTTGGTATGAAGCCATGCGGAGGACGGAGCGGTCACAGTCGGTGTGCACGGCGCAGCAAAGAATCCTGCGGCCCCACAGCGACAGCTTTACCAGAAAGGCTAGCCCAGCCTGTCATTTTTTAGGGCTTCAAATACCAAGGCTTTGTCACGGCCGTGGGTTGCGTGATACTGCGTGATACTGCGTGATACTGCTGCACTTTAGCACCAGCATGAACGCACCGAACTTTCCATCGACTACAATGTAAACCCATCTGTTGCAACAGTAAATGCTCAGAGAAAGTGCGCCGGGGGTGTGGTGACGTAGTTTAAAGAGCGAAAGAGACACACTGGGTGCGGGAGGGGAGGGGAGATGAATGGGTCCAACAAACACAGGGCTTTCATCCAGGAGACAGCTGTTGGTGTCCCGTGTGTTACGTTTCACTTTCACGTTACAATCAGCTGATCGTTCGTTTCCCGTGTTCACAACTTTCAATTTCATTTTCACTGGACAAAAGTAGTAGCTTTAAGCCCAACCTTGTAGTTCTTTCCTAAACCTAACTATAGTGGTTTTGATGCCAAGTGACACCAAGGTGAGTGACAAAGCGCCCGTATGTGACAAGTTGGGATGAGAATGTGTTGGCCAGACTAACAGCCATCCAACGTTAATGATCAGTAAGCTTTACATATATTGAGCAGCATCTTTTCTTCCTAAATGGTCATGTTTCCATATTTGATTGCATCTCCGTATTTGGTCGTGCTTCCATATTTGGTCATGTTTCTGTAATTCATTGTGTTTTATTATATTTGGTTACGTTTCTGAATTTGGTAGCGTTTCTGTATTCGGTCACATCTTCATATTTGGTTGTGTTTCTGTATTTGGTTGTACTTCCATATTTGGTCGCGTCTACAAATGGCAAATTGTTATGTTCTGGATTAGACAACAGCGTGGACTCAAATGCAGCACACAACGAGAGTTTTAAAGTATGAACAAAAAGAATATTTATTTTAAACTACAGGGTTCCAGGTTGAGGGAGAGCCGAGTGCAGGAGTGAGCAGGCAGGTTTGGAAGCTGCCACAGCTGGCAGGAGAACAGACCTGCACATAGAGCAACAAAAACGAGGTTTAGTCCAAACAATCAAAAAAACATAAGAGCAACCGCAAAGACTAGCAAAATTCCAGGGAGCCTGATTTAGTATCTACCACTGTGGGTGACGGAACGATCTGGCGATGAGTGGCAGGAAGACCGGGGTAGATATACTGCAGGTTTGAGTGATGATTGGTTACAGCTGCTTCCAGCAATGCCCGCCCAGAGGAGGAGGAAGGCCACACCTCCCAACACACTTACAGACTAGACAAACAGGGAAAACCACACAGGAGACAAAAGGGCAGGGAAACAGAGGAAACACAAGGTTGCCAAGATGATAACATGACACAAATAAAAAAACTTTAAATATTCTAACATGTTGTTGTAAATTGGTAGAATATAAATATGATTTCTGAGAGACAGAGATGAGTCTTGTCTTGTCTTGTCAACCAAAAGATGGCGAAATAACCTGATAATATAAGGTACACAAAACACCAATGTTACTGTAATTATTAAGAGTAAGTGAAGCTCTTAATGTTCTCAGAGCTCTTAGAGTCTGTTAGAGTTGGGATCCGTGCTTTTTAAATGGTTGTTAATCTCACGTGTGAGTATTTAAAAGAGTTGTTCATATAATCTGATTCCTCCAATATATAACCAACTTTAACTGAATAAATTGTGTGTTTTCTGCAGGAGGTGTTGTCTGCATGGCGAGAGGTGAACACAGCTCAAAATCAGGAGCTGGATACAAGGAGGATCTGGAGAGAGAGCTGCAGCTGGTGGAGGAGGAGGGTCTGTGGAGTCCAGTAGGACTCAAACAGACAGACAGATACATGGAAGACCCACAACTGAGCGCTGATAGAGCCAATGAACTTCAGAAGGAGGAGCGATACATCGCCAGGAGAGTTTATCTGTACAAGAAATCCATCCATTGAAATCAATTATTAATCATACTTCCATTACAGACGTGATGGCAACATTCAACAGAAAATGTAGGAAATTTAGTTACAAAAAATGTGGGTTATACATAATGCAATGCAATCCAATGTAACTTAGGTCAATATTAAACATGTCTCAACAGGCCAGAGAAATGACTCGTATAAAGCCACATCAATGCCATCTTGTCCATCCTTTGTGTACTGACCAAACCCCTGGTCACTATTCCTTTTCCGTAATTTCTCTCGCTGCAGATCAGTTCGCTGAAGCCCATCAAAGAAATGCCATCACAACCTCTATTTCTTCTGCTGCTGAGATTCTTTCAAGCCAAGATAAATTAATTTCCTGATTCCATTCCTCCAGCTCAGCTATCCTGGACTCTGAAACCCCCCCTCAAATTTAGACATCACAAACTTAAATCCCATCAGTGGCTGAAAGATTCAACTTGTTCTCCTTGGCCGGCCTGTTGGAAAGCTGGGAAAAAAGATCACCTCTCAGTTTCATTTGAAATATTTAAAAACTGTCTGGCTAATTTCCAAACAGCAGCCAAAAAAGGCCATGGCTCACTAAACATGTTCACAGAAATGTTTTACTTTACATTTTAATGTTCTGTATTTTTTTGTACAGTACTTTGGTCAGCTCAAGCTGTGTTTAAATGTGCTCTAGAAATAAACTTTACACACAGCAGATGTCTCTCAGAAGTGTTATGATGGCTCAGCAGGCTAAAGCAGATAGCAGGTACTCACAATATCAGCGGATGATGGGATGAATCTGGCTCACGACCCTTCTTGCGTGTCATCCCTGCACTCTCTCTCTCATGCGCTTTCTGTCACTCCTCACTGTATGCTATCCAACAAATCTGAAATAGCATTAAAAAGATAATTCAAAAATCCTTCATTCTCACACATGAGGAGGCTTAGATTAGAAAATATTCACCGCTCTGAGGTGAGATTTTTTTTCTCCTTTTGTGGAGGAATATGACACAAAACCAAATTGAGTGGCTGGTATCTCTGTGTTTGCACTGATAGTTTGTATATCTACCTTAGTATTTTACGTTACAGTTTGAATAAGTATTGGAGCCATGTTCTGTTCTGCTTGAGGGGATGCATCCCCGGATAAAGACACTTAGTCAAAGAGGGCACCACTTGTTCTCATGCATCCTCTCATCCTTACACTTATTTTTTTAAGAGCTATTTGTCTTATCACAGGCTTGCAAACAGTGTATATGTTGTGCATGTGTGTGTGTGTGCCTGTATGCTTAATGGGGCAATAACTGCCTGCTGACTGGCTTTAACCAAGGCTTCCTCACAGCATGGTGAACATCTGCAGACCCTCACACCTCCAGCAGAGTGATTGATTGGGTGTCAAGGGTGTGAGTGAATTCACATCTTTATACTCTGTACAATGTGTGTGTGTGTGTGTGTGTGTGTGTGTGTGTGTGTGCGCGTAACAGAGTCGTAATGGTTTATAGTCATTCATTACTTTTTTTTTTTCACTTTATATCCTCTACACCCCTCATGCCCCTCCAAAAAAATGAGGTTGTTTCTTTTGAAAATCAGTGAAATAAGCTAAATGTTATATATGCATATATAAGGACTGCATTGTGGGAACGTTGCACTGTTGAATCCTATAGCTTGTCATGAAGTAGTGTCATGTGTGTGCTGCCAATATACCATCACATACAAAGGAAGCCATTTGACAAAGAACTGAAATAAACACCAACCCGTTCTCATTCCCAGGGTGTCAAATACCAAGGTTTTGTCACAGCCGTCGGCGTTCGCCGGTATGAAACGCACTGGGCGTTCCTTTAACTATATTGTTAACCTAACCACGACAAAAAATGTTTGAGAAAGTGCGCCGGGAGTGTGGTAAGTTTAAACCTAACCATGTAGTTCTCTCCTAAACCTAACTATAGTGGTTTTGTTGCCTTGTTACATTATTATGTGAACACAAACCATTTTCCTTTTGCTAACCTTAACCGAGTAGTTTTGTTGCCTAAACCTAACCAATCGTTTCATAACGTAAACCACGTGGCATTGTGCGTCTCTGCAAGCATGATACAAGGCTGAAACACATTTTTGGTTCAGAAACGTCACCTTTCAACGCCATTCCGTGGTTTGCAGAAACGTCCAATGCCAACATTTTTTCTGGTGACTGGGTTGGATGTCTGTGTGTGTGTGTGTGTGTGTGTGTGTGTGTTGCAAGTGCATGTATGGACACACATGCAGAGGGCTGTTCACATGCTGTATCCTTGGCTATGCTGTATAAGACATTTTCGTCATGAAAGCAGAGGGAAAACGCCCCAGGGAGGAGATAAACACTGATGACCACACTACTGAGGGAATGTGTGAATATACAGTACGATAGAGGCTCTCGGGAAATGACATGTTTATACGGAGGCATTTATTGAAGGGCACCATAAGATGATACCTTTAAGTTTCAGGGATACTTATCTTAATGGTTTGTGTGTGTGTGAACACACACAAAGACACACTGCGACAGTCCTGTTGCAGCGTCAGTTACTAGCCATTATACTGAAAATACACACACAAGAACACACAGTTTACACAAGATGTTGGCCGTCTTTGCAAACACAGAAACATGAAAGGTAAGTAGAAGGGAACCGCAGCTCCTGAAGGAAACCCACAGGGAATACATGTAACCACCACACAGAAACAACATCACATATTTAAATACCATATACCCTGCTAGAAAACACAACCAGCATAGTGTTGTGAGAATGTTGAAACTAGAGCTCCAGGAGGAAACCCACAGAGAATACATGCAACCACCACACAGAAACAACTTTAAATACTGTATGCCCTGTAAGAAAACATAATGAGAAATGAGCATATTGTGGTGTGTTGTTGTTTCATTAGACATATAAAAAAGCATAAAAAAGAAAAGCACCGCTCAGTTTCAATTAATCAAAACGCACATTTGAAACAAATTTCAAACAGCCACTCTACTTTTTATAATCCATATGCATTATTTACAGTTGCACATATTCACAAGCTGCCTTTTTAAGGGAAAAGTCGCAGATTTTCAACCATATCTCTATCTGAGTTAGGGATATAGTGTGAAAAAAGCCTGCAGATGTTCGCTGTGTTTCTGCAGGTGCAGCTGCAAAGTCTGTTGTTCCTCCTGCATCCAGTGACGTCGTTGGAGTCAAGGAATAACTAACTAAGAAGTGCTACTTCAGCTTTGGCATCCCAAAATATGAGTGCAGAGGATGTTATGGACGAGGATTTTTGCAGTGTAAATTTTGTGTTTTGGTTGACTGATATTCGGCCGGAGAGAGGCTGCCTCGAGGCTGCTGCTGCTGCAGCAGCGGGGAGGATAGGGCCAGCGGGGAGCCTCCAGAACCGTAGCTAACCAGAGCAAACGCAAACTGGTGGAGCCTTCACTCAAATTTCCTCGGATGATGACAGAAACAGAATCATTCTGCTGTAATAAATGTCAGCAATGTCAGTTTTTGTTGGATGCTGTCGCCGACGACAACCCAGAGAGAGAGAGCCGTGTGTGTGTTACTATGCATGAAAGTTTTCCTCCTCACTGGGACAGATACCAGTGAGGCGATTTCGGGGTGATTTCTGTCAGTGGATTTGACTAATTTAATGGTCTTCCTGCGAAGGAGGAGAAATAGCTGCCATACAACATACATTAGGGATTTATTTACACTAAACCAAAGTTGGTGATTCAGTGGAATCAGCAGTGGAACGACTAACCAAGATGGGTTTTTGTTTCTGTCCAGTTTAAATGAGTGTTTTACAATGACCCCATAGTTCGGTGTGAGAGAGAAACTTGAATTCAGACGGTGTATTTTTCTGTTTAGATGTAAGAATATTTCCTACATTGACATTTTGTGAGTTTATTTTGTTAATTTTTCAGACGTAGCAAAATGCTCGCACGCAATTCACCCTGGTACATATAGGCACAGCCGGCACGGCCCCACAGCAGGAGAAATCAGCTTTATCGGTCAATATAGCAGCACTGGGGAATTTATTTCTCCAGTGGACTACATTTACCATCAGTACTGATTGGACATCCACATAAAACATGGCTAATTTTCCCTTTAACAGCTACCGTGTGCTCTCAGTCCTATACTTGTCTTAACTAAGCAGCCCCTTTGGCGGCTTGCATTTCATATACCACTACTTTATAAACCATCATGTTTCTGTTGTCCCCGAATGGCCGTTTTGACATCAAACCTATGTAAGCGCAGTATCTTGCTTGTGTTGGACCAGAAGCAGTCATTTCAATTAAACCGGTGAGCTGCAAGTTTGTTCCTGATCTCTGAGTTTGTGAAGGGCCGGAGCGATGACAGACACTGAGAGGTGTGAGTGTGTTAGTATATCTATCAGAGGGCGAGAGTGATGGTGTGAGAAGACAACTCAGAACAGAGACTAGTGTTCTGTCACTCTTACAGTACACGACTCCGACAGAAACCACGGGGCCGCTGTCATTTTGCCAAATGATATGTCTATGTGTGAGTAAGAGAGAGAGAGAGAGTTCTGGTGTGTGTCAGTCAGCAGGATAGCCAGAGCAGTAAAACAGGATTTCTAACTCAACTGCTTAGAATGTCCCTGAAATAAAGGGTTAAACCTTAAAGGTTTGGACGAAGCCAGCATGATCAAGTAAAACATAGATAATAACAAATAAGATCAATAACAATGTAAATGAGAAAATGAAAAAGAATCCAAAGTCAAGTATGTAAAAAAATATTTTAATGTAAAAATACACGTTGATTTTGTAACTAAAATATTGAAATCATTGCCAAACAAACATTGTTTGGACAAAATAGACTTGGAGTGTTGTTTTAGTTGCGTTAAGGCCTCGTCTTTTAGAAACTATTCAGAAAAATGACCACCACAGCATTTTATGAAGTTTTTAAAGGCAGTGTTTTAACTCACAGCTCAGTCGAACCCGGAACCGGGTCCGTCGGGTAAAAGAAGTTAAGAAACAGAAGAAGAAAAAGAGAGATAAACTCATCACATCTGTCTATCTTTTGTTGGTCAGGTCAGCCGGCTCCTTCCATCGAAACCTCAGCTAATATCTGATTTCCAACATTTACTCTGTTTTAATTTATTCTTTTTAGATTCAGCTTGCAAAAAGATACGAGATCAAAGACGGTCATGAATCAGATGTTTTCTTTCATATTTTTTTTTAAATATGTCTCTGTCCTTCATGGTGTTATATCTGCTTCAGACAATCTTATCATCATTGTCCCATTATTACCTCCTCACCTCTTCCTCCACACAGTGACCCGGTGTCGCGTCTTCTGTAACCTCAAGCAACTTTTCTTCTACAACCTTTCACACGTCTTTGTACATCACTCAAAGTCGGGTCCCCGATTGGTTCGTTGTGCTACTTTCCTTTGCGGGCACACATCCAAGTGCAAATCCTTCCTTTTGACGCCGACCATAACGTTCAGCCCTTTAACCTTACGACTTTGCCAAGTGGCGTGATTTCAGCTCTGAGACAAGAGGACATTTATCCTGTCTGTTTGGTGTGAAGGTCAAACATTTCCTATCTTTCTAGTGTCACGGCGGTTTGGAGCCTTTTTCACTGAGAAAGACTCTTAAAACACTTAAAGTAATTGAAGAGTTGCCAAAGGTCCCTTTTCAGTGAAATAGATGGCAATCATTTGCAGAAGATGAGAGTGACAGTAAATATACTTTTAGCACGGCTCGGGGACAGGAAGTTCAGTTTCTTTGTGGCTCTTGTCAATAGATCTCTCTGAATGAGATATATCATACTGTACCATATGGAATAAATAGAGCTTATATTTTCTTCTTCATGGAATTATAAGCTCTGAACAGCTTATTGCAGATAATTAAATTGCCGGGGAATATTTCACAGTGACACTGTAATTAGACACCACCAGTGTAATTAGACAGTGATTTCATACAACTACTTAAGCTGCCATTTGAACTCACCTGAACCATATTGGTCTTGTATAATTGTAGTCATTTGGTGATATGGAGGTCATTAATGTCTTGCTTAAAGCTGGACTAGATTTAGATGAAATGGCTAGATTACATATAATATAACTGTCATTTCATCTGCATTTCAGTGACTACATTTCAACACTATTATCATCATTAGCAGATTCTTCTAATAGAAACAGTCATTTCAAATCTGTCGAAAATACGGTTTGAAAACGTTTCACTTTTCAGTCAAAGATTACATGAATTTAGAGCGACTTCGCCTATTTCTATATCAATTAATCACCATGTGGCCTCCATGGTGAACAGAGAATCCGAAAACTCACGCTTTTTGATCCATAAAAGCGGTTGATCACTGTAGCAGTGATCACTATAAGCGGTTTACACTGTATATCAAACAGCAACATTTACAATATCTCACAAAACTACTGTCTCATGCTCGCTGAGGCGCACTGCGAGTCCGTCCGAATGAGTAGTACGCATGAGGAGTGAGAACAGGTTGTCACAATAAGGATTAAAGTGAAATATGGAGCAGAAATTTGACAGAAAGTCTTGCTGGTTCACATCTCTGGCTCCCTCAGGGCTCCAGCTATAGCATTAATACGTGTGTAAAAATGTCAAACTGACCAGTGGTATGTGCAGAAAGGCCAGTTCACTGTTGAGGAACGATATAGAAAACATGGGAGCAGTTACATAAAGACATTACTGAAAAAGCTAGTTGTGTGAAAGTCCCAATTGTTATTTTATTGTAAATCCCAATGAGCCACAAAAAGTTTGTTTTTGGGACCATTTGAAAATGAGATCAGTAATCTGTATTTTAGAACTGCAGGTATGTTTAGTTAAAGCTTAGTCCCTGTTGTCTCAGTACAAATATGAAATAAATGGCAATAGCAAACTAGAACAAATCTGTAATACAACAAATGGGCAATACAATGTTGTTTTTAATTGTTCATTTTCAGCAATAAAGTAGCAGTGAGTAAGAAATTGAAAAGCTATTCTTCAGCAAATTAGCAATTAGCTAAGACTGTACATATATATATGCAGTGTGTGTATATCATCCTGTAAACTCACTGAATCAGTGTTTAAGTGCATCATTTAAAGCAATAAGAAGATGAAGAACAATGCCTGAAACTGCAGCCGTAACAATAACACAAACCACCAAAAAGAGAGGAGGAGGAAGCGATGCACATCTCCATCGTTCATTGAGCAGCCAGATCTGCTTTATGCCTGTTCATTTTGTTTATTGTTTCAACATTAGCCCAAGTAGTGACACACACATAAGGTATTCTGTTTTTCTCTCCAGCACTGCGGCCTTGTGAGGTTCACCGGTCCACTCCATCAAGGTAATGTGATTAGTTTACTAGGCCCGGGACCTGGACAGGCTTCCTCTGCCTGCAAGCAGTGTGTGTGTGTGTGTGTGTGCGCGCGCGCATGCAAGTGTGTGTTTTTAAGTGTGTGTTTGAGCCCTGTGTGGACACCGTGATGGATGATGAAGATGAACAAATCAATACAAACGGCCTGTCATTGCGGCTACATCCCAATTTACCTCGGCATGTCTGCGCTGTCAGTCAGCAGGCGGAGACAGAGGAAGGCAAGAGAAAGAGGGGAAGTAATGATAATGGGGGAGGTTGAGAGGAGTGGATGGGGAATAGGGAAGTGAGGGAGCAAATGAAGAGAAGAAGAGGAGGAGAGAGACTGATGGGCAGCAGGAGATCGATAGGGAGAGGATACGCTCGCTGGGATTAGGGGGAAAAAGTAAAATGGATGATAAAGATACAGTGACTGACTTGGGTATTTTTTCAGCTGTGATATCAATCAGATTTGGACCTATGCGTGAAAAGGTCACACACTACAGTTGGATACCTCGAGTAATTCAGTCATGCACATGCACGCGGAAACAAGGCATGTATAAAAATGTGTGCACAACACACTGCGGCAACAGGGGACACTCGTGCATCCGTCCAATCCCAGGAGGGTTGCTCTCGTCTCTCGTAGGAGATAAGAAAGCTAACCCTCGACGGTTCAAAATGGATTAGGAGCGTCTTGATTGTGAGTCAATTTTCTCTGAGCTGTAAGCCTTAATGTCTGTTTTCAGCACCAGTGCTTTGCTTTTAATGGTCCCTGCCTGCTTTTTGAATTTAAGGATGGAATTAAGCTATCTAAAGGGAAATAACTCAATGGAAACATCGCCGCGCGGTTGGCTGTTGCAGAACTGTGTGTATACATGTGCATGTATGCGTGTCTATGTGTCCACTAAGCCTCGGTGCAGAGTGAACAAAAACACATTAAAAGCATCAGTAATGTAGGTATTTTCCACAATCCAGGCACTTCACAGCTCTCGCTTCTGTCTATTCAACTGTCACGGCTGACAAGCCGACAAATGACTTTTTTATATTTCTCTCCAGTTCAAACTTTACGTAAATGTCTCAAGGCTGTGGTTATGAAAGATTATGACTGTCTGGCAGCAACGCTTTGTCAGATTTGATTAGTGAAGGCTTGTATTTAAGTCAGTTTCTTTTCTAACAATGTCTGCACTTCAGACTTTTTAATGTGGTACAGCGGGATACAGGTATCACCAAGATCACCTTCTTTCACCTACGTAACATAGCTAGATTCAGGTCTTTTTTTATCTGAGGCAGAGATGCTAATTCACACCTTTGTATCATCCAGACTGGATAATTGTTCTGTTCTGCTGTCAGGCCTGCTGCGTGCTATTACTAGAAGTCTTCAAATGGTTCAGAACGCTAGAATATTAACTAAAACTAGAAAATTTGACTATATGATTATTTGGCCAGTTCGATGTAGAAATCACGCTTTGAACAGACTGGATATAAAAAGTTATAAAAAGTTAACAGTGAACAGCAGCTTCCTTTAAAATGTATTTGGCAAAACCATTTAGTAGCATATAACCATCATTTCTGAGCATTTTGTCGATGTGAAAAAAATGTTGCAAGAAATACGCCTTTCTTGATTTCGACGTGTCATTTGTATGCCATGTATCCTGTACTTACTGCGATGTAAATGCATCGGTGTATGAATGCTACGTAAGAGTTAGTGATGAAGAATACAAATTAGGGCTGTCAAGTTATTAAAATATTTAATCGTGAGAAATCACAAATTAATCTTAAATTTTTTATCTGTTTAAAATGTAAGATTTGTCAAGTATTTAATACTCTTATCAACATGGGATTAGACAAATATGCTGCCTTATGCAAATGTATATATTTATTGTTGGAAATCAATTAACAACACAAAACAATGACAGATATTGTCCAGAAACCCTCACAGGTACTGCATTTACCATAAAAATATGCTCAAATCATAACATGGCAAACTGCAGCCCAACAGGCAACAACAGCTGTCAGTGTGTCAGTGTGCTGACTTGACTATGACTTGCCCCAAACTGCATGTGATTATCATAAAGTGGGCATGTCTGTAAAGGGGAGACTCGTGGGTACCCATAGAACCCATTATCATTCACATATCTGGAGGTCAGAGGTCAAGGGACCCCTTTCAAAATGGCCATGACAGTTTTTCCTCGCCAGAATTTAGCGCAAGTTTGGAGCGTTATTTAGCCTCCTTCACTACAAGCTAGTATGACATGATTGAGCCCGCTACAACCTAAAAATCGTAAGTTGCGTTAATGTGTTAAAGATATGAGTGGTGTTAAAATGAATTGAACTTTGACAGTCCTAATAAAGAGCGAGAAAGAACACATACGGTGGGCGGGTAGGGAGGTGGATGGGCCCAACAAACACCGGACTTGTAATCAGGAGACAGTTGTTGACCGGTGTTTTATTTTGTTAGCTCCATTAGTGCCGTTTGTCACATGTTTTTGTTGACATTTCTGAAGTTTTTTTCCGTTGTTTCTGTACGTGTTTTACTTCGTTTACGTACTTATTTTAAGCCCAACCATGACGCTTTCCCTTACCCGAACTAAGTGTTTTTCTTCCCCAAACCTAACTGCGGATGTTTGTGTGGCATACAAATGACACGTGACACGCAGAATGTCTGTGTAATGTCGTGGTATTTATACGACTTCCCGTGAGACCGGGTTGTTGCACCAAAACGTATTTGGCAAAACCAGGCGTACATAAACGGTGGACATTTTTAGGGGACAGGGTTGCTCCTTAATCACAAATTGAAGTCTTGTATAATCACTCAACTGCTTCAGTATTAATCAGCAGACTGCTTTGTATTTGCTCTGTTATTCTCTTCATTGTCTTTTACTAAATAATGGTAAAATGAGACAGTAAGACTGTAACCTGCTAATGATGATGAAGTTTAAAGGACTTTCTCCAAAAGCAGTAAAAAGTGAACCTTGATTCTTCCATATGCAGTATATGCTTCTAGGGAGGCTCTATCTTTATAATCAGCCACCAAAGGAGGCTGGAGGAGCCCAAGGCCACAGTGGAATAATGCAGACTCATTCTCACATCTATTGTGTTATACCCAATGCTAAATCTAACAGAACCTATAAATATCCTCTCGTGTGTTGTTGGGCCTCATGCAGGACATGCAGGTTTGCTTTGTTTAAGTTTATTTAACGGTACCTCGATTTCACTACAGCTGTTCTAGAATTTCCCAATTTGGGATCAATCAATCAATAAATCAGTCAAGTTCATCTTCTGACAGCCTTTCTTTGATGGCATCTCTCACATCCGTTTGCCGTTACCTATGCTAACGCCTTCCCTCATATAGTATTTAGGGGGCGTTACCTACACCGACATCTGCCCTCATTGTGTTTAAGGGTGTTACCTACACCGACATCCGACCTCATAGTGTTCAAGGGTGTTACCTACACCGACATCTGCCCTCATAGTGTTCAAGGGTGTTACCTACACCGACATCTGCCCTCATTGTGTTTAAGGGTGTTACCTACACCGACATCCGACCTCATAGTGTTTAAGGGAGTTACCTACACCGATATCTGACCTCATTGTGTTTAAGGGAGTTACCTACACCGACATCTGCCCTCATAGTGTTTAGGGGTGTTAGTTACACCGACATCTGCCCTCATTGTGTTTAGGGGGCGCTATCTATGCTAACACCTGCCCTCATAGTATTTATGGGGTTTTACCTATGCAACACCTGCCCTTATAGTATTTATGGGGTGTTACCTGCCCTTATAGTATTTACCTTGCCTGTGCTAACAATAAATAATCAGCCACACGCCTCCAATTTCTGATCAAGTGATTCATCATTCAGCACAATGGGGTAAGAGCAGATATGGATGGTTAAGAACATCTAGAGTTGGCATCTATTATGTGTTTCTCTTAACAGAAAATTAAGAGATAATACAAGAGATATTTAAGAGTATGAGTCAGTGTTGCTGCATGAGGCCCATTACGTTATACACCACACTCTTTCTTACAGTGACCGATTTAGCAGCTGCCGCTCCACGCCGTCCTACCTGCACGTATAATGAACATCATTATTGGCTTATTTTCCACGTGAAGCACGGTTCAAACTGCAGTCAGACAAGCTGTTCACAGGCTGCCATGATTGCAAATCACCCAAGTAGAAGTCCATTTAATGAGAGATTACACACCACCTATATATAAGAGCAGCATTACTCATGCGCGACACATTCCACCTGGCAGGTTGTGTGTCGGTTGTGATGGCACATTATAGCACATATTAGTCATATAAGTTTCAGAGCATATTGCTTAGAGGACATGCCAAAGCTATGTTGAACAATGGTGGTGCGTTTACCTCGTTTTGCACCACACTCCAGCTGTTGGATCTAATTAAGAGGCCATTTGGAGCCTGTTATAAACCTTATTCAAACTTACATACAGCCACAAATCTCAAATCTCAAACAACATGCACGTCCTTGTCTGTCCCGCCATGCATCACAACTCTCGTCTTTTGTTTTTGTTTTGAGGACAAACTCATTTTTCCTTCATGCTGCTCTGCTCCCCCTGCCTCCCTCCAACCCACCGTCACTGCCGCTTAATTGCAGGACATTCACCTTTAATTGGTGTTATGGCTTTCACTCCATGTTGCCACAGTAATGAGACCATTTCTCACTCTCCCATTAGTATGTGATGTCACTTCTCCACTCGTCGGCCAGAAGTGAAAAATCTGGGCAAACTAGGACAAAATGTGTCGGAGCAGAGAGGACTAAAAGACGTATGTCCTACACAGATGGGTGATGCGTGGGCATGTATACATTCCACTGGTGTTTCCACTGTGTGCCCATATATGTAAATGTGTGCTCGTGACTGTGAGCGGGACACTCTGGGGATCCGGCTGCCCTGTCTGTGTGAGGGAATTATTACTCCTGTATTTCTCAGGCCAGTCAAAGACAGCACTAATAACTCTGCCAGCTGTCCCAGCTGAGGGTATTTTAAGACATTCAACTTCTCATCCATTATTGACGAGACAGATTTGGATGTCGCAGAAATCTTCACCTCACTGTACCAGTTCTTTACCTGAATCGCTCAACATGACACATGCACAGATGCGCACATGCATGGTCAAGTAGTCTCCTCTCAGATATATTCATATGCTGCTACTATACATTATTACAGTAAGCTGTCTCCAGATCAGAGGGTTGTATGTTCTTTTGTTTACCAGCCCTGCCTCCTAAAAATGACGTTCCCATACAATGAAACTGTATTGTGTATTACGTTTTGAGGGAATCGTATTGTTGCCTACATGCTGACCCCCACCCTCGTAGCGTTTAGGGGGCGTTGCCTCTATGCCGACCCCCCCCCCTCGTAGCATTTACTTTATTAAATTACTTTTGCATTCTTATTTTTTGCCAGGTTTGAGCTAGATGGTAACATTGCTTAAAGCTAAATCAACCTTTTCAACATGCAGCTTCTGGAGGAATAGGTGACTTCAAGGACTGGCCTATATACTGTAAAGTTCTCACATGCTCACAAGCTGCTGATGTGAAGTACCACTGTAGCTGAGTAAATGATCTGGCACAGAGGGAGTGGAGAACCCAGGTTGATATACTGCAGCGTTGATGAGTAGATGGGTTGCAGGTGTGCAGCTTGGAACAGGTGAATCAGTTTAGCAGCAATCAGAGAGCCAGGAGAGAGAGTGGAGGAGCCACGCCCACAGCAACACACAGACAGAGGCTGTATTCTAAACCACCTACTACATACTACTGACAAACGCAGTATACAGTATACAGTATAGAGTACATACTGCATTTGGTAGTAGTATGCAGTATGAAACGGTTAAAGCAATGTATTTATCAGTATTCTAGACGAGGCTTTAACCTTTAAATCAGCTCTTAAAGCACTGGACAAAAAAAAATAACTTGTACCACTATTGCAATATTATCAAAAAATACAACTTTGATTTTGTTGTTTATGTGTTGTTTGTTTACTTTATAAGATACTACAGGTTTAAACTATTTATTCTAACAGCTCATAGTGAAGTTAGACAAACAGGATCATCAACGAGGGGAGACAGAGGCTGCTCTTTCCCTCGCTTCCTCCCTCGCCACTCTGCTGCTCTGTAGCCGCTCTGTGAGCGTCACTGGTCGGCTCTCCAACAATTTTCATGAGACCTCATTTACAAAATAGCCTTTAACAATATATACAGTATGGATACAGTCTGGCATGTGACACAGACAGGTACGGACACATGTGCATGTATTTCTGTTTTAACGTGATTATAATTATAGCTGTCCAGTGCTCTGAGTTTGATTACATTAACAGCCAACAGTTAAGGACGTGTACACAGGTAAAAGGTTAATGGTGTCATCCTTATCAAGACCTGACATTCACAGCTGCTCGTAGAATATATTTAAGGCTTTACCTAAAGCCCTGTATCCATCTGCAGACAGGAGGACCAGGCATAAACGGTACACCAGTATGAGCACTCCCTTTGCTGCATTTAATTTGATGTATGTAGAGGGTTGTCTAAGAGCAACTATGCACACCTCATACAAAGTGGGAAGCTTGATTAAATCTTGTGAAAGCAGCACCAAGCCTCTCGCTAGATAAGTATAGAAACCTGTGTGCTTTACGAGCACAGCAAACTCAGCTTCTATGTACAAAATGTTGCTCCTAAAGCCTTGGATTTTGTCCCTGGTCTACGACATGTCCTTAATAACTTTTGCCCAATTTCTAAACTTCCCACTCTGGCAAAAGGAAATCGGTAGCAGACAAGATAATTGCTTTCATAACTGGTAATGGTTTCTGTGATCATTTCCAGTCTGGATTTAGAGCAGGTCATAGTACAGAGACCGTTCTTCTCCAAGTCGATTCTATGTACAGCAACTTTGAGGTCCGATTCCATGCTGGGTGAAGTCCCAGTGAGTGATGAATGCATTCACCTGTTAAAGGTATGGTATGTTACATTTGTTGGTTGCTGTTTTTAAACACACAGTATTCAACGATGGCCCCTTCCCAGAGAGAGAGCGAGAGCGAGAGCGAGAGCGAGAGCGAGAGAGAGAGAGAGAGAGAGAGCATCAGCATCAGCATCAGCATCATAGTTGACCGAGCTATAGAGTGAATGAAGAGAGGGAGCAGCGTTCGTGAGAACAAAGCAGTGAATCAAAGAAATTAAACGTTTGTTTTTGATTGTTTCACGGCGGCTTTTTTGTTCTAAAGCACAAATAAACACGACCACTACTCCACACAACCCTGCAGAAAGGTGCCGAGTTTTGAATGAATGCAGCCGAAGGCCACGCTTCTGTCTGCTGTGTGTGTGGCTCAGTACTGCTCTCAGACGTTTCTGAACCAAAACTACGTTTCATAAATACGTTTCATATCAGCCTTGTATCAGGTTTGTGGAAACACCCAGTGTCACATGGTTAATGTGAAATGATTGGTTATGTTTGAAAAACTACTTTGTTAAGGTTAGAAAAACATCATGGTTTGTGTTCAAATAATAATCTAACAACATAACAACGCAACAAAACCACTATAGTTACGTTTAGGGAAGAACAACATGGTTGGGCTTCAAACTACTACGTTTGTACAGAGAAAATTAAACTGGACGTTGTGAACACGGGACATGAATGAACAGCTGATTGTAACCTGACGCATGGGACACGAACAGCGGTCTACTGGATGAAAGCCTTGTGTTTGTTAGACCCACCCGCTCTGTGTGTCTCTTTTCGCTATTTAAACTACATCACTTGCTCTGACCGAATGCAAAAACGTAGACATTCAACGTATCCCTGGTTTGAAGAAACGTCAATGCCAGCATTTTTTCCTGGTGACTGGCGTGCAGCAGCACTCTGCACACAGCAGAGGAGAGACGAAGGTGCGGGGGGACACTGGAGCACATGCACATACAAACACACAACCCGTTCTCATCCGTCAAATATGGCCGCTTTGTATATGACAGAGCTAGAGGGGGACTTGTGCCTCGGTATCAGACGTTAAGGGGCGTGACAAAGCAGCGGTAATTGATGACCTGAACGAGCTGCACAGCCTGCGCCGTTGGGGTTACACCTCCACGTGGGGCCAGAAGCTGTTTGCAGACGCCAAGAAACGTCCAGAACACCGCCAAGTAAGAAGAAAAGAGAACATCCAGGCAGAAGGCTGCAGAGACTCTGCAGATACAGACACCACCACACACTTCTAGTGAGTCAGAAGTGATGATTGAGAGGGATTATTTTTCTTTTTTATCAATCTATACATTGTTTTCTAGAAAATTCCTACACATAATACCTTTAACTTACCTTACAGTCGTACACACTGATGTATGCCGGACGGCCGAAAATGTTCTGTGTATATTTTTGAGCGTGACCCTGTCTTCTTTTTATGGACTTGTCAATTCATGTAATCATGCAAGTGCTTTAATGAGACTGTCAACTTAATCACAGTATTGGCAACCTGTCCTCAGTCAGAGGCTTCATTAACAGACCAAAACATACTCAAAAGTCGGGAAATTAAGACAATAAATTATGCAAAGCACCAACACTCACTGAAACACACACATGCAGATGAATATGACCACCTGCATGGACACTCACACACTGACAGTCTCTATAGTTGGAATAAATGTGTTTGATAGAATGATCACAATCACAGCTGCAGGGAGAAGGCAACAGATGAACTGAGAACTAATTAATTTCTCGTTTTTCTCCCTGGCTGTGTCCCCGTCCCCCCTCCTTCCTCTCTATCTCCTATCTCTCTTCAGGAAGCCCTCCTCATTCCTTTCATTACTTTCAGCTGCTCATATTCTCTCATTCTGCCACCTCTCTTGCCCAAAGGCCTTTCCTACACTACTCAACTCCAAGCTCATAACGGCCTTAATTGAAACCGTCATTGCCTTAATTGCTTTAATTAATCACCTTTCCTGTGGTAAAGCCTTTGTGGGGATTTGTAATAGGTGCTGACATTGGCTGTTCGTGGAGGGCGGCAGCAGAGTGAGGGAATAAATATCTTTAGCGAGGAAATGAAAGATTGGAAGGACGGGTTAAAGGACACGGAGCAATATTGAGTTTGATGGAGGAAATATCTAGACACAAGGATCTGATTGACTCCTGAAACACAGCTGTGACTCCTCTGAGCAGAGTATGTTGTAAAGTTAAGCAATAAGCCACGAGAGGCTGTGATTAACAGAGATTTTACAACAGCCGCAGAGTGCCTAAACCCCCTCAGCTGTTGTAAAATCACTGTAAATCACAGCCTCAATTACTTAGTTACGTATACCTGGCTACATATACCGGCTTCTTTTCTCGACTTTTCCAACTTTTCAATTTCTCTCTTCTCTCTTCCCGTCCATTTCTTCCAACCACTAATCCACAAATCACAACAAAATCTGACATTTAGAAACAACAGGTGACTACTATTTTAATGCGATCACAGCTGTGTGTTAATAGAGTATTTTACAGCAGGTTTGAACGCGGCTCAGCCAATCATAATCAAGGACCGGAACTATCTGTTTTATAAACATTCTCTTTGCACATATTAATCTCTGTGTTAGGAGAATTGATTGGATGCTGTAATTTAATTTTGCAATGTCACGTTTGCAGTTTCTCCAGCTTTTGATGGTTGTTTTGCTTAACTTTGACTAAAACACAGTGACTGGATTTAATTTTAATTAAAGTGGCATATGGGAAGAGATAACAGTTAAAGGGAAACTTTCCCGATTTTCAACCAGCTTTGTATCATTACAGTGTGGGTACAATATGCAAATGAACAATGTTTAACTTCCCTTCCATGTTGCCAGCACCGAGATCCAGCAAAATTAAGACCGATGACGCGTTGGACTTTGCTGGCTCCAGGGTTGTTGTTCGAACTGCAGATTGTACTTCCACATTTTTGCCCGCCTCCACGGAGAGAGGTGCGACTTCTCACCGCTCCATGTTGTCTACTCACTCACACTAAAACCACCACTGAAAGACGATGGCAGAAGGCAATGTTCCTGCAGACTGAAGAAAACAATTAGTGTAATGCTAGAATCAGACTTTAGACACGAGGCTACTTATATGAACCAGAATACAGTGCGGAGGAATTACGGCCTACGGAGGAGGAAGAGGCCGCCACAGCCGAGAGTCAAGCACCGTCAGCCGGTGAGGATAGCAGCACAGAGCTGCCAAAGCAGGTACTTAGTTGATTTTAGGTACAAATGTGAATTGAACTGAAAGTGCTGTAAATCATTTGAAGTATCAGGTAAAGTGTAAGAGGTAAACCCCGAAAGGAGTTGAAGTGTATAAGTGCTGAAAGATGTGCATCAGTTGTAAAACACTGACTGATGTGTGGGAAACAAATGTGAAATCTGACCAGGACCAAATATTGGTTAACAAAAACAAAAGAATAAGGCAAGAGACAAAGACAAACTGTAAAGACAGGTGGTATTTATAAATTAACTATAGCCCCAGTCTATTTAGTGTGTCGCAGACATGCCATAGAGCCAACATGCACAATACCAGGACCCTGACACACCTAAATGGACCAGGACCATAATTAATATTATTAATTACACCTGTATTTACCCTGCAATGACGAGCACTGTCAACATGTCTGCTGTGAAACAAGGCCTTTGAGAAATTACTGCCACTTGGCTTGGAACCATAGACTGAATATAAGAAGTGGACGTAGTCACCATGCCATCGACTACGGTTTTGAAGTCTCAGTTCAGCATTTCAGCCGTCGCTATCTTGATTTTTTTGGAACCAGAAGTGACACGAGAGGGTTGGGATAAGTACAACCGAACGTTGAATAATCATTTTTAGGCAACTAAAAAACAACTGGACCGGAAAATGCTGTGGTAGCGACCTGTCAATCACAAGGTAGCCCTGCCCTAAAGCATCCCCTGCTTTATGGTCTATCTGACTCTAAATGGGACCATCATTTACTAAATGAACATCATGTTGTATTGAAGAAGACTTGAAACTAGCGATTGAGACCATAAACTCATGTTCACAATGTTGACTGAGGTAGTAAATCAAGAGAGAAGTAGACTCATTTCTCATAGACTTCTATACAACCAGACTTCTTTTAGCACCCAGAGGAGTCGCCCCCTGCTGGCTGTTAGAAATAATGCAAGTTTAAGGCACTTCAGCATTGGCTTCACTTTTCAGATCCGGAGGTAGCCGCCTGATTGAGATTTAGTTGTTTTCCTCTTCTTTCATTAATCATTTGTTGTTTTGTCTCCTCTCTGTAGGTGATATGCCTCCTGTATGTGATGTGTACGACTTCCTACCCCCGGAGTATTGATCTCTCTCTGAGAAACAACAGAAAAAAACACATTGAGCAGCTTGTTTTCAAACTCCTTTGTACTGTTGACAGAAAGATCTGTGGATTGAGCAACCAGGATGTTTTCTCCAGAAAGTAAAGTGCAACTTTTCATTGTCCAGCTCTCTGCGACAGAGTAGCTATGCAGGAATGTAGACATGCTATAGAAGGATCAGATTAGAGCTACATTCACCTTGACATCCCAGGGAGCCTTGCACTTGATTGCATTACTCCTTTCACACATTTGTGGCGACACCTTTGGATCGATTCCTCTGTTTTTATGTCCCCTTCTATTTAGTTTGCTGCTGTTCTTCTACATCTAGGAGGCTTATAGATCTCCATGAAGCTGAAAAAGCCCTTATTTAGAGCAAAGCTCAAAGTTGTAAAAGAGGAAATAGCTCAGCTAGGCAGAAAGAAAGACAAAACAAGCATGAAATTGCACTCTATCACAACCCATTTATGTAGGATGTAGTGATCTGGCAGAAGTTCAGCATTGTTTAAACTTCTTTAGCCGCCTGGCACCTCTAGATATAATCTTTATCACAGATTTTCCCCTGTTTTTTAATGACTCGCTTGTGATCATAATGTTGATTCATTTGTGGTGAACTGTCTCGAGCATGGCTCCTTCGAAATGAGCTTTTGGTGTGAACACCGAGGAGATTAATGGTCATTAAGAGATTCAGCTAACGGGTATCCAAAAAAGAAATGAAGGCAGAAATGCCAGCGAGTGGGCTGCAAATACATAATGGAGATGTTATCAAGTGAAGATGAAATGCATGACTGGCCATAACTGTAACTCTAAACTTAATACAGGTGTGATGATGTGTGTGTAAGGGTCTTCTAATTAACATGTGGGTTATAACTATGATGTGTTAAATGTGCTAATTTGACATAAATTTAGGGCCAGCGGCATCATCCAGTGGGTGCCAGACAGACAGAATAGCAGATATTAGCCCTGGTATTAGACCTGGTATTAGAGGAGGCCTCGGGCAGAAAGGTCTGGACTACAGGAATGAAGTCGGTCCTGCAGGAGCAAAGCTAATATGGCGGGGGCAGGATATATTTACTGTAATGCAGGAGGGAGTAAGTGGTCTGCATCAGTGTAGGATGAAATTTCATGTATGGAAATATGAGAGGCTGTTATTATTAGTGGGCTTAACCATGCATGTAAAGTTTATTTTTTTGCTCATGGCGTATAAATACCACAACATTACACATTCTGCGTGACATGAGTACACATTTTAGCCTTTCCGTGTGTCATTTGAAATATCTGGAGTTAGGTTTAGACAAGTTAAGGTCAGGGAAAACGTTGTGGTTGGTCTAATAAATAAGTACACAAACTTCACACAAAGTCACTAACGTAACTTACAAAACAAAACACCGGTCAACAACGGTCTCCTGGATAAAAGTCCAGTGTTTGTTGAACCCCAAGTTGCTCCCCGGGTGCTTCACAGCAGCCAACTGCTCCTAAATGCTTAGGATAGGTTAAATGCAGAGGTCATGCACATGATGCATAATAAAGTTTAAGTTTTAAAGTATTATTTATATGACCGGGGAGGTGATCTAAAAGGGTTTAAAAAGGTATTTTTTTAATCTCTTCTCGACTTTAACGCTGCTGAACTGCAGAAACAAGATGTTATTGTCTCTTCCTCTTGAAGAGAGTGACTGTCAGTCATTATGACAGTCATTATCTGGGAGATTATTAGACTGTCTGCTCTGATCAGTCCGTTTACAAAGAGCACTGTGTTGATGAAACAGGATAAGGGATCTTTTTACCGTGTGGCTCACTTTTGAATTTCGTTCTTCAAAGCCAGTCAGCAGTACAAACACTCAGTATCAGAACTGTTCCAAACTTTTAGGCTTTGTCTGTATTTTAATTACATTCTGAAAAAAAAAAAAAAAAGTTACATAACAGTGTTATTTAAGCACCATTTAAACTGGCAGGTCACCTTGGAACTGAAGCTAATAGACACACAATGCAGCAAAACAATGGAGGACACAAAGACAACTTTGAACCATAAATATTGGGCACATACTAAACACTAAAGAGTAACGTATAATAAGACGGAGTTCTATACGCTCAAATGGAAATAGATGGCATAATGGAATAGTACATTTGGCCCTAATTAATGACCAAAACAACAAAGCAGCTTTGCAACTGAGGTGACTGTAAATGAAGCAGGTAAATGCTGCAGTCAGACGTGATTTAGTTCTGCTAATGAAACCTAATTTAAACAAAAATGGGGACTTTTCAAACAAGTTTGCTCATGATTTAGACAAACCTGTTTTTGTGAAGGCTCAGAGAATGACAGAACCCAGAAGCTATTAACGGATAGTGACCCTCCTAAGACATGTTGGTTAGGTAAAAGTTTGCGTAAACTTACTCGTAGTCAAAAACAGGCAAAGGTCAAAACTTGTCCAGGGGAATCATGGAGGTAAAGTCAGGCAGGAGAACAAAAGGCTGGAAAGCTATGGAGACAATTTGGCAGTGAATTAGTGGAAATAGGCCGGTATGTAGTGACTTTTAACAACAAAATAATCTATATTAATAATAATCTATTAGCCACTGAGGGGCGAACGGGAGAACTTGTTCGGACGCGTATAACGTATAACGTTGGATCAGTTCTATTAATTCACAGTTTCACATCTCACCATACTCATGCAGATATCTGCGTATTGTTATTCCCCTCTTTTCATTCAGCAGAATCCAAGCCAATAAGTTATGCACGGTTACACACAGCACCGCATGGCACAGCACGGCACAGTACGGCATGGTCAAAAACTCTTTGGCTTCCCGTCTCACACACACCTGATCCTCATCACCTGAAGGCTTACCTATACCTTTCATATCAATGCTCCACCCCGTGGTCAACGCAATAACTCACTCTGTGTTATCCAGAGATAAAAAAATAAAACAAACAAAAACTCCAACACACCGGCCCCTAATTGTTAATGGCATAAACAATTCAATACATATTTATTGAATGGAGCTAAATGTGAAAATGAATCAACAAAACAAAACAAACAGCCACAAAACCCTCTATATACATAGTTCTCTAAAAGGTGCGATACTCATACATTTCTATTTTTGTCTGGCAAACACCATTTCCAAACAGTTATGATTTTGTCAAAATATCAAATTGTCAATGAAAGTCTTCCCGCACATATGCAAACAAAATTCTCTTCCTGATTTGCTTTCGTCATCACAAACAAAAACACTGTAGATTATTTGTCTCTTGGGCTGAATACACAGCTTCTAGCAGAGCTTTATGGAAGATAGAGCAACATAATAGGATGGACAGTGACACAGTGCATTTTAATAATTTAGGAGTGGTTGCATAGATTATTATTTGATGCTTTTTTCACTGTGTTAGTCCCTATTAAACGGATGAAACTCTGATATTCTGTACTCATCTTTCATGTCTACATGGGCGAGTGTCTGATACTCAAAAGAGACATTTCTGGAGTATCCTCTTAAGAATGCCAGAAGTGATTATTATTTATCACAGATCACAGACAGCCTAAATGACCCAAGGAGATTTTGGCAAACCGTAAAATCTCTCTCTGCCAACTCCCGCTCTTCAGAGCTGCCTCCTAATATTCTTGTTGACTCCATCCAGGTGTCAAATAAATCTCAGATGCTTAATTGTTTCAACAAACATTTTATAGCCTCCAGTTCTTTGTTTGGCACATTATCTGCCGGCAAATCACCCGAGAACTTTTGCACTGCCCTTTTTATTGATTTGTCCGAGGCATTTTTATACTGTTGATGATGGCATCTTATGCCAGAGATTTTCATATATAGGCCTGTTAGACCAATGTGTAGGTTGTCCCTCAAATTACCTCTCCAACTGTTAGCAGTGTGTGCAGTTCAGTGGCCTCTCTTCTAGCCTTCACAATCCAGTCGCACCTGTTCCACCTCAGACTGGTGTTAAATGCAGACAAAAACCAAGGTCATGTTGTTTTCTAACAGAAAGAAGGTGCCAGCTGTTCCTCCTCTGCATCGTGTCTTCACACGGCTCCCCTATTGAGATTGTGACCACCTACAAATATTTAGGCGTCACAATCGATGAAAGCATTTCTTTCAAAAGTCATATTGATCATCTTCTAAGGAGATTTAAATCAAAATTGGGCTTCTTTTTTGGCTGTTTCTCGTTTAATGCCAGGAAACGGTTTTGTTGCTGCCACATTCTTGCCTCTTCTTGACTATAGGTTGTTCTGTACATGAACGCTTCAGCTCACGCTCTTCATCTGTTGGATGCTGTCCATCACAAAGCTCTGAGATTCATAACCGGTTGTAAAACCCTCACAAAGTGCAGTACTGGCACTTCTACATTTTACTCCTTGGCATACCGTGACTTTTTCTTGTGTGCTTGTACTCTGCTCTGCCTCTCCATATCAGGTTCTCTGGGAGATTCATAACGGAGATTCATAACGGCGATTCATAACGGCGATTCATAACGGCGCTGCGCCAGCGTATTTGCGCCACGCCTTGTAAGCCGTACAAACATAAAAACTATGTGGAGAACATCTGGACAAGCCGACGAACGGCACTGGTACAATACACAAGTATGTAAGTTCAATAGATGAGTTCATGTCCTTTTTGTAAACTAATTAGTGAACTGCTCATCGTAACTTTTTTTAAACTAATTATTTAAAAGTTTTCTGAATCTGGTCTTTTAGGCAAAACATTTCCATAAGGATTAAATGTTCAGACGAAGGCTGTGATATGTGATAAATAATAAAATAACCATTAAACTATTAACAATAATGGTCCAAAATTATGTCAAATTGCAGTTTTAAGTCAAAAACCTTAAAATTGTCTTGGGGGAGGAACCCCAAACCCAATATCTCCTAGAGTCTTTTATTCACTGTATAAATTCACTATATAAATTCAGAATGTTTCTCTGTATAATATGTAAGAGCATCCTGAATGATACTATACTATACTATAGGCTACAAATAACACAGGAAAGCACTTTACTATTAACACTGAACACACCACCTTAACCCTATAATGTTACAGAGTGAATATTATTGTAGTATTTAAGGCCTACTATAGAAGATGCATAGCCCAAGTATAATAATATAGCAATAAAACCACAGCTGGTTATGACTGACACAGTATAACGTGCTTAAAGAAACACATAGGAATAAGTCACAAGAGATTGCTGATTGGGGCCGATACACACACACCAACATGTGAATAAGAGGAGTTCTGGCACTTATATTTTTCCACTTCAAGCACTGATTGTATTCTGTATTCTTTAGTCAACCGGCCATTATTATCCATGTGCAGAACATTGCACTGGTATAACTTTATTCATAAATTCAACCTTGGAGTGCTGCCCACTTACGTATCAGGTAAACAGTGTTGCTGTAGCCTTCACTCCCAGAGCTTCATCACTTTCTCCATCACCTCAGTCCGTACAGACTCTGTCTGGTAAAAAGCCGCCTTCTCCTACTCAACCTGGAACACACTACAGCAGGAACTGAAGCAGTCCAGAAGGATTCCCCCTCAGGATTTTAAACTACATTTAAGAAATCTGGAGAGAGTGTCTGTGAATGAGACCCCTGTGTCTCAATGAGATTACCCCTCTAAATAAAGGTTCACCCTCTGAGACCCACAATAGACCCGTTTTGTCTTTTTTAGGAGGGTACAGGGGGTCTTTAGAGGGAGATAGCAGGTCAACAGTAGATGTCACATAGAAGTGGTGTACATCATCTGAAAGCTGGAACCTGAAGATTAATTTGAGATGCAGCTCAGTGTGTCTAGTTGTTCTAGTCATAAATCAGAAATAAACAAACATTATGATTGAAGTATATGATGTCCATTCCCATGCTCTATTATGTCTCATAAGTTGTTGAAGCAACTTTTGAGTTGATACCATTTGTTACACGGATGTAGTTCTAAATTTAACCATTTTTTTAGCACTGGAGAATTGATAAAACTGATCAATAATCCCTCCAAAATACCACATTAAGACACCAAGACCTTGAGGAACACCATAGAAAAAGCCAAGTTGTGATTTGGTTTCAAAAACTTTTGACATTTGGAGATTTCTGCTAGAATTGATTTTTCTGCGATTGGATGGCGAGCACTTTTGTTGTGTAAACTGCTCAGAAATCCCCTTATTGTCAATCTAGCTAGGAAATCCATCCTCTGAATGCTCTAGGTCTCTAGTTTGTGGCTTTGAAGTTTCATGAGGCTGTGATTATCCTAGAGGTCACCACAGGTCATTTTATACAGTGAGGTCAAGTTTCAAAAAATGGTCTCACTACAATGAAATGTCTCCTATGGGGACTAACATCATCACACATGAATACAGTTGGGCTCATTGGATCCACAAGAGTCTCAGCTTTACAGTGAAACCCAAGTTATGTAATTCAAGACTGTTTAGGGACCCCAGTATGCAGAAATATTCAACTACACCATTTCAGAATAGGAGAAAATAACACATTTATACTGCATAAAACGGTAAGCTTTGGAGCGTTCTTTAGCCTCTTTCCCGACAAACTGGTATCAATGGATTCCTAGGTTCTTTTCCTGCTAGAGCCTCTGAAAGACAGTAAAGTCAGTCGGGATCGCGGGTCTCAGACGGTTTTTAAATAAAAACAAAATGAACAAGAATGCCTTCCCAATGTCTGTTGACTTTAATGTGGAGGTAGAATACCTGAATCCTAAACCTCATTAAATGTAACCTCAGTTAAACAAAACATAACATATCTCAAGCAATCACCAGATTCAGTCAAACATGCTGCAGTTATCTGACCAGAGTCTCTTTGACACACGACATCTTCACCTTTGCTCAGCTGGTCTGATCTGGGGGAGTTTCCTCTGGCTTTTCAGGGCAGGGCGGTGAGATAAACGACACGCGTATTTCACCGTTTTCACCCGCCACGTCAAGACGGGCGCCGTCCATCACTTCACCACAATGACACTTTAAATTGGTTACGTCAAATTAACCTGATGTATCATGGCACCATGCTGGGGGCTCCAAATTGGTTTTGTGGCCTGCTATGAGCGATGGGTAGGCATTCATCAAGAGTGGCTTTTACTTGTCCCCTGGCAGGTTCTGGTGCACTATCTTCTTCTCCCCCAGACCAGTAAGGAGTCACAGCTAAACCATCATGACTATGTCCTGTGAACTAAGATGCATGCACACAGGTTGACTGGTTGTGACGTCACAAGAATGTCCACTTGAGAAGATTTATTGACAGGTTTCAGTCAAGCATTTAAAGGCTTTAAAATAGCCTGAATAGTCAGACATTTGGCAACCAAGTAGGTTGAAGTGAACAGTTTATTTGGCCTTCAGTACTGTAAATGCATTGCAAGTACTATGGCTATGGGCCTTTTCTACAACGCTGACAAATTCCTAAAGCCTATCTTCCAAATGAAAAGACATTAATGGCAACAACACTACACAAATATTTTATTTGTTAAGTTCTGGTTTTGGGGGAAAAAATTAACAAAACTACCTTTGCCTGCCTATGTGAAGCCATCATAGGAACATACTATTATGGAAATGGGACGCAGTTGCAAGTCGTTTCAATGGCGACTTGCCAACAATGTAGCTGGCCACGCTGGCCGTTTTGATGCTTTTGTCGCTTGTATTGTGAGCAAAGTTTCACACCAAGTTAAGGGGAGACACTACGGGAAAAAACATTGTTTTTCATGCACTGATCAATTTTGAGATTTTGGGCTATTTTGCTTCTTATTATATAGTCTTATTTCAGCCTAGTAGAATGAAAACATCCAAAATACACATGTAGGTGTTTATTTTACTACTTTGTCTATTTGCATTTGTAGATTTCTCCTAAATTCACCCACAAGTTAGAATTAGATAATGCCTCATTTGCATATTTAAACATAACATTTCAGAAAACTTGTAATACACAAAAAATTATTGTCATAATGTAAGTATTCAACTGGGGACGTTTCATGGTGATATCTATTAGTGATTTTCTTTTTTTACCCTATTCACCTGTAGTGTCTCGTTTGTGTCTTTGAATTTTACAATCCATATCTGTAAAGGCCGTTTATTCAAAATCATATTTTTTCTCCTAATCTGAGCCAGAAAGTAGCACTCATTTTATCCTTACTATATTATGAAGGTTTTTACAGAGGGGTTTGTTCATATTTCATTCATAAGCTGATTTATGCAATATTTGTATTCCTAAAAACATGACGAAAATAGATTTTTACAGTATTTACTGATTTGTGAAGTGATTAAAAGAGCTATCAAAAATTCCCTCTGTTAAAAAAATTAGACTCTAATATGACAACAAAATGAAACAATAATTTTGAACCTGGCTTCATCCAATCTTCACATTTCTGTTCTGGAGATTTACAGTTGTAGATCATATAGTCAATAAACACAAATCCATGAATCCTAATAGACAGCATGTAGAGTTTACATAGCATCAATGCGTCATTGTATATGTTATGAATATATTGGTGCATCTATTCATTAAGCAGAGTGTTGACTTTCCCCACATCCCCAACACGCCGTACTGAGCCAACACCTGTTGCACACACACACACACACACACACTGTAACATGAGCTAATACTAGAAGCATGCACGCTCAGGCTGTATGAATGCTGATCAGAAGTGACACAGCTCAGTGATCCCCATCCACACCTCTGCTCGTGTGGAAACTGCAGCCACGGGCTGTATGGCACTTTTCTTGGCACTCGGTGCAGATGTTTTTTTTCTGTGACAGTAGAACTCAGGAATAGCGAGAGGAACATGGCGACAGGACTGCTCAGCTGGAGAAAGTTGTCAGACTCTATTAAACAGCAGTCCAGTTATTCCGACCAATCAACACCATGTCAGCATCTAGTTTCTTTCTTCACAGAGCTCCACGTTTTTTGACTGAAAGGCATCGGTGCTTCTAATGCAAAGGATCAGTGTGAAACATTTAGGGGGATCTATTGGCAGAAATGGAATATAATATTAATAAGTATGTTTTCTTTAGTGTATAATCACCTGAAACTAAGATTTGTTGTATTTTCGTTATCTTAGAATGAGCCGTTTATATCTACATAGGGAGCGGGTACTCTCCCCCGAGTCCTCCTCTTTCTACAGTAGCCCAGAACAGACAAACCAAACTCTGTTAACTTTTCCTGCTTGTGGGCCGGAGTCGATAACGTTACTCCCTCCTGTCGCCGCTGCTCTCTCTCTCTTGCTTCACCACTTACTTCCCTCGTACACACACGCTCTACACTCTGGCTCTAGAGAGGGACATTCACATTTTCACGTTGGTCACCGTAGTTCTACTACACGCTTGGCACACGGGAGAGGCTTCAGTTGGTTGCAATCTGCAACCTCACTGCTAGATGCCGCCAGATCCTACACACTGTTCCTTTAAAGTGGAATACACCGGTGTATCCTTTGCGGAAGTCTTTTTGGCACCCGTGACATATAAAAGAGGCGTGAAGATGGACAGCTTATGCCTGTTGCCTCGACTCCTCCCTCCTTGCGTCTCTTCCTCGTCTCCTCCGCTTGCATCTCCCGTGGGAGGTACTAGGACGTGAGGAAAGGAATCGAGGATGTACAAAATGGAAAATGAGAAAGACCCCGAGGCAGGCTGAGGCCCTGTCTACACGTATACAGATATTTTTAAAATGGATATGTTCCCTTCCGTTTAAAAAATAAATAAATCTGTCGACACGACCTTCGTTTTACAAAATATCTCCAAACCCCAAAACAACTCCAAAAGCTTTCCCTTCGCCTCCTCTGACTAGAACATTTTTCAAAGGTAAAGTAGTAATTAGTCCAAGCAGTGCTAACAAAACGTAAAGAAAGCCAGTAGTCCGCCATCTTTGTTATTGTTTCTGGTGCACGCTCATTTCACAAAGCAACAATGGGCATGAGCGAAATGAGGAGAGGATGTCATCGTTTCCCAAGGCGTATATTGTTTGACACATTTTTCTAGCTACAGAAAGCACCCAGCTTCGTTCAGTGCAATTACAGAGTGGACTGGTTTGATGTGTTTTTGATTAACATAATGTCACATTCTCTGCTGCGGAGCGTGTTTATTTCTCCTCTCATTCTTTTAGTCAGAGCTTAAAACTGTGAATAGCCACTGCTGCATGGCTGGTGATGCCCCTCTGGGTAAAAAGAGCCTGTTGACAGCAAGGTGACTCCAACCATTCGGTCCCAGTGTGTATGAGTTGATAATGACATGATAATATCTGCAAATGTTACTATTGCAAATGTATTCATGCTTACAGCTATTGTGTCCAAAGTCTGCAAGTCCTGGTGACAAACAAGCCCAGTGGTGGAAAAAAAAACACATAAAGCTGTCAACTTCCATCAGTGTTTAAGAGCTGTGGAAAACACCATCATCATCATTATGGCAACGATTGTGTCGATTGCCTTGCACAGTTTCCTTTCCCAATGCTCTTAAAGATGCAGCATACTTGTCGGAAAATTTAGTTTCAAGGTTGGTCCATATTACGTCCCTCACTTTTTTTTTTATTAGTCCAATTGTAAAGAAATTACTCAGAAAAAAAAAAATTGTCTGCTACTAATAATGTTATCCAAGTTAGACACCATGTTCTCTCTTTCAGGCTACAATGCAATTAAGTTAAACCAGAAAAGGCACATGACTCACCAATATGGATTCATTAAGGTCAAAAGATATTTTTACAGTCAGACTCGTCTAAAATGTGATACCTTGGAAGCACTCAGCTAAAGTGTCCTTCATTTTTGAAGATGGTTCCTTATTCTCAGCCTGCTCGTTATACTAATGGTCTTAAAGTCACCAGTGACTGCATCTTCTTTTAGAGGCAAAAACACAAGGGCCTGTTAACCTTCTTGAGTTTTCAGGGATCACTTCAGTCAGAGCGCTTTGCCCCCAGGAGAAATTAACTAGAGGAAAGGTATTAGTAGCAAACTCCATGTCGAAGAAATAATTGCTTTTTTTTGTTGAGCCGTTTTAATTTTGCAATGTGAATCATTTATTACTCCTATCATGTCCGTAAAGCAAAGGGAGATGGTCTTTTGCTCACTGTCAAATCAGATGTTTTAAATATTTGTATTGTCCAGGGTCTACCATGCAGCCTTTTGCCCCAACTCATGCTGAGATAAACTCCCCTGATTGTGATCAAGATATTACGAAACCTTGCTGATCTAATTATATCCCTAAAAATGTCCCTCCATGTGTGTTTGCACCCTGGACACCCACCACAGGCAAGAAGAAATTACCATCCATTTTTATAAACGGACATTTCACCAGTGAGAGCCAACTGGTAACATCAACATAAGTCCTGTTGCTATGGTTACCTTCAATTTAATATACCCTGTACTCATGTAGAACAGTGGTTTAACTGTTGACCAGGAGCATATCGGTGACCTGTAATACAATTTTAATAGATATTTGCTTGACATTATACTCATTCAAGACTTCATATTCGACAACTGACTCAAAAATGAAAAAACAAATTCCGGACTCATTGTTCTCTGTATCAGACGGTTGGATGGACCTCCTTTCAGTGACGAAGAAATCTCATGTTATTCGTTTATAAAGTTCTGCTGTTGAAGCTTCCAAACTGCATCTCTTCTCTCATTTAAATCCAGTAAATACAGCACATGATCCAGTGACTACTTAATCTTAGATAGCTATATACACACTAATGTTGGTAGAACTGGTTTCAGATACTATACACCTTTTAAATAGAATGAACTGCAAACTCTCCTAGAACTTGTTGTAATGGTCCTTTAATGGAATTTCAGCAGGTAAAAAGGACTGGGCTATAATCTGTCAGATATAATCCTCATGAATGATATCAAACCATTCTGAGACAGAAAAAACCTTCCAGTTACCAAGTAGGAGCTGTAATCCGTCCTTTTTACCTGCTGAAATTCCTTTAAAAGGACCATTACAACCGATAAAATACAGTTTTCACCTGCCAAAAACTGATTGGTCTATAATCGGTTAGATATAATCCTCATGAACGAAATCAAACCATTCTGAGACAGAAAAAACCTTCCAGTCACAATGTAGGAGCTGAAATCAGTTTTTGGCAGGTGAGAACTGTATTATATGGGTTGTAATGGTCCTTTAAAGGAATTTCAGCAGGTAAAAAGGACTGAGTGGGCTATAAACTGTCAGATATAATCCTCATGAATGAAATCAAACCTTTCTGAGACAGAAAAAACCTTCCAGTCACCAGGTAGGAGCTGCAATCAGTTTTTGGCAGGTGAAAACTGTATTTAGGGTTCAAGCCCCGACAGGGCCATAATTCATTGACGATTAATCCAATCATCATAAATCTTGGTAGATATCTTCAGTACGTATTTGGGAATAGGTGTACGAAAGCATTTTACACACGACCCGTAGGGGCGCCAAAAATATCAAAAACTTGTACCTCAATATCTTGTGGACAGAATTTCATCAAATTTGGTGCACATGCTCCGGAGGCAAGTATTAAGCAAGATCGGAAATGTCATATTACTCATGTGGGCGTGGCCTATGTAGCATTTAATGCTATATAATGCCTTTGCTCAATTTGCTTTGAGCTGTAACAACCCGGCCCCTCAATCCTAAAGTCTGATTGACTTAAAATTTGACACACTTGTCCAGCTGAATGTGCTCTACAAAAAAGCCTCTTGGACCGCTAATGTCTGCCAACTACATTTTCCACCATTTAGAATTTTTTGAATAAAACATTTTTGACATCTCCTCCTAAATCACGAATCCGATTTCTACCAAATTTTCTGTGGATCATTATTGGACCAAGCTTTTTTAAAATTTGCAGAAAGGTTGTTGCAAGCTTGAATCCGTGAACTGCTGCTGGCGGCTGTAATTTTATTATTATTTTTATTTATTTTTTAGATTATTGCATTTCGCCGTTTTCTAAAGTTGCTTTCATGCCACAGCACTTAATGGATATCAACTGTGTGGATGTTTAGAACAATGTAAAAAAAACTACATATCTCTGACACTTTACTTAATACTATTTATAATATAATACATTTATATACATTTACAAGGTTATACATGCTTTTAGTTGCTTTGGCCTGTAATACTGTAATGCACTTCATCAGCCAAAGCTCCCTTCACTGATTCCAACTAGTGCAGAGCGCTGCTGCCTGAATTTTAACAGGCACTAAGAGATATGAACACATTAGACCCGTACTGGCCAACTCACACTGGCTGCCAGTTATTTACCGTATTGATTTAAAAATTTTACTGATCACTTTTAAAGCATTAAATGGCCTCGCTCCAAAGTATATCAATGATTTATTGACTCCTTATGTCCCCTTAGATCGGTGGATGCAGCTCTGCTGGTTGTTCCTAGACTGTGGACCGCTCTGCCTGTTGAAACCAGACA
Organism: Sebastes fasciatus; assembly: GCF_043250625.1. Lineage (NCBI taxonomy): Eukaryota > Metazoa > Chordata > Actinopteri > Perciformes > Sebastidae > Sebastes > Sebastes fasciatus. The sequence continues at coordinate 32,286,977 of NC_133803.1, forward strand.
CACCACATTATTAACATCTTTTAAATCCCTTCTTAAAACTTTCTTTTATAGGAAAACATTTATGAATATTTAATACGTTGCTGGGCTTTATCATCCCTCCCTGGCCGTTCTATATATTTTTTTAACTTTATTTTATCCTTTGGTATTTTTTGTTTTTATGATTCCTCTGTTGTTTGTATTTTATTGTATTGTTGTTGTTGCTGTTTCTGGTTTTTATCTGATGTTTTTGTTTCTGTAAAGCACTTTGTAACCTTGTTAAGAAAAGTCTTTTAAAAGTTGATTACAATTATACATAATTTAATGTTATGTAAAAACAGAACTTTCAAGATTTAGCCGACATTTGATGCACTTTTTTTCCTTCGGCTACGACTGCACCAGGCAGATTCAATATGCTCCATGTTGTTGGTAGTGCTGGTTGCCAAATTGCAGCTTGTCATGCCTGATTTGCACCATAAAGATAATTCATGGTCTAAATCAGGCATTACAAGCTTTGACAAGGTGCGGTAAAAAGGAAAATCAATGCTAAAAGATTTCATGCCGAAATATCAAGTTTAAAAGGATGTGAAAGGTCACCATGTAAAAGCTGCTGTGTGTTGTGAGGAGTAAAGCATTACATCCTGGAAGAGTTTTATTTTGGAAACTGTGGATTCTCGATTGAAAATAGTATTTAAGTTTTATTTTAAATATCTGTATGTTATGTTATACCTATTTGACAGTGGGTGTTCTCTTCTATTTCAGGATTATATCCTTGTAATGAATAATATCATAACAATGAAACACCCCCCAATCCAATCTCATGACTTCAGTTTTGCAAACAGCTATATCGATGTCTTTTCAACAGAGACTGCTGCTTTTATTATTATACAGATAGAGACATCACACGTCAAATCCAAAAATGCACACCTATTCTTATATTAATAAGATCTGTCAAGAGCAATAGCACTATACTCCAGTGGTGTGAAGGAAGTCAATATGGAAATAAATGTGTCATCAGGAAGTTATGTGTTCAATAGAGGGAGGTGAAAGAGCATAATGCAGACAATGAAGAGGGAGGGAGAGATTTGATAGTATATAGCTGCCGTTTATTGGTGTGTGACAAATGCATTTTCACATCTTCTTCTTGCATCTTTTCACATCTTCTTCTTGCCGTCAAACAGCCGTTTCCTTCTCCTCTCCGAAGGGAAACTGAAATGAAAGTAAAACTTGTTTATGCTCTCTCGAAAGCCAGCAGGCTCAGATGACAAAAACAGTGTAGATACATTTCATTCATAAAATGTTCTATATATTTAGAATAATCTTCCTACGGACATGAGACAGTCTGATTCTGTGGAGGCCTTTAAATCTAAACTCACCTTCTTGCCTTAACTTTCAATTATTTGCCTATTGTTTCATTATCCAGCTGGCGGGTCTCAGTCTCGAGCCTTGTAGTCCTGCCGAGGAGAATAATATTAACTTTCTGAGATACTGCTTCTCAATAACCCTCTGTTGTTTGTGTCCCACTGTTGTGTGCCTCTCTGTCTCATATCCAAAGGGGCTTTATTGGCATGAAAGTTTCAAGAACAATATCGCCAAAATATCAAAATACAATTTGCTTGACATCCTCCTGGATCCATCTTTTTTCATATACTGTATGTTCACATTCTATGTAGCATTTTGTCATATGGATTGTCAATATTGTAAATGTATTATGTTGGTCTATTCTGTACAAATTATATTTATTGCATGTCTGTCCGTCCTGGAAGAGGGATCCCTCCTTGGTTGCTATTCCTGAGATTTCTTCCATTTTTTCCCGTTAAACTAGTTTTTTGGGGGGAGTTTTTCCTCGAGGAGCAATAAGGACAGAGGGTGCTGTGTGTCGTACACATCGTAAAGCCCCGCGAAGCAAATTTGTGATTTGTGATAATGGGTTATTTAAATAAAACTGATATAATCTGACAAATAGAAAGGAGGCAGAGTTCTAGCCACCAACCCGTTCAATAAATGACCACCTAAATAAACACATCTCCTGCAACTGTAGGGCCAGATCGTTTCCTTTTATTTCTATAAAAGTTTGTTCAAGTTACCCATGGTAATTTAAATGCTATCACCAAATGATCAATGATATATGAAAGTTAGGAGAGAATGATTTTGTCCAAAACAGAGAACAAAAAAAACTAATAACGTCCTTGTTTTCTTTCTTAGCATTGTGTTCTACACAAAGACAACATCTTTTCTTAAGGTCTTTATTGGAGGCATTTTTTTTGTTTTTTTCTCAATATATTTTTTTAAACTGAAAACTGAAACTCATGAATGACACAGAACGCAAATATTACGCAGAGAAAAAGCGACAATTTTTTTTCGGAACGGGGTTAATTTAACTGAGCTTTCTCATCGCAACTAAAGGCAACAACCAATCATGTTGTGCAGAACAGGTTGAGACGTGCCTATATCAATAAAACAACAACAGCAAAAACATTATTACTCTTTTCAACCTTGACAAAGGCCATCCATTCTTACCTTTCACAATAAAAGCCCTAGATATATACACTTATATTCGCAGGTAAGTATTTAACATTTTTGTGTCGTTTATTCATCACGCCCTCGGTGTGAAAAGGCCTTTAAAGTCTCCCTCAAGGCGTTGAGGCAAATTGGATGCACAATAATTTAAAATGTAGTGAACATTTTAAATTATTGTTATTAGAACATTTGGTTATTTGCAGGTCAAATGATATCTCGATAAAACGAGGCTAGTGTGGCCAAAAAGACATCTATGGTACATTGTTTAAACATTTCATTTACACTTTCTGAAAATGTGATTTGGACCTGTATCACATTTAAATATATATTCAGTGGAATGCTTTTGAAGGAATGAATATATTAAACTAGAAATTTCACTTTTTAACCAAGAAGTCTTTTGACCTACAAATCACCAAATCAGTGCTCGCTGCAGAATGCATAAAAAGGGTCTCCCTCTATTGTAAACGGTTTAAACCTTTTCTGTTGCATTGATGTTTAAAATCTTTTTTGTTAGCTTGACCCAGTTACTGTTAGCTTTCCAATTATGTGACCATGTATCAAAACCACCACCAGTGGGTCTTTGTCCCACATTACCATACCGTCATCTAAAGATATTCTAACACCATATCTACTGTATCCTTTAAGGAATTAAAAGTCTGGCTGCAGGCCGCTGACAAGCCCCGGGAAGCGTGAAGCGGCGAAGAAATTCCAACAAAAACTCTCAGAGAAACTTTCCAGGCAGAGTCTCATTAACGGAGGCTTAAAGAAGGAAGATAAACTTTGACTGCTTCAACTGTCAATCTGTGTTTTGCATGTAAAAGAGGAAGGGAGAGGGACAAAGAAACGCAAAGACAGAGACGGAATGAGGTTCAAAAACACCAGCCCCCTATCCATCACACGCGAGGGAACTACGGGGGAATAGTCTTGAGTTATCAAAATGCTAATGCATTATAATGGACAACACTGGCTGTGTTTTTTAATACACACGCTACCTCAGTTAGGGTGCGTCTCTTTGTCCAAGGCTGGAGGCATTGAGGTTGAGAGGGAGGAGAGGACGGGGGAATTGAGTGATAATGCACTCCATGTCAGCTGACCTTTCTCTCTCTCTATGGCTGACGATCAGCAGCAGTCTGTCAGGAGGAATCTCAGCCCATTCGAGTCAAAAGACTCGGTGTTATGAAGACATTACTCCGTTGAAAAGTCGAGCAGAGAAGAAGAGCGTGTGCTGAGGACCGTGCACGTCGACAGATTGGGAAATTGTGATGGAACGCGCTGATCTGTGAGTTTGACGCAATCGCCTGTGCATGGTGCACACGTTATCATCCGCCTCCAGCCCAGACCGGTCTTCCTCCATCATGTGAAGCACCGGCTGGAGCCCTTTAAGGTGGCACATGGCGTCTGTCATGCTTTGTATCTCGGCCACAAGAGAAAAGCCCCCTAGCTGACGCTGCCTTCATGTCTGTTCATCGGTGTGTTTATCAGTATTTGAATGCAGAATCTTCAATTCCTCTGACAACAAAGAAAGAAATAAACAATGCAACAAACCATCTTCTTTCCTCTCAAACTGTCAGTTAATGGAAAAATTATGTTTTGTGGGATTTTTCCTGTAATTTGTTATTTGATTTGCGGTGGTTGTCTCCAAACCTGTTTAAAATGTTACAGCTGTATTGACTTTTTTTTTTATTTCCTTTGTCTGCTTTGTGTTTGAGAAAAATAATGACACCTCAAACTCACAGGTTTGTTTGCCTCTTTGGGTAAATGTAAGAGCCATGTATTAATATTTAACGTGTTTTTTCGTATTAAATCCTCATTGCAAAGGTGCATTGTGTCTATTGGACTATTTGGGTGTGTCCCTTTAAGTGTGTTTAGTGCGAGATAAGCTTCAATGGAGCAGGATGGGGAGCAACAATTTTTCGGCGGAATTGGTCAGTTTTTGAAAGTCCGTCATTGCATATGGATTTATTTTTGTTTATTTTTATTTTCGTGGAATAAACTACTTTTCACTCACAATACGAGCCTCATCATAGAAGCTGACCACGGAGAGAGAGTGTCTGCAGAAGTGGAAGTTGGACTTGCAGTCTACATGAGTCAGAACCCTTTACATCCTGCAAGAAGTGGCGAATAAGGTTCAAAACAAGCTGCCATTACAGTAAATGTTTTTTTAAAGAGTCACACTCATGGCGTTAAATCAAAGATGTTCCTTTTTCTCAGGCTATGAGAAGTTGCCATGGCAGCCATGTGTGGTGTTTTTTGTTTTTTTTCTATCAGAGCACGAGGTGATGACAAATCTGATAAATCCTTCGCTCCAAAAATACTGGCACAAACAACGCCCACCGACACATAAAGCACATATAGGCATGTACATGCACAGTGTGAATGTATCGTGTAAGGTTCACTCCGAGAACAAGCTACGTGTTAATAATCCATCTGTGGCTGAAATGCAATGAAATTAAAAAAAAGTATGAGTGCGATATATGTATTGTTTGGCCCTCTGGCTGATTTGGTTGTGCCTTGTTTTCTCTTCTCTTGCAGGAATGACTGGGACCACCTGGGTCACCTTAGTCCTCTTTCTCAGAGAGACTCTCTGCTTTGTTTGGGTTTGTTATCATTTATCCCACCAACACCTACAAACCATATTCACCACACACCCACTAGCAAAAACTGTGGATAGTCAACGTATCCTGATACAACGGTTTGCATGATACCTAAGTTATTCCTCATTTTGTGTACGTTTTCCTACGAATGTGCAACAAAACACATGTCATTACATGCATACAGCTTTTTGAAAACAAGCTTTCGTCTTCACAAACAACTTGGTTAGGTTTAGGCAACTAAACTACTTAGTTAGCTTTTTATCTTATGAAAAAGTTGATATGTGTCAATTGCTGCTAGTTACATGCATACAGTCTTTTCAAAATAAACTTCCATCTTGACACGAAACAACTTCCTTTGGATTAGGCAAGAAAACTACTTAGTTAGGTCTGCTTAAAATAACTACAGAAGTATTGTAACTTAAATACAGAAGTTACGTGATGAATAAATCAACGATGACTTCTGGTTTCAGATTGGGACATGAACAGCGGCCTCCTGGGTGAAAGTCCAGTATCTTTTGACCCACCCATATGAATTTTGTGGGATATATACAAATTACAGTGCATTACTTTCCGTAGGTATAGCTACGAACGGTTTACGAGACCAGACTGGGATAGTACCTGGTACTGTTTTTGGTACCAGCTCGGTCGAAGTTTCAAGCGAGCTGAGCCGACACTAGAAGGTGGAGTTCAAACACTGCAGACCACTGATTGGTCAGAGATCATTGTCTCTAGAATCGTCACTTGCACGACACGGGACATCCTGCCAAGCTACTGTCAGTAGCGTCCGCAATTTTGTTATCCACCTGACCCAGATTTTTTTTTAAATGGCAGCAAAACTACAACTAGTATACACTACATATACTACATCCTACAATTGAGGAAATGCAGACATTTCAGCGAGTGCTTTGAAGACGATGTCACGGCAGTTTCACGTGGCGTCGCTATGGCGATCAGCTGTGAATCCCGCAGACACTGAGGGGGTACTATCCACAGTGGACAGTCATGTGGAAAGTGTATTCTTGTATTCTTTAAGCTGTAGGAGAGATATTTTTCGTCTCACTCCTTCAATCAGCTTTCATGCTCCAATGGATTGGATTTCTCAAGTGAGTACTCCTGAACATCTAAAAAGGTATGCAATACACACACACACACACACACACACACACACACACACAGTAGGACTACCATTCAAACAACATGCTCCCTAACATACACATAAATATGCAAAGGTGCTTTCTTGTTCAGACATCCACATTGCTGCTGAATGCAAAGACCAGTGACTCTCATTTCCCAGCCCACAAGCCACATTTGACCCTTCATTGACAGTTGAGCTGCCTGCAGCCATTCAACTCATTCTTCAGTTCACTTGTCTTATTAACATAAAAGTGCATTCAGCGTTATCGCTCCACTGGTGCGGAAAGAGAAAATTAAAAAGGGCTACATGCAAAATTTTCAGCGATTTTCACCCACGCTTCGAGCCATTCAGGAAGACAGAGAAGAACTTCTAGATAAAACGGGTCCTGTTTTAATTGAAATTGTGCAAGTTGATAAATATTTTTTTTTGTTTATTCTAAAATCTATTTATTTTTCGAACCTTGAAGGCACAGCATGGTGTATACAAAGCATTCAATCAACAGCTTGTGCTTCAGTAGTGAAGCGTTGGCTCTGATCATTGGCAGCCGCCCACTGCTGACATTGAACACTTGCCAGATAATATTTAGAATATAATGTTGTGTGGTTAATGTATTAAATGCGCATATTGGCCTGCAGTTAGCTTACAGTTTGTCTCCCTTAGTAGCAGCTTCACTCAGACATAAAGTGGCTGGTCATGACCTGAGCTTTACGTTCTGTCTACAGTTTCAATGGAGCTTAAAAGCAGCTTGGAGGACTTTGTTTTGGCAAAGTTGCTCCTTGCTTTCCGGCCCCCCTATTGCCTACAAATCAATTAATGCAGCTTTAAGGCTTTACAAACAAGTGTTTTACTGTCATAAAAAATGAATGTCCCGAAACCTTAGCTTCCTCTCAGCGGCATTCATGGCACCAACTGGTAAGGCAAATGGACAGTGCCAGTTTGGATGTATTGGGCACCCTCATGCTGTGCCAGCTGTATTGTAACAGATGAGACTATAACGGTAACCCGCTTATCTAAATATTGCTCAAAACTACTAAAAACAGAAACTGTGCATTACAAAGGACTGTACAGGTGGCAGTGGTCGCAGTTAACGTTGTAAATTGAAACAAAAACAAAAACGCAACAAAACTACTTGGTTAGGTTTAGTAAAAAACATCATGGTTTGGCTTAAAATGACTTAGTTTTTTACGTTATTAAACTATGGACATTAATATAAGTGAACGTTGACTTTCAGTTTCACACGGGTCACGAACAGCGGCCTCCTGGGTGAAAGTCCTGTGTTTGTTTGACCCATCCACCACCCCGATGTGTTTCGATGTATGCCACTTCACATCCTGGATGACCAGCACACCAATGACATTCAAAAATGGAGCCGCCAAAGACTATCAGTCATCCGCAGACTTAACATGTTATCTGTCACTAACCGGACAAAACTCACGCATAACCAACACTGCTGCCGGGATAATTGGTCTCCCCAACCTCACAGAACTAAACAACAAAGCCATTGCACGCATTGCAATCTCAATAGCACAGGACATCACACACCCACTCAATCACCACCTCACCATAATGCCCCGCTCCGGGCACTGGTACAGAACACTGAGGTGCAATAGAGCTCGCTTTGGGAAAAGCTTGATACCTGCAGTCATAGTTAAACAACAGGCGTCGCTAAATAGGCCTGAGTGTGCACTGCTGTCCGTCATGTTCTGTTGTTAATGCTGTTGTATTGCTGTTACTGTGTGCTGTTGTATGCATCGGTGTCTGACAAGTACAGTGCTGTGGAAAATAATTTACACTTGTGGGATAATAAAGTCTAAAATCTAAGTCTGATTATACAACCCGATCTCATGGGAAGGCGTATAAATAGTACGATATTACAAGGACATTCCACGTGTGATGGCGATGTATTTTAGCCTTTTCACCTGTCATTTGACGCCTTTTTTTGCGTGTCATTTTTACGCCACAGAACAAAACTAAGGTAACAGCTGCAGTTATGTTTTGGCAACAAAACAAGTTTGTTAAGTTTAGTAAAAACGTCATGTTTTCGTTTTATATAAGTAAACTAAGTAAAATACATAAACAATGTAACAGAAGTACAGAAAACACACTAACGTAGCTTCAAAATAACTCAACAACACTTTGGGACACGAACAGCAGTCTCCTGGTCTAAAGTCCTGTGTTTGTTGGACTCATCCACCTCTCCTCCCATCATCAGTAGTCTCCTGTTATTCGACGTCAGTACCGCTGAGTTTAGCATATTCACACAGATGCGTTTACATTACAGTCAGTACAGACTACATGATGTATAAATGACACACCGATAGAAAGAACGGCGTTCTTATAGCGAGCAAAATTACTTGTGAATTACCGTGTCATTCATACTCCATTTAGTGTGACCGAGATTATATGAGACAAAATGTCATAACTTTCATGATGTCTATATAAGCAATTTCTTACAAAGAAATATAGTCTGTGAGAGAAAGACACAGATTACATGTGAAGGTGTGATAAATGTTGCTCAAGTGGGAAAAGTGTATATGTGGTTCAGTCTTCACCTAAACCCATAAGATGTACATCTGTGTGTATGCATTAGCATTATCAAATCAGAAGCACACACAGACCCACAGAAAGATACCATAGAGGCACGTATCCTGTTGGCCCTACAGGTCTCATTCACGCCGACGCATGCTCAAATTTGTGCAGAGGTGTGAAATGTTATCACACTGCAGGATACACACTTCGATGCATTCAATGAGCAGAGATCGCATGGGCCCCTGAGAGGTTTCTTGTTGATTGAACCAATTTCCTGAAAGGATGGTCAATCAGTCAGAGTTAAGTTGCTTACCAGCACTTGTGTTGTCCTAGCAACTGCACATAAAGTGTCTCGAGAAAACATTCAAAGCCAGCTGGAATTTTCCATATCATTCGCTGTTACGACCTACAGAGCGCCCAATTTGACTGTTATCAGGCCATTAAAAATGCATTATCAGTCGCTATAAGCACCATAGATTGGGGTCATTAGGGGGCTACTACACCTACTACATTGTAAAAGTGAAAGTGAAACTTAAAAGCAACACGTTTTAACATGTAAAACTGAATGAAACGTCACATTTTTAACAGAAACAAAAATACTTAGGCAACAAAACTACAACTTATTTAGGTTAAGGCAAAAACATACAGTTAGATTTAGGCAATAAAACTACAACTTCTTTAGGTTTAGGAAACAAAACTACAACTTCCTTAGGTTTAGGCAAAAAAAAGAAAATACTTGGTTAAGTTTAGGGAAAAACATTGTGTTTTGGGTTAAAATAACTACGAATACAAGTTTCATACTGTCTATACTACAGCGTCTGACTTCCGCTTCTGCTCCTGTCATTATTACAACGGTTGCTAGAGGTCGCTTTCATGTTCTTTTACACCTTCTATCTGTGATCTACCATGTGAATAGATGATAAAACATACTAGTGGGTGTAGTGGGCCCCTATTGACCCACATCTATGGGGCTTATAGAGACTGATAACGCCTATTTAATAGCCTGACAGCAGTCTAATCGGCTGTACAGAGGATTCAGATTGGATCCTGATACCACTGGGCTCACCTTGACTGTCAAAGTTCAGGAGTTATCCACATTTGAATTTTTAATGTCTTTGATAAGTGGCATGTGCCTCGACTTGTGGCCAATGCAATTAGCATGATTTATAACTACATAGTGTAAAGCCCACGCAAAGGATATTTCATGTCAGAGTGGAAACTGCTCGAAGAAATTTATTAAACTGCCACAGGAGTCAGAAAGCACAGAGGGAGAGTGAAGTAGTTCTGAGTGTTTGGGCAATGGGGAAACAAATCCCTCATCCAACAACCACCCCCGCTGTTACACATGGTGATGGCAGCATTATACCGTTTTCAGCAGCAGGAGGGAATGGGACATTTATAAAAGGTAGAGGCAAGTTATTGCCGCTGAGGAGAACCTGCTTCTGTGTGCCACAAGAACAAGTCAAGTGATTTGAGTTGGACAGTAGCCTGAAGCTCACAGCCAAATCAACAGATGGCTTCAACAGGAATCTGAAAGTCAACTGACAAATCTGTGCAATTGCTGTTGAGACACTCCTAGAACAATCTGAGCAACACTGAACAAAGTCAGTAAGTACTCTGAAGTGTAATGTTTAGACTATTGCACCAACATATGGATGCTGGTGCATTTATAAAGATGCATTTTTAAACAACAACAAAAACATATTCCTTGAGCAGGGTTCAATCATTGGCTTCATCCGAAATCGCATACTATGCACAACATACTCAACAAGTGTACTATCCTTCAACATACTGTACTAGTGTGTGAATAAAAGGTACGTCGTCACTTCCTGAGAGCCTCCTTGGAGACGTGTAACCATGGTAACCCGTGCCAATCTCATGTGACCAAAACGACGGTTGGTTAGAATCAAAGTCTGAACTTATTTAAGATATATATAACGGCCAGCAAAGTGACATCTCTCTACAGTTAAATTGCATTATTAATGTTACAGAGCTGTCCGTCAACGTTCGTTATAAAAGTTCACCACCACCGTGTTGCATTGTGGGTTATTTATGCTGCCATAGTGTCCAGCGTTGCATACGGCAATATTTCACCGGAAATAGTATGCAATTCGCATACTATTGGTTTCAGACATACTAAAAAATCTCACATACTCTTTTAGCGTACTAAATAGCATGTTAGTATAGAATTTCAGATGCAACCAGTGTGTTCTGTACATTAGGCATATGGCCACGAGCATGAGGTGTCACACTTGGCGTTGCGCCTTACTCGTACTCATACGTATTGAATTGACGGTCGTGCAAAAGCATCGGTATTTGACGCCCTGGGAGTGAGAATGGGCTGGCATGTTGGGGGTACTGGCGGGATGCCGGTTGACGCAGCTGTGCATTTCCGTGTCCATCAGACAGTGCATTCATGAGTTAGATGTGGCTTTTAGTTCATTTCATTCTAACTGTGTTTTGAAAGGTGCTATATAAATAAAGTTTAGTATTATTATATTTTTGTCTCTTGTTTTACATCATTGTAAATGTAATGTTTTAGAGTTGCGGACTGTTCTGGAAAAACAACAAAAACAACAAGCAGTTTGAAGATTGTTTAATAGTTATATAATAATACATCTGAGCTGCTCTTGCGATTTGGTCACGTGGATGAGTGAACTACCATCATGATGCAATTCGCTTCACATCACTGGAAGAAAAAAAGCTTAAACATTAAGTAAATTTAAAATGACTATTGAAGTACTAGATATAGTGATAGCACAATAAGGTACCAGACTGCATAATTTGTCAGTCCAACTAATCACTGATTAGTTTCTCCTCCCCGGAAAAATGTGTGCTAATCAATAAACTCATCTTATTCGAGAATTTGGTTGGTAAAAGAACTCTTGAGTCTTGACGGCACACGTTTGAGAATATGGCTCAGAGAAAGTGCTCATCGCTGCCTGCAGCTTTAATTGAAATTATATTTTTGAAGAAATTATATTTTGAAGGAAGCAAAGATCATCATTTATGTGCATTTTATACAGCGACTGACAGTGAGAGTCGTCCTTACTGATATACCACACTGAAATGAAGCAGAATAGACAGTCTGAATAGAAAGGTTATGTTTCATGCCGAGTATGAATAGGGCACCCAACAGGAAAATGTTGAATCAAGAGAATCACCTTGTTTCTGAATAGCAGGGGGAATCTTATTAAGGAGGGTTACATGAAGGTGAGGCGACTGTAGGGAGGGAAGCAGAGAAGAGGGAGGACAAAAGAGCAGGTTTAGGAGAGATGGATGGAGAGAGAGTCAGCAGCCTAATACCCTATCGCTCTTTTAACATCTGTCTGCTTGCTCCTAAAACCAGGGAAGCAGCTGTGACTCATCTGCTGATTAGAGCTGTAATCAATCACTCATCACATTGTGTGTGTGTGTGTGTGTGTGTGTGGAAGCAGTGGATGCATGTGAGCAGTTTAGAGCAGTGATAGGGTTTTTCCACAGTGGGGGGGTTAGTTGCTCCACGCTAGTATGGTCAATCCGTTCTCACTCCCAACTCGTCAAATACCACCGTTTGGTCAGCGTCCCTCTGCATTGGAAACCTAATTTTGTCACGTCAGTCATTAGTAATGTGATTCGTCGGTATCGTTAGTCACATGAATTGCTAGTCAGCAACATTACGTCAACCACGAGAGTTTCCTAACCCTACGTAAATTGTTGTGTTGCCTAAACCTAACTTTCTGTAAAGAACAGAGGTTTATTTTAAAAAGACACTATGCATGTAACGAGCGTATATTGACCAAGCGGCGGTATTTGATGAGTTGAGAGAGAGAATGTTTTGGTATGGTGCGAGTGTTTTTCCACTGAACCACACAGCAAGGTAAAGTTGGTACCTGGTCTGCTGCCCTTTTGGATTAGATTCAACTTCGTTGTCATGGCACATTGTACAAGTACAAATACAAGGAAATGCAGTTTTGCATCTAACCAGAGTGCAAGAGTGATGATTGAGACAATATATACAAATGACTATGTATGTGGTGTATATACATATACAGTATACAGATTGCAGTTAAGGTGCAAAGGATAGACGTATGTTAGGTATAAGTTCCATACTGATGAAATATTGTTTAAAAAATAATGTGTAAGAGTATTATAAAGGATAAATTACATATACAGGTGGAGTTATATTTATATCTATACGCAGAGAGTTAATGTACATAGAACTATATGCATATGAGAATATTTGAGTGAGAGTGTGAGATTTTCAGCTCACTGTGGATGTTTCTGTTTGTACTAGTCCTCCCTGCAATATTTAAAACTGATCTGCTGACCAAATATCCCAGAATATGCCCCTATTTAATTTGTAACACCTGTTGTATTGAGGAATGGCACAGCTACTGTAATGAAGCTCTGCTAATTTGGTGACAAACGCATTGCATTTCCCATAACTTCTTCACAATAAAAGCATCCCGTCGGTTTCACCAGTGGAAAGCTTTTATTGTGAAGCAGCAGCAGCAGGAAAGGTTCAGTTTGCATCAGCAGTAAGGAAGGATCGTCCCACAAGTATGGAAACATTGTGAAACCATGCTAGGGTAGCTCCTCTACTCAGAAATGAAAAAAATGCAGGCAACTAGTAGAATTCTTCCCCTTTCACTGTCAGTCTCAATGTCACTTTTCTTCACTGAAGAAAAAAATAAAATGCTGCAAGCATGTTCACAGCACCACTCCCATCTGCTCTCACGGCAGTGCATACATCTCATTATGAGCAAGAAGCTGCTCCACAACATGACTGACAGTTTGTTCTCCTCACATTGCACAGCTTCAGTTGATGGAAAACTGCATCCGTCATTATTTATTCTTTAATGACACCACACCTTTTCTCTTATTTCATTAGGAATGCACAACTGCTTGGAGTCTAATCTTACATTCACTCTGCGATGTCTTCCTCATTTCATTCTCATCACAGTAATGTGGGGGTACTCGCTTCCCTGCCATGGTTAGAAAAATATCAAAACAACATGCTATTACAACCAATGGTGCTGTTTCAAGAGCTACTTCTTCATGCATTAAATCATATGTTTTAAGATTAAGCGGCGCAGTCACATCCCTGCACTTGACATTGCATTATCTCCCCTTCAAATAAACTGAAATGGAAATCAGGTGTGTCCTGCTCTGAATGCATGAACAGTTTTTATATTGGTATTTAATGCTTGGTTTACATTGATTCAAAACATGCACAGCTTAATGTGTTTACAGTCCCGGTAATGCTAATGCATGCATGATAGGTTTGTGTGTTTTTTGTTATTTAATTTGAGACTGATGTTTAAAGGTTAATATGTAGCAGTTGTTGGTTGTAAATATTCAAAGTTGGCTGCTCCTTCTCTGCTCAACGAGCTAGCGAGCGAGGGAGAGAGAGAGAGCAGCGATGGTGGAGCGAGCTATAGAGTGAATGAAAAGAGGGAGCTGCGTTAGTGATAACAAAGCAGTGGATCAGAGAAATAAAACATTATTGTTGAAGCTCAGAAACGTCCCGAACACAGCAAAATCAGATGAAAAGAGAACATCATAAATTACGGCTTATTATACCTTTAATGAATTTGCCCTTCATCAGTCATCTCTAAACACAAAGAATACAAATAAACAACCCATGTTGGGTCATGTTGGAAAATATTGAAATAAGTGATTTGAGTGTTAATTTATAATCAAATATTAAGTAGAATTTGCTTTGAGGATAAATTACAACGAGTTTGATGACAGGTCAGATGTGTGGGAAGTAAAAACACTCCTTTGAAATCACCTTGTGAATCCTTCCACAGACTCGCTCATACATGGTGCCTACATCGGGCACAAACAAATCTACACAACACGACCTGAGCACTTCATAACATTTTACACAAGATTTCAACATAACCTTGCTTCCTTGTGTCACCAAAACAACAACTCACCTTGGGTTTCCACTTGTTTGCAAAGCATTTTTGAATATATCCTGTTGCTTTTGAAAATGGTTTCATAAGAGAAAGATCAGAAAATCTTCTCAACCAGCAGCTGCGAGGTATGGAAGAGAATAACAAATTCAAGTCGTATCAATTCAGTAAATTCTTGAAATATATGTTCTGCATTTCGGAACAGATAACAGCAGGTTTGATGGGTGTTGCATTGTCAGCTTAAATGCCCCATTTAACTGCTCGTTCACACTATGGAGTCAGGCATTTAAGTATGTTTTCTGAAAGTGTAGTTAGTGTTTCGTTGCACAGTGTACATGCTGAGCTTCGTATCTCAAAGTAAACCTGCGTATTCTCCACAGCAGAACATAAACATGATGAACAAGTTCACA
Source organism: Sebastes fasciatus (assembly GCF_043250625.1). Taxonomy (NCBI): domain Eukaryota; kingdom Metazoa; phylum Chordata; class Actinopteri; order Perciformes; family Sebastidae; genus Sebastes; species Sebastes fasciatus. Next base: position 32,302,044 of record NC_133803.1, read on the forward strand.
CTTACTGTATTTATCAAAGTTAGGCCATTAGCTGTGCAACGGTATGTAAACCTTTTTGCATTTGCACACACGTGTAATTGTACCTGGATATCTACTGAGGTTGGTACAACAGACAGCTGTGTGTGTGTGCACATTGTGTGTAAGGCTGCCAGCAGTTTTTCTCACTTTCTATTCTCTTCTAAACCTGAGATTTTCATATCAATCATCTCTCTAGGCGTCTTTAACACCAACACACTTTCATCACCGTATGCGTGCGCCCAAATATGTGTTTATGCACATGTGCTCGCGGACGTGTGCGCGAGCGTATGCACGCTGCTTTGCAAGCGCCTGCCGAAGGAGACAAACAAACACATCTCACACTGTGCCCACATGGTAACCAGGGAACAGAATAAAATTTAAAAAAAGATAGGAGAGACAGGAAGCCTGGGAGAGAGGGGATGCAAACAGATGCTCAGGGATGAAGAGAGAAAGGGAGTGAGGAAACAAGGCCACAATACGCTTGTCTAGTTGGATTTCAACACATCCAGTGAATGGCTGCGAGCTCTCTTGTTCAACCCTATAATGTCCTCTCACACATCTGCAACACAAACCGCAACCATGTGATGTGGCTTAAGATTTTACTTAGTATGAACCTAGTGGAAAAAGAAAAAAATAGGGATACCTATATCCTGTATTTTCATGAAATAAAAACACAAAGGGAAATGTTTTTCAAAACAAATTGCTTCAAGATCTGCTATGTGAAAATCTATACTGACCTAAATGTGAAGATATAAGCTCCATTTACAGATGCTATAATCCACAGAAAATAATCACCCAACACTGCAGCTGAATGGAGCGTGGTGCTTTCAAATGGAGTCTGAATGACCCACTCATAACATGTTTTATTCACAAGTGGAAATTCTCTGAAAGTTCTGACTTCTATAGCTGTAACAGATTCTCATGTTTTTATTTTCTAAACATTAGAACCCATGGAAGTTACTTTATTTCGTTATTTACCATATCTTTGTTATTGGCATGACATTGAAAAAAAATCATTGACCATTTTAGTAAAATGTGACAGTAATCTTTAATGTCTTAACGTATTATCATACAATTGCATCTCATGAAAAAGTTATTCCTCCTTTTTTGTTCATTTTCCTACGAATGTCCAGCAACACGTGTCAATTTCTGCTCGTTACCTACATACAGTCTTTTCAAGATAATCTTCCGTCTTGACAGGAAACAACGTCCTTTTAGGTTTAGGCAAGAAAGCTACTTAGTTAGGTTTAGGAAAAGATCATGGTTTACTTGCGCGACAAATACATCAACGTTGACTTCTGTTTTCACAGAGGACATAAACATCGGTCTACTGGGCGAAAGACAGGTATTTTTTTGACCCATCGATCCAACCCGACCTCTGCTCTATGTGGCGTTCGCTGCTCTTTATGCTTCACACATATTGGTTTTGTGGGATATAAACGAAGTACAGTGCATTACTTTTCGTAGGTATAGCTATGAACAGTGTATGAGACCAGCCTGGTGATGTTAACACTAGAAGCATATCTTGTACGTCCCTTGACTTATATAACCTCACAAGTTCCCTTTGAAAGCAGCATATATGGCCTTTCTTAAGTTCATAGTTTCTTTCGTTTTTGGGGGGGCTGGAAAATTCACTGTAAGTTACAGTCTAGCTGGTCTAGTTTTCAGCAAACAAGCTCTGATAAACCCATTGGTGCACGCCACTGTTAAATGTGGTAGGCCATACACACACATGTACTGGCTGGTGAAGATAGTTGAAGATCTAGCAGCTAAAAAAAATGGACATTTTTCTCAGGAGTGGGTGGAGAAGGGGATGTTGCTCTGTGTATTTAAGGTGTGTGTGTCTTAAAGGTGTGTGTGTGTGTGTGTCTTTAAGGTGTGTGCGTCCGCTCCCCGGTGGCCAAAAATGGATTAATGCTGCTTAAGTCAAAGGTGCCATTAATACTAGACAAGGAGATTAACACTCGCCAGGTTCAATATGCATGTGTACTATACAGTAGTAGAGCCTGAGGAGTGAGTTCCGTCTCCCTGTTAGTGAGATGAATTAATATTACATCATTGATTTTGGGGGAGTGTGTACTCCTGACAGCCATCTGTCCTCTGTTTCTCTGACTCTGAACTGCAGCTGTGCGGTTCACTCCTGAGGCCTTGCATGTGTCTCTGTGTCTGTCTGTCTGTGTGTGTGTGTGTGTGTGTGTGTGTGTGTGTGTGTGTGTGTGTGTTTGTGAGTGTGTGTGTGTGTATTTGGAAAGTTGTGTTCCAACATCCATGCATGATGTTTAATTTGTTGTCATAAAAGGCCTTTAATCCCTTTCACACTACAGTTTAATCCTTTTGATTCTGGTGCCTAAGTGGCACCATTTGGAAGAAAAATCGGCTTTGTCTCCTACAAACACTCTTAACCGAACCATTGGTTTGTGTCCACTTCTCTGTGAAAGCCACCATTATTGACTATCTAGCACACACACGGTGTCTTTCTGTTCTTGTGAGGACTGTCCATTGAGTTAATACAACCCAATAACAAAGAACCACAATGCCATGCTCAGACCAACTTCAGCACTGCAAGAAATAAATCATCTTGCATCCCCCGCAGCCATTTCAACAACATCACTGTGTTGGCCAACAGGGATGCTGATGCAGAGGGTGATGGCTAAAAAGGAAAACCTGACTCAACTTTTGTTGCAACGAAACGTGATATCATGCAGCAGCCCGCTGTGGTGCACATGAACATCATACTTCTTCTGTTTACATTACAATTGTCAAGGCGGTGAAATTATTGTCACTGTGATAACGTTCCCAAGATGTAAAATCCTTTCTCCTAACATGAGGAACTATTTTGACATCAGCACCTGGAACAACACCAGTGCAGCTCCTTTTGCTGTTTTTAGTCTAAGAGCAGGCATTTACAGGAATGCAATGAAAAAGAAAGTAGAAGCATCAACCACCGTTGACTAACCTTGGAAATAATAACAAAAAAAAAACCTCAGCTGCTTTGACTTCCATTTCTTATTGCTGCTGAAAAAATAGAGAGGTGCATTGAATGTTGCCTTGCTGTGATGTAGATCCTAAAACCAAACTGGGTGACATTGAAAGTCAAGTACAATTTCTTTGACAGTTGAATGCCTTAACTTGCATCTCATGGTGCGGTTCAGCCACAAAATGTCTGCAAACACCTTATTACTGCAGGGTAGCAGACATTATCCTTACATGGAAGCACATTACATTCACTAAAGGGAATTATTAGTGTTACTATAGCATCTCGTAATAATGAGCTATGGCTCATATCAAAATTTATGAGTGGTGACAAGGTCCAAGTTTGTGTAGTGCGTAAGAGGTTGGTTTGGACCCAAGAATGCCCTTCCAGCAGGATGTTCTCATCCACCGCTCGTGGCTATACCTACGAGAAGTGATGCATTGCAATTCCTATACATCCCACAAAATCAATTTGTATGTAATCCACGTAATTGTGAACCAGGAAGTATAAACACCACGTAGGGAGGAGGTCAGGGTGGATAGGTGGGACCAAAAACACTAGACTTTCACCCACGAGGCTGTTCATGTCCTGTGTGAAACCAGAAGTCAACGTTGATTTATTTGTCACGTAACTTCCGTAGTTATTTTAACCCAAACCACAGTCTTTTCCTAAACCTAACCAAGAAGTTCCCTCTGGAGACTGAAGTTTATTTCCTGTGAAGTTCATTTTTAAAAGACAGTATGCATGTAACGATCGGAAATAGACACGTGTTGCTGGCTATTCGTAAGAGATGGCATGAAAAAATGAGGGATAACTTTTCATAAGATGTCAAACAAACTGTTGTATGAGAATATGTTGATTAATGTTGTTTCCAGAGGTTAAAACTGGATTTACATATCTAACAATAGTGTTGAAATGAACTGCAAAGGTGACTCAACTAAAATTAAAATATAATGACATTATATTTTTGTGCTGTGAATATCCACTCACTCTCTCATCCAATACCAGCAGGACAAACAGATAGGAGCATGTGTTTCCTGTTTGTTTTGTCTCCAGCTTGCTCCGCTGGACTCGCAGGTCATCCTGGTGACGTGCCATCTTTGTACAATATGATACCAGCAGACTGCAAAGTGCTCCGTCTCTCTTTTGCGTAGTTATTTTAACCCAAACAACCATCTTTTCCTAAACCTAAGCAAATTGTTTCCTGTGAAGATGGAAGTTTATTTTGAAAATACTGTATGTATGTAGCAAGCAGAAACTGTCACGAGAAAAAGAGGAATCACTTAAAGTTAACAATCAGAAAAATATCCCATTATAATTATGAGATTTAAAGTGTAATTTGACATATAGAAGAAAAACATTTCTAAACGTTATTAATGCCACAAGCGTCTGTAACAAAACTATACCTTAGCTGATGCATAATGCATTGAAACCAAACTCGACATATCAATTACGTGCACAAGTAGCCTCGCTGTCCCTCTCCAGCTGGTTTGAATCCAAAACCTGTCCCCAAATGTACCGAAGTTCAGACACACACACACACTCTCTCTCTCTCTCACACACACACACACACACACACACACACACACACACACACACACACACACACACACACAACCACACAGACAATCAGCAGGGACATGGGCACTGGCAGCCCTATCAAAAACCGTGGCACTGCTCCGGTTAGCACAGAGGTGGCTGCTTCAGAATGCCAATAAAGAAGTAAAGAATAGGTCCAGGGTGACTCAGACTTTGGTATACCCCTATACACACACACACAAAAACGCCCAATCCAGGCTCCAGCTCACGTCTGCGGCTGACAAAATGTCCCACTCAATCATGTTCTCTTTTTCTCCCCTTCATTGTCACTCTGCTCTGCTACACCGTTACTGCAGACACAAAACACACACCCACCTTTCACTCTCTCCTCCCCCTCCACTCTAATTCCCCTCTTATCAAAACGCAAACAATCCATAAATCCAAAAATGACCATTTTGTCCATACACCACATCTCATAACTCATGTCTTCGACGGAGCTGTAAGAAACTGCGGAAAATGCTTTTTAAGTGTGTGTGTGTGTGTGCCTTTAGGGAAATTGCAGGAGTTGTAATTGTTTGCCTCTTATCACCACTGTAGTTGTGCAAAGTGTCAACAGTGTTTAGAAATAGAGGTGGAATGTACGTCGCAAATCAGTCGCTAACGCACAAAAAGCTCTTTCTTTTGATGTTATTTGACGATAAGAGCGAGTCTGTTGTTTTCCTTCTTCATTTAGGTGAAAAATGCCTTTTGATTTAATGAAATTCTCCTCTCATTACCTCCCGCTATCTCGCTTTTATCAAGTCACTCACACATTTTTGTATTCACTCTTTTGGCATACTTGCACTCACACACAGAGTCAGACCTGGAGGGGAGGCTGGCTTTACATGCGTATTAAAGAGCCAGCATATAAAAAAAGACCATTTATTACTGCTGTCATTGGACTGCAGATTGTTAAAAAATAGATTATAGAAGCTGACAGGAAATTTTAGAATCTTTTTGGTTCATTCGGAGGTAGACGCCGCAGTTGCTTTTATTCATAATGGGATTCAATTGTATGAGGTGAAAGCTTAAAATGTCTCGCAGATGTTCTCAGAGTTGTTTGTTGTGTGGGAGGAAGGGCGCCGTGCGGCCCCATGCTGTGCTAAGCCTCGGATTGGAAGTTATGTGTATTTGCTGTAATCATGGAGAAAGTAGGTTCAGCCTTGAACTCGCATTCTCATATTTTATCATTGCTTAAATACCTCGTATGTGAGCAAGCAACTATTACAATATGTAAAAGAGCAAACGATGAGACACTAGAGCAGCATGCTAAGTCCTCTGACAGCTAGTGACATGTAAGCCTCAAGCTATTAGTACATCTGGGAAGGTTCAGTTTTCTATTCCACTAATAGCAAGCTAATTGACCCTTTTGCAGTTTCTAAACAATGATGCCATATGTAAGTTTGAGCACGCAGTTTGGCAACGGAAGAACAGCAAAGTGCATTAGCTTGTCAAGCTATGTAAGGACACTAACCACCAAAGATCGCGAATGCAACCCAAACAAATTGGCTTTGATGAATGGTGACCAACATCCGGATCTGTGCGCTATCATCGAGTGGGTAGAATGCATTAGCAAGTGGAACAATATTCAGTGGCCAGATATAGACATGTATTTGATGGAGAAACCTAGTGTGTAACGTTACAGCAGTGAGAAATCACGAGCATACATGTCACTAGATGCTTACAACTATGTTATCTGTGGTCATTGTTAGGGCCTGGGGGCAGGGCAGAGGCGGAGCAGGGAAACTCCGGAACGGGCTTGAAGTCGGCCGGGATCCCTAACTCAGGAATTCCGCCTTCACTGCCAGCCACCGATGCAATGCTGCCGACCACCACTGAGATCCTGCATTCGCCGCCTACAACCGCTGAGGTCATGCCTTTGCCAATGCCTTCGCCAATGCCGTCCTGACCAGTTTCTCCTGCCTGTCCTGCCCCAGGGAGTCTGTCTCCCGGGTCCTGCTCATCGGCTCTGCCCTGTCCCCCGGGATGTCCACCTGAGATTCCCTGCTACGCCTCTGCTGAACTGAAACTGAAACACTGGTTGCCGGTTGGTTGTCCTAAAATGTCCAAGTTTTCCTTTAAATTTGGGTGAAATGTAATTGAAGAGTTTATTGTAAGACTGACTTGGAGGAATAGTGCATTGATATTATCATACTAATTTACTCATTTCACTAAATCCATTTCTTGGAATTATTTTGTTAGGCGTTTTATATTCATTGAACTGCATTATTTCAGACCTATTATAATGTTTTTGTTGAATTGTTGAACTACAATCCCATCTTTGTGCTTTGTTTTTCTGCAAAACCAAATCTACTGTTAGATCTAACTGCCATTTTCCCAAATACGGAGCCCCAGCAGAGAGAGAGAACACTCTTTGAATTTTGTCTCCTGAGCTTTCTTCCATTTTATCCCGAGTACTAAGGTTTTGGGGAGAGTTCACCTTGTTTTCTCAGAGATTGGAAACCACTGCTGTTGAGGGCCACTGAGACATCGCATGTGATCCTGATCCTGTTTACAGTAAAACTGATTCCTCTAGAATTGTTTGAGGTCAAGGATCAACACTTCTCCTGCTCACAAGTTAGAATCCAGAGGGATTTTCTGTCTCTGGCCGTGACTGCTGTGGGACCATAAAAAATGTGATTTCTTACTGTTCTGATTTCAGAGTTTTCAGCCCTCCCTCGGAGGCAAGACCGCAAAGATTATGGGAATACGGGCCGTAGTTAATGTCAGATCCCTGCTGCTTGTGAAATGATGCATTTAATGTCATCTGGTGGATGTCAAAAAAGGGAACAAGCTCTTGAGTCACAGAACAGCGTGAATAGGTCACATTTTCTTAACATTCCTGATGTAACAATACAACTTTGACAACTGACAAAAGTATCTGACAAAACCACCAGCAAATACATCTTGTAACATACTCCGATTTAATTCATCTTGAGTCCTAAGGTTACATCAGAGGTGCTTGTGTTTTTTTGTCAGGTTGGTTCAGCTATAAATAATTCACATCCTGCTGCATTGTTGTTATCGTGTCCAGATTGTAAATTGAATCAGTACTGTGAGGAATGTAAAGACACGTCTAGTATTAGATGTTACATTGAGCAAATGGCATTACAGTGCTGACATTTAGTGGACTCGGCTGTAAATTAAACAACAGAAATAACGGGTGTGGCTGTCTGTTATTGCTGTAACTCTAATTCTTTAATACGTCTTCTTTTGTCCTCTCGGGGAGTCTGAATGCTTTGTTCCTGGACTTGAATAGCCCCATTCTTCACTTTGATTAGTTTCCAATGGTCCAATAAGTGCACTCCTAAAGCTGATTAGTTAGTTTCCATTCAACAAACACATCAAGTCTCATCTTCTTAGCTGCCACTCGCAATTCTGTTTTGGTTGCATGCCGCCCAACATGATGTGTCAGATGCACATGCTCACTGAGGTGTGCAGCACGCATCGAATATGCAAAGACCTAGGTGTAGTCACAAAATTAAATTAATTTGATTTGTGTTCATAGACACGAATTTCCTTTTTTTTGTCGTGACACTCAGCACGACTTTCAACAACGTATTTTTTGTGCGTGTCCAGCAACGCGTGATGCACGCCTCAAATTCAGCTCCTGCCTTTAAAAAAAAATAAAAATAGTTAGGTTGAGGAAAAGATCGACTTGGTTAGAATTAGGCAACAAAACTACTTAGTTAGGTTTAGGAAAATATGGTGGTTTGGCTTAAAATAACTCCAGAAGTGGCGTAACTTAGGTACATAAGTTACGTGATGAATAAATCAACGTTGACTTCTGGTTTCACACGGGACATTAATAGTGATCTCCTGGCGAAAGTCCTGTATTTTTTAACCCACCCATCCACCCCGACCTCCTCCCTACGCGGCGTTCGCCGGTATTTACATTTCCTCGTTCACGATTACGTGGATTACACACAAATTTATTTTGTGGGAAAAACGAATACTTCCTGCCCGTCGTCTGCCATCTTTGTTTTCACTAAAGTCGCGTTTGATCGCAAGAGATTTGTGAGATTTCTGTTTTTGTTTTGTTTTAGCGGGGACTCTTGTTGTTCCTGAATGAATCTGTTAGTGTGTGGTGTGCTGTTTTGACCAAATCGTTGCTCTCCACACACACTATAAGAACAAAACTGTTAAATTGACTATAACGTCATTATATGTGGGCTCTCTCACATTTTACACATCTGGTAAGATCTACAAAATGTTTGTTTGGGCCAACAAATGCATCCTCATGACACGCGGAAACGCCTTCCCATGAAATGAGGTTGCAATTAAAATTTAGGTTTATTTTTATTCTTAATTGATTTACACTGTACTTTATTCTTGATGTACAGTGTAATCATTCTTTGTTTTAAATTTTTTTTCCTTATGCCATGACAGAACTCAGGCAACCAGCGGGGAAATGACCCACAAACAAGACTTTACTTGGCAAAAACCACAGTAGATGACAGGAAACTGTCCGGGACAGACAGGCAAGAGCATAAAAAAACACTAGGCTGAGATGTAGTCAAGAAACACAGAAGTGAGGTGCTTAAAACAAGGAATCAACTGTGAGGAAATATTACTGGAACGCTCACTGAAACTCTAAAGACAATTGGGTACAGACAAAGAGGAGCACACAGACCTAAATACACAAGGGAGGAAGTGTGATTGGGGACAGGTGGATCTCATCAGGGCGGGGCAGGTAATCACACAGGCGGGAAACACACCAGGGCAGGAAGTGAAGTATTTGAAACCAGAGACAAGGGTGAGTATACCAAAATAAAACAGGAAATAACAACTGAAACAAAGAAAACACAATTTAGACACACGGACCGGGATGTAGCATGTGCCTGCCTGGTTATTCAAACATTATCGTGTTTTTATTGTGTTTTATGTGTTTGTTGTTAAGGACTTTGTAATGCTGGCTTTGATAAGTGCTATACTTACATGCAATACACAGCTGCAAGTGTGTGCATTGTGGGTCTAGGCTAGGGAGGGCAGTCGAGAGGCTAATCTGTCCAGTTAACAGCATATCTGGACGTCATGACAACTGAGAGGTAGTCCCCTGATCTTGATCTTGGTCTGGACTGATGGCCTGCACAGATTATCTAGTAATGTCAAGTGTTTCTTAATGCAATCTAACCACAGTGATGGACTCTCTGAAAGATAAAAGCCACTCTGATCATATCAAACGTCGTGGTGTTTACGACTCCATGTCTGGCTGCTTCCTGTGGTGCGTGAGGATCACAGATGTAGTCAAAGAGCGAGGACCACCGACAGGCAGAGATGTTTACGGAGAAGTGAAGCAGAATTTATAAGTAATGTTGTCTTACTTGTAGGGGAATACTGTGTCATACAAGTACAATCACCTCAGCTTCAGTTCTTCAGCGTGCACTGCGTTGACCAACAAATGATGCTGTTCTGGAGTGTTTTTTCTTATTGCTGTGACTGTAGGTGGAAATTTAAGGGAAAGGATGGGGAGGGGAGTCCTTTTCTCTCTTTCCTCCCTCTTAGGCCAATATATTCGGCCTCTCCAGTCTATTAAATGACTCAACTTTAATGGAAGCTATCTCGGTACCTGATGGTCGATTTCACAGTTCCTTTGCGGACTCTGGTTGTTCATTCACGCTGGCGATCAGGCGTTTTTCTTCTCAAGAGTTTCCTGCGGGCCTGCAGGTGACTGATGGCCTTCTCCGTCTGCTTTGTATCAGCCTCTCTGCTCCACATCTCTGGCTGCCTCTGCTGGGTTTGAATATGTTGTATATGTTCCGACTTTCACCCTTGCGGGTGCGAGGATGTGTGTCTGGATTTTTTTACAATTAAAATAAAAACGTCCATCCTTATACAGCGCTTCTGTCTCATCACATGCTGCTTTGAGTGCTCATTTCTTTGTGTCCATATTCAAGTAAGCCACAATATTACAGTAGGTCATCTGGAGTTTGTTTTTTTCCTCGTGTGTGCAATGTTCTCGTGTTATATTGAGCTCACCTGGCACTTACAGAGTTTCGTCAATTAGCTTCTGGAGGAAGGCTGTCATGTTACTGCCTTCACCTTTTTCCTCAACGTTATGAATACAGAGATTATTCTGCCTGAGTTTTTTTGCTGTATGTTCTCAGCGTCATCAAGCTGACTCACATACCTCTCCAGGTGATCCACGAGCTTCGCTGTTTTCCCCATGTTCTTCTGTAAGTCCGCTGTTTGTTGCATGATTGTCTTTAGGTCCTGTTACGCATCTTGTCGAAAGTTCTCTGAGTTCTTTGATTTCTTTAGTAAATCCTTTACATCCGCAAACAATTGTTGCATCTCACTTTTCTCTACCGCGATGGACTCCACCTTTACACTTTGTTCTTTCTGTTTTGATTTTAGTATATCAGACTTTGTTGTTGTTGCTCCTGAACGTAGATTCCTTTTTTTTTTCCTTCTTCTTCTTATTATTATTAAGTTTTAACCTTTATTTTCGGGGATGGTTGAGAGAGCCAACATGTTGCGGCCGTCATCCTCCCCCCGTGTCAGCCATTTTTCCATTCAGTAAATTTAAATTTAAGATGTTTATTGGTCAACCCTGTTTCCTAAAAAATTACATTCCAGTACAACTAAACTGCATCCTCAATAACATTTCGAGGGAAATTTATTTTTCTCCCGGACTACGGTTGCAGTTTTAAACACATGATTAATGTTGTAAATTGAAACAAAACAAAACGAAAATGCAATAAATCTACTTGGTTAAGTTTAGTATAAAAATCATAGTTTGGCTTAAAATGACTGCGTTTGTTACGTTATTAAGTTACGGACGTAAATTAAGTGAATGTTAACTTTTGGTTTCTCACGGGACACAAACAGCGTTCTCAATCGGCGACAAAATCCCTCAAAATGTATTTCACAATGCAGTTTTGTTGTATGTGAACGTAATTTTTAGGAGGCAGGGCTGTTATACAGTATGTGCTCCTGCATGACTGTCTAATAGTAAAAGTAACAAGGACAAGGTGATGATCTCACGTCTGTTATATAATATCCTCTTCAGTTTTAAAGTTAGAGCTATATGATCACACAAAATGGGCATTAATATGCATCAACAGCCACATGCATTCATGCACACACACAACAAACAACTTTAAAGCTTGTGTCCTATAATCCACCAAATCTATTTTATGTCCCCCTTTATCTCTCCGTGTACTTTTTGACGACCACTCATCTGTCCGTTTTATGTGATTCTGTCTTATCAATAACTCACCCTCATTACATCCCAAACGCTCCGGGCTCGCTTCTCACCTGTGAGATTTAAAGTCATCAGTGAGCGACGTATGAAAGACTCGTAGGATGATTCAACAACATCACAGGCCCGTCAATGAGAATGGGGAGGGGGGTGGGGGGGACATCTCTGAAAAATAACGAGCCTCATTCAGATGGAAAATGCTGCCAGGAAAGGAGCCGGCAGGATCCTTGATTCTGGACACATCTTGGGTTTTATAGGCGGTGTGAAGATGAGGGAGAGGGACTCAGCGCAGAGATAGTGTCATTACTAGCTGGTTCACCTTGAGGTTATGCGCATTCCACTATAAATCCAGAGCCCGCTCTCACCTTGGCCAGGTGCTACAAACTGCTCCTCTAAAGCGGTGCAAGGGAATCGTTCATCTAATGAAATGTTTGGGGGAGCGGAGTTGGAAGAGCTGGACGGGCCGTTCGGCGGCTCGCCTTGAGTTATTCTGCAACACAACAGCTGTATTTGTCAGTTGTATTTGTTCAAGTGTTACTTATGTATCCGGTGTCTCAGTGGTTGTTTAGAAAAGACAAACAGGATTACACAGAGGCACCAGGAAAATAAAACCTGGTACTGAGGAGAGCAGTACTCTAAATACTGCCTTGGTGAAACTTAAGATTCTTATTTCTTATTGACAGAAAGTTAAAGAGGTGTTCATTCCATTTCCACATATCAGGTTTGAGGCTATAGATTGACGTCTTGTATCAGATTGCATTTGATTGCATGCAATGTATTAGCTGCTGTTATATTAATTTAACAGTTTTTCAGCACTAGTAGCTCTATTGAGTTGATATTTTTACCAGTAGGTGTCCGTTATGTTTGTATCTCATGCACAAACACAAATATGTGCATGCTCACATGCATACACATTACTGCTGAAGGTTTTACACTATTCTACTAATTTGACAACTAGCAGAAACAAAACAACTCGCCAGCAAAAGTGGAGGAATTAGGAGGAATTAAAAAAACAAAATCAGCTTTCCAAAGGTTTTATAAGGAAGAAAATGCATCGAAGACATTTGTTAGGCATCAAGGACAAACACAAAGCATTTGGGTTGAAACCCCAAATAGAAGGAAACTCCACAGGCCACATTTCTTACAGTAAAATATTAACTTTTAATGTTAAGCCGTGTTGTAGTTGACTGCTACACGATGTGACAAAGTATTTAGTTCAACTTGACCCCGATGCTTCCTTATTGTCTGACGTCATAAAAAGTGCACAGGCTGCAGTTGTAGTTATGACCTTCAACATTGGATAGTCTTCAACATTGACGTGACATGATCCCCACAGTCTCTGATGTTAAGATCACATCCATCCATCCATCCCAAACTGCAGACGTTACACTATTTCCTACTGCTTTGGCACTGAAGACAAACCTGTTGTTTTTAGCTGTTTCGAACAAACAACCAACGCTGTTGAGAGGAGCATGTGTTAACAGCAGGACGTAAAGCAACACAGGGAAGTGTCATTCTCAAAAAAGTTCCCAAAATAAGTGTTTTGTTTTAGAAGCATTGCAGATTCACGGTCATGTCAGGTAGAGTCAGAAGTGTATCAGGTATCAAGGTGTTAATTAGACTCTCAGGAACACATGCACTGCTCTGCTGCACAGAGGTGTAATATGTTCAAATAGAGGCGTGCACACACATGGGATACCATCCACAGACAGCAGGTTGCGATGAGGAAAGCCACCAGCTCTCAGTTTTTTTGGCAGCGGTCTGTTGGTGATTATCCTGCTGCCAGGTATTGATTTTTGAATAGCGGGCAAAGCACTGCTACTCTGGACTGAGAGGTCCCGTCAATACAAATCTCATCGCTACATTGACAAAGTGAAATAATTTCATCAGTTCCACTGTGAAAAAGTAGGAGAAGGGAAGTGTTATGTGGTCTGGCCCCACTTTGTGCAGTCATAATGGGATCTGCTTGTACTCAGGACATTGTGTGAAGAAAAATAAGAGAAACAGAAACACGATAAAGCTGAGGTTAGTTAAAGCTTCAGTAGGCAGACATTTTTTGGTATCATAGGGCAAAACTCCCATAATAACCTTTCAGCATATTGTAATTCAAGTGTTCTGAGAGAAAACTAGACTTCTGCTCCTCCTCATGGCTCTGTTTTCAGGCTCTAGAAAAATCGAACCCGTGATGGGAGACTTTGACCAATCACAGGTCATTTCAGAGAGAGAGCGTTCCTATTGGCTGAGCTCCGGCTGGTGGGCGGTGTTTAGTATTTCCTCAACTGATCTCAACATGCCTGCCGGGTCACAAACTTTCTCATTTTACAGCTAAACTGAACTAAACAAGATGTTTTTGAAAACATTTGAGGAGAGAAATAGGCATTAACGTAACAGAATATTGATTCATATTTGATCAGCGCTGCCTAGTTTGACCGTTTAATCAGAGCTTTAAGTGATTGACAGCCGACTCTCATAAACGGCAGCTGGACGGCAGATCAGCGCTGACTGCTTGTTTTCCTCCGGTCTGTGAAATCCTGCAGATGCCGTTAGGAGCACCAGAGGACACAGGTGAACATGATTTCTTTCAGATTACCTGTATCATGCACTACTGTCAGGATAAAGTGACCGTTTCATAAAAATAACTTTTTTTTAATTATATTTGCTCCAATCTCGCCCACTGCTGCTTTAATGTAAATGGTTTTTTTTAAAGAACAAAGAAGAGACAAGCAATAAATATGAAAATCACCATATTAAAGATTCTGGTTGTCATAGTAACACAACACACTTTCCAGCTCTGGAGTTTCTCAGGAGCTCAGCAGTCAGAAAATAATGACCATCAGAGCGAGCGATGGGAAGATATGACACAGTACACAGCTCAAAGAAATGCTGATACAACAACAATACTAAAGTGACACTGAACACTACTCGGCTAACAGCCTAACAGACTGGATTTGGCCACTTGTGGAAGATGGATATCCATCATTGTCCGATTGCACATTCACTGTGGTATTGCATGTTCCCAATATCACATGTGACTTGTTCACAAAAATGTACATTGCCTTGTTTACATTTAAAAAATGATTCCAAACTCATTAGGAGTTTAGGAACAAGAAGGAAACTGACAAACGTGGGGCTGAGGGGACGAAAGTTAGCATCAGACATGACAACCAACACTGCACCTATAGGACGCTGGCATAGAAATAGCCTAAAATCAAGATTAGCCCAACACTCACTCTTTTAATTGGTATGGTTGTGTGGTCTTGCTTTAACAAGTCTGCTTTAATTAAAGTGTTCTGGGACTGAAGAGATGACATTGAATGGAATTTCCACAACATCCTTGAAGAACTATCAA
This sequence comes from Sebastes fasciatus, assembly GCF_043250625.1. Lineage (NCBI taxonomy): Eukaryota > Metazoa > Chordata > Actinopteri > Perciformes > Sebastidae > Sebastes > Sebastes fasciatus. The sequence goes on from NC_133803.1 coordinate 32,317,167, forward strand.
GTTAGCGTGGGCCAAGACCCCGAAGGAACAACCCAAGTATGCTGTTTACTTAAAGCTTTGAAGAAATTAAAGGTTTCTAACCGGTCGAGGCAGATGGCCGCCCACCCAGAGCCCGGTTCTGCTTGAGGTTTCTACCCGCTAAAGGGGAGTTTTTCCTGGCCACAGGGGATTTCCATAACAATGCAATGCTCATGGGGGATCTCTTGTTGGGTCTCTGAACTATAAAGTACGGTCTAGACCTGTTTTATATGAAAAGCGTCTCGAGATAACTTCTGTTATGATTTGATGCTGTATAAAACTATATTGAATTGAATTGAATATGATATTTTGAACATTAATATAGCAACAAACACCTATTTGCTATGTAAAGATATAGTGGAGTGATGGTGTCCTGAGCAGAGAGTGAAGTCACACTGCCTGTGTGTGTGTGTGTTGTAATCAGAGCTTCTCTATTCTTTGTTTTGGTAGTCGGGCCGGCCGTGCGTGCAGTTTAGTGCATGTGAGTCCCTCCTCTTTGGAACAGTTGGCCCTCCTTGAGTTTATAAAAGGATTATGACCCGTGTGAAGTGGACGTAGTCACAGAAACGACGAGTGCTGTTTTGAAGCCTCAAGTTCGGCATTTTTGTTGCTATCTTGGTTTTTTTAAACCAGAAGTGACACGAGAGGGTGGAGCTGAGTACAACCGAACACTGAATAAGACATTTTTAGGCGACCACAATTAACTTTCATCAACTGAAAACACACTGTGAAAGGGTTAAAGTTCACATCACAACGTAGCCATGCCCTAAAGCATCCCCTGCTTTATGGTCTTTCTGACTCTAAATGGGACCATAATTTACTAAATGAACATCATGCTGTATTGAAGAAGACTTGAAACTAGCGATTGAGACCATAAACTCATATTTACAATGTTTACTGAGGTAATAAATCAAGTGAGAAGTAGGCTCAGTTTCTCATAGACTTCTATACAACCAGAGGAGTCGCCCCCTGCTGGATATTAGAAAGAATGCAAGTTTAAGGTACTTCAGTTTTGGCTTCACTTCACAGACCCGGCGGTAGCCGCCTGACTTTACTTGATGGTTAAGTTAGCAGGATAGCTAGCTAACTAATAGTGACATTACATGGGTTTAGGTCACTTGGCAGATCGAAGAAATAGCTCCTTGCCAAGCTGAATGTTACTAATGTTATTAATAACTCTACACTGTAAAAATCTATATCACTGTGTTCTTTGATTTCCACTTGACATTGTCTACAAATATTATTCCATTATTTATCTCGCTGTTTGTTCAGGGGCCGCTGTGTAATTGCAAACAATTATGTGTAAGCAGCAGCTAAAACATCTGTTAATATTCATGTGTGCAAAACGGCAGAGATCAACTTCTGTAGTTTGTTAAATTATGCATGTTCCGATTCAATCCCTGGCTCGGACAAAGCAGTGTGATTATTGCCAGACAGAATAATCTTATGAAGTATATAATAATCAGGCAAAATAAATAAATAAGCTCTACTATACCGACGTCACACTGTTGCACCCGGCAGCTCTCCGGGTGGTAAAACTGGGTTATTTGGTCTCATCACTGGAGTAATGGGCATGATGCATCGCAGAGACATCTGTCTTGGCATGCTCTTCAAAAAGCTGTGAGGTCAGAACTGTCCGTCGTCGTGACAACCCACACACTCTGATACACTTATAGTAGCTGCCCCCCCCCTCCTTTCGCCGCCTTCCTCTGCATCTCTGTGTCACTCACCTATTCACCAGCCCGCCTGGGCGAAGAGCCGCATCGGCTGCTGAGTGAAATGATAATGAAGACGGGCTAAGAGTCCCCTCTCGCTTCCCTCTATACACTCCTCTTACACTCATTCACTCTGTCTCCTACTAACCCCCCCCCCCCCAGCACTCCCACCTTGTCTCAGTAAATCTGTCCAAATGCTCCAGCTGTAACCTTCGGACGCTCAAGAACACTGACTCAATCTGTATACATGAATCCCTTATTGTTACCAAAAAATCAAATCATTCTACTGGCTGCTGACAGGAAAATTGCCCCCCCTTGAATGCCACACACACACACACACACACACACACACACACACACACACACACACACACACACACACACACACATTTGTGCAAACACACACACGGTGCATTTCCATCTGCACCTCCTCCGCAATCCTTTCACTCCCTCGATTCTTCTTCTTTGCCTCTCACCAGCTATTTAGGTAAGACTTTTTAATAAAGGCGTATCAAGGAGCAGCCAGCGTCTACTGTAATGCAGCCCACTCGCCTGCTTGTGTCTCACATTAATATCTTTGAATTCTTTCCAAGGTCAAATGACTCAAACTGACAAACACACCGGCATACTGAAAGGCAACCATGACAACCAAATACCTATCATTATGTCTCATGATACTAAATGGAATCTTGTTTATTTTCCACAAAGAAAATGATCCCAGTCCGGCTAACAGATGTAAAACCATCAAGCTTTTTCTACCTGATTGCATTTAGAATAAAACAGCTGTAGAGTTCGGCATTCGGCTAGATGAGAAGCTTTCATTTAAAACACACATGTACTTGAGCTCGCAAAGAAGGTGAGAATTAAACTGGAAGCATTGTGCAGGATTCAATCACGTCTCTCTTTAGAAAACAGATTATTGTTCAATCAACCATAATGTCAGTCAATGACAGACAGGAAAGACACTGCCTCCTTTTTGTTTATAAGCCGTTGTTAGACAAGTTACCCTTCTACCTCACTTCTCTTTTAAAATTCAAATCTATTTGTCATCACACACGTTCACAGGAATTTTCCATCCATCCATTTTCTTCCGCTTACCTGGGGCCGGGTCGCGGGGGCAGCATGCTAAGCAGGGAATTCCAGCATAATTCCCTCTCCTCAGCAACATCTTCCAGCTCTTCCTGGGGGATCCCAAGGCGTTCCCAGGCCAGACGAGATATGTAATCTCTCCAGCGTGTTCTGGGTCTACCCCGGGGCCTCTTACTACACGAAGGAGCAGCGGCTCTACTCCGAGCTCCCTCCAGATATCTGAGCTCCTCACCCTATCTCTAAGGCTGAGCCCAGCCACCATGCTAAGGAAACTCATTTTGGCAGCTTGTATCCGCAATCTCATTCTTTCGGTCACTACCCAAACCTCATGACCATAGGTAAGGGTTGGAACATAGATGGACCGGTAAATTGAGAGTTTTTTGCCTTCCGGCTCAGCTCCCTCTTCACCACAACGGTCTGGTACAGCGCCTGCATAACTGCTGACGCCGCACAGCCTGTCCATCTCCCGCTCCATTTTTTCCCTCACACGCGAACGAGACCCCGAGATACTTAAGCTCCGTCGCTTGGGGCAAAGACTCACTCCCCATCCACAGGGTACAATCCACTGGTTTCCGGAATAGCACCACGGCCTCAGACTTGGAGGTGCTGACTCTCATCCCGACCGCTTCACACTCCGTCCCAGTGCACGCTGAAGGTCACGTTCCGATGAAGCCAACAGAACCACATCATCTGCAAAGAGCAGAGACGCAATTCTGAGGTCCCCAAACCGGACACTCTCCTCCCCCCGGATCCTGTCCATGAAAATCACAAACAGGATCCGTGACAAGGGACAACTCTGGCGGAGGCAAACGCCCGCTGGAAACGTGTTTCACTTTGTGCCGAGTATACGGACAGGAATTTTTATCCCTTGAAATTCCTCGGATCAATACTGAGCTTGGCAAATTGGCTTTTAGTTTTTTTTTGCACCAAATAACTGGAACAAATCACAAAAGGTTTTTAAATTAGAAATGTACAGGTATGTACCAGTACATCAATGTAAATGTTTGCTAGATGATTTGGTTGTTTCTGCTCCTGTTTCTTTGGTTAACTCGCAGACATGGTTGCTATTTCTGTTGTTGTTGTATATCTTCTTATATATTGTATATCCTTGTAGCCCATATGAATGTGGTTTCAGGGCATTGCTGTAAAAGAGCTTAATGCTCAGTCAAATTTCCCTGAATAAACAATGGTTGATGATGATGAGAGTTGGGCGATACACCAAAACACAGTAGAAGTTTAGTATTCTTTTGAATGAGGATAAATACAAAGGGATTTAGGGGAAGATATGGGCAGCTCAACATACAGCAAATATGCTGGTCATTTTACACGTTGGTCTCATATCCAATAAGCGTCTGACTCGGGCTAGTGACATTTGAGTAGACCTTTATAGATGGTAAATGGACGACACTATATAGAGCCTTTCTACCTTAACAGACAAAGCACTTTACAATTGGCCTTTCATTCACCCCTTCACACACACACTCTAACACACTAATGGCCAGAGCTGCCATGCAAGACGCCGGTCTGCCCGTCGGGAGCCAACCCTGTGATAAGTGGACGACCCGCTCTACCTCCTGAGCCACAACCGTCCCAGATGAATACCAGTAGATGCTTATCCCATCAACCCAGCCCTTTCTCCTAAAAAGTACGTTCCCATACAGCAAAAACTGCATTGTGAAATATGTTTCAAGGGTTTAAGGGTGTCTTTTGTCGAGTTTGTTTTTTGATGGATCACAAATACGTTGTAATGATAGTCCACGGACGTCCACATAAGGAGTAGGTCAGGGTGATGGATGGGTCAAACAAACACTTTCAGACTTACAGATCAAACGCCAATGGTCATGACAAAGCGTCCGTAGTTGATGCCCTGGGAATGAGAACAGGCTGGCGATACCCTCATATGACCCTATCTCTGCATTGGTGTTTGCAGTAGTGGCTTGACTCCTTCAAAAAGCATTTTTCATGTCATGTTTATGTCGCAAGCCAGAGTTTATAGTTCCTGAGGCATTGTCGTGCCCTGTACAGTTCACAGAAAAATGGTCTCAGCTGAGACATCATCCTCCTTACATCTTACCCAGCATGTCACGCCCTGCACGACATAAGGAAGATCAAATGTCACATGTAAAAGTCACAACAAATGCCTGAGCTGCTGATTGTGCTTCTCTGCTGCCATCGCGGTCGCAGCTGCGGCGTTCCTCCGGGGCCGAGCCGGGGTCAGGCGCAGACGGCTCCGTGTCACGTCATGTGATCTGTGTTCGTGTAGAGCTGCTCTGACAGATGATCGCCGTCCGTGGTCCTGAAGGGGTGTCCGCGCTGTCGCCTCGCAAAGTTCAGGAGCAGCACACATACAGATGCTTCAATTACACTTCTAATAGAAGAAGATTTTGTGTTACTGTAGAATAATGAGTGCACAAGCAAGTTGAATCGCTAAATGGTTTATAAAAATAATGTGTTGAGGTTGTTTTGTTTTTCAAATAAAAGATTTAACGAGCTGCATATATTTCCTCAGGCATGTTGTTCAGGGTTCTGATTGCAAAAGCTGAATTTGTCTTTTGTCTATACTTAGATCTGTAAAAATAGATTTGTGTGTAGATCTGAAAATAGTTTTGATGTTGGAGGTTCAAAAATATTAGAACTTTAAAATCCAACTTGGATCAACACAGATTGCAATCACATGAATAACCAGTAAATTTCAAGTAAAGTAAGACAATACAGTACGGGTTAATGGTAGAAAGACAGTGTAGGTAAAGAGGAATAATTACAGAGCCGGTGTAATATTCTGAGAAAAATCGCAGAATTTCTGAGATTAATGTCGTAAATTTACAAGAAACAAACGTGAATATGCTGTGAGATTTAAGAGGCAAATTTACAAGGAAAAAATTGTGAGATTATAAATTTACGAGACAAAAAACAAAAAAAAATAGTGGAGTGCAAAACTGTGGTAATGAAAACGTTTTTTATTTTCGTTAAGGAGTCACATCGCTTTACTTTACAATGTTGGATCAACCTCATCACCACATACAGTATGCCACCGCGTTTAATCTGGGAAGAGTTTTTTTATTTATTTATTTTTTACCAACAGTGGCTGTAATATGCCGTCGTAAATGCCTGGATATATGAATGTGAATTCCTACCTTTAACTGAGTAGCAGAGCTCGATAGTGCTGCAGTCAGTGGGCTACCTCCGGGTGTGGAAAGTGAGGCCAAGTGATTACTTGTATTTATATACAGTGTAATTAGCTCAGCCATCATACTGATGCAACATTATTAGTGCATACATGTTCCTAAGCACCTTGCTGTCTCCTGAGTAATTAGGTGGCTTTTGCACACAGCCTCAAGGCCAGTTTTACTGTTGCTATAGCTTCAATTATTCATTTTTGGTGGTCAAACGACGAGCATTAGGCCCATTAGCAGACGGAGCGTGTTTTAGCAGCCAGCCTGAGGTGGATTTTTTAACTGTTTTCAATGAGAGTGAAACGTTTTGCGTACTGCTTTTGCGTTGCTGAGTGCTTCGCGTTTTGCCGCTCTATGCTCCTCGCGTTTTTTCCTGACGTCATTAGCATTTTTTTTCATTGTGGTGACTTTTGCTGGTTAACATGATCTGAACCAGTAGGCAACCTCCGGATCTGAAAAGTGAAGCCGATGCTGAAGTGCCTTAAACCTGCATTCTTTCTAACAGCCAGCAGGGGGCGACTCCTCTGGTTGCTAAAAGAAGTCTGATTGTATAGAAGTCTATGAGAAAATGAGCCTACTTCTCTCTTGATTTATTACCTCAGTAAACATTGTAAACATGAATTTATGGTCTCAATCGATAGTTTCAAGTCTTCTTCAATACAGCATGATGTTCATTTAGTAAATTATGGTCCCATTTAGAGTCAAATAGACCATAAAGCAGGGGATGCTTTAGGGCGGGGCTACCTTGTGATTGACAGGTCGCTACCACGGCGTTGTCAGGTCTGGGAGTTGTCCGTGTGTTCTTCTTAGAGCTTTAACCCTTTCACAGTGTGTTTTCACTTCATCAGAGTTAATTATAACATATTGGTCTCTGAACAATGTCTTATTCAGCATTTGATTGTACTAAGCGCCACCCTCTCGTTTCACTTCTGGTTGCGACAGCCCAAATACTGATGTTGAGGCTTCAAATCGGAGTCCACAAACTAAGGGGTGACGTCACGGTGACAGTAGGAGACAAAATAATGTATGAAAAATAAAATATAAAAAAAGGATCACAGAGAGTTTAAGGAAGGGATTTAATAAAAAAATTAAAAAAAAGATTGGAGGGATGGTTTGCGCAGTTGTGAAGTGACTTGCAGTGTACAGGTGGCACATCTGTCTAATGGCTGGAACTGTGACTCTGTGTAAATGGCTGGATGTGTCTGTCAGTTGATTTAGAGGCCGGGCCGTAGCAAATGAAGCGCGGCACTAATGGTCCTTCCTGCCAGCTTTAATGGACATACCTGCAGAGCAGCAGGCGCAGAGCACGAGCCTGCCAATATGCTGGGGGTAGGAGGTAGTGAGGTAGAAGGGGATAGAGGACAAAATCAAATAGTATAGAGGAAGAGGTGATTGAGAAGAGGCGATGTGGAGAAGAGAGAAGTGGTGGTGAGTCAGCGGTGGCCATCGTCTCTTTGTGCTGAGACGATGGCCACCGCCAGATGCCAGCACATGGAGGGAAGTCCATCTCCTCAGGAGAATAATGTCAAAGATTAGTTTTACTCAACTCAGCATTTATCTAGTTACTCTCCTCCTCTCCCCCTGATCACCAGTGACCTCTAGGAAAACATTTTCAGCACCCAGGAGGATTTTCCTTTGACAGAAACCATTAATCCTCACTCAGAATTTAATTCAAGTCAACTCTCCGAATCTTACCTTCAGCGGTAGGTGGCTTTCCCACATGGATTTAATTAATGATTACTAATTAAGGTTTGATTGCTGCTGATTGCACAATGTGCTCTAGTTTCTCTTGCAAACACTGAAGGCTTCTCTTGTGGTAGTTTAGTTTGAAAATATCTACTTATATAATATTATCTGCATACATAACATCTACAAAAATGTGAGAGGAAAATCATCTTTTGTAATTCAGCAGTGCTTGCTCATGGAAAGTCAAGGTTTATTATGGACCTTGGCCATACCAGTTAGAAAATAATACTGTTTTATGATTATTTGATATTGTTATCAAACATTTTATTTATTATATTTTTTGTCTTTGATCTAATTTTCTACCAGACTTCTTTTTAAACCTGTTTTGTGGAGCTCTTGCAGTCTGAGAGGGCAAAGAAAAACAAGAAATATTCACTCGGAAAGTGATAATTCCCATCACGTTGTGACAGGTCTGAGCTGCAGGCTAGCTGGCTACAGCTCCATTTCCATCCTTTGTAACACATGTGTAGAAGTTGCTAATGATGCCCAGTGTTTGTTTTGTCTCTGGCTTTGTTTTGTAGCCCAAAGTCCAACATTCAAAGGATTCTGTGGACGTTCTGCTTCTGCTTTAATGCCTCGGAGGCCTGTTGGACTGTTTAGACGGTTTGTGCTAATTACAATTCAAATGCTGTCTCCCTGCCTGTCGGCTTGGGTTGGGCTCAGCCGCGTTCACATATGAGTTTGTTTGTGTGCATGTGGGTGTGTGTGTGTATGTGTGTGCATGTCATCGTGTCCTCAGAGGACCCTGACCCAGCTCAGACCCTGACCCCATAATTCATGTTCACTGTGCAGGCAGCAGCCGGTGAATTCACGAGATGTGTGACATGGAGCGCCGTCACTGCACTCTTCCTACAATGAAATAACTTTCAATGAAGTCCCCCTGAAGGTAATTTACTCCAACGATGTCAAGCTCACAGTTATTAAAATGAACACAAAAGGGCAACAATATCCCCATATTCCATCTGTGCCGCCAAACTAGTTTGGAAAATACTACAGAAAGGGGATGACCGTCATATCAATTCAACTTTACAGAGATTCAAGTCTCCAGGTAGACACAACAGAGTTCCTTAGTTTGACAGTTAACTTCAACAACCATTGGACAGATCACCATGACATTTGGTGCATATATGATGTCAGCGTGATGAACCTGAATTAATTTGGTTTAGGATAAAAACCTACAATTAATGGGATTCCTATCAGCTTCAGCTGTACTTTGCAAATGCTTGCATGCTAACACCCTGCGATTAGATGTTGAACATGATCAAAATTATACCTACTTAACATTAGCCTCACAGAGAATCTAGTGTTACATGTTTAAAACGATGTATTCCAACAATATCTCCACATGGTGACTGAAGTGACTCCACATGGTGACTGAAGTGACTCCACATGTTGAAGTGACTCCACATGTTGGTGAAGGTTTGGTAATTGGAGACACTTGAATAAGGGGATCGAGCTTTTGCTGTTGGGGCACCTCAACTCTGGAATGCGCTGCCTGGCAAACTGAGACTTGGAAAATCAGTATGTATGTATTGTTATTAAAAGTATTTTAATAACATTTTCCAAATTGGGTCTGCATGCGTGCATATTTCTGTGTGTATGCAGGTGGGTTTATATATGTATAACATACATATGTGACATGTTACTTTTTCGCCTTTGCTCCTTGCAAATTCTTTTGCAATCTTTGATTTTCTATGAATAAACTTCATGGAAAAGATAATGATTATAAAAAAAAAAGCTACACATCGATCCACCAGCCCACCATTACTTTTCACCCCATTAAAAGTAAACAAACTTAAAACAGCAGTACTGAATGTTGACACTGGATTTAAATCATGTGCTGCAGACCGGTCCAACATGTGTGTTGTGTTTACTTACTTGAGTCAGATGAATTTGTTTTCAGCAGAGCAAAGTAACAAGGCTCAGTTAAGTGTCAGCAACAGGACATATGGATGCACATCGATATAAAAGGATTCAAGAAAGGCACACACACACACACACACTCATTTATATTTCTAATACCCACAGACAAATGTTATTACTAAACTCTCATTTTTACTTTTTCCCATCTTCTACAGAGCGAAACGATTAAAGGAGCAGGAACTTATTTAAACTAGCAATATTAATTTTCAAATTTAGATTAATGAGAAAGGAGAATCTAAATCTGCAGTGTTATTTAAATATCCATTTTACCTCGCCGAGACGTATTAAAGTCTTTGAAAAGCTTTGCTCCGCGTGGTGTCAGACTGCTCGCTCATGTGTGAACACATGGGTGTGTGCAATGTGTAGTTTCTTTCTGTGACAGTATGGTTGCTTATATTTAGCATCCATCAATTATGCATTCAGCCATCTTGACTAATTAATGTGTAAAATGCTCCTCTCCTTGCTTGTATGTTAACACAGTAGAGATTCTGCTGAGAAGTTATGGTTTTATCTCTAAAAGCCTTTTTTAACCACGGACTCAAGGTAAAAAAAACATCAGCATGTCAAGATGACGGCTGCTGGCAGCTCAGCAGGCAAGAAAAGAAAGAAGTATTATTTCTGTAGGGTACTCAGAGCACATCGTTGGCCTTGTTATGTTCAGTTAAGAAGAGGATCTGGCTCATGTATTCTACCATACACAAGTGGTGACCTGCACTTGTTGAATCTATTTATTCAGTTACTCTTTTATATTTATTTTCACCTTCACAACACTTAATCCCCTCATTCAGCCAGAGGATAAATTTACAGAGGAGGGGGGGAAGACTTTCAAAATGTCAGAATTACTGAACTGCTCACACCTTAATATATGTTTGTCATGTGCACATGCAGCCCATTTCTCCTACGAAATTAGGTTTATATAATACTAGATTGTTTTACCCATTATGCTCTGGTTATGGTCATATTATCAAGAAACTCAATATTTGATAAAAATCTTTATGCCGATGATACACAAGTATATCTTTCCTTTAACACCAATGATGCCATCAATTAAACAACATCCACATGTGCATATTAATATCTGTATGGCATCAAATTTTCTAAAGATAAACTCGATAAAATCCAAGATTATTATCACTGGTACAGACTCATCATATTTCTTCTCACCCTCATCTAACATTACTAACTTCTGCAGAAACCTCTGTATTATATTTGATAACCACCTCAACTTCAACCAGCATATTAACTCTCTTGTCCAATCATGCTTTTTCCAATTAAGAATATTTTCATTTCTATCTTCCAAGAAACAGTAATTCATGTATTAATTTCTTCCCAATTAGATTACTGCAATGCACTCTTCTCTTCTCACGTCTCACACAACAAAGCCTCAATAAACTTGAGCTGATTCAAAAGACTGCAGCCAGACTCACAACCAGTTTCAACAGGAGAGAACACATCACACTGGTTTTAACATGGTAATGACCACTTTTAGGGCTATTAGGGCGTTAGCTGCAAAATATATAGCTGACCTCCTGACCTCCTACGAGCCTGAATGCTACCTGAGTTGTTCTGGTAGGTCATTCCTGACCTTCCTCGATCAAACCTTAAAACTAATGGTTTACTGTTCGGGCCCCTCAGTTGTTGAATGATCTGCCGGAGAAGATCAGAGAAGCTGAACACATTGTCTTCTTTTAAAAACTCACTATTTCAGATTTGCTTTACTTTTATTGATTTATTATTATTATAACAATGTTTCATAATGCTGTTATGTTGTATTGCAAGAGCGTATATTTTGGTACACATAGACATTCCATTTGTACGACGGTGTATTAGGGTCATTGTAGCTAAAAAAACATATTTGAAAAGGGGATTGTGAGTCGCTGTTGGAAGTCAGGAGAAAAAAGGAAAATGGATGTTATAAAAATAGACAGATGTTGGTTGGATTCAACCAACAGCTGCTGCTTAGAAAATAACTGTCAGGTGATTGTTGAGAGGCCATGGCAACTGAAAATAGCCTTTCTTACCTTTTAACACTTTACAAGCCTGTCCTTTTCTACCCTTAACGCCACTGTTATTTTGCAGGTGGATATTGAGGTGCATATAGTGGACCCTTGTGATGCTGACAGAGCTGTACTCGTGGCCTCATAGCTGAGATCAGTACGGTTCACACTGATCCTGAGAAAGAATGACATAAGAAAAGACTACAGAAAATTATATAATTCTTTATGTTTTACACATAATAATACAAAACGTTAATGCTACGACATGTAAACTTTGATTAAAAGGGTTATTGCATACAACATTACCGTGAAATTAGCCAGCCAACTCATGTGGAATAGATTAATATATGAATATACAGTAGATTATACACTGACCTCATCACTCCCCACAAGGAAACACGGAGCGCAGCGCAGCAGCGACTGGGAAGTGATGATAATAACTCCTCCCCAGAGTCCTGACCTCCGCCCCGTCCAACGCCTACTGTAAGCTGAACTGGACTGGAGCGCCAACAGCGAGCCAGGACTTATTGCCTATCGGTGTCCAACCTCACTAATGATGATGGTTTGAAAAAAAGCTGTGTATCGTTGTTGCAGAAACAAACAAACAAAAAATGGCAATGACCTCAACGTATAATAATGTTATTACCTTTTCCACCACTCAGAGAGTTCTTCTTTGCGCTCTCTTCCAGTGGATATCTGCATCGTCTGCTGTCAAGGCCACGTACTTGATAACCTGCGACTGCCTCTCTCCAGAGTGAAGGCATATGTTCAAGCTTGACAGCTATCATTAGGCCTTTGTGTGTGTTTTTTTTCTAAATAACAACAGAAGAGTGAGAACTGTGAGGATAGTCCGTTCTCAAACAAACTGCCATTCATGATGGAAGAATTGAAGGTTAGAGGAACATAAATGTTCTGAAATGACTGTAATAGGGATTCAGAATGCAGAGAGCACTTGGAGCAGTTTATCCCCGGCCAAACAGATCGTTAGTCCACCCGGGGGGACGCCAGAAAATTCAGAGCAGCGATGGACCATATTTATCGATGCCAGTTGGAGCGTCCCATTAAAATATGAAGCCAGGGGAACTTGGAACACTCAACAGTTGTCTTTAATATAATGCTGAAAACCTTCATGTGTTCCAGTTAAAATAGTGTTGCGGAAATATATTATATATGCTTTAATCACTGTTATTGGGAGAACACTTTTACAATTGTTACACAAGATAACAAAAGGAAAAATTTGGAGTAATTAAATCAGACTTTTTAATGTGCTTCACTGGAAAAAAAAAAGGCCACTTCAAAAATAAGTAAAACTAGAATGGCACTCGGAGAGCGCAGACCTCCGCCTCATGATCCGGATCGCCACCAAAATCTAATGGATTGTTAATTGTGCCACACCCCACCCCTCCAAAAATGTTATTCAAATCCATCGCAAATTTTGGGAGTGATCCTGCTAACAGAAGGACAGACAGGCATACAGACAGGGCTTTGGAAGGAGGTGACAATGAATACATGGTGTATTTGCTTGTAATACGTAAAACAAATCTGTCAATGGAACAAGTGAAAATTTCACTTGATGAGATTTCTTGCAATAAGATGTTATATGTAAAGATACAAATAGATCTTTAAATTAGCTGACAAAACTCATTTTGAGCTATATTTCACTAGTAATAGGAAGTGCTGTGTGTCATAATGAGCCTGTCATGCTCTAAAGTCATATTTTTGCACTTAAGATATTCAAGATGCAAGTCCCTACACACCGTATATCTCACAGAAATGTTACTTGTTAGGTGATTTTTTCTTATATTAAGTGTTATGAGATATAATGACTAGTATTTAGACTAATATACTTGGTAAGATGTTGTAGTTTTCCAGTGATTTAAAAAAATTAAGGAAGAAAGTGTATCAATTTACAATAAAATGTAACTTCAAAAAATGAATAAATAAATAAAGACCACTTAAGTAACACTTAAATAAATTAAGCATAGCATATTTAATTGTATAATTGTATTCACTGTTTATTCTCTTTAATGTTTCTTCAAAATTAGCTCATATTTTAGGTGCACAAACAAACAAAACAGAACTAATAAAGGTTGCAGGTATTTTAATGGGACATGTGAGCCTGCTGTTGTTCATCCTCTGATCTGATCCTTGCAGGCAGGTCCTTGTCTTTTTTTATGTATACCAGAAATGAACGAGCACACCACTTGCATGCTATCCATATCAAAAATACAACCTCATGAGTTCCATTTAAAGGCAGCATGTCAATAAAAACATACAACAATATTTCTTTGTTGATACAGAAAAGACTGAAAACCATTAAATTACAGTTCTAACTAAGTGTAAGTACTTGACTGTTTGTAACTCAGCACAGACAACACTGTTGTGTGAATGCTGGAGCAACAATGCATCATTATAGTTTTCTAGTTGTCCGGCATTGTTCTGGATGTGAATAGGCCTTTAGAGCCTGATCCATTTAACCATGCAGGGTCCTATTATTAGCCCATCAGAACAACATTTTCTACTACACCGTCCAGGGTGATAAATGTCTGGTCAGAGTAAAGCCAGCAAAAGATGAAGAATGGCCATTCATTGACGGTAGAGTTACAGCAGTTTGAAAAGGTTTTCCTGTCTCCTCTCCCCCAGGTCTTTTCAGGTCCTCTTTTGTGGATTGCATAGGTCGCCTTTATTATAAATTTGAATATCAATGGTCTCTATTGTTGGCACCTCTTATAAAATCCCTTTAGCCTCTCAGAGCTGGCAACCGTTTTCTCATTTCATTATCCCTCCCCCCCCCCTCCATTTGTGGCTGGGGATGATAATTGGGTGTTAAAAACACACAACACACCAGCCCACACTTATCAAAGGACATCATCAACCATTTTAGCAATGTTGAAATTGTTCTATTTTGTTGTCTGTTTAATTACTTGCCTTTTCACTCCTACAACAACAGTTTGAAATTAAATGCACCGATGTCGATGGCAGCGGCGAGGAGATGGAGGGCAATCTGCCACTCTCGTGAACGCACACAGCAATTTGCCACTGCAAGTTTTAGGGACACTTGCCAAACGGCGGTATTTGACGAGTTGGGAGTGAGAACAGGTTGAAATATTGATAAAGAGAAATTATATTGAACCAGAACCAACTTTGTAGTCAAGTTGCCGTACCATGCTGTTATGTTAAATGATAAGATGCTCTCAACCGGGCTTCTGTATGCCATTTCAAGTATGTGTTGGCTAACACCAAAGCTCCTCAGCTTCCTGATTAAAAACAAGCGCTGATTGGCTCTCTTAAAAATGCCCTGTGTCTCATTACAAGTTTGGGTCTGATCAATAATTGTGCCCAAGTACTTCAACTTTCTCTACAGGCTGGTTATTGAGTATGACAGGGAGGATGCTACTGGTTCCACTTGCTTTTGTTTGTGTTATAAGTTCTTTTGTTTTGGCCACATTTATTTCCAGTTGACTTGCCTGACACCAGTCCCGAAGTACAGTGACATGGCTAAAGTTAGCCTCCTCATGTATGGCATTGTCATTCAGGAGAAGACCAACAAGGGTCATATCATCAGCATTATATCCTTAAGTAAAACTATTATATAAATATTATCAACAAAATGTACAGAAAGAACTTAAAGTAAAAATATGTATTGTGCAGTAAAATGTTCCCGGCCAGTGTTTTACTATTATTTATGATGTTAACACTGTATCAACATTTAGGTCAATATAAGTAAGTATTCCACAACCCTGACACTTAAGAATGATATGTGCAACTCTTCTGCATGCATCGGTGAGCTGGGTTCACTTCTATTTCATACAAGTTGAATTTATTTCTATTTAAAAACCAAGAGTCTCTACTTGTGACCAAAGATGACACAACTTTTCAGCCAAATGGCCTACGTAGAATATGTCTTCATATCTGTGCTCAAGTAAAACCAGAGACTACATGAACCAAAGGGCCATTTAAAAGTGTATTAAGGGATTTGCATGGAATCCGTTGAATACTATTTGCCAACCCCACCCTTCAACTTTAAATATTCAGTGTTGTCAAAACAAACTATCTTTGTTGGTTCTCATCAACATGAGCTGCTTCCTAGCTCTGAATGTCCTCCTTACATATCAAATGAGGGATTAAAATGCTCAATAAACATTAACAGTTAAACAACAGTTTCTAGGCCAGAGGCGATGAAACTCACCCGACCTGACCTCGGTACAGTTTATCACTTTATCGTCTTACACAGAGAGAGAGAGATAATCTGTTTAGGACAATCGTAAAGGAAACGAGGGTCACTTCTGCTGTCTTTGTGGAGCCACACCTGGGTCAGGGAGCTGGAAAAGACCCAAACTGGGCTGAACTGAGTTTAGGCTGAATCATGTCTCACATACATATAAACAAACAAGTTTGAAGTTATTGTACTTGGCCCTGAACGCCTCCGAAATAAATTATCTAATGATATAGTTACTCTAGTTGGCATTGCCCTGGCCTCCAGCACCACCGTAAGGAATCTGGGAGTTATCTTCGATCAGGATATGTCCTTTAATTCCCACATAAAACAAACCTCAAGGACTGCCTTCTTTCAATTACGTAACGTTGCGAAGATCAGACACATCCTGTCTCAAAATGATACAGAAAAATTAGTCCATGCATTTGTTACCTCTAGACTCGATTACTGTAACTCCTTATTATCAGGCTGCTCCAATAAGTCTCTTAAGACTCTCCAGTTGATCCAGAATGCTGCAGCACGTGTTCTGACAAGAACTAGAAAAAGAGATCATATTACGCCTGTATTAGCTTCTCTGCACTGGCTCCCTGTAAAATCAAGAATATAATTTAAAATCATCCTCCTCGCCTACAAAGCGCTAAACGGTCAGGCCCCATTATATCTTAAAGAGCTCATAGTACCCTATTACCCCACTAGAGCACTGCGCTCCCAGAATGCAGCAGGGTTACTTGAGGTTCCTAGAGTCTCCAAAAGTAGAATGGGAGACAGAGCCTTCAGCTATCAAGCTCCTCTTCTGTGGAACCAGCTCCCAGTTTTGCTCCAGGTTTCTTCCCACTAATCGGGGAGTTTTTCCTGGCCACAGCGCGCTTGGTGGATCCTGTTGGGTCTCTAAACTATGGTGTACGGTCTAAGACCTGCTCTATATATAAAGCATCTTGAGATAACTTCTGTTGTGATTTGACGCTATACAAAAATAAATTGAATTGAATTGAAGTTTGTACCACTCTAAAGGGAGGCGTCCAATCCTGATCAGATACCAGAACCACTTCAGCTGGCCCCCTTAGACGCGAAGGAGACGCAAGAGGAGGGCTCTACTCTGAACTCCCTCCAGATGTCTGAGCTCCTCATCCTATTCCTAAGGCTGAGCCCAGACCCCCTATATGGAGGAAGCTCATTCTGGCCCGCTTGTATCTCATTCTTTCGGTCACTAGGCCTACCCAAAGCTCTGGATATCTTGTAGAAATACATTTTGTCACACATCCAAGAGGTTTCATCAATTTGGAGCTGATTGTCTGTTTGATGAAAATGTCCTCTCGACCAAAGTCCAGTTGCTTTAAATTAAGAACTCCATGTGTGTCATGTAAAACTAGAAGGACTCCCATGCTTTAAGAGGACAAGGAGTGCTCTTTTCTTAAATTATTACATGAGCTGAATTTATTATATAATGTAATAACGTATTATGCACAAAACCATTATTACATTATGAGTTGCTATAAAGTTTGTTGCTGCAAACACAGTTAAAGTGACAGTTTGACATCAGTCACTGGGGGATAAAACTGGACGCTAACTCAGCTGAAGTTGGCTGATTTCTTTCTCTCACACATCTTAAACAAGATTCTGTCTCTCAGTTGCAGGGCAGTACTTCCTTCCTGTGTTTGTTCTGTATAAGTAATCATAATTAAATAATAATAAATTCATTTGGTGACGTTGGCAGAACATTGACATGTCCATGGGGCATGAGTGGCGGGTTTAAAAGTGAGAGCAAGAGCCACCAGACAATCAGACGGAGGAGCAGCAAGAAACCAGAACACATCTGTGGTGGAGCTTCCTTTTCTCTCTCTCTGTGTTTCAGGATATCAGATCGGGGCAACAATCCGATGTCTTTTGGGGTAGATAAGTGAATTACAGAAGGACGCTGGAGCTGATGTAGAAATCTGTCCTGTATTTTCACCTCATTTCACAGGTGGTTCACATGTTAATTAACTTGTAGGCAGAACTTTCTTCACCTTTAAACGGAGCCAGACCAGCTGTTAACCAGCTGCTGGCCGTAGCTTCATGTTCCCAGTACCGTATGATGGAGTGATTATGTTATCTTGACCACCTTCATACATGCATCCTCAACTGTCACCTGTCCAGGTCTTATTCTATCTGTGTAGCAGTACGAGTTATTGAGGCCTGAGCCATGCGTCTAACTGTGGTAACCGCTGTCCTGCTGTTGGTGGGCGCCCTGAACACCGTGACTGCCGACATTGACTGTAAGTACCAAAACCATCATCAGCAACACATTATTGAACTAAAACCCGAGAAACTTTGTTTTTTAAAGCACTTGTGTTCCCACAGGTCCTTCCATTTGGGACGTGTGTCAAGAAGTTCCACACATGCCATGTGGTGACGGATGGACCCGCTTTGATGAGAATCGCTGTGTCAAATACGTCAAGACTGCAAAAACTTTCCAGGATGCACAGGTGAAAAAAAAACATTAAATCCATCCTCATTTATTATATGTTATGATAAAGTGCTGCTAACACTTTTCTGTTGATTTCAGGACGAGTGCCGCAGCTCCGACGGTGATCTGATATCCATACACAGCCTTCAACAGGTGGTGCACCTGCTTTGTTTGACAAGTTATAACACCGCTCGTTCTGAACCCCAAGCTGCTTGGATTGGAGCCAAAAGATCAGGGGTTAGCCGTGAATGTCTCAGAGACCCTGAGTCCCGCCTCTTCTGGTGGACCGCCACAGGGCCTTATTTCTGAAAAAAATATGAACGGTAGTCAAAGGAGAGAGATAAATATTATGAATCACACATGTGATGTTTGTCAATTTAAAAAATGATTTTGCAAGTCCAGAAATTCTCAGTTTGTCGTGGTATTATTTAGTTTTGTGTGAAATCGCTCAGTGAACTACATCTCTCGTCTCGCACAACATACGTCACCAACACTAGCTAGCTAGCTAATTTATACGTTCCACGCACAGATGAAAAGTTATCTGACCAGATGTGTTTTATCCAGCGACTCCTGGTCTTTTTATCAGCCGGGAAAAGAAAGAAGGATCAGACCGGTTGCTGGTGGGAGTTCATCCCAGTGGGAAACACACAGGAATCATAGTTTCAGAGAGAGAGATAGATGTTACTTATGCCACTTGTGGGTGTGTCGTATTCCTAATAACGAATTTTCAGTCTGATAGTTTTACAACAAACCTTCTTGACTTGCAAAATTATCTTTTAAATTGACAAACATCATATGTGTGATTCATGGCGCAATCCAAACAGGATCAAAAAAATATTTATCTCTCTCCGTTGACTGCTGTACATATTTTTTTCTGAAATAAGGTCCCATGGTGGTCCACCTGAAGGGGCGGGATTTAGGCTCTCTTATTGTGATCAGAGAGCAGACTGATTGGCTGGTTATTAAACTCATAAAGACCCTGATGGAGGAGTATGTGTGTCACATGTCATCAACTTTGTGTTTTTCAGGAAAACTTTGCATTCACTGATGGATCTGAATTCAACTACAAAGGATTGCATTTTGGTGAGCCGGACAACGTTGGTGGAGAAGATAATTAAAAAAGGTAATTAAAAAAATAAGAGTAGAAAGAAAGGTTAAAGTTTTAAGAACGGGTGGAAGCGAACAATTAGCTTTTGAATAATTCAAAAGTGCACATGAAGAACACGAGGCTTCATGAACCAGTCACACAAACAGATTCTTTCTTAAATAGCACGTACGATAGATCCAGGAGAACTTGTCATATTGATTCACAGAAGTAAAAACACATTATGACTTAATGGGCATTGATTACACTAATGATCAAGAACGTGCACCCGCTCCTGAACAGGTGACCATCATCTGTACGTAGTGTAGACAAAAATCCATGCAAAAATGTTCCTGCATGATTCCTCCATTATCCGGCTGCTCAAAGCAGGAAATGTGACCACCTCTGTGAAGTAACGAGATTATTCCGTTTGAACGCTGATGTTGTGTTTTATGAACCAGTGAAAGGATGTTTTCCTCTGTAACTCCTGACGCCACTGAATGGTATGTTTTCTGTTGTGTGTTTTCCAGTGATGGGAAGGTGGAATGATGTACCCTGCTCCAAGAAGAACTACTTTGTGTGCTCAAAGAAAAGCAAAGGAGCATTTTCTGACATGGAAACACAAACTACACAAACCAAAGCTTTCTTCCACACTATGATGCAATTTCACCATCATGAAGCTCAACATTAAGTTGCTCAAAAAGTTGCTAAAGTTCAATAACTTCAACAACTACTCTTCTAAGATCATCACCAGCTGATGTTTGCTTTCACAATTTCAATCAGTGTCAACGTCGACGGCTGATCAGCTGTGCTGCAGGTGGACCAGTCTGTTTCATGATAACCACTGTAAACACAAGCTTTTAAATTTACTGCAATAAACGCTTCAGCATTCACGTTCCAGCGTCTTGTTTCATTTCTGTTCAGCAATATGACTGTAGAAATCTTGTTCAAGTTCTTCCAGATGCATTTCTTTTAAACAGAACTGTGGAAAAACAACTGTTCTGCACCAGATTGCATGAGGACAGCATTATGTATGCACTAACCTCTTTAAAGGATGAGTCTAATCATATTATGAAAACTCTAATCTATAAGAATGGGGGAGGAGTTCTTTCTCAGAGCTTGTTCATATACATTTGGGTATCTTGAGTGTCTACCAACCCAGTCAATTTTATGTGGGCTGTCTACATCAGAAAACATGGGATTCAACAAGCCATTCAGATTTGGCTCATTAGAATATATACCAGCCACAGCTTGAGAACTACCTTTGCAAACGTGCACCATTTTCAAGAATTGTTGAAAGAGGCTCGGAGCTATGGGGTATGACACATGCACAGTGGAACTGGAGCTGCGGTTGGCGTTGCTATTTGCTAAATTTTGGCAAGAGCAGACCAGATTTTACTGCGCATGTGTTGCACCCCAAAGATATGACGCGATGATGACGCTTCTCTTTTCATCCTTCTTGCCATATTTTTCTAAAAGGTATATTCAGAAGGACAGTATATAAGAAAAATAATGTGTTTTTTGAACATTAAAGGGGCTCTTTGTAAGAATCAGAAATTGCTTTTCAACAGTGACACCAGTTGCCGTTAAGTCAAAGACTGTCAGTGTCCTGTTGCTCGAGCTAGAGCTCGCACCACCGACACACACGAGACTGACAGGCATCATGTTGATTAACGTTAGCGACTTTAGCCAGCTAAAAGTACACTGTCACTATATATTTCACCTGCTTGGCAGTAAAGTTAGCTTACCAAACGAAGATCCCTCCATGAATCAATGTTGATCCTATTGTTAACTTTTCCTGCTTCAGCCTCCGTGGTCAGAAGGAACAGTGGAGACGCTGTAGTTTTGGTCTCCTGGGACGGAGTCGATAAGTTAACGGAGTCCAGACTCCTATCCGACCGGGACTGAAATTCAGCCTGGGACTTTGAGATGGAGAGGCTCTTTATGCGAGCACCCGGATGGTACGAGCAGAATTTGCTTCGGTAGTTTTAACACTAATACAGCCACCCCAGCTGCCACCGCTTTCTACCGGCCTCAGGAGCTTTCTGTGCAGCCTGTCCTCCTCATTACTTTTTTTCCTACTAAATGTGTGTGTAGGGTTGCCAACTTATACTAGTAGAAATGTCGAACGGCTGCAGATGGATAGTGGCGGGTTATTTTGTTTCCTAATAGTTAGTAAGGCTGTAATTTAAAATGCATTCTGCTACTGATGTTTGGGTGTGCCAGCTGCCTCTTTGGGTGGCACAGCTCATCCTGGAGAGCAACGACAAGCAACATATTTAGTTGAGATGCCATTGTTTATGAATGTAAGAATTCAGATTTTTGTCTTTTTAAATATGTTTTGAAGCAGGAAGGTTGACGTCCCCGGTGTTCACAGGATAATTAGTAATTAAGATGGAGGATGATGATGGATTTAACCTCACAAACTTTTTCCAACTCCCTGCAGAGTTTATAGGTCTTGTTGCCAAATTCTCTCCATTCACCGTTCCACCTTAATTAAACTTTTTTTTGCCTTTTTTTGTGCAGCAAAAAATGAACAATGGTTGTTTACTGTTGGAAGTCCATTTCTGTTTGGGTACAGGCAGAAGAGACTTTGTGTTCTCACAGGGTCTGAACTCAGTACTGGCAGGACGCCGGCCATTGTTGTACCTTGACTATAAAGGATTTAATTAGCACCAACTTGTTTTAACACAGCATGCGGCGGTGGGACTGGATGCAGTAGCAGTAGGCCAAGATGGGACTCATCTGGGAGATTTACATTGAGAGAGATCACATTTGCACATTTGACAGGAGCACAAATTACAATGATTACAACAGACACAGGTTAAGCACACTTCAGGGCACAGACAATCCCTTAACACCCATATCTGACCGGGGCAGGATCTGTCTGTTGTCAGACTAAACACAAACACTGGAGCAAAGCCACATAAACTACACATACCAAACATGTCGCGTTAAAACCAAAACAGAGTGGGAGAGAATGAGAAATGGGCTTATGAAAAATGTCAGGATGAGTTTAAAGCCACCGCCTCTGGTTTCTGCAAGACCTGAATACACATGAAAACAACGTGTTTTTTATTTATGACAAGTTTTTGTTAAGTTTGACTGCATTAGAGGTTTTTCTTTTGGTTGCTCCACATCAGTAGTAAAACATTGTCCGATAAACCATGAATAAATAATAACTTAAGTTACTTTGAAGATGCAGATTATGAATATAAAATATAATAAACTAATAAATAATGATGTATTATTATAGATTAAACTACCCAGCAGTATATAAAGTAATTCAAATGAGCTCCACCTTTACCAGCTGCAACATTAAAGTGATGAACTATGGGGGACGAAACCTAAAGCCAAAATAAAGGGACAGGTGTTGCAAATTAGCATTCGCTATAAGTACTATGATACTTGCATCAGATAGCTGTTTTTGAGTTGTCTATGTACATTGTATTGGTCCCTATTAAATAAACCATGAAAAAAAAAATAAAAAAAAAAATAAATGCATAAATACATCAATAAAAACATACATTTAAAAATAAATATAAAATACATACAAATGCAAAAAGAAATGAATACATACAATTAAATAAACAGAAGAGTAAATACATAAAGGAATAAATAAAGACACAAATTAAAGTGGAAATATCAATTTATGTCACATTTATCAATTATTTAATGGCTACATTTATTTTTGCTATATTTAATTACATATTTATGTATTTATTTATTTATTTATCAAGACATTTATTCATTTATTTTTAATTTTGACAGGTTCCGTCCTCCATAATGAACACATTAATGCATCAATAACACTGTTCACCTCCCACCAAGAGGTTTGTAAAACAAAAAAAAAGTATTTTAGAGTATTGATCGGATCAGCGCATCACTAGTTTGTAAACTGCTGGAGCAACTGCAGTCCATAAAGTTGTAGATCAAACTGTGTTTTATCGAACATTTTACTGTCATTAACCTCTGTCACCATCCTTTATCTCACTGCAGCCAAACTTCATCCTTCCCTGCGGCTTGTATTAATCCACTGAGCAGGTACAAAACAAGAATATTGGATTGGAGTCTCGCAATTTTGCGTGTCAACGTTCAGATTGAAGTCTTCGTGAAGCGAAGGACGCGGGTCGAGTCGCAACTGGAAGTGAATGTGTCTCGCTCCAAGACATGGATGGGAAGCAAAGTCAGGTCTGACCAGGTGTAGGAAATATTAAAAGATATAAAGAGATAAAGCATTCAACATGTGTGCACAGTGGACCCTGGGAAAAACTCAAATCAGCTTTTTAACCGGCTCATAACAGCATCTATAGAACCTAATTAAGTGGGTAGTTTTAAAGTATTATAATTCCTCTATTATTAATAAGAAACTGTGTTCAACGGTAATAATTGGGCAGCCTACTTCTCTCCCTGACGTAAGACTTCCTGGATTTGTTCGCATAGTGGAGTGTTAAAGTCACGTAGAGGCTCAGCGGGAGTTGCAGGTAGCAGATTACCCGTTGAGTCATCCCTCAGATGCACCGCCAACGGAGACACAGAAACTCTCTGAACGTTGTCTTATTTCGGAGTCAAATATGCAGAGCAGGGCCAGATATGGATATGAGAAGCATTTTGCACGTCAGTCAAAAAATGATCAGATGATCATAGGTGTCAGACAGATGGATAAAAGGTGCAATTTAGATGTTTTTAGTAAAGATATAAATCTTATGGTTGCACTCTGATGGATTCCTGTGATGCCCGTTTGGCTAGTTCACACAACAGGGACAAAAGTTTCACAATTTCACCAGAAAGATATGTAAATAATGTCTTAATACATAATTTTTCCCTAGATTTGAACTGAAAACGCAAGGGGCTTCGATGGAGCGGGTATGTTGCTGCATGAGTTTGAAGGTTTAGTAAACACCTAAACATTACACCACGTTTAAAATACTTTGAGACAAGATTGTAAATGATCACGAGGGCAATCCTTTTATCTTTCCTTGCAATGATTGCGAGGTCAACAGTGCAGATATGACATTCATGTTACAGATTAATCTAATAATAGGGATGTCTTTATTATTGAGACTGGTTCAATATTTTTGCTGGACAACCCTGCAACTTTTTCTGCCGGAGCCCTAAAACAGGGCTGAAGTCCATCTGAATATGGACTTATACATGATGGGATAAATTGTTAAACCTTTATCACAGCAGACATTTTGACTTGAAACCACAGCTGTAATGATTCATTCATTTAGGTGTTTTCCTTCCATGGCTCTGGTGTCCCTTTGTCATGGTTTACTGTGACACACTATTACACTACTGTGCTTTGCCTGTGATGTCAAAGTCAAATTTTGCTCTGAAAAATGTCTGTTGTTAATGGTCCTATACTTGGAAGTGTTGATGACAAAGTATCACCTGCTCTGAAACACCCTTCATTTGGGTATAGTGTTGAGAGTGGCGGATGCCGAAATGTGTCAACTAATTATTAATGAAATTAAATTATTTTGTCTCGGTTTTCTCAAGTGTACTTATTTCACCAATTCATTTTTTGCATTATGAGTTTCCTATCAAAATGCATTTATCTAATGCAAAATACTAGGGCTGTCAATGGATTACAATATTGAATCGCAATTAATCGCATGATTGTCCATGACTGATATTTTTAATGCCTCCTCACACATTTTTTATCTGTTCAAAATGTACCTTAAAAGGGAGATTTGTCAAGTATTTAATACTCTTATCAATATGGGAGTGGGCAAATATGCTTGCTTCATGCAAATGTATGTATATATTTATCATTCTAAATCAATTTACTTCACAAAACAATGACACATATTGTCCAGAAACCCTCACAAGTACTGCATTTAAAACAAATTTGCGTTAACGCGTTTACGTCATGTTAACTTTGACAGCCCTACAAAATGTTAAATGTAATTCTAGGAAAAAGTGCTGGCTGAATTATATATAGGCTAAATAAGTAAATGCTTATATAGAAGGCAATAGAAAACAGACCAATGATTAGCCAAACAATTAAAAACATACTGTGTGGTCCTTTGTTGTAATAGCAGATGAAGATATGAAGCCACCACTGTAACAGTATGAGCCCCTTACAGAGAAACACAGTAATAAGTCCTATTAAGATTCCTGCAGCCTCTTTTCCTCCAATCGATTCACAGTCATTATGCAGAGTAATGGCGTTTAGGGGAGCATGTGCGTATGCAGAGCCACATTTAAAAAATGTGTTTGTGCATGTGCAAGTGCCCCCATGTGCACATTTTATATTGCTTGTAATGGTAGAGATATTTTTAATGCCTCCTCTCCGCGGGGCCGGCTGGATGTTTCAGAGTCAGCGGGATTGGAGGAGGCGGAAATATTAGCATGTGCGGAGGGAGGACTGAGCAGACCTTTGCTGAGCGCCGTCTGTACAATCCTTATCTTCTCGTTGCAGGGTCTGCTCCGTGGAACCGAGCCCTCCCAACTATGCTAATGCTAATGCCACCGAGCCGGGTGGGGACGCTAATGATCTCATCCCAGACAGGCCGAGCTTAATGTATATTATTACCGCCTGTGTGTTCTGGGACTCAGCACAGACTTAATTGATGATAAGTCAGTTCAACTGTTGGTAGGTCTCTGTGTAAATGAGGCCACTATGCTGTACAGTACAGAAAACACATCTTTATCTCTCTCCATCCCTCACTCAAATTCAAAACTGCTTCATTAGCAAGAGTGTAACATGCTGAAGCAGGTTGTGCAAAGTTTACAAAGTATAATAATACAGCATGTTTGGAAAAAAAAATCTTTTTAAAAAATAGAAAAAACATCTCTTTCTCTAGTCCCATAGTATGACTGTCACCGGATTTGTGTCAGCAGGTCTGTACATATATATCATCTTTGAGGTGAGATGGGTTCGTCCGACAAACACTCGGCTTTCATCCCAGCCCGTTCGCACAGAAAGGCCCATAAATGCCACAATAATGTGCAAGGAGTTTAGCGTGCAATAAGAACGCCATTCATGATTTCCGCGTCTTTTGTACGCCATGTATCCTGTACTGACTGCAATGTTAACGCATCTGCGTATAAATACTACGGTAAGAGTTAGTGACGTAGTATAAAAAGTGAGAAAGACCCCTCATGGTGGGAAGGTGGACCGCCAGACTTTTAATCAGGAGACCCGTGTTCCAGACTGTTGTTGACCTGTGTTTTGTTTTGTAAGTTACGTTAGTGACGATTGTCAGGTGTTTTTTATTGACGTTTGTGACATATTGTCTGTAGTTGGGTTACTTTGTTTCTGTACGTATTTTACCGACCATCCCTTACACTAACTAAGTGGTTTTCAAGCGAGCACAAGTGCGAGCGCCAGCAACAGGACGCTGACTTTCGTTGACTTCAACGGCCACAGGTGTCGCTGTTAACAAGCAATTTCTGATTCTTACATAGAGTCCCTTTAATTAAAATTTGGGTAAGAAGCACAATAGCAAAGGCTACCGAGGCAATCGCTGACCTTTCAACCATCACACTTGTCAAATGTTTGGAAAAAGTTGGATGGTTTGAGAGACTTGACGTCACTCTGAACAGAGAGAAGTTGTATTGCTGCAAATCTACCTAGCCAAAGGCAGCTTCGCAAAGTCTTTTGAAGGTGTATACCACATAATGAATAATTAGGAAATCAACGGTTGCACCTGCAACATCCAACATCACACTGCTTCCATCACACCTGTCGGCCCCACCTGTGCCGTGTCCTCTGCCATCCATTAATGGCGTTACATACTGTTCGGGGTCACGTCTAATCCCATTATATCCTGTGTATCGTGCCGTCAGAGAGGGGTGGTGGTACATGGGATCTGGCAAACTCACTTAAACATGGGACATGTGCAAAGGCAGATTACGGCACTGACTCAAACGTTCCCGCTGATCAAGTGGCAATTAGTGATTCACAAGCTGTTTCTCTGATTTGTCATGAAGCACTTTGTTGTGGGAGAGCATAGCTCGGAGATAGCCTCGTGTAGCTGCTGTGTTTCAACAAACCAAAGCACTCTCTAGATAGTGTGACTTGCTTTTTGCATTTTTTATGTGTGTTTATACAAGTTAATATGTGGTTTTGAATCAGAATCACCTTTGTTGGCCAAGTACGTGTGCACATACAAGGATTTTGCATTTCTCTATGTACTTAAGCAGAAATAGAAAGAACTGCTAGGAACAAGGAGAACAAAGCTGGACAAATAAAGATAAAGATTAGACAGGACTGTACAGCAAGTAGTGAAAAGTAGAAAAGACACACGAAAATCCTACAATGCGTCCTCATGACACACAGTATATATGTGTAATGTCGTGGTATTTATACGCCTCCCCGTGAGACTGGGTTGGGAAAAAACACTAGTCCGATTTTCATTTTTTGGTCGGCGGTTGTAGCAACCCATTACATTTTGGAGTGTATCTGAATCACGGGACAAATTATGTTCCACTTTCATTAACACTGTGAGAGAGGGCATGGCCTTCCCCTTCTCGTTTTCTGTAGGACTTTGAAGCAGTGCTGCACAATATGAGACAGACATGGATGTGTGAAGTGATTCGGGCAGTGATGACAGCAGGTGAGAAGAGTAAAGAGAGACTCTTCACCCTGCAGGATAGATGCTTTCTTTGTCTTTGGCTAATGACAACAGGGACTGGGAGCTGCCGGGGGAGTTTAGGCTGTCTATAGTGTATATAATGCAGGTGAACAGCATCTATGAAGACTTTCAGAAAGTAAGCATGTTACATCCATAGAAGCTGCCAAATACATTTCTCTCATTTTGATTTGCACATCTGCTGGTTTTTGTTAAATTGATTTGTGTTTCACCCAACACTAGCTTGCTGCTGATTTAAACTCGTCCTGACATTTAGAACCAGAGTTTGAATGTTTTGCAGCACTGAGAGAGAGAGCCCTTCTCCTCCAAGCTAATCATGTAAACTGCTGTAATGGAGCAGATTTGACAGTGGCCATGAGGGGGAGAAAGCTATAGGACCCACATAGAATCAACTCTGATATGTTAAACATGAGATGGTTATGAGATGAAGGCAGTTACAATGACTTTCACCCAGGAGACGTCGTCGAGTCCCGTGTCAACCGTTGACTTATTTATGTTGACTACTTAACTTATAAGAAAAATCCTTATTTTCACCCAATCATAATCTTTTCCTAAACCTAAACATAACCAAGTAATTTTGTTTGAATTCACAACATTAACCACATATTCAACTGCGACAGTGTATCCCGGCAAGGGGGTCAAATACCAACGCTTTGACACGGCCGTTGGCCTTAGATACCAATGCTTAATGCACCTTTTAGGGTCGGTAAGAGATGCACCGAGCTTTCCATTAACTACAATGTAAACTCATCTGCGTCAATAAAAATGCTCAGGGAAAGTGCCCCGTAACTATCGTGGTTTTGTTGCCTGAACTTAAGCAACTATTTTTGTTTACTTCACAACACTAAGCATGTGTTTACTGCGACTGAAAAAAGGGAGCCGAAGTCCAGACTCTTCCGTGGGATCTTATTTCGGAAAAACGGACACGGGAAAAGCTTAAAATGTGTGACATGACACGCAACGTGTCCTTCAAAGTGGCGTGCTGCATGTTGAGCACCTCAACACATCATGCACCGATATCACTCGAAGACTTGAAAAGTGATGAAAGTGTGAAACCAGTGGAAACATTGTGGAGAACAATGTTGAACTAAATGACACCAGTAACAATGCAGGAACACACATACAATGAGATTAGGAATTAATCTATTGCCCTAGTGGATGCTTGGATGGATCTCAACACCTCACGCAACCACAATCACATGATCAGCATTCTGCTCATGGTTCAAACTCTCCACTAATTTTGCCTTTATTTCAAAAAAAGAGTGCACTTCTGCCCAAGATAACTTCATCCAAGATCTACAAATCAATCCTCAAACTGTTTTCAGAACCTAAGAACCAAACTAGCTGGATGAGGATGAATGAAGCTACATTTGAAGAACAGGGAGCAGGAATTGGGCTGGTTTATTAAACACTGAGGCTTGATGTGGAACAGGTGTGGCTAGTTGAGGGGATCAGTAACAGGTGTGCATGTAGGAAGGGCCAGGTGAGGCAAGGTGGGAAACTGGCTGAGGACAACTGGTGGAAAGGTGGAGAATGACAGTGCTCTTCTACAAAGATTACATGTCTGTTGGAGGAGGAACATCTGAGGCTGAAGAGACAGGGCAGTGACACAAAACATCCATATGAGTCATTTTTTTGGAACATTTTTGTTGTTAATGTTCTTGTTGGCAGCTGCAATAACTCCTTCCAAAAACAATACAAATGCTTAAATTATACCGCCATTTAAAAAACACTGCAACACGTCCAGATTAATGTGTAAATAATTAAAGTAACACGGATAGCAGGCATGAAAGTGAAAGAGTGTACACATATACTAATAAGGCAGGAAAATATGAAAGTGAAATGAGTAAACTCATATTTTCAAAGTCTCGCTGTGAAAATGTGCTTTAAGAAGTGATTTAAAAGATTAAAGTGATTTTACTGTCCTATGCTCTTCAGGCAGGGGATTGCAAAAAACTCTGGGCTAAGGCTGCAAATGAGAAAATTGGATTTTCAAAATACACTTCAAGAGCAATGTGGAGATTTAAAAAATAAAAAGCCTTGTTGCATCAGCCAGACTGTCCCCAATAAAGGACAGAAACATTAAAAAAATAATAACCAAACTATGAGGCATTGTGTCATCACCCATATGAGTAAGAGTATATTCAAATACTGTATTTCAATAAGTATATACAGAAAGAAATGTGTCTGCAGACAGAAATAGAGAAAGGGAGTGAGATAAAGAGCAAACAGACAAAAGATGTGCCAAAAAGAATTTGAGAGTATTAATCTTCTCCTGCTCCGGAGCTCTATTTCACATAAGCTCCTGTTTTATTCCACTACACAAACATAATGAAGTACACAAGTCACTGGTGACAGAGTACTGACAAAATGTATCCAAGCACAAAGTACAAATGTTCCAGAAACATAAAGCACCCTCGTGCACACATGCCACTGCACAATGATGAAGCTCTTCTTTCCAACCTATGAAGTGTGAACTGCTTTAAAATGCAGCAGCTCGTTTCCACGGTAGCACCGGTAGCACGGCACTGCATTGTCTGAACACCTGAATAACCAGACTGCATAACGAGTTCATGCATTATGGATACTTCATGGACAATAAGTAAGCCGGCTCAATAGGTTGAGTACATCTGTAAGTGAGTGGTAGAAAATGTGTTTTTTTCTTAAGTATCCTTCTAGAACTACTGTATGTCATGTCAATGAAACTGTGGCGATGTGTCTGTGTCAACCATAAATTAACATTTATAGTTATAAAGGTTGATTAATGGTTGTGTGAAGGGGTAGGTATGTGCGTCGGCTCTCTAGCTTTACACCATAACTGATGTGCCCCTCCTCAAAAATTTAACTACACGTTGGGACAATGGAGACACCCAACACGCTCTCATCCCAACTCATCACATACCGACGCTTTGTCACGCATCACTTTATTTTTTGTGTCAAAAAACTAACGTTAGGTCTAGGAAATAACTAAATGGTCGGGGTTAAAACTACTACATTTGTACAGTGAAGATGAAACTAAACGTTGTGATCTAGGGACACGAACAGCGGTCTCCTAAATGAAAGCCTGGTGTGTCTCTTTTCGCTCTTTAAACTAAGTCACGACAGTCACTCATGGGACAACGAGCTTTGATTGATCAGCGCTGTGTTTTCTCCTACAAGTTTCTGGTGGAGTTTGATGAAAGTGAAGATAAAGACATACTTGGTAGTCTTCTCCTTTTCAGTAGCATCGACTAACAAAGACATCTCCATTGCAAACTTAATGCTTGCTGCGATCACCACAAATTAAATTGTCAATTGTTGTGGCTCCTATTCAGTAAGATAGGTGGACGACGATAGCTCACTGTCGCTCTGTATCACAAAGTGGAAGACAGAATTAATGTGGGAAATAAAGCCTATAAGCAAAGCACCATAAAGCCAACATCAGCCTATAACGCTGCAGTGGTGTTTTTAACAGGTGAAATCTGGCACTGAACTATAAATCAAAATATGCCAAAGTTATCTGTGGCTGGATCGCTGTTATCCCCTCGCATCAAATATAATTCAAGCTCAAGTCTTGTTAATGATACTATGTGAAGCAATTTCCATATAGTAATCACTTTGTCCTTCCCCGACTTTCTTGGTTGCCTATAACAGGCTGTGGACGGATTTATGTAAAGTACTCGGGATGGTTTTGCCAAGAAAATCCAAAGGAAGGGATGTTTGTGCGCGCTCCCGAGTGCCTTGCACAGTGTTTCCGTGGGTTGAATTGTGTGTCCGCTGGTTGGGTAGACCTATTTACATGCAAATGACATGAATAATACCCCCCCCCCAAAAAAAAACAAAAAACAAAAAACAAATCCTACCAAACTGACTCCAGATCAGCACATAGCCTATATGGACATATATGGGAAGAAATATACAAAAAAGACAGGAAAAGCGAAAATGGAATTAAAGACTACAGTAAATCCATATGAAGTAAAAGCAGGAAGGAGGAAGAGGGAAAAGAGAAGAGGAAGAGAAAGCACCAGGTTAGTTTGTGTGTCAGAGAATTGGTCTACTCGTTCACAGAGCTATGTGTTATTTATGATGATATACTGCATCTAATTACACAAGGCCATTTTAGGAGCTTGGTTAAAGAGCTGTTTAGGGAAAACTGTGTTTAATACTGGCAGAGTTAACATTTATGGTGTTACTTTAAAGATATAACAATACATTTGGCAATGATAGCAATGATGTTGGACTTTATGCTTCGTTACAGTCAACTCAGAAGTAACTTGAATGGTAAATCATCAACTAAAAAGAATAGTAGATTTGTATATTTGCCTTTCTTAATTAAAATAATACAGAAAACCTGTTCTGCAAACAATCTCTGAAAGATATCTATCTTATCCAACAAACACAAGGCTTTCATCAAGGATACCGCTGTTTGTGTCCTATGTGTTAAGTTTCATTTCCATGTCACAATCAGCTGTTTGTTCGTGTCCCGCGTTCACAACGTCCAGTGTCATTTTCACTTTACAAACGTAGTAGTTTTGTTTCATTAACAACGTTGCCTCTTGACCTTGCCTCTCTTCAGCTCCCCTACACTGCCAACAGTGTGTGGAAGTGCAAGATTACACCGTGTACGGATGCCGTGTCTCAAGCTCCTCCTCACTTACTTTTGTTCATATTTATTTTAACTGCACTATTTTATGCCTCAGATTATCATTTTACTTTTACTTGTGTGATTTCACCTTTGATATATTTTATGAGCATAGTTGAAGGAACCTGACACCAAAGACTTTCATTGCCAAAGACTGCTATGCTGACAAATAGAGCACCTTGAATCTTGTAGCTAACAAAGCAAAATGCCAAGCATACAGATATTACTCAGAAAGATTTAAAAACAAGCATTTCATTTCAAGCAAGAATCAAAATCAAAGAACATGACCGTGACTTTTGCACCATCAGACACAGATGAGTTCTTCCACTTGGAAAAAAAAAAAAATCTTGTTTCCATCTCGCCAACTTTTCCTAGTCGTACCAGAAGTGCACACACCTAGTCATCCTTTCTACATGCATTTCCATTTCAAACGCTTCATAACTTGCTTTTCATTACCATAAAGCAGGATTTGCTCACTCATAATTGCTCAGAGAAAAAGAGAAAAGCACAAAAACAGCAACAAAAAAAGACCAAACTTTCCAAGTTTCCTCCGAGTACAGACGGCTTTTACTTTTTCCTTTTAGTGTTTGACAAGACGATTGAGGTCATCACTGATTCATGGGTTAAGAACAGGTGATATATCCATCTATCTACACAGTGCTGCACTCTGTGGGCGGTCATTTTGGATGCCGCAATAGTAGTGTCAATCTTTTACTGCTGTGTGGCTTAGGTAGAAATGTCTGCTCAAGTGCACTGACACAAGTCGTGTGCGTAGTAAAGCTAGTGCAGCAGAAGCTGCTGGGACGGACCTGTCCTGAAAGGTCCTGAGGGAGGTGTGGGGTTTTTAGTGTGTGTCTTTCTTTTGTGTCTGTCTCTCTTTAATGATGATGGCTGTATGGTTTTTTTTGTGGTGTGTCTCATTGAATGTGTCGCTGAATATGCTGCTGCTGCTGTGTGTGTGTGTGTGTGTGTGTGAGAGAGAGAGAGAGAGAGAGAGTGTGTAGTGTAGTGTAGTGTAGTGTAGTGTAGTGTGTTCCACCAGTGTGCTTGATCAGCAGTCCTGCTGCTATCCCATTAACTCTGCTGCCGCAGGGCATGCCGGTGCGACCCAGAGGACCCTCGGTAACAGCAGGGCCCAGTGAGGTCATTTTTTCCATTCAATCGCCTCACTCCAACTGGCCTGCTGCTACTGCTACACCTTTCTGTGTGTGTGAGTAAGTGCAGGAGAGAGAGAGACAGAGAGAGAGAGAGAGAGAGAGAGAGAGAGAGAGAGATTGGATGGACATAATAAAACTGTTTAATGACAGGCACTGGCTGAAGAAAAATAAATAAATTGCAGTGTAACAGCAATCTGAATAAAAATACAGAATCAGGCCGTATACCTCATTGATTGATTGATTTAGGAAAAGAAAAGCATAAACCTATACAGAACACAAACAGAGCCTGCCTCAGGAAGCAACCCGGTCTCACAGGAAGGCGTATGAATACCAAGACATAACACGGATATTCCGCGTGTCATGAGTATGCATTTTATCCTTTTCATATGTCATTTGTACGCCATTCAAACGTCCACAGTTTTTTCTTAGGTTTAGGCAAGAAAACCACTTAGTTAAATTAAGGAAAAACATCACGATTGGGCTTAAAATAAGTATGTAAACTAAGTAAAACACATACGGAAATCAACGTGTCACAACTACGGAAAACACGTCATAAACGTCACTAATGTAACTTACAAAACAAAACAGCGGTCTCGAACTCTGTTCTCCTGGTTAAAGGTCTGGTGTTTGTTGGGCCCATCCACCTCCTGCCTACCATAAGTGTTCTTTCTGGCTTTTTATATTACATCACTAACTCTTACTGTAGCATTTATACGCCAATGCGTTTACATTGCAGTCAGTACAGAATACAAGGCATACAAATGACATGCGGAAATCAAGAAAGGTGTACTTACTGCGCGCTAAATGCATTGTGCATTATCGTGTCCCATCTCCCCTCGTTGATGATCTTTAAAGGAATGATATTCCAGGTAGAAATGGTGAACACAACTGAGTTTTGGTCATGCCTTAGCCAATACAAACCACAGCTGTGATGCATTTGGGAAATAAGGTGCAATCAGGAGGAACATACCAACTGAAGTCCTCATTGGGGGTCACACAGTTTTTAACACTATTGCTATTCCTACACTATTTTTTATACATATCTCAGTACTCAGAATAATTACTCTAAAATAAGCAGATATAAGTATTATGTTTTCAAGATTACTAATGCAGTATTGATCTAATCTTAATTACTGATACATTAGTCTAATAGGCCTCAGCTGTCCCGTTTTCATTTCGCATTTCTTGCATTTGAACTCTTAGTTTTCTGAGCTGCTACATCTCACAAGAGTTTACTGATTCATTCAATGTACTTCTGAAGAGGAATATTCTTTCAGTTTTTTGTTTTTTTACTTATTGAACATTGATGTGTGATGCCGTCAGCGTCTGTTCCACAAGACAGACAGTATAGGTCTGATAGACCTTTCTTTCAGTCCCAATGCATCCCAGTATCCAGATTGCCTTCTGATAGTGTAAGCCACAGCGCTCAGAGGTAATTTAAGTTTTGTTGGCAACATCTCTGAAACAGTCTTTCATGCCTCAAAGTAATATCAGCTCGCCTTTTGTCTGTCATGAGCTGACATTTCACATTTTGTACACTGATATCAAGTTCCGCATCTAACTATGAAGCAAGCAATCTCTGTCTGTCTCTGTCTGTCTGTGTGTCTTTCGCATATCTCGAGAACCGTTCATCCGATCTACTTAACACTTCGCAGGTGTATTGCTGCGGACCTATGTTGGACATACTAAAGTTACAACCAAACTATTCTTCACTTTGCTGGAGGAGCGGTGAGTGGTTCTCAACAATGGTCGTGTATCGAAGGTAACCCACAAATTATGAAAACTTGCAAAAAATCGTGCGAGACTCGTTGCCGGACAACCTATCCTAACCTTAACCATCTTGCAAGAGTTTGTGGGTTACCTTCTAGATACGACCCTCGACAATGCTGTCAATCTCCATCCTGCAGTCTGACTGAAACGTAGACAGACAGCAGACTTGAACATTCACACAAACAAGAGCACATGCCGTTCTGCAACACCCGTCCAAGCATGTGAGGAGCAGGTAGCCTCACACTCACTGGTTTTTAAAAGCATGTTGCAGATATTAACATTGTGAAAACGCTTTTGTATGTCATTTAGCACTACGTTGGTTATGTCTAGGCAACAAAACCACTTAGTTAGGTTTAGGAAAAACATCAGGGTTGGGCTTAAAATAAGTACGTAAACTTAGTAAAATATGTAAGTAAGTAAACAACATAACATAAGTGCGGAAAACACGACACTAACAGAACTTCAAAATAACTCAATAACACTTCGGGACATGACCACCGGTCTCCTGCTTCAATGTTTGTTGGACCATCCACCTCCCTCCCCTCACACCATAAACTGCCTTTCCCACTTTTTATTCTACGTCACTAGCTCTAAGCATAGCATATTTACACGGATGCATTTACATTGCAGTCAATACTGACTACATGGCGTGAAATTACAAGAACGGAGTCGTTATTGCACGCAAAATGACTTACAAATTGGCGTGTCATTCATATACCGGGCTGTATTATACCTTACCAACATATTGTAGCCAAAGGTTTTATTTTCATGACATGAAAACAAATTAAACATTACATTTTGAAATAAAAAAGGTATGTAACTGCTTCCTAAATGAAATGAGATGTGGTCTTTACTAATAATACTTTTGAAGATGACTTAATTTAATTTCCTAATGTGATATGAAGCTAATGGTCTAACTGATAATATAATAATAATATGATTCACTCATCACCGTGGTACAGTAAGTAATAATTTACTGATGGCGCAGGTTGTCCAGCAGCAGGTCGAGCTTTATATCATCTTAATCTCTTATTACAGCTCCATCATTTATCTCTCTTATTCACAACAGTTTGGTGTAATTGGGTCAGACCTAATTGCTCTACTGTCCTTTGGCTCAGGTTGATATGGATGTAATTAGCCCTAGGTCACTTTCAGAATGGCTCTTTTATTAGTTTATGTACATCAGATGTGGGTAGCGGCGGCACGGATCCAGTTCAGAGCGGTCCGAGACCTTTATTTAGAGACGGCGAATATATTACAACCTTGCGACATAATCATGGCATCAAATTAGAGGACAGTTCTCTCAAGCACTACATACAGTATGTGTAGACATGGGGGTCAGATGACGTGGATGATTATAGGACAGCCTGTGATTTGGCTGCACACGGCTTTGACACACTGATCATTTTGATTCCAGAGAGTAAACATGTTCGATTGTATGTTAGAGATGTGATGTTTGTGTGACAGGAAAGGCCTTGCCAGTTCCTGGAATGATGCCTCTCAGACACCAGTTTGACATATTGCCGGCTAGAGAGCTAGTCTCCTTCCTCAGAAAACCACAATTCACATAAACTCCTGTTACAATGAGCCCCTTTTCTTAAGTGACAAATTGAGATGTCAGTGATTTCCAAAACAACTGAAAAAATGACTGGTGAGAAAATGACGCATTAGCGTAGTATTCGTTTTCATGCATTCTCCTACGAACGTCCAGCAACACGTGACAATTTCCGCTCATTACATGCATACGTCTTTTCAAAATACACTTCCATCTTCAGAGGAAACAACTTGGTTAGGTTTAGGCTACAAAACGTATTGGTTAAGTTTAGGAAAAGATAGTGGTTTGGGTCAAAATAACTACGGAAGTGGCTTAAAAGGTCTTATTGATAACATTTTTATGTAGACGAATATAAAAAAAATTGTAAAAATAATAAATCCATAAAGCTTTTAGAAAGGCGCCGAAAAATATTCTGACTGGGAATTAATAATTTAAAAAATGTTGGCGGGTCCAAAATTAATGTTTTGTTTATATCTGTGGAAGATATCGGACGTCTAGTTCCCATTTCTAACAAGGCTTGTGAGACAATCTTGGTATCACGTGATATTTCTGTGTCGTCAGTTGGTGTGAAAAAATGTATGAATTGTTGAGATTGATGTTAAGTACCTGGCACCGACTTGTTGTGAAGTGAATGCAACATAATGGGGGAGGGAGAATGTGACATCTAGTGGCTTAATGTTATCAATAGCACCTTTAAGTACAGAAGTTATGTAAATAAATCAACTTTGACTTCTTTTTTCACACAGAACAAGAACACCGGTCTCCTGAGCGAAAGTCCGGTATTTTTTTCACCCATCCAGGCCGACCTCCTCCCTCTGCTGCGTTTGTCGAGCGCCATAACATCACAGTACTTACACCTATGCTATTCACAGAGGACTGTTAACACCATGATATTTAATCTACATTTGAACTGAATTGTATTTTTAAGATTGAGCACCCACTTGCGATAAACATTTTTTATTTCATTTATACATTACCTGTCTGGGGGGAAACCAGAGGAGTGTTTCAAAAGGCCTGCTCTCTCTCTCTGCCTCTCTAGCGCTCACACTGACGTCAACAGTTCTTTTGGGTCAGGGCCACGCTTTGAATCCATTCTCACATAAGCTTGTGATTGAAAAAAAATGAAATGTGTGAGGCGTGTGAGTGTAGCTGCAGGCCAGATAAAGCATGTCCCCATTTCTTCAACGGCGGTATCAGTGCATGTGGAAGTCTTCGGGGTAAAGGTTATCAGCAAATCCTCCCACAGCACAGGAAGATGACAGTCTACCTGTCCTTTAAGAACCGCTAATACCTGATAATATCCCCCCCCTTTTAAAAGAGGGCTAGCAGTGGATGTACTTCAGGACTTTATATTGAAACACAAAGGAGGATGAGAAGAATGCTCAGTGGAGGAGGCAAAGCAAACGCAAAATACTGATGACATTTTAACATATTCTAAAGTGGAGTTGAGTTGAGTTGAGTTGTGTAAATACACACACATATATATATATATATATATAATATATATATAATATATATATATATATATATATTATATATATATTAGGGCTGTCAAAGTTAACAAAATATGAATGCAATAACGCAGATATGTTTTAACGCCACTAATTTCTTTAATGCATTAATACAACTTGCGATTTTTAAATGGCAAGTTGTAAAGCTAGAATGAAGATAATGGCATCATATGAAACTAGAAAAATCAATGAATCTATTGGTACCAACCGTGTCATACAAGCTTATCAAGAAGGAGGTTAAATAACGTTCCAAACTTACCCTAAATTTTGGCGAGGAAAAACTTTCATGGCCATTTTCAAAGGGGTCCCTTGACCTCTGACCTCCAGATGTGTGAATGTAAATGGGTTCTATGGGTACCCACGAGTCTCCTCTTTACAGACATGCCCACTTTATGATAATCACATGCAGTTTGGGGGCAAGTCATAGTCAAGTCAGCACACTGACACACTGACAGCTGTTGTTGCCTGTTGGGCTGCAGTTTGCCATGTTGCTAAATGCAGTGCCTGTGAGGGTTTCTGGACAATATCTGTCATTGATTTGTGTTGTTAATTGATTTCCAATAATAAATATATAAATACATTTGCATAAAGCAAGCATATCTGTCTTTATTATCTTTTTTTTTTTTTAAATTTAAGAGGTTGTGTGTAGGTCCAGATGACGAATGACCTCTTGAAAAGACCAAATGATGGGGATTGACTGTAAAATTATTCTCTGGTCTACAATGTTGTTCCTCAAAGTGTTTTCACTTTTCCTCTGACAGCAGGGGAGGAAAAAGGTCAGGGAGAAGCAAAAGCAGATCGGAAACAAACCCTTTCAGGGAAGACAGGAAACATTTATGACAGGATGACAAAAGAAACTCATAAATGCTTTGAAGGCTTTGACAGCTATGTGTTTGCACTGAAATGATAATGGGAAAAAGATACCATACTTTACCCATAGTTTATTTGCCATAATCACATCAGTCAATCTTATTTATATAGCCCACAATTACAAATTTGCCTGAAGGGGCTTTACTATCTGTGTACAGTATAAAACACCATATGTCCTTAGACCCTTGATTCAGATAAGGAACCCAACCAAAAAAACGTTAACAGGGAAAAAAATGGTCAAACCCTTGATGTATATGACGCCTGTTAGCTGAGCAAGCTGGGAGATGATGACAATGTTACAGGGCCAAACCCTCTGAAACGGCAAAAACAGGGGTTAAAACACACACGTACACAAGCTCCCATTACTTATAGGGCTTTTCGACATGTCAGCTCCAAAGACCAGAGGCCAATCTCATCCCTGAAGAATTAAGTCATGTTGGATGGCAGAGCAGTCAAAGGTCACAAGTTTACAGGCAGCTGGTGCCATAAAATGACACAAGGCACCATGACTGATTTTAAAAAAGGTCAATCCATTGTTACAGCCTGTTTGTAACATCTCTGTTCTGTCAAACCGTCAATGTGTATTTCAATTCAGTGACCGCTGCAGCAAGTGAACTGAGAGACAAGTCAAATTAACCTTAAGTATATTCTTTGCATATGGTTCAAGCAGCCCTGTTTCCTAAAAATTATGTTCCCATGCAAAAAACACTGGATAGTGAATTAGGTTTATTTTGTCTTTGTTTTCCGGTGTGATTTTAACCAAGGCCGCGATCTTATCCTCAACCTAACTAAGTCGTTTTCTTGCATAAACCTAACAAAGTTGTTTTCCGTGAAGACGGATGTTTATTTTGAAAGACTGGAGCGGAAATTGGTGCTGGTCATTGGTAGGAAAATGTACGAAAAATTAGGAATAACTTTTCGTAAGATATCATACGAACCATTGTGTGAGGATAAATTGCACAAATACGTTTGTAATGATAGTCCACGGACGTCCACACAGGGGGGAGGTCGTGGTGATGGATGGGTTCAAACAAACACAGGACTTTCACCCAGGAGACCGCTGTTTGTGTACCGTGTGAAACCAGAAGTCAACGTCCCCCCGTTTCAATGTCCGTAGATTAATAACATAATGTAAAGTTGAAACTCCACCAAATCCTGATAAATATATTGTAAACAATTGTTTGGTTATGGTTGATGAGTATTTTGTAGCCTGTTCCAACTGAAGTGTGAATACCTGTACGGTCACTTTAAGAAGTCGCAGTTTTGTGACGTCAATGCAGCGCTACTTTCAGTCTGCGCTAGGCTTTCTGAGAGGAGGTGTGTATTATTTTCCCGGTCAGAGTTTAACATGTATTTTGTCTTGTAGGCAATGCGAATGTAGTAGTATGCAGTCATAAATGTTAGACCTAAAATTGCGAACATGCAGCCATGAGTCATTTGAATATAAACTTTGTAAATCACATTTTTGCAAGCTTTATAGTAGACACATTTTTACATGCGCTACGGGGTTTCCTGTGTGTTTATCTGCTGACAGGGGAGTGATAACGCGTGCATGTGGAAGAGACTGCATGTTACAGAGCTTTCTATGTGGTTTTGTTGACTTGTACAGGCACAACTATCACCCAGACTTCATTAAAGGAGAACAACCAGTAGCTGGTGTGGTCTGGGTCCTTCCTTCAGACAGCGCAGTCATATAGAACACAATGCAGATAACACCCGTTAACACAATAACAAACGTTGTCATTTTAAGACTGAGTAAGATTAAGTAATTGAGAATGCAGTTTAGTTGTCTGGTAATGTTATTTTGTAGGAGACAGAGTTGGATGAAAGTATAAACATGGAAGAAGGTGTGCAAGGACTGAGGCCAATGACAGTTTAAATGCTTTCTCTTTGCTTCTTTGGATATTTGGTTCTCAGCACTGACACCAGACCGGTCTGGTAGCCGAGTACGTGACAGCGGAAGATATTGCCCAATGATGCTCTGATATTACAAAATCACCTCTCATATCAGTTGATGTTCTGAAACTTTAAAACCTGTGTGTATAACGCATATCATATTACACACACATATTGAAAAATGAAAGACAGCGTAGTAGTTTAAATAGGAAGTCAGCATGTGCCAAGAAGTGACGTCTCTGGACACATCTATAAAATGATACGATATTAAAAAGGGGGTGTTTTGTTTATCCTGCTGACTCATATCTGCAGATGAAGCCTCCTCTGTTATTACATTCATCTCTCTGTATACCTCTCCACTGACAGTAATGGATAATATATTGGCTTGTCTGTGTGGTGACATTGTTTCATGCATTTGTATGTGTATTTTCATCTGCTTGTTTTGTGTTAAAATCTCAAGTGTGGATTTAGATTTCAACTGTGTCTTTGCATCTGTGTATCTGGGTGTGAACGTGCATGCATGAGTGTGTGTTTGCGTGTGGGGTTGTTGCATCTCCATGTGTTACAGCATGTTGGCTAAATTGGTAACTCCAGGAAGAGGTTGTGGACTGTCAGTCAGCCGTCAGTCACAGGTAGAACATGAGCTGAATGCTGAGCGGAGCAACACGCTGCAGAACAAGACAAGTACTGTGGAGATAGAGCTGGAAATGGAGGGTGGTGGAGAGAACTAGACCTGACTACAGGGTCAGGTTGGTAAGAAAAGATGAATAGAAAGAAATGATTTGATTGTATCTGTCCTCTATCAGGAGAGTAAAGCATCTAAAACACAAAGTCATATATTTAATTAATATAAAGCATATATTTTTTTTATTATCTGCACAATAAATGTATGGGTGAATAGCCAGGAAAGGGAAGGAAGACAGACAGGAGGATCGGTCATAGGGGTCTGAATAAATAATTCAAGTTTTACACCATTATGTGAAGGTGGATCTAGGAGGATGTCAAGCAGCTTCCCGGCGTCACCAAACAGATAGAGCCAGAGCAACACTACCTCCTCTCTAAGCCAGATAGATAGAGCCAGAGCAACACAACCAACTCTCCACGCCGAATAGATAGAGCCAGAGCAACACAACCAACTCTCCACGCCGAATAGATAGAGCCAGAGCAACACAACCTCCTCTACATGCCAGATAGATAGAGCCAGAGCAACACAATCTCCTCTCCACGCCGAATAGATAGAGCCAGAGCAACACAACCTCCTCTCCACCGTGGAACCTAGAGAGAGGACCATAAGTAAGAGGCTAAGAGACCATAACCTTTGTCAAGGTTGAAAGGATTGATAAAGTTTGCCATCTTGGTTCGGACGATGGAGCCTCTGTGTTGTTTTGAATATGTCCATAACAGCACAATGTGATTGGTTGATGCCTTTATATACGTAGCTTTTTTGCCGTGTAATATTAGCGTTCTGTGTGAAACTATTCATGACAAAAACAACAGTTCGAAAAAATGCATTACTTCCGGCGCCCTTGCCTCACTATATTGGTAGAAACACAACTATTCTTGTTCTAACTTGAAAAGTTCAGTTTTGTTTATGTCTCAGTGTGCTTGCTAATCTGCAATGGGAGAGTGAGTGGGTAGAAGAAGGCTTGTGTAGTTGTTTGTGTCAGTGTGTGCGTGCGTACTGTATGTGGCGGATGATGTGTGCGACTTCTCTGGCTGTGACTACGTGCCTCTCTGCTGTTTTCCAGTGTCCTCAACAAATTGGTGCGCCTGGCTGTTTGTGGTGCTGAACGTCCTCTTTCTCCCCCGAGGAGAGCAGCAGTGTTCACTGACTGATTCGCTCATTCTCCGTCTCCATCACTCGTACTCCTGCCGTCAGGTCTCCCAGAGGACAAACACAAAGAGAGATAAAATTGTGGATATGCACGAGTCAATATTGGCATCGTGACTTTTTCTCCTCCATTGCACCCATCATATGAACTGAATATAGACAAGGATGACTCAGAATGAACTCATACAATCAGCAGATTACATGGAAACCTCCTCCACCTCCATCAGTTCCACCTTCTTTTATGTTAACCTTGAACACGACTGTCTCTTAAGTCACCCCTGATAAAATGTTCTATTATTCCTAGATGGATGAAACTGAGCTTTTTGAAAACTTTAAACCACTTTGTTGTTGTGTACTGAACAAATGAGATATAATGTGTTGGGGAATTAGCTTTAGGGGTGCTGCAAGGCAGATTTTTTTTTTTTATCCTTGGACAGAGCCATGCTAGCTGTTTCCAGTCATTATGCTAAGCACCGTCAGTTAATTGCCTGCTGGCTCTAGCTTCAAATTTAGTAATCTTATCCTCTAAGTCTTAGCACAAAAAGCAAAAAGTGTATTTCCCAAAATGCTGAATAACTCCTTTAAGCCCCGACACGGAACACTTTAAAATCTTTGCTCACATTTACTGCTGTCATGGTTGACTTGTTGTCTCAAACCTATTACCCCGTTCTCCCACGTTGGTTGTCATTAACAACTGTAAACCAGGTCATTCAGTCATACTCAACAACACATTCTCACTCCCAACACGTCAAATACCGCTGCTTGGTCAGTGCCCATCAGCATCGGAGACCGATGCATGGACCAGGGAGGGCGTGTCAATATTTGCTTGCTAAATGCAAAGTGTCGGGGAGGATGGGTGGGCCAAAAAACACCAGACTTTCATGTTCATGTCCCGTGTGAAACCAGAAGTCAACATTGATTTATTTCTTACGTACTTATATAACGCCACTTCCAGTGTTATTTTAAGCCAAATCACAATCTTTCCTAAACCTGACTAAGGAGTTTTGTTGCCTATTCCTAAGGAAGTTGTTTCCTGTGCACAACACATGTTGTTGGACACAAAAAGGAGATATTATATGAACCGTTGTATGAGAATACGTTGTTGTGTTTTATGCAAAAATAAAAAATAGTTTAAGCACAATACAGCAAAGCTGGCAGTCATGCATCTATTCTGGCTTTCCACCCCAGTCCCCTCTGCCAATCTACTGCATTAGTTTCATTAGAATGGGTCCTCACATCCTCCGTGTCGGTTGTTCTGAATGGCTCATGAAAGAAAAAACACCTTTTTTTTTCCTGATGTCTCTGGCACTGTTTAGATTTAATGACGCCACCCTTAAAGGTCACCTATTATGCAAAATGCACTTTTCCATGTCTTTTAAACATCAATATCTGTCCCCAGTGTGTCTACAGGCCACCATAGTATCATAAAAGACCATCCTCTCTCTT
This sequence comes from Sebastes fasciatus, assembly GCF_043250625.1. Taxonomy (NCBI): domain Eukaryota; kingdom Metazoa; phylum Chordata; class Actinopteri; order Perciformes; family Sebastidae; genus Sebastes; species Sebastes fasciatus. The sequence goes on from NC_133803.1 coordinate 32,361,834, forward strand.
TTTCTCCTCCTCCGTTTGTCCGGAAATGGGTGCAGAAAAAAAAATCGCTTTTTTTCCTTCTCTTCTGACGTCATTAGAGAAATGCAAGCCATGTAAGGGTTTCCTGGTCGAACCAGAGAGAACCTTCAGTAGCTGACCCCGCCCCACAGCGCGTCACTGTCTCTCCTCCTCAACCGAACTTGAGCAAAGTCTGCAAGAACCAGCAGAACCGGCTTCATGTACTCCCATCATCTAAATATAACATGTTCTTTCACAAAGGCTTTATGTAATTACACTGTTTAAACAGATGATATTTATATATTATATATATTTGATGTCATGCATGTAGCAGAGTACAGGTAGTAAATAGTGACTTGTAAGCAACACAACACATTTCTGTTTCACAGTCAAACTTTATTTGAGTTGACAGATGACAATATTAATTATTCACAGCATTTGTAATCATCTCACCTGTTAGTTAGTTATGTTAACATGGTACAGGAGAAAGTCTTCAGCTCTGGTAAACTATGGTAAGCTAAGCTCCGGTGGTCTGTAGTCATGGTAACACAGAGACAGCTACTACTGTAACTAATATACCATTACTCTGATCTTCCATACATTTATCTTTTAGCAGAAATAATGAACTGACTACTGTTTCACATCTTCTATTTTCCACCCTGATGGTCGCTGTGTTTACACACCGTGTCATAGCGGTAGCATGTAGCTAATCCGTTAGCATGTAGCTACATGCTAACGGATTAGCTCTGTATCTCCCATCTGCTTTCAGCTGTCTGCTCTCCTCTGGGATGATTCTGTCGGTCATTTCTCACAGATGGATCTGTAAAGACAGACGTAAAACAGAGTGTATGTTTACGGTTTACAGAGTTGATGCATGAGGTAAACACTGAGTTAACTAACAGAGCTATAAACAGTATTATTTACCTGAGAGAAACCGTCAGGAAAACCTGGAATCTGGACCGCAGATGTTCATCATGTGTCGCCGATTTCTGATCAGATTCCTCCGGTAACGTGCGCTGGGTGAAGTTTCTGGTTTATAAACTTTAAAGTGGTTTATAAGCTCTATTCTAGCTGCTATCTCTCCACTCGTCTCTCTCTCCAGAGCTTCTCCGGGAGGGAGGGGGAGGGTGACGCTGTTGTTGTTGAGGAAGTTTGATTGACAGAAAACGCTGACCAATCAGAGCAGAGTGGGAGGAGACAGGCTGTGAATCAGTGGTTTTCAGACAGAGGCTGAATTAGGCTCTGAGGCAGGCAGACTCAGGCTGCAGTATGAGAAGAATAAAGGGTTTTTTGAACATTGCAGCATGTAAACATGTTCTAGTGCAACATTAAAATACATCTATGAACCTGGAAATGAGCATAATATGTGACCTTTAAATCACTTATTAAAATGTAAAATGACTAAAACAAGTCTGCCTTATCTCGTGACAGCCTCGGAGATAGTGATGACATTTCCATGCAAGCTGCTTTTTGTATTATCCACCCCGTTACAGTGGAAAAGCAGAGAGACTGTACTGGATTGGATTAACCATTGTTATGTGTGCAAGTAAATTGCTCTTACTTTGAAGTTTCGCTGAGATTGTGTGCAGCGTTCTCGTCAGGGTGAAATATTGATGTGGGGGTCACTCAAGTGATAGTAAATTATTCTTGTTAAGATATTATTTAACTCCATGTTAACACAGACTTGTGTTTGATCAAAATCTGAATTTTGACATTAAGAAATTGGTTTAGTGTTGATTTTTGCAACTCAGAGATTTATCACCAGAATCAGTTCAGCTTTGCCTGAGAGCATCGGAGAGCAAATCATCAAGCTTTTATCTCTTCCCACCTGGTTTACTGTAACTCCTTATTTTCTTGTTTAAGCGAGTCGGCGTTTGCTTGACACCAACGAAGACAGCATATTACCCCCATTGTGGCCCACTGGCTTCCTGTACGCTTCAGAATTCAATTCAAGATCCTCCTGATCATATTCAAAGTCCTCCGTGGCACGACACCCCAATACGACAACCCCAATACAACAACCCCATTACTCTGCACCGAGATTACTAAGACCTTCTGACCAATTGCTTTTAATGTCCCATGGTTCAGGCTCTAAACAGAGGGGGGATGTGCTTTTGTTATCTCCAACACAATGGATCCCTCCTCACTGTCAGGTCAGCGGAGTCTTTACCTCATTTTAAAAACCCACTTCCGTTTTTATAAGTCTTTTGGTTTCATTTGTCTTTTACATCTCTGTTGTTGGTTATATTGCTTTTATTGTTGAGTATCTATATATATGCGTTGTCATGCTGTGCACTATTATGTATTTATATTATTAACTGTGTGTGAAGCAGTGGAACTGCTGTTTTTGCTACACAGATAAAGTTTACTTACTTCCACTTCCTCTGGAGGAGATTTATTCTTTCAGTCAGTGCTTTTACCTGACCCCATCTGACTGCTTGTCCCGCTCACTGTACAATAGGAAGAGGGATTTCACTGTGTCTCTTGTCATGTCTAGTGTTGAATAACTCATTGTGAAATGTCCTTTTAACTGTTGCACAAACAGAGGATCCTCCTGCACCTGCTCCAGTTTTCACCAACGCTGACTCAGCCTTTGCTATACAGTAGATTTCTGTCTCTTTCGATATCTGACTCCTGCCTTCTCATCAATAGCACAATCACATCAAAAACACATACATGTCCCCTCTGTGTCTGTTGCCGTACATTGACCGCTGTTTTACTCAGTTGTCTCCACTTCCTACTGTGAAGACATCCATTAATCCATCAATCCATTTTCTTCCTCTTATCCAGGGCCGGGTCGTGGGGGCAGCATGCTAAGCAGATAATTCCAGACACCCCTCTCCCCAGCAAGGTTTTCCAGCTCTTCCTGGGGGACCCTGAGCAGTCCCAGGCCAGACAAGATATATAATCTCTCCAGCATGTTCTGGGTCTACCCCGGGGCCTCTTACCACTTGGACGTGGCACCAAAGGGAGGCGTCCAGTAGGCATCCTGATCAGATACCCGAACCACCTCAGCTGGCCCCTTTCGACACGAAGGAGCAGCGGCTCTACTCCTCCGAGCTCCCTCCGGATGTCTGAGCTCCTCGTCCTATATCTAAGGCTTAGCCCAGCCACCCTACAAAGGAAACTCATTTTGGCCACTTGCATCCGTGATCTCATTCTTTCCATCACTACCCAAAGCTCATGACCATAGGTGAGGGTTGGAACGTAGATGGACCGGTAAATCGAGAGCTTTGCCTTCCGGCTCAGCTCCCTCTTCACCACAACGGTCCGGTACAGTGCCCGCAAAACTGCTGACGCTCTCTCGCTCCATTTTACCCTCACTAGTGAACAAAACCAAGAGATACTTGAACTCCCTGGCTTGGGGTGGTGACTCTTTCCCAAGCCGGAGGGCACAGTCCACCGGTTTCCAGCAGAGCACCATGGCCTCAGACTTGGAGGTACCGACTCTCATCCCGACCGCTTCACACTCGGCTGCAACCCGGCCCAGTGCGTGCTGAAGGTCGCTCTCTGATGAAGCCAACAGGACCACATCATCTGCAAGAGGAGAGACGCAATTCTGAGGTCCCCAAACCGGACACTCTCCTCCTGTAAAGACATCATGGTATCAATTATAGTCCTCTCTTTCATATCTGAATTTCTGAACCAGATTCAGTGCAATCTATTGTGAAAATAAAACCGACAGCATGCTTCCTTGCTGTATCACTAAGCTCAAGTTGTATCAAAGTTGGTTGTGGCGTGGCAGTTCATCAGCCTCAAATCTTTTAGAAATAGGGCAGCAGTAGAAATAACAAGTTTCCCATTGGGAACCACTGAGAGGAAGTGCTGGTGCTTCAATCCCTTTACTAGTAGAAACTCATTATTGAGTCAGGTGCAGAAAAAGCACTTGCCTTCAGGGCTTTCTGCCAGAAAAGGTTTATTTCAACCCAAAACACGATATTTTCCGAGACTTAGCCATGTAGTTATGTTGCTTAAACCTAAGGAGATTTGTTATAGAAAGCCCTGAAGCCAAACTTCTCCCATGTGAAGAAAAAGGCCATCAGCAACAGCAGCAGCAGCAGTATTGACCTCAGAAACCACTTTGACGCTCTCATGGCATTTGACATTGTCAACTAGCTAAGCCACATCCCTCCAGTGAGCAATCTACAGCATCTTTAATCCCACGGCACTGTGTGAACTGTTCAAAATCCTGCACTCCCTCTCTGTCTCATTTGTGCCAGCTGGCTACTAACCAGATTACAACATGACATGTGGGATAAGAAAAAGTAACGAGAGAAAGAAAGAAAGTAAGAATAAGATCAGTTTTTATGTGGGCAAAAAAAAGCCAAGAAGCTTGTTGGAGTCAGTAGCGATGAGCAACTGGTGCAGGCAGGTTTAGTTTATAAGAAAGAGAGTTAGAAAGAACTACGTTTAGTCATGAAAACACATGCGAGAAATACACGGTAAATGACGTGATACCATATGAGACACATTGCTGATGTTGTTGTTGGCACAAAATAGCCCGTTTCCACACATCTATTTTACTATTTATTCCTCTTGGTGCAACAACAACTTTGGTTTGTTTGGCAAATGCAACACATCCAGTCAGTTCCTCTTGTTACAGGCGACCCCCAGATCTCCCCTCAACCTGTGTCTCGCACTCTCATTGGCTGTAGCTTGTCCCCGACAGATCCAGATATTTAGCATGCTAGATATCTGGAATGTGTCTGCTCGCATTTTTTAGCGGTTCACACAAGACGCTCGAGCGGTTTTGTCAGGAAGCTGAAAATCAGGGCTGAAGTCGTGTAGTGAGAACTAGCTATGACATGCTTCTTGTGACCTCTAACCCCAGGTTTTCCCTGGAAGAGACTTTTACTTGTTGTCAAATTGTTTGATGGTTGCTAGTATGACAACCTACTGTATTATTAACCTACTGTACTATCTGTTATTCAATGTACTTCCAGTGTGCAGCCATCGGCTGTATTATATAACATCAACACAGGTAATGCCAAAGCAGTCCTTCCTTTTTTCTCTCTTTTGTGCCTGTCAGAAAACACACAGAACATCTCTCGTGTTCGACTGCAAGCAGGTGTGGGAATTACAGCTGAATTTCAAATGAAGTTTGGAACAGTTAATTCTTGAACTATAAAGATACCACACAGCCATATAATGTTAGTCAAGTGCGTCATTATATTAATCCACTTGACATATGTTTAGTTTGAACTGTGCATACATAAAAATCCACTTGGGGAAGAATGAGCATGCTAGGGCTTCCTCCCACTGGGTGACAGCCAAGTGAATTATCTTCCTACAAAGAAAATCCTCAACACAACCTTCCCTCACGTACACCTAGGCTGGCTTCTTCCGGAAATGACTGTAATGCTTTAAACTCGCCAAAGTCAAGGTAGGTGGAGTGAAAAATGTCAAGTTTTCTTTTAAGGTTGTGTTTACTCTTGAGCTGTTTTTCCTCCAGATCTGAAGGTGTTGGCCCTTTAAGTTCATGTGAATGCTGGTGTCGTTTCCCTTCAAACTGCGGTGCACTCCGCTGGAGTCCACACCGAGTGCAAAAGCCATCTCCACTTGTTACGTTAACGTGTGTCATTACAGATATGAATCATGGAAGTTGGAGAGGAGATGTGGTCCGGAAGCATCTGACAGAAGACTCAGGATAGGGACAGCTGCACACTTGAGATGAATCGGTATATGTCCTGCAGGACTAATAAGGGAAATGGGGAGCAGGTGAGTAAGTGGGTGTTGAAGTTCACGTGAGGTGAATGGAGGGAAAGAGGTTACTGCAGGAGGGAGTGGCTGGATCTGTAACGAATGAATGAATGTTGATGCCCTTATTCGCGGTGCTAAAGCTCAGACTACCGACCTCGCTCCGAAAAAAAAGTGCACCGCTTTTTTGACGTGTAATATTCATGTTTTGTGTGAAAGTATTCATGACAAAAACAACACTTCAAAAAATATATATAGACATGCGAATGGCATGAAACAAACGCTGCCGGTGTGTAAAGGCCTTACCTTCATGCAACAATGTGTCACACACTTTACGGCCCCACTGACATGTGTTATCACCATGACATGAACATTCTTTTGACCCTCTCAAATGACCACGGCAAATAGTTCAATCTATTTCTATGGTCCAACACTTTTAGCATGTTCGCATTGTCATTGCGAACATGCTAGCACTCTGGCATTAGCATTTAGCTCAAACATCGAAAGTACAGCCTGACAGAGCTGATATTGTTGTCACTTGTTGTCATAACTAAAAGCGTTGGTGCAAAGTCAAAGGCATTTGATACTTTTGTTTTTTACTCTTTCAATTTATCTTGATTAGGAGGATATTAGGTCATTCGGACTACTTTAGATTGATGCAAACAATGTCGGTAAATCCTGTTTGCTCCCGACGCTAAGTAAGCTTGTACATTCATTTTCATATATTGAACTGACATTAACAAAATAGCCCTGGGGAAACCTTTTCCATTCATCGCTCCCACTAAATAGGCTGCAGATTAGATCACTTCAATGTAGGTGTCAAAAAACAACAGTTATTTTCTTGTTATCTCAAAGTTACATACACAACCTCCATGAAGCGGTGACACGTCAACCGATTCCTGGGGAATGGATCCATCTGTCTGCCATCTGCCACTGATCAGGTAATCTGTCCACTCACACTGGTTGGCAATGCTAATGTAAAAATGTGCTGCAGTGGAAATTAATGTCAAATAATGCCTCAGAAACATGCTGTAATACAGAGAATGAGTTGGAGATGAAGACAGAATGACAGTGGGAGACTTCTGAATCGGAGCGATCTGTATCTGGAGAGTCAAACATGACTATACTACTGGAAATGTGTTATCCAAGTTTATACAATGGCCACAGAAAAATGGTGACTGTTATCCGTTAAAATCATCATGCACACATGCACCTACATTTGAACACAGCATATCTTTTTTTTGTCCATTTGGAGCACTAAAGTGAGTGGAAAGGAGCAGAGATACAGTGGGCTGTTGGTTTCGCTTCATACTAACAGAATTATGCTGTGGAGAAATACTTTGTTCCAACCCAGACCTAATCAGAGATGCTATTTCTGATCTCAGAGCCAGCCCATTGAATGGTTGTTGCAGGATTTTTTTCTTGCACCTTTGAACTCTTTATTTTCGATGCATCAGATGCTCTCAAATTAGGATGATTTGCATTCCATCCACACCGACAGTTACGTACAATCCAGCTGATAATGTGACATTGTTGTGATGCCACGAGTTTAACAGGGTTCAAACCTCTTTCATTAACATGAAACAAAAGATATGAATATGTTAATTTCTAACGTCCTCACACAACAACCAACGCTTAACACAAAACACACATTTGAGAGGAGCCAAATGAAAAATCCACTGTGAAAAGAGAGCTCACAGAACGTAAACTGGTGTGATCATAAAGGGTGCTTTTGGTCATTTTAGCAGCTGGTAAAAGGACGTTGTGATGATGCTGGTTTGAAGAAGAAAATTATGAGAAATCATCAGGGATCCACTTATGCAAAACGGAGCACAGTAGAAAATACCAAAGCCATTTGTAAGACTCGGCATGCAAATCAACACAGATGTGCATAATCCGTTAGAATTGCTAACCCAAAAACGTTATGAGGGAGAAAATCATATAGCGCTTAGCTGCATATAGAGTTTAATTGTTTCAGCCCTCCAGAGAGCCTTTCTGGCAAAACAAGAGCAAAGTTGAGAGCTGGAGGTGTTGCACAAAAAAAACAAATGAGGTACAAGTCGTGTAGATAATGTTTGGAAAACACACTGTTTCTTTCTCCTCAATAATAGTCAAATAGTTCAAGGCTATTTGTGATTTTGTTTAACACAGACAAAAGTACCATTTCTAGTCCGGATTGTTGTTTGTTTGTCTGTTAATTTATTTCTCTCCCTAAAATAAAATACTGTCTGTTGTCTTTCTTTGCAATGCATCATCTAAGTGACTTCTGAAGCGATGCTTTCCCCAAGTGCAACCATACTCGGCATTGAAATTCTGGAGAAATACTGTGTAGAATTTATATGGCCATACTCATAACCAATTCAGCTGTACAAAGCTTTTAAGAGCTTCCAATGAACATCTAATGGGCTTCGAGGAAAACACTGCTACACTGCAATTTACAAGAAAGCTAAACAGAAGTAGTCATATATCACGGTACTGTGGGACAGCTTAGAGAAACAGTTCTTCCCAAATGACACATTTTGAGTTTTAATTATGGTGAGTGAAGGAGAAATACAGCAATAACTCAAAAATGTGCCTGTATCCTCTTTCATAAAGGAAGTAAGATATCCCACAAAGTTTAAAGTCCACTGAATACACCGGTGCATCTCCTAGAAATGAGAAACTACTTATAGATAAAATAACCACGTGGGATTGTCTGTTTATTGTGGAAGTGCACAAGAGGAAAATAAATTGATTTTTTTTTTAATTATGACTCAGTCTCATATAATAATTTTAACACTGAACACTGAGACATAGCTATTAGCTTTTGGCTAAAACCCTTCTTCTTCTTAACCAAGCTGACTACCACTCAACCTCAGTTCCTGCGGCTACTTTAATAATTACAAATCCGTATTCTATAATTATGAGATAAAGATCTTGTACTTATGAGATACTAAGTCATAATTATGACATACAGATAGAGATAAGGTCTTTTTTTTGGTCTTCTTCTTCTTTGGTGAATTCAATGTGCTTCTGGGGTTGTTGGCTTATCCGGTGAATTAAATATTTGAAGGTTATTTATCACATTACAACAATCCTATAAATCTAATAAAGCCACAAAACAGTTCCACTTCTTGTTTTTTTTTAGGTGAAATATGGGGGAGGGGGGCAGTGGTGGACTACAGGTTACAGACGGGACTGTCTCCAGTTGGATCCCTGGACCTGCAGAATAAATCTGGGTGCATAAAGGTAAAGAGTGATGTTTGAGTTTGAGCAAGGACCGTTCCATCACCCGATTCGACTGTTATCAGGCCATTAAAAAGGCGTTATGAGTCACTACAAGCACCATAGATGTGGTTCATTAGTGGCCTACTACACCTACTACGTTGTAAAAGTGAAACTTAAAAGCAAAACGTTCTAACATGTTGTAAAAATGAATGAAACGCCACGTTTTGAACACACAAGTCTTCTTTATGTTTAGGCAACAAAACTACATCTTTACATATAGGCAAAACAAAACTAGAACTTCTTTAGGTTTAAGCAATAAAACTACAACTTCTTTAGGTTTAAGCAACAAAACTACATATTTAGATGTAGGCAACAAAACTACAACTTCTTTAGTTTTAGGCAACGAAACTACAACTTCTGTATGTTTAGGCAATCAAAACACTTGGTTAAGTTTAGGGAAAAACATTGTGTTTTGGGTTAAAATAGCTACGAACACAAAGACAACTACACTTTGGTTGGTTTCACACGGGGTGTGAACTCCAGTCTCCTGAGTGAAAACCCTGTGTTATACTACAGCACCTGACTTCTGTTTTTGCAATAATTACTACGGTTGCTAGAGATCACTGTTGTGTTCTTTTATACCTTCTTTCTGTGATCAACCACATGAATAGATGATAAAACCTACTAGTGGGTGTAATAGGCCCCTATTGACCCACATCTATGGTGCCTTTTAGCAACTGATAACGCCTATTTAATAGCCTGACAACAGTCTAATCAGCTGGTTTAGAAATTTCTGTGATCTTAGGTTATTGTCATATTGTACAGCTTATAGTAAAGATGAATAATGGCGAGACATCCTGTATGTCTATATGGAGAACACTAGCAGTAAATAGACATACATCAAATCTCCCAATAATGTGTTTGTGGATCTGCAGTGTGAACTTGCATGCTGTGCACGATCTCTTGTGCAGTGTGTCGTGTGTTTGCTGCAAAAAAACTGCTGTTGTTTTCATGTTTTTGTATTGAAAGGGAGGATTGGCAGAACGGATGAAAAGCATCTGAGCTTTTCAAACACTCTGAAGATAAATGGGCTGAAGGTGGGGGCACTTAGCCACACATTAATATATGAAAGAACTCTGAACTCAAGCATCTTCATTTTACAGCAAACAACCAGAAAGGGAAGGCAGGCAGGAGACACATACAGGCTTTATTGTCCAGTAAAGCACAGACAGCGTCGAGCTAAAATAACATGCGCTTGTAATGCACTGCTAATTTGAATTGGAAGTATCTTTTACAAAGCAGTAAGCGGGGGTGCATTCTCAGTTCTGTTGTGCTTCAAAAGAGATTTTCGGTGTGGCTGTCCTGAACAGCTCTCAGACTAAGCTTCACCTGAGCAGGAAGTAAACAAAACACAAGATCAGTGCAGGTAAGAGGGAGAACGGATTGAAAAGAAATGACAACAGAGTCACCGAATAGAAGCTATTCAGTTATTAGTTCAAAAACACAAAGCAGTGAGATAAATGTGACTGCAGGGCAGAGAAAAGAGGAGGCAGCAAGTGGGAATAATAATGACCTTCAAACATCCACTTAACCAGCCTGAGTGGCCACTTGGTGTAAGGGAGATATTTCTGACAGAGGCCAAGGATTGTCAGCACAGAAACAGCCTTTTAAGTGTACACAGATTACCGGTAAGGTAACTGGTAAACAATATAAAGAGGCTTTTGTCCCTGTGCTAGAGCTACCTTGTTGCTGTGCCAACTTGCTTTTATATTGCTCTAATTTGTCTTTGGGGTATTTGATCTTGGCCTGCTTTAATTAAGCAATGTGGGGTACATTTTTAGATCAATACATCATTAGCATATTAAAGATTTTAATGAGCACGGTGATGAAATGTGCTCAAATGTTAAAACATTGAAAAGGTTTGTTCTGATTTGCAGCACAAAGTGAGATTGACACAGCCTCACAGCAGTTCATGACTTAGTCATGCAATTTAATCTATTTGATTCATGCACATAGACATGAATTTCCATTTTTTTGTGACACGACTTTCAACCACGTATTTTTCTTGCATTTTCCTACAAATGTGCAGCAACACGTGACGCACGTGTCAATTTCCGCTCCAGTCTTTTCAAACTAAAACTACTTAGTTAGGTTAAGGAGGTTAAGGACTACTTATAGAGCATTAGGAAAAGATCGCTTTTTTGGGTTAAAAAATAACTGCGGAAGTAGCGTAAGTTCCCGACCTCCTCCCTACACGGCATTTGCCGCTCTTTATACCTCCCGGTTCACAATTATATTGATTACATATTACATTTCCGTGCTAACCATCATGAAAAAAATGTGAAATTCATGTCTATGTACAGAAATCAATGAATTTCGTGACTATTTCATGAATTGCTGTGCGACTGGGCTGATATATACACTCCTCATTATGCATATACATTTACTAAATTCCTCTTTACATTCAGCACATTCATTGGCAATTACTGTCCACAAATTTATGTTACTTTATATTTATTTATGTTTTGTGTTATCTCTTTATTTTAACTTGTACTATTTATTTCTGGGATTCTCATTTTGTTTTTGTTTGTTTACTTGTGTGATTTTCTTTTATTGATATTTAATTAACATTGTTGGAGGAAGCCTGGCTGACCCCAGATTTTCATTGACAACGACTGCTTCCGTAATTGTTTTGCATTTGATAATAAATAACTTGAAACTTGAAAACAGGACAATGGAGGAACGCAGCAACATTTTTTTTTTGCAGAAGCCTGATTATTTGGCCGTGTTTATGTCAAACTCGATTTCAAATGGTCCTTACCGTGTGCCTTGTAAACAAACAGTGGCAGGCGCGTGTCTGTGTGTTGTTATATTCAAAATTATTTAATACACACTTAACCCCAACGGAGCTGTATTGACCTGAAAAGTTTGATTTGATTTGAACACACGCACACTAAAACTGTATGAAACACTAAATGTCATCTTTCGGTACAGAGATCATATCCCATTTGAATTCCTACTGTATAATAGTTGTTATAGGTATATATATATATATATACACACTGTTTATATACACCATGGATTCCCATGGATATAATGTCTTTAGCCAAACAAAAATCCTACCTGCGGCTTTCAAACTTTGCACCTTAGGAGCGACAAGCCTGGTGGCTTTATCCCACATTACCACAGACTGTGCAGGTGTATGTGGCCTTTCAGTTCTGTGGCTGCCTTAAACATAATGTTCCCACTGTGTCCCCTGAAGGGCCCGAGGTGAGGACAGGCTATTTTCAGCACCCATATTGCAGTGCTGCCCTGTTCCCATTTGACTGACAGCTCAGTTTGAGGGTGGAAGAAAGGCTTTATGTCGCCTCTGGATGATCTGCCAATCACAAGTGGACCAACTGCCGTTGTTAAGCATTGTGTGAGTGTGTGTGAGGGTGTGTGTGTTTGTGTTACATGTGTGCAGACTTCTGAAGCTACATGTGGTATGAGTCAGGATTGTGGTGGGTAGTGAAGTTTAGAGGACGGTTGGGAAGCTTGTCTGTATTGTGTTGTTTTCAATAAGCTGCCCGTCAGTTTGTGAAGTGCAGTTGTTCAGCCCTGTCTCCTAAAAATTACGTTCCCATACAATGAAACTGCACAGTTACGTTTGTTCTTGACATATCACGAATACATTTCTAGTGATAGTCTGCAGAACTTTTCATAGGGGAGGAGGTTGGGGTGGTCAGCCCATTTGCACAAAAAGGCGGATAAATGCCACGATAATGCGCAAGGCGTTTAGCGTGCAGTAAGAACGCCTTTCTTGATTTCCACGTCTTTTCCATGCCGTTTATCCTGTAATGACTGCAATGTAAACGCATCAGCATATAAATGCTACGGTAAGAGTTAGTGACGTAGAATAAAAGCGAGAAAGAGCACCTATGGCGGGCAGGCGGTGAGGTGGATGGGCCCAACAAACACTGGTTTCACATACTGTTATTTCGCTTTGCCAAAACAGTTTGGGAAGAAACATAATTGCCTCAACTAGATTAACTAGCAATGTTTTTTGTTCTTTTTTCAGTGTAATGAGTCCGATGCCCTTATAGTGTATAGAAGGCGTAGGGAGGTTGGGCAGAAGTGCTTGTGCCCTTAGCCCGTACCTGATGTTGGGATTAGACTACTAAAACACTTGGTTAAGGTCAGAGACGTCTGTGGGCTTCTCGGTGATAACACAAGTAATTAGACTTTTCGTTTTTTGACTTTTAAAAAGCTAGTAAGTTGATCTTGACTTTTATTTTGTCCTGTTATTGTGTCCATGGTGTATTGTATCATCATTTTTGTTCCTTAGGCAACTGAACAAGTAACTCATTTTTTTTCTCTGCTGGCTGTCGCCCTGGTGCGTGCTCAGGGGGGATCTCATGCTGGGTCTCTGTAAATTATAGACTACGGTCTGGACCTGCTCTGAAAATGTGTCTTGAGATAACTTCTGTTATGATTTGACGCTATAAATACATTGAATTGATTTTACAGTCTGTCAAAGAGTTTCAATCTGTTACATGTACAGTCATGTACAGTACATTGAGAAAACACCAGCTGGCTCCCATGTGCACTGACTATATTTCCTTCTTTACAGAGTCTTGCATAAAACCCACAGAGAAGATCCAAGAAAAGAAAAACGTTGCTGGTTTGGTTATATTACTATGATTTTTAAACATGGCAAGTATTTAAAGCCTTTACTGTTTATCAGACCACTAATGAGACAAGAATTAGTGCAACACACCGACTCTCTTTCACTCGCTCTCTTCTTCACTGTCTCCTCCTGACGAGGCGGCCGTCTGGCTGAGGACGAATAGACATGTCACCATGGTCCGCCGTTTGAAATGCAGTTTTGGGCCGTTTTTGGAGGTGCACCGTCCACCAGCACCGGCCGCTCTCCCCTCAGCTCCAGCACCGACACCACACTGTACTGAGATTCCTTTATTTCTTCAATGGGACTTTTCTCTTGTTTTCTTTCGGGCTGAAAGTTGTGTGCTCCCCGTCGTTCGGACCAGTTCGAGGCCCGCAAACCTCCAAAACGACATTGGTTGCTTTCCGTTGTTGAAGAATGAGTTCTCACAACCTCATATAACAATGTCAAGGTGACCCAGGCACGACTGATTTTATAATACGTAAGGGTTCTGATCTTTTTGGTCAAGACATTTCCAAGGGATGTGTCTGGGGGAAGCTTAACGGTTCCCATGGAAATGGCGATGGGAAATGTATAATGAAACCATGCCAGGAAAATTAAGCAAGATATGAAACCACGTCCCAAAGATACAAGCGTGAAAAGATAAGCATTGTGACAAGTATTGTGACAGAGTGGCTGTGGAAACAATTAACTAAAACCATGCTAGGAACATTAGGAGTAAGAATACAAAAACATTTCTTGGAAATACCAAATGACCTGCCAAAAATGTCAACCTGACCCAGACAGCAGGAAAGGGCATGGGATAATGAAAAGAGAAGTGACTAATGTCATGACCAGAAAGTGTCCTGTTTTCGGTTCGATTTGCTCGACGTGATTGGTGGAGAAGTGACGTGAGAGAGGTATAAAAGTCAGACGTAGGGGCTCTGACTGTTTTGGATCTTTTGTGAACTTGTCATTTTGAGTGCAAGAATAAACGGTTCCCCGCTGGTTGCCAAAAATCCATACTGCTCTCTCCTCTTCATTTTGCTACAACACCGTTAATTTATCTCCAGCAGGAGGAGACGGTAAAGAAGAGAGGGAGTGAGAGAGATAGTCAGTGTTAGTTTTATATCAAACAGGGTTGATTTGAAACCTCCAGACTTTTGGAGTATTGACAGAAAATTGTCTTTCCAATGCATACTGGTGTAAGTGGGCACATTAATGCATGCTCTCTGAGAAGGATATCCCTGATCTCTCTGTCTATATTACAGATATATCTCCAGTTGACAGAAGTGATTTCGTTGAGACGTGAGGGATGAGTCATCGACGTACACACTGCTGACTATGTAAGCTTACTGACACTGTTCCAATATTCTCATTTTTTCTCTATATCAAAAATTAAATCCAGTATGTTATTTTGGGAAAACAGTAAAATATGTTGAGATAATGTATTCATGAATAGATAGAAAATGATGTTGAGTCATTCTGTGAGATTTCCATCACTCCCTGGGGCTGTGGGAGACTAACGGGACCTTCTAACGTCCACTATTTATGTCTGAGATTCTCATTTTGTTTTTGTTTACTTGTGTGATTTTCTTTTATACATATTTAATTAACATTGTTGGAGGAAGCTTGAGACTCCAGATTTTCATAGACAACCATTGCTTCTATAATTGTTTTGCATTTGATAATAACTTAACACTTAAAAACAGGACAACCGAGGAACGCAGCAACTTGTTTTGCAAGAAAAAGATTATTTTAATTTTATTTTTTTAAAAGGTTCCTTTAACTAACATTATACATCATAATACATCTGTTAAACAGCACATGCATGGCAGTATTTCTTCTAACATGAGTGTATTATGAAGCTCATTTTGACTGATCTGAGTCCTCAGATTCAGTTCTGTTTATTTGAACTACTCTGGATACAAATGCAGATTGAATAACTGTAATGTTATGAAGTAATGATGTTTAAAATGATGGATTACACTCATCAATTAAGCCCCAATGCATTATGATTTCTGGCAGACTTAGTTTTGAAAACAATAGGAGATTATGACTCTATAAGTGAACCATAAGTAGCTGATTGTTCTATACAGGATTTAGAGAAACTCATTAATGCATTTGTCTCGAGTATTGTGAGCAGATGGGAAGAAAACTGCAGAATATTAGAGATGCTGCTGAAGTACGATTGATATGGCAAAGATCACCACTTTACATTATCGCTGATTGATTTTTTTTTTTAATGAATAGACGAAAAATATTCTTTGGAGATATGTCAGAAATAGTACGGGGCGGTTGGCTGAACATAAGACACCTAAGACTCTTTGAACCGTGTTGAGTTGGTAACTGCAGCTCACAAGCGACGTTTGTCAGCAGTGATGTTGAAGAAAAGGTTCTCACCATTTGTTGTATACTCAAACTGCTGCAGCTGACAAGCTAACTAGTTATGCAAAATTATGTAAGCAAGTTTGCTTTTACCGGGTGGATTCTTGGTGACTATAGCTGCACTAGTTCAGCAGGCCAAGATGCAACACCAGCTATGACTGTGTCCATGCTTGTAGATGAGGAGACACACACAGCTAATGTTAATGATTGCTCTGTTTGATTAATCCACGTCCTTATTGTCCATGTGGCTGGAAGGAGTATCTGTTACTGCTTATGCAAATACAGCTACTGCATACACAAAGAGCTTCTCCATCTTAGTGCACAGATAATTAAAGGAATGTTATCATGGAAACTCCAGAAGGTAAAGACCCAAAAGCACGACACTCAGGAACAAAGACAAGCAACAGTCTTTACTTTACAAAAAACAGTATAGACTGAGACGTAGTCAAAAAACAAACACTAGGAATCAACTGGGAATAATATCACTGGGCTGAACTGGCACAGACAAAGAGGAGCACAGAATAAATAACACAAGGGAGGAAGGATGACTAGGGACAGGTGAAACTCATCAGGGCGGGGCAGGTAATCACACAGGCGGGAAACACACCAGGGCAGGAAGTGAAGTAGACAAAGGTGAGTATAGTAAAATAAAATACAAGGAAATAACAAATGAAATACTGGGAACAAAAATTAAAAAAAAAACACAACTTCAACTACTACTTTAATATTCTTACACTTAAAGTACACTTAAAAGTATACTTTTTTAAACTAAAAAGCGGGCCAATTTAGTCCCAAGAAGTATTGAAGTAGTACACTTACAAGTACACTACTAGTACACTGATATTAGTACACTTAATACATAAAGTATACTTGGGAAATATACTTGAACCTCACAAGATCGAGGCTCCCGAGATCGAGACTTACTTCTGTGGTTCCTTGTAGATAACATATTTGAATTCCTAATTCAGGCGGTGTTCCCCTTTAAATAAATATGTTTTTTTCCTCTAAAGCAGGCACACTGCATTTAATTTATAGACCACATCTGTATGCTGTAGCAGGAAAAACATGGAATTTAATTTGGATGGACTTTAAATCTTCTCGCTGGCTCCCAGGTATAAAAGAGATGTTAAAGCGCTGCCACTGCTTTATAAATCACTTAGTGGCAGAGGGCCAAAATACATTTTTGATATGCTTGAAGAATATAAACCCAGAAGGCCCGTTAGATCTTCACCACCAGCGGCTAGCTGTTACCTGCAGACTAAAAAACAAACACAGCTGCATTCAGATGCTCTGCTGCACACAGATGGAACCGACGTCCTCATGATACTAAATATTTCTTAACCTATGCAAAATTAAAACTTCTTGGTGCTGAACTTTTTTATTACTTCATCATTACTTCACAGATGAGAACATCTGTACTTTCATCTTGTTTTAGTTAAATTGTCTCTGTTGTTACTCTCATTTACTTTGTGTTGTTCTATTGTCATGCCCTACAGTACATTAGACTCTTTGAGTTACCTTTGTGTGTAAACAATGTCACATTAGCCTTGGTTTGGTGCTGTATGCTTTACGTCTGCTAATGCATGGTAGTGTGTGCTTGCCATGCCACTTTGGCAACAGAACAAAAAGTGTATCCAGAACACACAAAGACACTTAAAGTTTATGTAATGCTGCATAGTTGCTAGAGTATATTGACAGTTGTATGTGACCATCACAGTGATGAAAGCACAAGGACAGATTCATAAAGACATGAAAAGTCAACGTTATGTGACCGTCTAATTGGTATATGCATACACAAATGGGCATACTGTATGAGTTTAGTAATTCAAATAAAAGGGGTCAGGGTTTATTGTGGATAATTCAGTGAGGACTGTAGTCACTGACACGTCTACTCACTTCCAGCTGATACTCACATTGTACAAGTCCGCCAAAATACCACTCAATACTTTTTTCAGTTTCGTAGATCAAAGTTTTCCATGGATTTATGGCCAAAAATGCACTAGCCTGTTAGTATATTGTAATGTAGGCAAACTGCGTTGCAGTTCCTCCTCAAAAAAACTCTTAAAATAAGAGAATTATTTATGATGTATTATTTCAACCACCCACATTAGTGTGCTCTGAGGCACAGAGGCATGTATGGGCACAGCCCAAAATTGCCTCAGCTTTTTGGTGCCCGTTGGGTCCCAATGGGCTTCTGGCTCAGGACGACTCTCACCCCCCACAACCGACCCATCGTCCTCGAGTGCATTTATATGTTACCACATGGATAATTGCAATCAGATGCAAAAAAAGGGGCAAATTGCACTCAGCTGCAACAATTTATGGGCAGGTAGTGGTTGAAAATGATCAGTGGCCGCAATCTATTCTTTGTGAATTCACCCCTGAATTGTCCAAATTGTTTAAGAAGAGCTCAAATGTGCAGATTTCAATCTGCACAAGAGCTGCATCATTTTACACAATCTGAACATGGGGCCAAAAATTATAGGTTAGAGAAAAACAGGACCATAAGAAGAGTCTAAAAATAGGAATGTTGCAAACAAAACGAGCACAGATTATTGTCTATCAACTTAATATTATATGATCCAAACTCAGGAACGTCTCACATCGTCTTCTTTCAGTTAGTCCCTCCTTAAAGGAGTATCACTGGAGAGGTTTATTCTACTGCTGTCAGATTGTAATATACAGTTCCAGTTGTGTGGAAATTGCTCCATTATACAGACAAGAGTTGGTCCATCGTAGCTTGTCCATAAAATGAGCACAATCCCTGTCTGGGCAGGATGGTGAAATTGTTGAATCACTTCATTTTTGAATTGTGTCTGAAAGCCAATTATCTATTGAAGCCACGCTCCCTCAAATGGAGGCATAATGTGGACCAATACAACTCCTGTCACCTCTGAATGCAGTTCATGTGACACAGAAAAAAAGCTGGCTCCGGTAGCTGCAGATCATTCACTGACATGCTAGTGTTCAAATTAGTCGTATCTTTGCATTAATCGTGCTCTGTTACCTTGTGTCTGATACAATTCAAGTTTTATGAAGGTGTTTAGCCTCACTGCTTCAGCTCTTACCGCAAGAGCCTTGATATGCATTGGTTGGTGTAAACGGAGCCCCCCTAGACTACCAGGAGAAAATGTTATTAACTTGTTCCCTCAAGTTAGTAAGTTGTTCCCTAAGGTTAGTAAGTCGTTCCCTCAAGTTAGTAATTTGTTTCCTCGAGATAGTAAGTCATTCTATCAAGTAAATAAGTTGTTCCCTCAAGTTAGTAAGTCGTTTCCTCGAGTTAGTAAGTCGTTTCCTCGAGTTAGTAAGTCGTTCCCTCAAGTTAGCAAGTCGTTCCCTCAAGTTAGTAAGTCTTTCCCTCAAGGTAACAAGTCGTTCCTCAAGTTTGTAAGTCGTTCCCTCAAGTTAGCAAGTCGTTCCCTCAAGTTAGTAACTCAAGGGCACGAGTTACTTCATAGTTTACTTCCCAAATCATTCCCGATTTACTAACTTGAGGGAACAAGTTACTAACTTGAGGGAACGACTTAGGGGTCTAGGAGGGCTCCGTAAATGTAAACTTTGGTAGTTGGGGCATTTATTGTCAGACAACCAATATGCACAGTTTTGTATGTGTGCATATAGAAGAGAAAAAGAGATAAAGAGCAAGTGCACACAAGCAAATAGTCTTAACAAAACGTCTACTTCCTTCAATAGATATTATCTTATATAACTTACCTAAAACATCATCAAGAACATTAATCTTTGAATCATCTCAAACATTTCACCTTGTATTTATTTTTCAATCAACTCATGAACTTGCAGCTAGACAGCTCACCTGTCTGTGTGTCTCAAGCAGCTGCTGCTGGGATTTTCCTGATAAAATGATGCATGACAAACTAATCAGGTGGACATTCTGTGGCTAATGTGTCCAATATACTGTATAATGTCCATGAAGTTATTAAACACCTTTTGCAAAATATCACATCTGTTAATCTGTCATTAGGAGGCAGGCTGGATTAGTGTGACAGATAAACGCAGAAATAAAAAAAAGTTCAACTTTAATTTAAAAGTAAGTCATACACTGTAATTTCCATTTGCAGAGTATTTGATCTTCATCACTGTCTGTTTTTCTGAGACTCTTGCAGTAAAGTGGGATATCTCATCTAAAATCCAGGTCAAGTGCCTAATCAGTCCTCTTCTAAATCAAACACAAATCTCATCACAGACCTTTACACTAGCAGTTGTTTTTTTTACATTGAGGCATTGACTTTAAGATAAAAAAACTTTCTTTTTGGGTTATCTTGTCTTGTCTAACGTCAAGCTCAATCTATTGACCTCTGTCTACAGGTGAAACAGACAAGACGCTCTCAACCAGAGAGGGCAGTGACGCTCTGCTTCTCAGCCTCCTGTGGTGTTTCTCACTAAGCTCGCCTTTTTCCCACTAGGATGAAATGCGTGGTATCAGTTACTGACCTCAAATTGGCCTCAATGAAAAAGTCATGCGTAGATGTTTTACCAAGTAGTCATTGGTAAATATATGTAGGTTGACAGAATGGATGGTATATGCACATACATAAGTAAACACCTGTATGTGCTTCCTCCCAGGACAGGAGTCAGTATCATTCTCTATGAGCTCTGCAGCCTGCACACCTCACATTTTTGGCCCATCTCGACTGTCCCTTCCTGTTACTGCCAACACTTTCTACAGAGGGCGCCTCATTAAAGATTTACACCGCTCACCGCTTAATGAACCAGAGGGAGACAGGAGGGAGAGGAAGATGAAGGAGGGACAGAGATGCATGAGAGAGAAGAGGATGAAGGAAGGCCAGCTGGAGGGGAGACAGTGAGATGTGGACAAGTGTCCAGATGCCTGTACTACGAAGCAGGATTTGGGATAACTTCGAGGTAACTTCTGGATTTAACCCGTTAGGGTTTTCAGTCCTACTGGGGTAGATCGCCATGGTAACTGATGCTGAAAACCTAACCTGCTCCGTAACAGGTTATGTTCCAGATAAGAGATCAACTCGTATAAAATCACCGCCTACTGACCAATCAGAGCCTGGTGGTGATCGTATGATAATATTACACAAAGACGAAGAAGTTACAGTCATAATCCAGGCGGTGCTAATCACTTGGCATTATGTTTATGTATTTATTTTTTTACTTGTTTGTAAGTCTGTTTCACACCGCCAGGACGCTGCTGAAAGAAGGCTGAAATAGTCATACACGCCACATTCTTACTAAAGTGCAAAGTGAAATGTAATTTATTCATCTAATTTATTTTTGAAAGCTATTCATAGATCACTACCCGATCTACGACTATATCTGACTTTTGAGTATTCCGTTAAATTAATACATCTGTTAATTTCCGCATTCACACATCAGAGTTTTTTTCTTTTGTTAGCTGTTCTTCCTGCATTTGGAAGCTTCAATTGTGTTGCTGTTAGTCTGGATTATGTGTTTAACTTCTTTGTATTCGTCTAATATTATAGTCCGCTCTTGGTTTATAAAATGTGCCGCTCTGCTGACAGTAGACTTGACCATGTCTATGATTGGTAATATGCTGCCAACAACGCCCCTTTCATGTGAACGTGCTCATCGCCAGACTGAAAAACCCTAGGTTGATTTACTGAGTTGATAAGCAGCTTCGCAGGACCGTTTAGCGTGATGTTGTTTGTTAGTGTTAGTTAAACCAGATAACGAGAAGATACCCTGGGTATGTTGAGCTTCGTAGGACAGGCCTCTGTAAAAAGTAAAAAAATGCATATACATCAATATCTATATCTATTTTTAAATGTAATTTTCGACGAAGTTGCACAGGGAACGGCTCCGTTGTTGATCATCTCTGAACACTACCCGCCATCTTGGTTTTTCACAGACGAGACACCCACACACACACACACACACACACACACGCACACACACACACACGCACACACACACACTCCAGACACACAGTCCCACTATCTCTTACTCTGCTGCCAAAAGCTGTCAGGAAGATCAAAGTGGGTAAATGTGTTTGATGGAATACTCCACTTTCTTCATTTACCACATAGACTGGCTTTGACTTGAAAGAGTTTTCATTGAAATGAACTTGATTCTGGAGTGCGTTTGGAAACAGGAGTGGATATTGGTGGGGGGGGTAGCAGATAGCTGTGTGGGTGTTCTGAGCTTGTGTGCTAGGCCTCCTCCTCATGACGGTCCTTCTATTATAATTTGTGGAATGAGCTTTCAGTAGAAAGCAGGGCTCAGAATGAGGCTGAAAGGTAACGTAAGCTTTATATCGTTAAAAAAAAATGCCTATTCATCTCAAATATGAAGAGGCAACACACTCATATTCATGTGATATGAATCAGGGCTAGTGAAAAATGTCAGCATCAGGTTGCTTTTTCTTAAGTTGCCTTTTTTTCTCTGATGAATCAGGGCTGGAGAGGAGATTGTGTTGCTCGGGCTCTATCTGGTTGGCGTGGAGAGGAGGTTATATTGCTCTGGCTCTACCTATCTGGCGTGGAGAGGAGGTCATGCTGCTCTGGCTCTACCTATCTTGCGTAGAGAGGAGGTCGTGTTGCTCTGGCTCTACCTATCTTGCGTAGAGAGGAGGTCGTGTTGCTCTGGCTCTACCTATCTGGCTTGGAGAGGAGGTTGTGTTGCTCTGGCTCTACCTATCTGGCTTGGAGAGGAGGTCGTGTTGCTCTGGCTCTACCTATCTTGCGTGGAGAGGAGGTTGTGTTGCTCTGGCTCTACCTATCTTGCGTGGAGAAGAGGTCGTGTTGCTCTGGCTCTACCTGTTTGGCGACACCGGGAAGCTGCTTGACATCCTCCTGGATCCACCTTCTCACATATGTTTACATTATATGTGTTAATTTTTGTCATATAAGCTATATGACATAAAGGTGTACGTATTGCATGCTTAACGCCTTGCGCATTATCGTGGCATTTATACGCCTCTTAGTGCGAACGGGCTGCTCATTCTGTCTCCCTTTCATTCACTCCTCTTCAAGCCTTGCCATTTATCTTCTTCACCACCTCCACTAACATCCCATCCTCTCCTTTTTTCCCCTTCATGCCTCAGACGCATCTCCACCTCCTTCCCCCATTCAATAACCAGGATCTCCTTGTGTAACCTTTTAAGAAAGCCCTTTTGGTCATCCCTGCGGGTAATTAAGTAGGCGGGCTACCCATGTCAATGAACAGACCCCAACTGTTTTCTTCCCTTCATTAGTAAAACAGTGACATGAGAAGAAACCATGGCAACCACCGCAGAACAGCCGCAGCGGCTGTGTGACATGAGCATGAAGAGAGAAGGATCCCCAGTGTATACATCTGTATGTGTTGTATGTGTGTGAGTGGGCGGTTATCTCCTGTTAATTAGCCCACACTTCTTCTTTTGTCCTATTGATCACCAGCTTTGATGGCTGTTAACGGGGAGTCGGGAGTATCAGTGCTTTACTTTGAGTTAACTAAGAAAAGAGGACACATTGTAGACGTGTATCTAATTTCAGGGTGATAGGCTGCAGCGCTGGTTTTAAGAGTACCATCTCAAACTCTGACACATTGCAAGTTGTTCTCAAACAACATTCGTAGCTATACTTACGAAAAGTTAATGCACTGTAATTCGTATAATATCCACAAAATGAATTTGTATGTAATCCACATAATTGTGAACCAGGAAGTATAAAGAGCAACAAACATGGCGTAGGCAGGAGGTCGGGGAGATGAAGGGTTGCCTTGGAGAATCAACTCTGGGCAAACAAACAAAGAACTATCTCCTGGGCCTCCTCCCCACGGCGGTGAACCTCGTTAGCAGGGCGAGAGCTGTCAGCAGTCACAGACATATTAAAGTTTTGTATCACATTTTCCTGCAGAATCCATTCACAGGGATCTGATACCATGCATGGATCAATGAACACATGAATGATGAGGTGCACCCTTTGGTCAATTACTGTAATTGTGAGAATACACATCGACTGTGTGAAATTACACATTGATACACTTGTAAAATGTTAAGTACATTTCCTCTGTTCCTAATGTGGAGCTTCATTACACAGTTTCGGCTGAGGTCAGGGGATCTCTAGCTCACAAATTGGCTGATTTGGTTGATGGTGGGTCTTCAGGATGCGAACGTTAGCAGGGTCATGATTGACTCGTCTCCCCTGTGTTGTGCTAAAGTCGGCACACCCTGCTTTAATTGCCATCCAGTGGTCCCAGCCTCGTCTGTGAGTTCCTGATCATTATCAAACATGTTCGATAGTTTCCCTGGCAGTCTTATAGTGTGAGCGATCGATGGAGCCAAACTGTCACTGTGGCCAACCCAAAAGACAAATGTCTCAGGACATCTCACCTAACTGACAAGTCAACAAAGTCGTCAGATGAAGCAAAATGTGGGCTGGTTTAAATGAATCTGATCTGCATGTCATGTTGTTTTCAGGATAGAAGGGCTTACCAAACGTCTTAAGCACATGATCACACTGCTAGGATTTATTCCAGAGACAAACAGCTTAATTCACTAAACAAATAAAATAACTAATTTGTAATTCTCTTCTTCACTTGGCTTCTTTACAGATTTCTAACAGCTTGCAGTCAGGACAGTCTGACTGTGTGAGGAAAGTTGAGTGGATTGAGAGGGGTTGAAACATGATCACATCTTCTCTGAAACATCTCCAACAACTCTAACTCCCTACTAGAGAAACAGGTTTTTATCCCCCAGTTGTCATTAACCATCATTTAGAGCTGAAAACATCTTCCTGCTAATTATTGACAGCAGTGAAACTGAACCTAATAGTGTGGTTGGGGGTTCCAAAACCAACTAATGAGCTAAACGACGCTCCAAATAGGCTGGGACCACATGCAATATTAGAAGTACCATATATCGAGCACAACTGTTACATACCACCAACACCACCCTTAGGTTTGGTTTTCCAAAAGACTAAAGATACACAAGAAAACTCATTCAGTGTTAACGTATATTTTATTTATCGCATGCACATGAATAATTACAATTCCCCCATCTCTGGGTAAAAATCAGCCTGGTCACTCTAAATGATGTATGAATTAATTCATAAGTCATTTTTCATGCAATAAGAATGACCCTAATGCTTTTGGTGTCCCTTGTAGTCTGTATTGACTGAATTGTAAATGCATCTGTGTGAATATGCTACGCTCAGAGCTAGTGACGTAGAATAAAAAGAGAGAGGGACTGCTGATGGTGAGTGGGAGGGAGGGGAGGTGGATGGGTCCAACAAACACAGGACTTTCAACCAGAAGACCAGTTTTCGTGACCCAAAGTGTTGTTGAGTTATTTTGAAGTGACGTTAATGCCGTGTTTTCCGTACTTCTGTCACGTTGTTTCCGAACATATTTTACTCAGCGTACTTATTTTAGGGCCCACTATGATGTTTTTTCCTAAACCCAAGTGAGTGGTTTTGTTCCCTAAACATAACTGCGGCCGTTACCGTAGTTTTGTTGCGTGGCGTACAAATGACACAGGGGCACTGACCCCCAGATGCCCTTCTTTGTAACGGGTGTGGTATGGACCCAAATGCAGCACAATCACTGGCAGGTAACGTTGATAATGTCTTTTATTCACAGCGTACACAGTAACCAGGACAATCAGGTAATTAAACTCATGGTACTGTTTAAGATGAAGGCTGGAAGCCTCAAGAGTCTTTCGGGGGATACGGGAGCTCGACCCGGTTGTGCCGAACTGGAGTACCAGTGAGTCCGGAGCTAGCGTGAGCCAAGTGTTTCCACCAAACAATTCAGCAAGCGTCAGCAGGGAATCGACACACACAATGGCGAGTGCGGCAGCACAAACAAAGTCAATAGTCCACCGGGTAACAGGCAGGGAAACTCACACTGCGATACAGTCGTCGGAAAAGCATCAAACAGCCCGGAGGAGCAGAAAGAAACCAGGAATGCTGAGGCAGAAGTCGTGGTAGGGGGATGAGGTTATTTCCAGGATTATGACGAGGCAGGTATGTCAGAGACAAGCGAGGTCGGCAACGGGAGATCAGACCAAGAATGAGTGCTGGAGAGTCTTGAATGGGGGCGAAGAACAATCTGGCAAAGAGTGAGTGGAACAGGGATGCTTAAATACTGGCTTGATTACTGATGAACTGCAGCTGTGAGCTTAGGTGACCTGATGAGGGGGGACTGGCTGACCCGTGGGGTGAGGTGAGGGCGGTGTCATAGAAAAACACTGTTTGGTAACACATGAAGAGGAGCAAACTGTGACATCCTTAGAACCGCCATTGTCGTTGATGATGAGAATTGGTCATTCTTATGGTGTTTTGCATGCAATGAAGGTGGTGAAAACATTTAATGAGACTGTGGCTAGCACATTTTGGAGAAACAATTTTTTACTGGTGATGAAACACATCTGCTTTGCTCCTTTAGATGTTTTTTTTTATTTTTGAAAGTGTTCAGTCTACCTGCAACTCAAAGACTGTCTGTTCACGTGAGATGGTTTAGTCTGGCATCTATTCTGCATATGTGACTCTGAATTCTAAACGGGGCGACGCACATCCTGAAACCTGGCTTATTGTTGATTATGCAAACAAATCAACCTCAGAATGAATTTCCCTTGCCCTCATTTTATTTGTTTGTTTTCGCCCTCCATCTCTAGTCACTTCCTCTCCACTGAAAATTGGTGTTGTTTGTGCATAGATTCTCTGTTATCTCATTAAGCCCTCCAAACACTCAAGCTGCCTGAAGCCTCCATTATTCTTTTTATCTCTGATTAGGGATTCTATTAAAAAAGTAAATGAGGTCTGTGGGGTCCTTGTTTTAGCTGTCCTTTTTTTTCCCCAAACAAAATTTGTCGTAACCACATGTTTAGACTTTGTAAATGTACATTGATTTAGCGTGCTTCACTTAACTGAATGAAACCATTTGCATCTAAAGGGCTATTCATATCAGTTGTCTTCTCAGGGTTGGGCTGGTGAGTCATCACAGGCGATGATGGCATCAAACAATTTGGGGCTGATTTTCCATAGCCCTTTATCATGCAGTGAGCAGCTATATCCAAAGCTGCAATACAGAACTGGACTATGAATGGGAATATATTGTGTGAATCCAGTATATTATTTGAAACCAATCTCACCTATGTCATGTCTAAAAAAAAAGCATCAAAAGAGCATATGGTTGCATGGAGGCAAAGACAAAGAGCTGCAGTGTGTGAGTGATGCGGGGGCTAAAATAAAAGGAAAAAGGGACATGTAGAGTTTGCAGCAGATGTAGCACTTGCAGGGAAATGACAGGCATTAAAACAGTCATTGAGCTATAGTATGGCTGATTAAACCCACAATACGCTACAGGGAGTGTATGGAAGTGTATTGAATATCATCACAATGCAGCCCACGCTGGCTTGACTATGAATTGCTAGTTTCTTTAATGATGGGAAGGAGGATATCAACAACGCTGTAATTTCTATGACTTACTACATTTGACTCTTAAATAAAATACACATTCATCGGCATAAAAGTGAATATATGCGAAGCTAAGGAAATGAGGGCTGGTGTTGGTTTCCTCCAATTCAACGGACATCAACTGAGGCATTATTTACATTTTCGTGGTTATGTTTAGACAACCCGTTCTCACTCTCAGCTCGTCAAATACCGCCGTTTGATCAGTGCCACTCGGCATCAGAAACCGACGAACGGAGGCACCCTTTAGCAACAGCATGTGACAAGCCGGGCTTTCAACTAATGCCAATGTAAACCCACCCACGGTGTTATTCAGCAGTCGGAGCAAGTGATGTAGTAAGTCACTTGTCAGTGAAACTAACATCAACCTAGACCATTTATTGTCCCTAGCTAAGTGGTTTGTTGCCACCTAACAGCCTGTGAAGACAGACGATTATTTTGAAAAGACATTACGCATGTAACGAGCATATATTAACACGCCATCCCTGACATGTCCAAAACTGACTCTAGAGGGGTATGTAGGGTGCCTAGTCCGAAGCTTATGGGCCAAGACCGAGCGTCAGTATTTGATGAGTTGGAAGTGAGAATATATTTTCTTTTCATATTCCACCATCATTTATTGTATTGACAGTGACACACCCTAACACCATCCATGGCCCTAATAGCTTGGAAGTTAATTCTACTATAGACAACAAATACAGGACAAAGACACAAAGAAGATTAAACCTTTTTAATTCATTTAGACGGAGCACAAAACACAAAGACGCCTCTTAACGGCTGAGTGAGATATGCACTGACCTCTGACCCTATTGTTTTCCATCATGGAGTTAATATGTGTAAGCTGCCCTCAGGAGCTTATCATTAGGTCTCTAGGGTGTGAGCTCAGACGAAACCGCTGGGCCGCATTTGCATCGATTCAGCAGAAATTCCCATTCAACACCAGAGTGGTAATGGAGGAAACTGCTGTCTCCAGTAGTATAAGCAGAAATGGCAAAGAAAAAGTGAGTTTTAAGCCATTGCTTTTGTAATTATAAAACTGTCATAGCACCAGTGACCATTTACAGTTGCTTGCAGACATTATTTACAAGATACGCCACATTGGTTTGGTGGAGGAAGATGTGTCAATCATAGCTGATTGTTCTAATTGGAAAGAAGTTACCTGGCTCTTTGATTTTGTGGAAAAATAAGAGTGAGAAGACTTGTTTCAGCACACCAACCGTAAACAGTGGGCTTCTGCATAATGGGACAGAGACAGTCTGCTCTAGGGGGGAGCACTGACAGTCATTTTTTTCTTTCTGCCTCCATAAATCTTGCGCGTAAATCCTATGCACTGCTGTCAGCAGCCATGCAGGACCTCAACAGTGAGAAATCTCTGTGTACATGTTCAGGTGTGTGTATGTGACCAATAGGTCTTGACCCTGCCTGACCCAGCAGACACCACGCCATTTTAATGGAAAATGGATGACGTTCAGGCCAAGATAAAACACTGCTGCTTGATCCTCAGGCCTCCACGCCTAAAACACGTTAGGCACTATTTATACTAGTCGGTGTCCTCTGTCACCGAGGTCTCTTATAGACCTTTAGCCTAGAGGCACACATTGCACATAACATCTCGAAATGGAGATAATCGTGAACACATACAGACAGTAAAGCCATTTGCAGAGGCTTAACTCCCCATAATGTCATAACCACAGAATGTTATTGTTCATAGGATCGCGTTAGCTTCAATAGTGGTAGAATAATATGTGCAATAATTCATCCGTGCAATACTCTGGCATTAATAGCCCACTAGATTTATACTATACATTTCAAGAAATGTTCTTTTTTATATTTATACTAGTCTTGCATTTATATCTAACACATTGAATAGATCCCACCTCTAAGTATTTTTTATTTATTTATACTTAATATATATTCATGTGTCAAAATATTTCTTATATTCCTCATTTCTTATTTTTATTATCTATTTATATTGTTCTACATATGTTGTGTTATATATTGTAGCTTTATGTACATAATACATTTTTTACATACTCCTTTATTTCTATTTTTCTTCTATTTCTTTATGCTTATATATATGAGCAACTGTAACATCCAAATATCCCCCCGGGATCAATAAAGTATTTCTGATTCTGATTCTGACAGTTGCTAGTCTTTCTGCAGCCAATGAATAAATACAAATAACACGATCTGAACATTAATTGTTACAAAGGAAACATAAAATAAACATATGGAATATAAAATGCAGTTTTGTTTGGTTTATTAAAATGCAGAACAATACAGTGAAAAAGGATTCTACCAATTTAACCAGTTTTGACAGGGCTTGATTGAATTTTTCATTTTTTGTTTTTGCAATTGAAAATTCCTGGCGGGACTGATTAAGCCCAGATCTCACTCTCATGCACACATCATTGCTCTAGACAAATGACTACAACTTTAACCTTTGGGAATACGGCTGATTTGCTGTTTGCTGTCTTCTTGTGATTGTAAGGAAAACACATTTGTTTGCCCTTTAATTAAAAAAAGCAGGTTGCAGTCTGGGAGGCCTGATAATGGGGACAAGCAATATTGTCAAAACAAAGATCAGCAAAAGCCATGCAGACATCAGCAGACTTTGTCTCGCTCTTTGCATATGCACGGACATTTTTTGTGCAGGTTAATGGACAAAAACGCATCCTTCCCCAAAATAAGTCTGTGAGTGAATTACTGCTGAGTAGCATCTTAAATCTGACGCATACAAATATGCATGCTTCTCTAAAAAAATAATAATAAGTGACATTAGTCCTCATCCCATGGCTGCTGAACCAGCAGATGATGACAGGGCTTCCCAAAACTGTTAATGGAACAGGAAGTGGACTGTAATAACAAATATGCTTTCTTAGTGATGGCTGGATAGCAGTGCTCACATGTAATGGGATTTCTCTGTGCCACTTAACGTGATGACAGTATTCTGATGTGTATGTCTGAGCCAGGTTTGAATCTGTGATGCTCATGCAATACGCTAAACAAACACATCACTATAATCTAACACTCCGCCTGTATTTTATGGTATATAATAGGATTATATTGCTTGATGGTAAACAACAGATGGTATGGGGATGTAGAGAACAGCAGAAGTGACAGTGAATATTTACAACTATAGATGAGTGACAGGCACAAGTTTAAAAATAAAACAAAGGAGAAATATATATAAATATGAGCCTCGCATTGTGACAGACAGTTCGAGCTGACAGCAGGATTGTCAAAGTAACAGAAACATAATACTTAACATAATCATACATGCTTACAATGTAACAAAGGACACAAAAGCTTTACTGGTGAATGTTCTCTGGTTCCATCTTCAGATTTTCTCTCTGTTATATTCTGAAGGCGATTTGAAGGGAAGTGTTAGCAAAATGACCAAATTGCATTCCCCTTGTTAACCTGCCATCCCCCCTCTCCATCCCCTAGTAGCAGAGAGAGTGCAGCGGCAGTTAGTCTAGTTTGCCTGATCCATTGACCCTTTATCTGACGAAGGTTTGTGGCAGTTAGAATCTATGGCCCCGACCACGGCTCTGAAATATCATTAAAATAGAATCTATGGCCCCGACCACGGCTCTGAAATATCATTAAAATAGAATCTATGGCCCCGACCATGGCTCTGAAATATCAGTAAGTTAGAATCTATGGCCCCGACCATGGCTCTGAAATATCAGTAAGTTAGAATCTATGGCCCCGACCATGGCTCTGAAATATCAGTAAGTTAGAATCTATGGCCCCGACCACGGCTCTGAAATATCAGTATCCTAACTGTGCTGTGTATTATTAAATCCATGGAGCTGTCCATGGTGCTGAAGTAGCAGACTGATTTGTAAAATTAAAATTAAATTAAAAATGAACAAATTGCCTTCTGGTTATATTATTGTTAATGGAATATCTTTGGATTTTTGATTGTCGTTTGTACAACAGAAGCCATTGATAGTGTCACTTTGGTGTTTTTGATTTTTATTGGCATAATTCACAATTTTGAGGAGTTTTCTAGATTAAAAACATTAAAGGGACTGTTTGTAACTTCTTACACGTATAAATCAATCCAGGTCGGTGTCCCATGCGTGCTCGCATATGCGCGCTCGCGTGTGGCTACGCTGTTCAGACAAGACTCCAACACAAACTACACGGAAGCACCAAAACCGCAAAGTTATATGTAGTGAAGCCCGTCTGTTAAACAGTGTTGGCCGCAGT
This sequence comes from Sebastes fasciatus, assembly GCF_043250625.1. NCBI lineage: Eukaryota > Metazoa > Chordata > Actinopteri > Perciformes > Sebastidae > Sebastes > Sebastes fasciatus. Next base: position 32,393,391 of record NC_133803.1, read on the forward strand.
CGGAGGACGCGGGGGAGACCGTAGCTTTGGTCTCCAGGGCCGGAGTCTCTGCTGTACTCTGCTCCTCTGCTTGCCTTCACTCACACACCGCGCTCGTTCTCGCTCTTTCGCTCCACTATCACATGCAGAAGAGTTAGTTTAGCTCTGAGAATATCTAGTGAATGTTCAGTGGACGTTTGTGCAGAAATAACTGCTGCAGCTCCTCCAGACCAACAGAGGTTTCCCGTGTCTTGTGAAGTGACGGGGCTCCGCAGAAAGAAATGTTATCGTCTCCGACCGGGTGCCGGTGTCTCCCCTGTTCTCTCCGGCCGCGGTCGGGAGGCTGAGGCAGGAAAAGCCAACACTAGGATCAGCATTGATTCATGGAGAGACCTTTGTCTGGTCAGCTAACATTACTGCCAAGCAGCTGAAATATAGAGTGTTATTATGGTTTTAGCTGACGTGTGTAGCCTCAGTTTTGATCGATGCTCATTCATGTCTATGTAGAGCGAGCACAAGCGCTGACTTTCGTTGACTTAACGGCCACAGGTTTTGCTGTTAACAAGCATTTCTGATTCTTACAAACAGTCCCTTTAAATGTAATTAATTAGAAATTAGATGCAGTCATTTGTGTGCAACAATTCCTCAGATTTGAGTTCAAACATACTAACATCAGTTTCTTCTATGCATCAATTGGAGTTCAAAACTGCCCCACACTGAAAGACGTACTGCTCTTGCTCACCACTGGACTCCACTGTGCAGACACTTCTCTCACTGTAGGTAAGAACAAGTAATTAATCCATAATCCAGCACAGGCCATGATATACTCTAATTAAGCACAGTTAAGGTTTGTCTTGTCAGCAGATTTTTTCCTGCAGTCAATTACAACCTGTTCTACTTCCCAGATAAAGCAGTTTATTTTGCAACTGTGGGTTTCTGAGAAAGCGTTTTTGCATACATTGGTCCACTACTTATTCATGTATACATAATAATACACACAATCCATATTTGAGTTTTGGATATGTGATTTAAAAGATGTAGAGAGGGTTCTGTAACAGTGGCTACCATTGGTTTTACAGTTACCGATGCGTTTTCATGTTATCAGAAGTGATCTTCTTCATTAAGCGGAGGTGCAGATAGGTTGGCATTTAATTTGTGTCGCTGCGGCTGTTTGCCAGAGCGATTATTGACGATTCTTTCAAACCACCACAGTGTCACGACGGGCTGCTTAAACAGACTTGTGCTGCCATATATTTGAATGTCAGAGGACAGAAAGAGGCGTGAAAACACACAACGACATGACTCAAATTTCCCCCACGGGACCAGTTGAAGGATTCTCCGGCACGCCGATGGCTATCTGCATGACTTTATGATGCTATCACGTCCTCGTAGACACACTTTCAAACGTGAAGATAGAGTCACAGTTACAAGAGAGGAAACCGTGCACGGTTTTACAACAACCATCTTAAAGGTTGTTTTACACACTCCTGTTCACTGTTAAAATTGATTTGAGCTGAGGTTCAACCAATCAAACTGGCTGTTTGACATAATAGTCAAAGTAAGCAGCGATGCGTATCCTCAAAATATTATTAGTCTTTCGTCTTCTGTCTGTTTTACCTCCACACTATTTCCTCTTGACTTATGGGTCTATTAATTATTTAATATTTGTTCCAACTTTCTCTCACTTCTCTTCTGTCCTTTATTCCATAAATCTGTCTTTTTTTAAAAGATAAATATACAATAAAGATGGAATAGAAAAAAAATATTTATCAGATAGCCAGCGTAGAGTTTAAAAAGAAAAGGATATTGAAAAAATGCACCTGTTCATATACATACAAGTATGCATACATATACACAGATACAAATTTAGTTTCAGGGTATCCAGGCAAATTACTAAACATCACACTGAATAAATTAACAAGTGGAATTGTCGCACACCAAGAACTTAGCTCTTGACCAACTTTAAACCTCCTGATATTTATTTAAATTAATTTTGTGCGAACAACGTGTTTCACTCTCTTGTCAGTTTGGAAAACAAATCACAGGTGTGATAAAAAAAAGAATAAAACCATGTGATTACACATCAACAACAACATGTTGCAGTGCAAATGAATTAGAATCACGTTATACATACATAGTCTGGCATGTTAAAAATGGAAATATAAAGAACAGACAAAAAATAGATGGAATTCAGATGATATAAAATAATATAAAAAATATTATTTCAAATCTGCAATTTCACAAAAAAAGATTTATGTAATACAAAATAGACCTCAAGACAGAAAGGATGCAGGAGTTATCCCAAAAATCCAACATGTATCTCATAAAAGACAGTAGAACCAAAAGCCACAGATTGCAGCTATTCCATACAACGAGGGCCTCAAGGAACAGAATCAATGAGGAGGCTATAATTAGAAAACGAAACGTATTCATAAATTAGAGCCATCTTTTTTAAAGACTACAGGATTGCACTTAACTAAAAGACAGTTTTTCACATATATATACAGTTTTATTCAATTCTGAACCAATTCCAGTATATCCACATGCATACTAAACATGGCTTTAAATACACTGAAGTCTGCTCTGATAATCCATCTCTCTCCTTCCTTAGTTTTTTTTCAGTCCCCTCTGTGATGCCGTGCCGTGGGCGGGGCCCAGTGAGTGACGGTTCCTGCATTGTGCCTCAGCTTTGATCCGTCTGGGACTTCTCGCTGGTAACTGCCTCATCTGCCGCTGCAGAGCTTTCTCTCCATCCCCCCCACCCCCCCTCCTCCTACTCTCATTATCTTTATCTGTACACACACCTCCACTCCCCTTTTTCCTAGTTTTCTGTATGCATTCTGCATCTTTACTCACTCCCCTCCCTGCTAACGGAGGTGGGCAAGCTTCCCAGTGCTGGTGCATCTAGCAGGTGCAGCCTCTTTCTCTTCTCCCTCCCACCCTCCCTCCCTCCATCTCTCTGTCTCTCTCTTCCCTAGCTCTACCAGTGTGCACACTCCACTCTGCCTGCGTTTTTTCCCCCCATCTCATTCGTTCTCTGTCTCTCAGCGGCGGCAGCTCAGGGAGGCAGCTGTATGTGCGTCTGCAAGACAATTGCCACAGGTAAAGACAGCTGCATCGTCGGATGTTGCCAACCCCACAGGGGGTGAGGGAGCCTTTGCCGCTGCGGTAGCAAGTTCCCATCCCTGCGCGGGGCGCACATTTCTAATCATCTCCAAGAAAGCATCCTGGAGGGAAGGACGATCAGAGGATCCCAGCAACCCGACCAACAAATCACAAGCTGACTTGAAAGAGCACAGGCTTTCAGGGACTGAGGGGAAAAAAACAGCACTCCGAGAGCGAGAAGAGAGAATCTGTGGGATATTTTTAAACGTTGTAGCCTCCTGTTTGTGTTTTTGCTCTTATCTCTTGATTCAGCTCTTTCTGTTTCAATCATTCGCATCCGTTCCCTGCCTCTCGTCCTCTTTCATTCTATCCCTCTGTGGTGGAATGTTCCCTGCAAATAGATGAGAAGAGGCTTTCTGAGTGCTTGCTGCAGTATTAACGGACGGTATACTGAGACAGCAGGGTGCTGAGCGGACAGCTTGGGGAAATCTGATCCACAGCCGGCTGGAGAAGGAGCTGGATCACGCGTCGCTGTTGCAGATTTATCCGCCCTGTGATACCACTGCGCGACAACACCCCTAATTCTTTTTTTTTCCCCCTCTCCCTCTCTCATTCCTCATCTCTGAAGTGTTGTTGTTTGACTGGATCGGGAACATTAATTGGATTCTACTGCTTTATTTTCAGCCTCACCGGAATTTAGAGCAAAAGGAAGCAAAGTGGGTTTGGATCCAAACTATCCGCAAATAAGGAGAGGCTGATTGAAAAGCAACGGGCGACGACAAAAGACCTGATAATCCAAGGAGAGTGTTCGACAGACGCATGAACGACAGATCTCTCGCTCTCTTTCAGTTACGAAAGAGACGGATTTTGGGAGCTGAGGGACGCTGACTCGGCTAAAGCCGTTGGAACAGGCTGCATTGGAAAACATCTTTCATTTTTTCTGTCCTGCACAGGGTGGGGAGGCAACAAGACCCACCCTGCAAGTTTCCCTCCCCTCATTAGACAATACTGTCCCATCGTGGATCGTGCTTGGAGGGGACATAAATGCATGTTAAGTAGAATTAGTCGTGGATGTTTTTGCTGCAGTGACATCTGAACACTGATGCCATAGATTCCTCACATGCACAGATGTAAAGCTGTTCCTACGCACCCATCTCTCCCTCCTGTCCTTCCTTCTCCCTGCTAGAAGCATCACTTCGTATTCTTCTCCTCTGGCTTATCCTGCTGTGAACGTTCTTGAAGTTCACCGTCACTTCACTTGGACATCGGGAGTTGGGCCGGACTAAACGCGGACTAATCGGGCGATTATCCGTCTGCGCCAGCTCTCCCATTTCTCACTGGTGTCTCTGAGTGCTTGTGTGTGTGCTTGTGTGTTTGTGATAGCGTGTCTGCATGTATCTCCTGCACCCCTCCCCTCCTCGTTATCCTTGGATTACATATATTTGTACGTGTTATTGAGCGTCCGATACCCGTGAGGTTCTTTTTTGTATCCATTTGTTCACCTTTTGTCTCTCCTCATTGTCCGGCATTGTTGGGAACCTTTCTGCCATGTGCTACCGATGCTTAGCACAGGGTTAACCCTCAATGAGCCTTAAAGGACGGCAGGGAAGGATGAGCGAGTGTTCTGGGGCAGCTGTTTCCGGGGCGGTGATCCTGGAGGAACCTGAGGCTTCAGGCGCTTCAGGGGGCCGTGGTGAGGGCCAGGCCCAGGATCAGGGTCCCATTCGCTGTGCGGTTTGGCCTCGCCAGCAGACATGGCTGTGTGTGGTCCCCTTACTTATCGGTTTCATTGGCCTTGGATTGAGCCTGATGCTGCTGAAGTGGATTGTTGTCGGTACGGTGCGGGATTACGTGCCGACAGACCTGGTGGATGCTAACCGAATAGGCCAGGATCCTATCTTCCTCTCCAAGCCAAGCGGGATCCCCAAAAGTCCTGACACTACCACTACGACAACTACTCCTACAGTTGAAGGTGGGAACCCCACACCTAGGACTGTAACTATTGGGAAAGGTAGAAGTCGTTCCACTGCTACTACCACGACTATAAACCCTAGAGGGGGTGGAGCCTCGGGTAGCCAAGTAACCCCACGGAATCCTGTACATCGTAACGGACGCGGACCTTCGGGTTTTACTACGACCACCGCGGCGCCACGGACCACCTTCATAATTGGATCAGCAACGTCTAGCCCCTCGCCGTCCAATCCAACCGTGCTCCACGACTCTACGCAGATGTGGACCCTGGAGCATACTACTACTACTGAGACGGTCTCCACCACGCTGGTCACGCGTACGCACGGCCACCGCAAAACACGTAAGTCGCTTGCATCGGTAAAGGCTTGCTACATGTTTCTCGCACATTCAGAATGTAAAGAGCGATCTTGTTTTCTGGATCGAGGCATCAACGGAGAACATCTTTGTTCTTTGAGAACTTTGAATTGAGTTGTCGTGAGTTAGTTTGGTTGAACAGATCAATGGGCGTTCCAGGCTGAAGTGTGTCACATGATTGTCCATTGGGTTCTTTATCTTGAAAAATTATGCTTCATCTTTAATTTATTTCTGACAACGTTGAGTTTTTTTCTTCGAGACCATTTGGCTTGCAATTAGCATGCACATGGAAATTGTATATTTGACACTCCAGAGTGATCAATACCATTGATGTGTACGGTAAGGCTGTCGGAACTATTGCAGGATTCAATAATCAATCTTTCTGCTGTGGATGTGTTCAGCTGTTTCTTCCATGCATCACATGCTGACGTCCTCTTCAGCAACACAGTTTAAAATGGTGGCACATACAGTACAGGCCACAACTTTGGCTCCAAACAGAAGATGTTTGCATGGTATTTGGTGATATATTGAGTAAGTCATGTTAGCATCACATGAAGCATCAGTCATGATATTGTTTTACAGATGTATTGATCAGTGCAATGTGATTACCGAGGGGATATTTCTGTGATGAAGGAAGTTAAAACAACAACATGAGAGTGTGGAGATGCACTCGTATGTACACTAAGTGGTTTGGTGTACCTGCTGTAACCTCTGAGCTTCAAAGTTGGACTATCGATGTGTTGTTTCATTTGTCTTGTGACACTAAAAAGCTAACCGAGGCCCAGATGAATGGATTATTTGTTGCATCTGGAACAACTTGAAAAGAAAAGCGTTCTAACCCATCTGTTAATGGATGCCGACTCTTCTCCTTCTGTTTTCACCGTCTTCGTCCTTGACTCTCAAGTCATGCTATGCACACATGCTATTGATTGGTGCTCTAGGGATTTTTTCCCGTAGCAATCAATGACACACAGACACACACATCACACACACACGTACTGTATACACACAGCTTCCTCCATGATAAATCTCTCTGCTCTCAAAATGGTGTCACATTATGTGCTGGACTTCCCTCTGCTTGTGATGTCGGTGTCTCTGATCCTGGCCATGCAGACGGTTGCAGAATGACAGGAGAGGGTTATATTTTTAACTACGTGACCTCATGCTCTTTCCCATGTCTGGGGGAAAAAAAGCAAAGTCAGCAAGCGTTTGGTGAAAACAGGTGGTACATGCATCCCACATGCTGTCAATCTTTTCTTTAACTTTAATTATATGCACATTGCCATGATATTACACCACTTAATGTCAAGGTCTGGACTAATTATATATAATATATTCATTTGCTGAATGTTATGAATTCATTGCGCTGACCTAAATGGCTCTGTAATGGCATTTAAACCTGAGTATTGATGCTATTTCTTTCATCATATAGCCTGTTGCAATGTGTGATATACATGATGGTGGCCATTTATCAAATTATGTGTAATTACATGTTGGCAGCCATATATTAAATCACTGATAGACTAAATCACTCCATTCCAGCTGCTGTGGCTCGTCTGCTTGACTGCAAAGGTGCGGCTGCTTCCTTTTGTGTCCATGATAATGAAAACGTCCCCCGATTACACCAGAGACCGGGGAATGTTCCCGCTGATAATTAGAAACATAGAGGGAAAATTGTGTATCATTTCATTACTGGGAGGAAAAATGGGGCCCATTCATCATCATCCTTTCATTTATTAATTAACCATTAAAAAGAAGAATGTAATATCTCCAGCAAATGCTCATGAAAACCATTAAGCTGATAAATATCCAAGGGAAAAATGTCACTCCTTCTACAGCTCGCATGAGAAAGTTCTGCCGTCGCAGAATAGCCGAGTCGCTCGATAAGCCTAAACACCCTTCACCCTCCCACCCCTCTATTCTACCTCCCACATGCTGCTTTGATTCGAGAAGGCCATCATTTTCACAATAACTATCCATTATGAGTGAATGTGTTATGCAGTATTACTGAATTGCCTGCGTTGGCTTGTGCTCAGCAACGGAGAAAATTCTATTAATTTAAGTGTAGTGGGCCATCTGTGTGCTCTTATTGATGCCGTCCCTGTCTTTGTGGATCACAAAATAGAAATGGACATAGATTTTATCCCACACTGGTGTTCTCAGCGGTCTATAGAGCTGACAAGTGGTTCCATTACTATTGTAAAAAAATTATAAATATTTCTAGGGGTGAGAAATTCTTAGTCGATTAACACTCATACGATTCCATCGACTACTTGATTAGTTGGTTTAATTGACAGATGTGTAAAACTCAGTTTCTCCGCAAAGAATCACAGAAAAGCACCACTTTAAATCTGGTGTTTACCCAACATGTTCTCATCCCAACTCTTCACATACCGTTTCTTGGCGTCACTTTAGGTTTAGGCAACAAAACCACTTAGTTAGGTTTAGGAAAGAGCTACATGGTCGGGCTTAAACCTACTACGTTTGCACGGTGGACAGCTGATTGTAACGTGATGCACGGGACACGAACGGCGGTCTCCTGGATGAAAGCCTTGTGTTTGTTGGACCCATCAGCCTGCCCTCCCACCTGCCCATCGTGTGTCTTTTCGGTCTTTAAACTACCTCACCACACTCAAAGCGCACTTTCTCGGAGCATTTGCTGTTACCGTGGATGGGTTTACATTGTAGTTAATGGAACGCCTGGTGCGGTTCATACCAGTGCTTAAGGGTTCCTTGTGTGGCGGTTTCAAACGCAGATGGACATGACAAAGCCTCGGTGTTGGACGCGCTGGGAACAAGAACGTGCTGGATCACCAGAGAAGTGCTCATAAGTTTCTTGGAAATAAGTTGTTCAACATAAAAACAGATCATCCACTAAAGAAATGGTAGTCGACTTAGACCGAATCGACCGATTCGTCGACTAATCGACGAAGAGGGCACGAGCCTCTTCCAAGCCATCCAAACCTTGCTCTACTGCAAGTCCGCTCTAATTTCTATGCAGAAAACGAATGTCACTGTTACCTCCAGAACTCCCGGTGTAGTGTGGTGACATTCTAACTCTGTCAAAAAGTCAAGATCTGACAACTACGGGAAGATATCAAAGTAGAGACGTCTCACTCCTCGCAAATGCCACTTTGAAAACATGATTGACGTATCTAAATCTGTTGGACCTTACAAAATCTGAAGCTATCCCCCAACGCTATTGTATAAGCTGCAGAATGAAGCAGAGATCTGGGAGAGATGATACCATTACAGGGAGCCAAGTGACCTCTGCACTGCAGGGCGAAATGTCAGACGATGACTCAGCGATAATGTCAGTTGGATCAAACAAGGAACAGGAAATCGGATCTGAACCCTTATTCGTCACCCCTCTTAAGATTACAAGTTATGGGCAGTAATGCATGGAATTAAAAAAATAAATGAGAAATTGGGTAAGAGGACCGGCAATATTTCTGTCTCAAGGTTCATAAGTGTTTATAGCATTCATGACTCCTTTGTAAAATGCTGCATAGGATTGGTTACACACCAGAGATGACGCATTATATGGATGACATGCCATTTTTATGTTCCTAGAAATTAAGACCAGATGAGTAAATCCCTACAAAGGTTCGATGAGAAGGCACTGGGACTGTATTTGTTGTTTATGTCCCCAATAAAAAACGATAGGAGCTGAGATTGTCAACTGATTCTGGGTAGTAATTGTAGATTATTATCATGATTTTCGGGGCCGTGCTCCGGAAGATGTTCTGGTGCAGTCCGAGGTCTTTGTCTCTGCGCTGAGCCACTCAGCGGGATTAGGTTTCAGTCAGACAGTGGCCCTGAAACCTAAATCCAGATTAACAGCCCATCACCATGACGGTGGAAGCAACAGAATTACATTAGCCCACCTATCAGTCACACACGCTCTACATGGGCTTACAAGCAGCCCGACTGCTGAAGGGTTGTTCTGATAGATGGTCTGTGGCGGGATGTTTTTCATTAAATGATGCTAAGGTGACATGTTTAAGGGAACGTTTTCTCTTAGGATCCCCCGAGGGTGTTGAAGAGGAAAGGCTTCACACATACTGTGTATTAACACAATAAAGTGGTGCTTCCAGTGGTTTCTGTGACAACAGTAGAGTTTAGAGAAGGCATATCTTTTCTTAGTATTTATGGTGCATTAGTCACATGAGTCATGCACTTTCACCAGACTTCACCGTGAATCACTTGTGGCTTTAAAAATACCAAGTAAGAAACGCACCAGATGATGCATACAGTATATTATTACACTGACTGCGTATTGTCTAAACACGTAGTTTTGAGCAAAACAAGTTTTGGATGATATGAATAAATGTTTCTCAACTCTTTGGGCAAAAATGTGTTCTTTGCTTCAGCCAAAACTCTTTATGAGGACATTATTCTTTATGATCAGCCGGGGTGATTTGGGGCTGATATCAGCAAAATGCCCTGATCCAACAGAAGCAAAAAAAAGTGTTGGGTACAGCAATTCATGAGCCTTATGAATCCCTTATATACATTGTGAAACTGGCCTTCTCTCTCTCATGGTTTGATAACATGTATGATCCGCTCTGTGACACTTTGGATGCCGTAATCGGTGACATTCCCGATACCCTCGGCCCCCTTCCCTGCAATCAGGAAGAATCCAAGCTATGTTTGGATGGGTTTCAACGCGTTGTTGGACATGTCTCTCAGCTATAAATTATGGCCATGATCTCTGTTAGGCAACAAGGAAACAGGAGTTGTGAAAAAGAGGTTAAAGCAACATAACTATACTTATTACCACAACTAAACAAGGTGTTGACTGAACAAAACTGACCTCCACAGTGACACATGAGGGTACAAATAGCACAAGCTACATTCACATTTCAGTTCATCTACCGCACCACAGGAAATACCCCCAAATTAACCAAAGTTCATTTTGGCTTCCATCAGCGCTGGCCGACGCTGAGAGCATCAGTGTGCATGATGCACTAATCATCTCACAGGGACAGATTTTAGGTTTTAAACCAGGTTTTAGGTTGTAAACCAGATTGTAGAGTTCGCAATCTTTGCACTTGGATTAGTTCTCTGTGAGCTGCTTAGTAACAAGTTCCCTATGGGGGTTTGCTATGTATGTGTGTGTGACAGTGCACGCTGCTCATGCACATTCGTACACAAAAGTACACACTGGTGTGTCCACTGCAGCGTGTGTCTAAGGGTGTCAATACGTATCCAATGTGTGTGACCCAGCTGTGACCTCTTGAGTAAATGAGAAGTGAAATCAGCTCCATCCTTGAAGGCTGATTGCTTCCTTGCAGCTGATGGAGCTTTTTAGGACAAAATTACAGCTTTTGAGGGAAAAGCAATATGTCAAAGGAATCCATAAGATAGCCATAGTGCGAATATAGTGTTGTGCTGCATAAAAATGTGTCATATTCTACATACACCTGGGATTGTATCTCTCTAAAGTGGCTGTTAGAGAGGGGTGAGTCTGTATATATATATATATGATTCCATGATTATTTAATTCACATTAATGCAGGATCTTTAAAATTTAATGAATGAGTGATTGATCACAGTCTCTTAAAAAGGACCACCTTACAAGTCATTTAGTCCTAAATGTAGCCTTTAAATCACATAAAACATGTTGAAGAATTGTGGAAATGGAAAAAAAATGTGACAGGTTGTTAGTTTGTGTAATCAGCGGAGGGGCCCCAGATCCCCAGGGGCCCCAAAAAGTCACAGCCATCTGTTGTGGTGTATCATGTATTATTATCCAATTTTAAAGCCCTGTTTTATAGGATTGTGTTAAAATCGAGTTTATCTTTAATTGGACTTTATTCTGTGCTTGCATGGAGTGCTTTCCTAAATAAATTATGTTAAATAGGGACTAGGGATGTGGCAATGAGGACATTTCCCCACCAGTTAATAAACTTGTGACAACAACGGTGTTACATTCATTTTACAAGAAAAGATGACAGTCAATATGTGTAGCACACTTACCACCGTTGGATGGCTGTGTGTCTGGCCTCTACGGTTCAGCTGTCGCTGCAGAGCCGCGGGTTACCACCCGCCGCCGCTCCGCCACGCACACCGGCTGTGACTGCTCCGTCCTCCGCACGGCGATTGCCTCATTAACGTTAAGGTTCCCTTATAGCATTGGGTTTAGATTCGCGTAATGTAATCGGTGTGTGCCCGACCACCGTGTAACACGGAAACACAGACTACCGGGGCGAGCCTAATAGGGACCCCCTAACAGGTTAATCACTCCATGATTTTAGAGCTAAATGTTAAATGACTAATTGCAATTGACTTTTTTTTTTCTTCTCTTCCAATTCCCAACCAGTTCTGACATCCTGTGCTATAACGAGTATATAATAATAATATGATATATAAATAATCAGAACGATCCTAGTGTTTACTTTCCCATTCATCTAAATGATAAATGCCCATGTTTCCACATGTTCCACTCCATTTGACTGCCAGGATAACTCATAACCAACCGCATGAGTTGTTCCTCAAAGATCAAGGCGTTTTCTCTTATTTGCAATACACTTGAGTCAGTTTATTTCTCCTGCAGTTGTTGAGACCGCTGTGCCTGACCACTAACCGAACAAGTCAAACCCCGTCACGCCGTCCTGATTAGAGTTTTAATTCGGCGAAGACGCTGTGAGTCTAAAAGCTCCACGTCACTTTGATTCATTCTGATGAAATGTGTTGCAGAGGGGAAGAGTGGTGAAATATTAATGATGCGAAAGAGAAACATGTTCAATATGTAGCGGAGAGTGTAAATAATTGAAGATGGCCCTTTGACGAATTATCCCACGCTGAGCAATTCCCCCGTACATGCATACTGTACTTGTTCAGTGAGTGAAGGTGTTCGGGGTGACTTCATTCCCCCACGCTGGAGAAGATTGTTTTTGGTGGTGGAAAAGAATATTTTGAGATTTTTCAGAAAACTGCTTCATGACTGCCAAGGTAGAAATTCTCCCATCTGCCTCTCTTCTCTCATTTACTGTGCTGTTCTCCCTCCCCCTCCAGAGCACATCTATCATCCCGGTCCAGATGATGATGAAGTACAAAGTGGTTAAATGCTGCTGCTAACTTCAGAGGGGCTTTTAATAATGAATTCAGGTTTCAGCTGCCTTGATTAGATGAGGCTTGCTCTGTTTCATTGGAGCCAGTGGCGGTGGAAGGATGTAAGCCGAGTTAATTCCTTTTGCTGGGATTCACCTGCCCTGCGTCGGCTCTCCGGAGGAGGCTGCCACCTGCTAGCTAACTGCTCCCCATGTCCCCGTCCTCTGAGGTGTTTGTTTCTGACTGCTCAAGGGAAACGAGGTTATCGTTGCTTTGGCTTATAGAAACAGCATGGGACAAAACAGTTAATACAACAGCAGTAGTTACCTAGAACTACCCCCCCCCCACCCCCCCCTGCCCAACTCATGATGTAATCGACAGGTTATATACCAAACCCTTTATGTCTGCTCTGTCTTAAGGTCCATAGGGGGCATTTTTGGACACAAGAAGTCACGTTGCTTATCAGCATTGGATGCTTGATGGAATGCCACCAGACACTAGACACCTGTTTGGACGAACGTTTGAATGGACGAGCTCTGGACGAAGCCAACATGCCAACTTTCTCTTACATTACAATGATTATTATATTATTAGATTACTAATGAGTAGATGACGGTCCGTCTCCCGAAACACAACGCTGCGCTACCACAATGCATTTGGATGGCTGCTTACATAGACAGCTGTGGACACGCACCATTAACCCTTGGTTATACTCCCAAACAGTTGCGTACGAGGACAGTTGAAGACACCACGGACGTGTGTTTATACCGTCTACTTGGAGGACGCGTTCCACACATGCGCAGTAGATCACTACCGCTTGTAGCATAGTGGCTGCGTGGAAACACAGGTCTGGACAGGTTTGCATGGGCACAACAAATTGCTGGTATGCGGACGTCCGTGAAAGAGCCTATGCACACACCCTCTGATGACGAAATGTACGTCACTTGGAGTATAACTTCGGCTTTTACCTTTTCGAAGATTCATTTCTTAACCGACTTGGCATTTAACAGACAGATGTCAGGCATACTTTTTATTATGAATAAAAAGACATTGCTATCGCTCGGTTAATTTGCTATGAAGGTTTTCTTTAAACACCTGTTTTTAGAGGCAACTAATCCATAAATGTCTCATCTTCACTCAGAAAGATTCCATAACACAGCATGTAAATTGAGCCTTAAACCTAATATTTTGTTTTCCAAATTACATGATACATCAGGGAGCATATAAGAAACACATATTGATTTATTTTGTTGTGGGTTATTAAATAAGAGAGGCTTCCAAAGAGGCAATAATCTACAGCCCTTTTCTCCCACAGCTCACCTTTGGTTCAGTCTCTTATTGAATCTGTCAGCTGGCCTACAGCAGCAAACCGTTTAACACAAGTAAGCAAATAAATATCAGCCTGTTATGAGTTCAACCGTAGCCAACAGCTAGTGCTGCATGCTTGTTTCTCTCTAGTTATTTCAGAGGAGGAAGCGTGGGCCATAACAAACAACCCCGCTGACCTGTGGATGCACCAGGAAAAAGAAAAAAAGGTCATTTGTTCAAGTGCTTGAATTGATATTTGTTTAAATTTTCCTGACAAGCAACTTGTTTGATGTCGTGCAATTTACGACACTGTCGGAAGAAAAGGACAGAAGTAGTGTAACGTTGTTATAGCATCATAAAAAACATCTCAGGGGAGGGAGGTCAAGCTGGTTTACAAAGTGTTTGACTTTGACACCGGAGGTTCACGTCTCCTTGAAACAGTTAACACAGGTTAATTGTAACATTATCCTCTCCTACCTGAACCAAGAGAGGTGGCAGATCAGAAAACAGTCATATGGAATAGTTCGGGTCAACTCTTGTAGGATAGCCTGCATCTTTAGAGGCAATACCTAGACATATTTCAAATGCCCAATAGTAATACTACTGTAAAGGACGAAGACAAGATGTAAAAAAAAAACTGCATTGCCAAAGCAGAAAAAGGTGCGCCTTGTAACACTCCATGACCATGCATTAGTAGTCTATGTAGGAACAACGTACGTGTGCAAAATGTTTAAATGCACAATTGACCATACTCTGTTGTGTGATTGTTTGAATCTCATTTATTTGTCAATTCAATTTGATCCTCTAGAAATCCTTTAGAAAGTCATTATAATCGACCACGCAGGGTTTGTTGACTGACATATGTAGACATCAGCTGTAGGTTACATGAGCCAAGTGACACAGTTTGACCTCTCCTGGTTTTACGCTTCAAGCTCAACATATTCAGCGGTGATGCATCGGTGTGAAGAAAAGCCTCTCCCCCCTGCCTCCTGCTTATTATGCTGCTGGCACCTGGCAGTAAACAATGCTATTAGCCAAGATAAAATGCTTAGACAGTGATTATTTAACCTCAGTGTACACAGAGCTAGCAGGGAGCCCAGCGATTCAGGCCCAAACCAGTTCTAGTCCGGTATGATTTCTTTCAATGGCTGAGCCGCATGATTGAATTTTTTTCATCCTCTATCCTGTCACCTCTCTCTCTCTCTCTCTCTCTCCATCCTCTCTCTCTCTCTTTCTCTTCTCATGTCTCTCACTGCCTGTCTCTCAAGGTCAGCTTGTCTGATTCATATTACCGGTCCTCCTGCTGCTGATGTTGACTGGACTCGATGGAGTAGGGCTGTCCTCCACCAAAGACATTCTTAGTCGACTAACCGATTAGTTGATTTAATTAACAGATCTGTAAAACTGAGTTTCTCCACAAAGGATCACCACTTTAAATCTGGTCATAAGTTTCTTGGAAATAAGTCATCAAGTTATTCAAAATGACCTTTGTGTCGACCACCGGGGGCGGCATACACAACTTGAATGGCGACTTTGAGAATTACAACAGAAGAAGAGCAACTTAAAAAGGACTAAAGAACGCCAACGATGCCGTCTTTATGCAGAATGCACACATGCACTGGCTTCTTCCTCAACACTATGAATCCAAACCGATCTCATGGGAAGGCGTAAAATAGCACGACATTACAAGGACACTCTGCGTGTCATGAGAACGTCATTTGTACGCCACACTACAAAACTACAGTAACGGCCACAGTTAAGTTTAGGCATCAAAACAACTTAGTTAGGTTTAGGAAAAACATCATGGTTGGGGCTTAAAAGAAGTACGGAAACAACGTAACAGAAGTACGGAAAACATGTCACAAACATCACTAACGAATGTGTAATGTCTGGCAATTAAATAAATTCACTGTATTTTTCATGCACATTCTATGAGCCACCTCATCCGTCCTCTGCCCCGTTCGAGATGTAAGAGATCCCGATGTGATTGTATCCTGGTCTTTCACCACTCAGCAGTTTACAGCAGGCGGCCCCTGCTAGCGAGCCGGCCTGCATTTGGGGCGTGGGTTCTGATTATCCCGAGCTCGCTGCATTTTGCTGCGGTTATTTTTAGCTTCAAAGATTGTTGCCAGCTTCTCTCTGGGAGGCTGCGTGGAGCTGGCTTTTTTTTTCTGGTGGAGGCCTTTGAGCTGACAGAGCTGGAGGAAACAAAGAAGCACTGAGGAGACAGTCGAGACGCAGACTTTAGTGTCAGTGGAAGACGGTTTTATTTTTGGAAATATTACAGTTAGGGAGGATTTAGGATGTTAAGCTCAGTGAAGAAATGACTTCCTGTGTTGTGTTTGTTTTGGGGATGCTGCCATTGTACGGTATCTTATTATGCTAAGTAGCAGCAATTGGAGGCCTCGATAATGCGAGTCTAAAGATGTAGGAGGCTATTTCTTTCCAGGAAATCAGAGCTGTTAAACCGCACATTGCTTATTATGTTACCACACGGGAGGTTTCCAGAGGAAACAGGATGCTTTCCAGAAGGTCACTTTAACCTTGATGGAAACACACCTCAATCACACACACACAAACATGCTGGTCCTCTCAGCTCTGTCCTTGGGGCAGATGGTTACATCATTTCTCTTTCAGAGGCTGACATGGAGCATGTGTTTGTCTAGACAGTATCAGTAGAGAGCTCAGAATTCATTATTCTGTCAACATGTTTCACCATATATCCCTGTCTTTACCACTATCCTCCATGTCTTCTTTGGGCTGTAAATAAAAACTACCAACTATCTGTCAGTATGGATTAAGCCATTCATCTTTTGATCTAGAAAATGATGGACGCCCATCACAAGTTCCAGAGCCCGTGATGACAAATTGTTTGTTTTGTCCAACAAATAATTCACAATTGACAAATATATTCACCATACAAGGACATAAAACAAAGACAAGCAGCAACAAGCTGGAACCGAAACATTTGGCGTCTTCCTGTGAGAAATGACTTCAACATTTATCAAAACCGTCGTCGATTAGTTTTCTGTCAATCACGTAGTTGTTTTAGCTCCTAATGTTCCTCATCTCTTTTTACCTGATCTCTCTTGCTTTCTTCTCTCTGACCCTGGGACTCTCCTGACAGCCGTCTCAGAGAGACTTTCTGTGACAAGCCTGGTGAACTGGTGGGTTGTCTGTCTGTATATCTGAGAGAGACACAGATCTACTGATGACAGGTGGACTCCCTTTGCTTTCTCTCTCCGGGCTATGTGACTCAGGATTTGAAGGGACGAAGGCAGAAAGAGGAAAAAATAATAAAAAATATATCTAGTACGAACCTTCCTATGAGCACAAGAAGCAGACAGAACAACACGTTCTCACTCCCATCTCGTCAAATAGCGATGCTTGGTCAGACGCTCTAGGTTCCCCTCTAGCGTCAGTTTTGGACGCGTCAGGGACGGCGTGTCAGTTTCTGCTCGTTACATTCATAGTGTCTTTTCAAAAATAAACTCACATGCTCATATGAAATGTACAGTTTTGGCTCGTTACACGCACTCTCTTTTCAAAATAAACTTCAAATGCGACAAGATTACTTGGTTAGGTTTAGGGAACGATTGTGGTTTAGGTTAAAATAAGTATGTTTGTCACGCAACTGGCATTAGTAAAGTATGCAAGTTGCGTAACAAAACTAAGGTAAAATAAGTCAACGTTGACTTGGTTTCACATGGGACTCTAACGGCAGTGACAGTCCTGTGTTTGCTTGACCTATCCTCCCCTCCACATCTGTCCTATGTGGACTTTCTCGCTCTTTATACTACGTCAGTTGCTCTGACCATCTAATAATGACGCCGATGGGTTTACATTTGAGTTTGTTGAAAGCCTGGTGTGTCTCATACAGATGCTAAAGGGTGCCTCGGTGCGTCGGTATCAGACGCCGAGGGGCACCGACCAAGCGAAGATATTTGAGGAGTTGGGAGTGAGAATGTGTCGGACAGAGAGAGGGAGATGGAACTGTGAGGTTTTAGTAAAGTGCAAAAGGCGAGGAAGGAATGAGCGGAGCCAAAAATAGAGGAGAGGCGAAGTAAAAATGGAATAATGGAGAGGAAGACATGCATTAGAGGGAACAAGAGGAGAAGTGGCTGGAGGAAACCTTTCCATCGGGCAAGATGAAGGCAAAAAGGAAACGCAGCCTCTCTCATCCATCTAGCGACGCTGAGCTCTCCCTCCATCTTCTCCTCTCTGCCCACTCAGTTCATTTACATTTACATTACACCCAGCTGGAGTTGATTTGGTGGCGAGTGATGGATGGCGAGGTTCTAATGCTGTTTATAGAATTGGGCTCAGGGGGTTAGCAGTGTCAGCTGTTTGCGCAGTCTGATACAATATGCTCTGCTTGTTAGCAACTAAACTGCTAGCTGCAGCGGTGGCACATCCATGTAAAGGATAGTTTAATGTCTGCTGCTTGTCATAGTAACTAGCTGGTTAGCACATCCAACATAAGTCTGACAATGGAACAGAAGGAACGCTTTCAAAACGCTATTTGACCTGTGTTAGTTTTACAGAGAGGAGTCACTATTACTTTATTCAGACAGGATTAGTTCCTTAAACAATATCTGATTCTCCACATCTCATATTCATACGATAAACTACATTAACATATATTTGTATATATATATAATAATTAAAATATATTATCTACTATCAACCATGAATTCCATTAAAGTCATTAAATTCACATATTATTATTATAAACAGTACTCATTCTGTAATTCACTCAGAGGCGGTGTGTGAGAGCCAGACACGGCTGATCCAGGCAGGATTAAAATCACCGGGTGCATCTGTGACACACAAACATGACCCAACCTAGCCTGTCGAAAGCAATGCTGTCAGAACAGGGCTTTTTGTGTGTCATACCAGATGGCCGTTCATGCTAAAAAAAAAAAAAAATCTCTGTGATCTCCCTCAGATCACTGCTCAGACCCCGGACAACCCACCAGCCGCCAAAATGCAACACGTTGGGCCTCATGCAACATCCACTCGTACTGACTGATTTACTTTTACGTGCCGTGTACGAGTGATTTAGCAGAAATTGATGCAGTTTTCTCATATTTTTTAAATTGAAAGTGGTCCAGACCTGTCGTAGGATTCATGTTCAGTTAGTCTGCTGTTATCCAAAGTTTTTCACTCATGGATTGACGTGTATGAAGCAATTTTAAGTTTGAAATCCGTATATAAATTACACTTCATAATTATGTTGAAATTATCCTGTTTGCTTCTGCATTCAAATTATAATATAATTCTAAAAGTATTCATATACTGATGGCATCATTACCTTAAACTGGCCATGGATGCTATTGTAGAACACTACAATATCAATATGAACATCTCAAACTGCTTAACAACTTGAATTATGTACTAATCAAAGGTTCATTTGTCTCTGTATATAATAAGGTCAACAGGGAGTGTATCCAGGTGCATCATGGCTGACTCACTTCTTTAGGATGTGCGTCAGGCTCTTTGAAGAGAGCGTGTCTTTAGACAGTGTGCTGATACATGCAGAGGCAGATGAATGGGGCAGGATGCGGAGCCTTATATGGTATAACCGGGGAGTTAATTATGCTAATTTACAATTCTCAATGACCTGTTCATCATGTTTATGCAGGTCATATACACGGTTATCTGAAGTTAGGAGCATTTGCTGAATCTGACATGGCACACTCACACGACACGAAAATAGTGAGAGAAAGTAAAGACTAGAATACGACAATGTTCTTGCATGAGGCCAAATGTTACTGGACGGTATGGTTCACTTTTTATTATGACTAAATCACAGTTTTTTATCCCTTATAATTTTTTTTTGTGGTTTCCCACTCACAGATACAGTTGTGGTCGGTCTCATTGTCAAGTCAATTTGTATAGCCTCAAATCACAAATCACAAATTTGCCTCTCCACGCCAACCAGATAGAGCCCCGAGCAACACAACTTCCTCTCCACGGCAGATAGATAGAGCCAGAGCAACACGACCTCCTCTCCGCGCCAGATAGATAAAGCTAGAGCAACACGACCTCCTCTCCGCGCCAGATAGATAGAGTCAGAGCACCACGACCTCCTCTCTACGCCAGACAGATAGAGCCAGAGCAACGCGACCACCTCTCCACGCCAGATAGATAGAGCCAGAGCAACACGACCTCCTCTCCACGCCAGATAGGTATAGCCAGAGCAACACAACCTCCTCTCCACGTCGAATAGATAAAACCAGAGCAACACGACCTCCTCTCCACCATGGAACCTAGAGGGAGGACCAGATTTTCGTTTTTAATTCAGCCTTTATTGAGCAGTCAGCTTGTAAAGTGGTTAGATATTGCTGTCCAAGTGAAACTCCTCCCAGCCTGTGTGCAGCATACACTCTGTGCACAAGCATCAAAAACACACACACCTGCACAAGGTGTTGCTGAAACAAGTTCTGTATGCGTCAAGTAAATGAAGACGGAGGACTGTGGAAGATGCGTTGTGACGGCGCTGTGGAGAGAGTCCAAGAATGTGTTAATAAAAGGAAACAGCAGGAACAGGGAGGACCTAAAAAGTCCATCAATCCATCCTTTTTCTAACATCAACTTTTCTAGCAGTGGGTTGCAGGGGGTTGATGCGTATCCCAGCATGCACTCAGTGAGAGGCAGGGCTGCTCACCAGGCAGCTCACCAGGCTATCACATGGGGAACAACACAGTCAGACTTTTCAGCAAATTATAACTTCCAGTTCAGCTAATGTGCATCTTTGGACTGGGAGGAAAGTAGAGCACCCGTAACAGGAAAACTCACGAATATGCAAAATCCACACAGACAGGACCTACAGTAGACAGGCTGGGTTGATTCATGTAAAGCAGCAGAAAATGGACTTCAGTCAGACACAATAATATCAATACCAACTCTATCACCAAACAGAATGGAGACAGTGCCAAAAAAACAACTGTTCACTGTCACTGGATTGCGTTCAGTGACATTTCTTATGTTAAATGCTCATGTTTTTGCCACACAAGTTGCACGACTCCACCATCTTCACCCAGACTGACGTATCTCAACAACTGTTGGATGAATTGCTGTGGCATGTGACATTTCATCGAGCACCACCAGCAGGTCAAAGTTTTCACTCATCCACTGAAATAACTCAACATCTATGATATGAAATGACACTTAACTTTGTACAGACATTGTTTCCAGACAATGAATCTTAGTGACTCTGGTAGTCCCCTGACTTTTCCTCTACCATCACCATTTAGTTGACATTTATGGTTTTGGGTAAAATGTCTGAGTAACTATTGGATGGACACCATACAAATGCAGTACTGACATTCATGTTCCCCCCTCAGGATGATCAGTAATAACTGTGGCGATCCCTTAACTTTTCATCAGGTTGGTTAACGACCAAATACGTGCAAAACTAACGACATTCCCACCAGCCTCAGCTGTACTGATAAGCATATCTTAGCATGCTAACATGCTTATCTAAGATGGTGACTAGTAGCCTTTAGTCTTGTTTTAACTGTTTCATTTTGACATCATGTGTGCCTGACAACTATAGTACTGATCTGGGGTCTCATTTATAACCGTTGCGTACGTCACTTCACACGCAAAAGTTGTGATCTATAGAAACAAACTTGACGGGAGAACGTGCGCAGCTGTACGGAAACTCTGACCCAAGAGGTAGCAGTAGATAGCGATCAGTCTGATTGCTTGTAGACATATAAACACTACGGTGACACTCGTAACATGCTGCAAGGTGGATGCTCCGGCACAGCGAGGACTACGTGAATGGTAGAATGAGGAGGGAACGAGTGTTCAGGGACCACCTCACCCACAAGCTCCTCCATTTCTGTGTCAGAAATTAACCTTTTCTTGGTCTTCCTCCTCTCGGTAGTCGCCGTGATTCACCTTAAAGAACCACTGATCTGCAGGCTCATTTCTACGCAAAAACATTCATGAGGTGCTTTGCATCGACCAATTATGGTTGAATGTGGGCTTGTCGAGGGCGGAATATGAGGCCGATCTACGTGCGGAAAATTACAAGTGGATTTGTGATTTATTAAAAGGAAATTGCGCTCTGACAGGCACGGTTTTATAAATCAATATATTTTTTGGCGTACGAACATTTCCTCGTTTCCACGTACGCCAACATTTAGTGTGAATCCTATACACTGTTTTATAAATGAGACCCCTGGGATGGTAAAGTGCAGGGAGGGATTGTGGTTATGGTATAAAAACATCATTAGTTATCTGTGGCAGGAAAGGAACTCCGGTTTAATGTATACACCACCCTGACCCCCACAACCTCCCATCCTGCCTCCTGCTTCTATTGGCACTTAACATTGTGCAGTTATAAATCTGCTCTGTACACCTGTATGAATATGATGGGATGTTACTAGTCTGGTATGTATGAGCCACCGATAGCCACGCATGAACGACAGAGGTAATGACTTCAGCGCTCCAGTGGTTAGATGCAAAATTGTGTCATTGTTTTCATCATCATCATCATCATCATTATTATTATCATTGATGTTTTGTTATACAAAAATATTACTGCTTTTATAAAGCCAATTGAGGCATCTGGTTCAGATGTGCTTCATTCCTGCGGAGATGAACACGTCAGAGTCATGAGCTGTCAACACTCCATCCGCCACTTGTCAGCAATGACTGATGTCCAACGCCCGCTCTCGCTCTCTCTCTCTTCTCTCTGTTTCACACATCACAAACACACACTCGCTGCAACACATGCAAACCGCTAGTATGCACACGCACACACACGCACACGTACACACCCCTCCCACACACAGACAGCTGGGGCGTCACTCTCCTGGCTCGGCGCCCTCAGAGGAACACTGAGGAAGATGGACAGGCAGGAGCTGTCAGCGAGGACGCAGGGACACGGAGTCGGCTTCCCACTTCAAATAATGAACCGCATGTGAAGCGTCAACTCGGCTGCAATTAGATCGGATGATAATTATCTCAGCACAAGTCACTCATCCTAATCAGGCTGTGATTTGCTGGTTGGGCTGGAGGGGATGTTGAGTAAAAGTAAAAGGCAGAGATTGATTGTTTGAAGCCACTGGAGTTTAGTTAATGTCTACTTTCCTACTTCTTTTTCCACATAAAGAAATCTTGTATTGACGTGACTGGATGAAACTGGTTGATCTTTTCTTGGTAAACCATGAAGAGCTACAACGGTCATACTGTAATATCTGTAATAGAACATCCACAATCTGGGATATTTCTATTTTAATATCTTTGTGTTTTGTTATTGTATTTCCACTTGATGTTACTAACCATGAAAGCTTCCACTGAAAAACTTCTAAATATTCGTGGAATCAGCAAAAGAAGTTGTCGTTATCTTGAGCAGTGGCCTGGAAAAGACGAATAAAAGAATTTTCCAGCTGATTTTCCAAAAGTGAGATAAGAGAACTGGGTTCAATAACAATATTGTATGTATAACACAGTAGTGCATTTTCTTATGTGTCACTCCTCTGTGCTACTTTGTGGAAAGCTACTGTCACTTTTTTAGCATACATTTTTAATCTGACTCTAATATGTACAAGGAAACAAAACTGTTATGTCAGCTTCAAAGGAAACAGTTTTTGGTGAGTGGAATAGATTTAGACTTGCTCAAAAATGCAGTTGCAAACTTATTTTTTTCTAAAAAAATAAGACGAGTACAACTAGTCATTTTGTTTTAAGCACTTGTTTAAAGCTAGCTGTCCACTTAAAGAACTGTCTTCATGTCTTCATGTCACAAAACCAGAACCTAAACCTACATGACATCACTTACACCCTGTTCAGACCTGGTTGCGTTCTGGGTGATCAGATCTCAAGTGGACAGCTCTAAGTACAGGTGTGAACGCACTCAAGACACATTGAGATCCGATCCTAAGACCACATTCAGAGCTGGTCTGGGTCACGTATGACCACCTTCTTTTAACAGTGTGTAGTGAATGTGTCCTGGGCCACACTAAGGACCGCCTACTCAACTGACGTCCCGCTGGGATCCGCGTGGTCTCACTGCACTCTTCATGTGAATAGACAGACGTGAGCACTTGTCTGCCTCGCGGCATGGAAACGGCTTCTGTGCTCTACTATATTATGTTGGTATTGTATTAAAGTATATCTTATCTATAGGTTACATATCTATAGACTATCAGACTAGGCCTGGCAAAGTCGGCGGCAACAATAACCTTATATTTTTATGTACCCGAATCCATGAATATGTAGGATATTAATACTGACATTCATGTAATTTTACGTTGCAATATCTGCTGTGTTTACTACGTGTTTATTTGCACACAGAGCAGGGAAGTGAGATCGGATCACAAGTGGTCACTCATGCCGCATGTGGAGATGCATAGTAATGCAAGGTGAGAACTGACGTACTTAGAGCTGTCCAGGTTTGTACAGATGACTCAAGACGCATGTTAAAGCCAGTTCTGAACCTTTTATGTGTATTAGACGAGGCCAGTGTACCTAATAGTGCTGTGGACTACAACTGGAGAGATTATTTATGATGCTCGAGTTTAGCATCTCTCATATTGACCATCTACAAATTACAAACAGTATTACTATGACTATAAAAATGTCACTGGCTGATTCCCCAAACAACATTAAATGGAAAGAAACTAAATACACTAAATGGGATATTCAGGAAATACTTCCCAATACTCTTTGTAGAAGTCAGACTCTGTTAGTTTTTACTACGCCAACCATACAGGATGGTAGAATATGCAAGGCCTCGATTATATAACAATGAAATGATAACAAAATCAGCATGAATAACCTCATTGCTTCAGATTGCATCCATCACTTTATCAGCCTTTTTCTAAATTATCATCGTGTGTGTGCGTTTCCACCGCCGTGTGTCTCTGTCAGTCTCTGAAACGTGTAAGCGAGGGCGCGTCAACTGAACCGTGAATGACCTACATGAACGACGGCTCTGTCTTGTGTCTGTCTCGGTCCCATTAGCGCTCCCTTTGACATTTGGCAGCTCTATATACTGTTGTACTACCACACGTGTATGTTCTCCTATATATTATATATTATCTATTTGAGAATAAACCTACTCATAGGCCTTTTATATTCTACATCGACACCACAACATTAATAATAGATGTCCTGTAACATGTGACACAATAGGCCTGTTAGTGGATGTCAAGGCCCTGTAAGAGGAGCTACACATGAGCATGTTACATGTGGTTGTATTTGAGTAGAGGACATACGGTGCATGATAACCATTTTGTCAAGACGTTCATTCTGTATGCAGAATTTTGAATTCAGAGTTTTGACCTGTGGTCTAGATTGTTAGAATACTACTCTCTCCCTCACGAAAAAGCAGTATACTATAATTTTATGAAGTATACTTAAGTAAAGTTCAAGTATATTTTCCCGAAGTATGCTTTATGTAGTGAATAGTATATTAATATCAATGTAGTTACTCTGATGTTCTGTCAAAGTTAAACGTAATAATAACACGTTAACGCAAATTTGTTTTAACGCCACTCATTTATTTAACGCATTAAAGCAACTTGTGATTATTAGGTTGTAGCGGGATCAGTTTTAAAGCGAGAGAAGATACTGGTATCATATGGAACAAAAATAAATCTAAGGAGTCCATTGGTACCAATCATGTCATACTAGCTTGTCGTGAAGGAGGTTAAATAACACTCCAAACTTGCGCTAAATTTTGGTGAGGAAAAACTGGAATGGACATTTGACCTATGACCTCCACATATGTGAATGTAGATGGGTTCTATGGGTACCCACGAGTCTCCCCTTTACAGACATGCCCACTTTATGATAATCACATGCAGTTTGGGGCAAGTCATAGTCAAGTCAGCACACTGACACACTGACAGCTGTTGTTGCCTGTTGGGCTGCAGTTTGCCATGTTATGATTTAAGCATATTGTTTTATGCTAAATGCAGTACCTGTGAGGGTTTCTGGACAATATCTGTTATTGATTTGTGTTGTTAATTGATTTCCAATAATAAATATATACATACATTTGCATAAAGCAGCATGTTTTCCCACTCACATGTTGATAAGAGTATTAAATACTTGACAAATCTCCCTTTAAGGTACATTTTGGACAGATAAAAAAATGTGTGATTAATCACGATTAAATATTTTAATCGATTGACAGCCCTAATTTAAATCACTCGTTTTTCAACTGTAATATATCATTAAAAGGTGTTTATGCTTGGTGGAAAAGTTGGCATGTTGAAAAAGAGAAGATGGCTGATGGACAGATGTTTCTGATTCACCTTGACGTTGTGGTCTCTGTGTCTCTGTGTCCTTGGGTCAGACTGAACCCTAAAATGGCTTCTAATGGTTTCGGTAGGTTGCTGCCATCGATATGTGTGCGTGTGCGTGTGTGTGTGTGTGAACGGGAGACTGAGAGGTAAATTGTACATGCAGCCATTTGCCATTTACCTCCCTCTGTATCACCATAGTAGCTGATAAAACACCACACGCTGCATCAGAGGAGGCAAATCCTTTCATTAAAGAGAAACACACACACACACACACCTTTTATATCTTAGATGAGAAGCATCAGTGAAATGTCAGCTCACTTAATCATGTAATCTAGTCACATCCTCTTGAGATGTAAAATTGCACATTTGAATAGAAACATATAATTGCTGCGTGTTCTCTGTGTCCCCGTCTTCGTATCTCATACAGTAATCAGAATTCAACGGCACCAGTTGATGTCATGATGCTTTGGATAGTACGTGCGTGTTTGAGGGATTGCATGTATGGCTATCTGAGCCAGCAATATTACATCTCATCCCAAATAAGCTGTAGTATGTAAAGCAAACCAAACGTCATCCGGGTTGAGCGTGAGAGCGCTCAGGTTTGGTCCGGTAGTATTATGATCTTAAAACGCCTACCGGCTCACTTATGCAGACGTCACGCTGCACAGAGAGACCATTAACCTCCTGAACAGGGCTTCAATGGGATTAATGTGACTTCACTACTGACCCTGTTCTCTCTCTCTCTCTCTCTCTCTCTCTCTCTCTCTCTCTCTCTCTCTCTCTCTCTCTCTCTCTCTCTCTCTCTCTCTCTCTCTCTCTCTCTCTCTCTCTCTCTCTCTCTCTCTGCTCCTAAAACCTGAATAATAATATCAGCATATCACACATGTCTTAATCTGGAAACGTTCCCTTCAGAATATATTATTATTGTCATATTCTGAATAATGGTGGAATATTAGTGTGCATGTAATCGTAATCAGTGAAATGTCAAAGGTACAGTGTAATTGTTGTCCTTGTTACCCCGCACAGATGGATTGGTGTCATTTCATCACAGCTTTGTATGTGTGCAATGTGAAACAGCAGGATTATTGGTGTGGCTGTGAGACTCAGAGTCACATAAACCGGATTGTTACTGTTTGTGGTAACGACCTTAATTTGCCACCATCCTGACACAAACGGGCAAACTGAATGCAGCAGTGCTGCGATTAGAAAAATGTGGAGGAACATTCACATCTCATGATGTGTTGTCTTTATAATCCCTAAACAGCCATTTAAGATCGAAGCATGAAACCTAATTTGTAAATGTTCAGAACCATAAGACTAAACGTCAATAGGTCTGAGCTTTAATGTAACTGTTTGCTACAAATGGTCAATATTGATGTCTCTGATTTAAAGAACAGTGCCCAAGTGTATTACCTGTATTGCATTCAGTATTCCAACATAGCGCTCCATAAATTCAACTGAATGTGAATATGACAAACCTAGTGAAGGAAGACTAACTTCGACTGCGAAAATGAAATTCATATTTATACTTATGCTAGAACTTTCACAACATAATATGTCTGCAGCAGAGAAAAAGAGATGGATGGGCAAACAACAAAGCCAGTGTCTGTGTCCACTGTTACGGATATAATATGTCAACACGTTCTCAAAGCAACTCGTCACATACTGACGCTTTGTCAGACCCCTCCGTGTCACTTTTCGCTCGCAGTAAACACATTCTTAATGTTGTGAATTAAACAAAAACACTTTCTTAGGCTTAGGCAACAAAAACAACTTCATTAGGTTTAGGAAAAAACAACATGTTTGGGTTTAAAATTACTACGTTTATACAGTGAAAATGTGACACACCGCTCTTTAAACTACATCACCACAGTACTTTCTCTGAGTGTTAACTATTGACGCAGATGGGTTTACATTGTAGTTAATGGAAAACCTGGTGTGGTGGCGCTAAAGGATGCCTTGTGCGGCGGTATCGGACGCCGACGGCTGTGACAAAGCCTCGGTATTCGACGCCCTGGGAATGGGGATGGGCTGGGTATCTTGTGCACAGACAGTTCAGGCAAACCTCTCGTCTGTAATGACAGCTGTGTGAAAATCTATCCTTTCATTCCTTTGTTCTGTCCAGCCATCAGTCATTCCTTCACTTCCAGCCTGCCTCCTTCTCTCCTCTGGCATTAGAAATAAGGGCAAATGCCATCTTGCTTCTGGAACTTTCTCTCACTCTCATTAGTGCCAGATACCCTCCGGCAACCAACATCCAAACACACATTAACCTTTACAGAAATGCTTCTTTTTTTTTCTCCTCCTGCTCTCTTCTCGCTTTCTCTCTCTCTTGCTGAGACTTTAATTTGCTGGATCGCACCTCCCTCCTCTACCGACCCCCCCTCCCAATCAATCCTCCACATCCTATTTGGCACCAGATAGGATCATTTGGGGGATTTTGGGCAGCAGCTGTGTTGATGTATGGCCTGCAAGCGAGGCCTAGTCCCGCTGCGGCAGTCGCTGCTCCTTTGTGACAAAGCAGGAAAGAGAAGTGCATCGTATTGAGACCTTTGTGGCTCTGCATTAATAAACAATGAGGTCACTGTGATTGATGGAGATATGCAGGTCTGTGTGAGAGACAGTTTTGAAGAAAGTAAGAAATTAAAGAGAAAGGTGTCGATCTGTGCAGTGCATCCCACTTCAGGGCATGTTCTAACTGAGCTAATATTTGCACTCCTTCCTCCAGTTTTTGGGCCACAGATTGTGGAGCCTGTGGAGAGGCCTTCTCTGAGCGAGCTAATATTTGTCTTTCATCCCTGCCGGATGTGTTGGCACCTTATTGGTTGTATGTTTTAGCTCTGACCAAAACCACTTCAGCTCAGTCCAACTTCATAGACTGCATTTACTGCACAGCATTAAAAGACACGCCTCTCATTTACGGATGTCCAATGCATAAAAAATACTAAAAACAAGACATCCCTGTTCATTTATTGTTTTGAAAGCCTTAGATTCACATGCAAAAAGAGACAATCCTCAGTTAGATATCTACTGTTTTTAAGCCCCACCCTTACGAAGAAGTTTATTTTATGAAGTAAACTTAAGTAAGTATATTTCCCAAGTATACTTTATGTAGTAAGTATACTAATATCGATGCACTACTTGTAAGTGTACTACTTCAATACTTCTTCGGACTAAATTGCCCCACTTTTTAGTTTATAAACGTATACTTTTAGGTGTACTTTAAGAGTAAGAATATTAATCTTTGAATACACAACTAGTTTACATCTAAGTTTCATTTTGTAAAGAGAGTGAACTATACTAAAAGTTAACTTAGAAGTATACTCTTAGTTTACTAGTTAGATACTTGTAGCCTACTTTTTAGTTAATGAAAGTACATTTTAAAGTATAAACTACTAGTGCAATAGTTCTCACTGCCACTATACAGTACTTGTAATTTTTCTTTAACTTATAGTACTTAGCCAATGATTTATGCATTACATAAGGAGACTTGCTTCTTTTGCTATTTGACTTGATGTTTTTATTTTGTTGTGGGGAGGAGGTCGGGGTGGATGGGTGGGTAAGAAAACACCAGACTTTCCTCATTTGTGTGAAGTCAACGTCGATTTATTTGTCACGTAATTTTCCGTATTTAAGTAACGCCACATCCGGAGTTATTTGAAGCCAAAACATGATCTTTTCCTAAACCTAACCAAGTAGTTTTGTGGCCTAATACTAACCAAGTCGCCTAACTAAGCAGTTGTGCTGCCTAAACCTAAGGCAGTTGTTGGAAGTTTATTTTGAAAAGACTGTATGCATGAACGAGCAGAAATTGACACATATCGCTGAACGAACGAAAAAGAAGGAATACTTTTTTTGTTAGATATCATACGAACCGAACGTATGAGAATACTTTGACACGGGACATGAACAGCGGTCTCCTGGGTGACAGTCCTGTTTTTGTTTGACCTGTCCGGCAGACTTTCTCATTTGAATTACATCAGTTGCTCTAACCTTCTAATGATGACATGGATGGGTTTACATTGAAGTTAGTTGAAAGGCCGGTGTGTCGGTATCAAACGCAGAGAGGCACTTGACTCATGCACAAGCATGAGAGTCATTCTTTGCCTTTGCACCGTTAAAGGTCCGTTATAATATCTTGTGCCAGTCATAATGAGAGCCCAGCTCCACCCCCGGAGGAGATGAATGCTCCACATCTCCGAATTCATTGTTGAATCGTGTCGTGTTTCACGGAGGCTATGATTGAGCGAGGCCAATTAACAACCTGCCTCGACAAACCCCTTCAAGATATGTCGGAAGCAATTTAGTAAAGGACTCACGCTGTCTAAAATACTACAGTATATGTACAACCTATTTACAAGAGTAAATTGTCAACTTGCCTGAAGGAAGTGGGATTTAATTACAACAACAGGTTGCGTGCATGCTAGCTGACTTTAAATCTGAGAGTGAAGAATGTGAAGGGTGTTTGTGGAGTACTTTGGAGGTGATTTTCCTGCAGCATAACTCACTAATGCACCGCTGTGTGTTCCTGTCACCATCAACAGCTCCGCGTCTTCAGGTGCTGTCACTGCTGGCTGTTTGGCAAATATCATACTCAGTCTTTGTAGCTTATTTAACCTCAGTCTCACTGTCTGTCTCTCACCTTATTTAATCCTTTTGAATCCCATTTGCTTGTTTTTCACTCCCTTTACTTCCAGGTTTCTGTCTTACCTGAGCACATAACTACATTTATTTTGAGGTAAAGATCTTTTTTCCCTGTTGGCTTAAAGGTTGAGTTTATTCTTCTTCTCAGAAACAGCAGTTAACAAAATGAATGTGGTCTGTAGCTGTTGATCATTGGGGAAGTGGGAGCAGGTGAGCAGGAGGTCTGGTGGGTGCACGGCTAACGAGGGACCGGTGATACTAATCATGACGGGGAAGACAAATCAACACTGGTGGGAAAACACACAAAGGCAGGAAGTAAAGTGATCTGAAATGAGAGGAGAGGCGAGTAACAAAATAAAATAGGAAACATGAATGAATACCTGTACCGCCACACAAGTATTTACGACTTTGAATCTAAATGCATCCCAGTGCATCTGCTCGGAAAACATGAACGCCTGCAACAAACTGATGTTTGTATGTGTGTAAGTATGTATGTATGTATGTATGTATGTATGTATGTATGTATTTATGTATGTATTTATGTATGTATGTATGTATGTATGTATGTATGTATGTAAGTGTCTGAGCTTCACAAGCATCTACAGAGGAGAATTACCACATTTTTTTTACAGTAGACTGGTACCGCATGCTCGCAAAAACCAACTGAATGGAAATGGAAATAGCAGCTACAACGTTGTTACAGCACATTACATGACATAAACACTGTATAAAACACTACATAGAGTGAAAAAAAGATAATGAAAAGTGATGTGTGGGCCGCAATGTTGTACAATGGATTGCAGCAAAACTTCCTTGAACATTGTCACTCTACATTTTTTTTCTTATTTCTTATTTGAGATATAATTTTTTTAAAGTTTTGCCACTACAGTTCCCATCATGCTTTGAGAGATGTAAACAAGAATGTCGCCCTGGGCTCGCTGAATGAGCTGCAGACTTTGATTTAATGGCTAACATTACATTTTAGCAAATTATGTCATCACTACGTCATGCTGCATTAGCTTGTTACAGTTCCTGATTGTGTTGTAACCATGCATGTACAACAATCATGGCTGATGTTACGTTAAGGGTTATTTAATAAGGGCATTTTGGATTTGAGTTTGTGACACTGGGAACACCAGGCACTAGGGCTCATGCTCTCGTTGTCTAGTTATCTGTTTGTCTTGTCCTTTATTCTTTTATTTGACATTCTGGCATCGCTCTCTCCTCCTCTTTTGTCTGCCTCCTCCACCAACACCATCCCACATCCCAAATTCATTTTTCTCTCTGCCTGTTGCTGGGGGAGATGGAGCTGTCACACCAGGCTCTAATGACATGAAATCCACTACTCTCTCCCTCTCTTCCTCTTCTCATCTCTCCATTCCTGTTTTTTTTTTTTTCCTCTCCTCTGTCTGGCTGCTCTGGACCCCCACCTGGGCGTGGCAGCCTTCTGTCTCCATCCCAGCCTCATTGGTGAGTGTTTCAGTGGAGTGGCAGTGAGAGGACCAGGGGGCCAGAGAGTGATGGATGGCCGATCCGCTGGCCCTCTCCTTTCCATTCCGTGACCGCTCTCCTCTCATTGCCTTCCCGGGGCTCGGCTTTGCTGGTAATGGCTTGAAACATGATATGAGTCTAACCCGGTGTTTGCCGAGGGAGAGGGAAGGAGTCCCCTAGCCAGCCAGAGTAAAGCCTCAATCTGACAGGCTCAAGCAGAGAGGGCTTCTGCAGCAAGCTGATTTACAATGTGGAGGGCCGGGACGGGCGGGGAGGGGGAGACAGTGCACCAAGAATCAGTCTGAAGAAGAAGAAAGGGACGATACTAGGGAGGAAAGATGAATAAAACATACATGAAATATGTGCAGTCACTGTCTCCCCCATCTTTATTTATTTATATTAGGTTATTACATCCTACAATAAATGGGGACAAAATATTTATACACTATAATCCTACAAGTACATGCTGTTTTGTACTTCTACATCCATAAAAAAATAGCATTTGAAATCATCCCAGTTGATTACAACATCCATAATATCTGGCTATGAACTGTGAGTTAATCTGTTGGGACCTTTATTTGTTTAGTTGTCAAACCATTGTCCATTATATTTGTATTACAAGCATTGACTACATTTACAAGCACAACATATTCATTTTTGTGCCCTTTTTCTGAAAAAGACAATATTCCTACTAAGCTGTTTACATTGCTAATGAGAATGAATATTCCACTAATATTCCCGTTTACATGCAGCCGTTCATACTCGATTACGATTAACGTCACCGGTGATGAACACAGTCTCCCTCTTTCACTCATTCAACCACCTTCTTGAAAAGGTCGGCGTTGTGATATTTGTTCATATCCAAAAACCTGTTGATATCCAAGTCTTTCATAATGTTTTAACAGTAGGTGAGTTTCTCCTTCTTTTCTTTTGGGCATTTCTGCATCTTTCTTGCATCTCTGCAAACTGTCCAAAGAATGCTCCTAAAATCGGAAAAAATATCAGCATATCACACGTCTTGATTGGAAAACGCCCTATCCGGAATATCCAAACAGAATATGCTGCTTACATGACCCGTATCAAATTTACAACATTTTCATATTGGGAATAATAGTGTTTATGTAAACATAGTCACTGACTACATAGTGCAAGCCATAGTTTAGAGGTAAGATGCAACAATGATCCTCATAGTATATAATCCTATGTCTCTGGGAGGTTAAAATAAGACAAACTTGTGTGGAAAATAAAACATCTCAGTGAGTTACCAGCCTGTAGAGGCAGTAGACCACAGCCAAGTAAAACTGGTTTCTTTGTAACACTCGTGTATTAATTAAAAGCAGCTACATGCCCTCAGGAAGCCAGACTGCATGTCTCAATCTAGGATTTTGCCAGGTGGAGCAAATAAGCATCTATACTGTGAACATCGATGGCACACTGACACAGGTGTTTCCACTTGTGTCGGCTGTTTGGACCTCTTCTAGGGGTTGTTTGGGGGGCGTATCTTCCTCACTCTCCTGTTAGCTGCACTGCACCTGTTCGAGTTGGACACCTTGATATTAATCTTATTTGTACACTGTGCATTAAGATAAAGAATGCCTTATTTAAATGTGTAACTGTCCTGAACAATTATTTATATCAGGTGTTGTAGATACATTATAGAACACAAGTTTGCAATTGCCTGGCCTATTATTTATTTATTTATGTAATGTATTCAGAAACTGATTTTGCTGGTGCAGTTAGCAGCAATTAATTTTCAGATCAACTGTCATTGTCTACTTTGCAAAATCAGAAGAGAAACCCAAACCACTGGCAGCCCAGTGTGTGTTTGTCCAGTCAGGTGTACGAAGGATTCATGAGGATGTTTTAGTGAAGGAGACAACTGTCTATTTTCTGCATGTATAATGTCTCCTACTTCAAATGCTTCTTTCAAGCACTCGCCAAACAGAATGAGCGCTGCCAGTTTACAATAACAGCAGCCAAAATTGTAGTCTCACTATTTTTTGATGTGTTTATTTGGAAGGAGAGAGCGCCGCGTGAGGCTGTAGAATCCAGACATGAGATGAATTCACACTGAACAATGTTATTTTTGTTGTTTCTGAAATAGTGAACAGTTTCACTGCTTTTCCTGACTTGCCCAGTGTTATTAAATAAGTTTGACAATCAATTGTTTGAGTCCATTCTCACTGAATCCAGCTTTGGAGTGTTGGTCGACCAAAACAAACAATTGGGAGACATTCACTTGGGCTTTTTGAAATGTGATTGACACTATTTTCTTTGTGTATTCATAGACTATTCATAGAATTCATTGAAATAATCAAACTGAATTGATAATAATCAATAATTTCTGTCTTTGATCGGCATGTTGTAGGTGGCGTTACACTGGCATACCTGTGAGATCCTTCAAACATCTCTTATAATGAAAATGTGTCGTCCCTGTTTCCTTCGCCGTGACACATGTTGCTTGTTATCCGTCCCCTCGCTCCGTCAGGTTAGAGGGGGCTCAACAGCGGCTTGCTGCCGACGACCACAAGCAGCAGAAGACAGGAATAAATAAATGAGTGAACGGTTTGTTAAGAAGGGCGAGACGAGCGGGCAGACGAGTGGAGCTGAAGGGGGCTCAGCTGGAGTGTCTGTCTGAACAATAGAAAGCTGACAAAGAGAAGTAAATTGGCGACTGAACAGCCTCAAATAAATACACCAACGCCTCTCTCTCACACAGATAGTCATGCTGTAGCTGTGTGTTTGCTCGCCTGAGTGTGAGCGCAGTCACGTGTGCGCCGATGATATTGTGTAATTGACTTGAGTGTATGTTGGCGTCGGAGGTCTATAATTCTGAGTAGGTATTCCCAACTTCCTCCCGGTGCATCCGCTCGGGTAAACGTGGACGCCTGCAGCAAACTGATGTTTAGTCTCTGAGCTTCACGAGCATCTACAGAGGACCTACACATTTACCACAGCGCCATTAGCAAAGAGAATTAAACATATGACTTTTTAAGAAGTTTTTATATGACCTTAAATTCTGACTATCTAATCTAAGACATTTTAAGGATCCGTGGGAACCCTGTTAAAAGAGACAGGAGGAGTAGACTAGTACTGCATGCTCGCAAAGACTTCTATCAAGCACAAATTGCAGTATTAATATATGAGTGTTTTACATCACAGGTGTTGCTATGATGTGTGAGTTGTTTACGATAAAGAAATAAAAGAATACAGAGATGTGGAATTTAAAGAATTAAAGTTGTGGCAGGTGATTTTTTAGAACAACTTGGAATCGGGGACGGTTGCAAAACAAAGGATAAAGGAAAGATTAGACAGTAGTGATTGAGCTCTAAGCAGCTAAACAATAGCTTCTTGCAAATGTCATTCATTTATTAGCCTTGTTTGGGACTAGCACTATCCATTGCACCCCCCATAATTAATTCAGTATTGTCATGTATTGCGAATTTTCGCAACGAAAAGAATAATAAAACACATCGGTTTCTGTGTTTAAATGAATTTCATCTGATGACGGATTAAAAAAATTTAATATGAAAAATGATTGGTCAATAAATATGTATGTTTTATATATATTTCTCCATTCTATGGGGAGCTAATACACAGACCATTCATGCTGCTTCCATATTGATTCCTAAAGCAGTTTGAATGGCCTTGCACTCACATCACTTGAATTATACATGACTTATATAACTATCTCATCGCTTCCCATCTCTGTCTAAATCCACATACTGAAAGCTGCATCTCCAGTACCTCTCCGGCTACTAATCCATAGCAAACCATAGCAAACCATCAATGGCTGATCCATCTTACCTGATCACAAACATCTGTCTCCAGCATATTAGGCTGATATAGCAGGATGTACAGTCATGCCTGGTAATGCTCTCTGCCGTACTTCTGCTAATGCCTGTGTATGGCTAGGAATGCACAAATATAAAGATGACTAAAAATGTGCTTGCACTTTACATGAACCTGTGCTCATGCATTTTTAGTCTTTCCTTTTTTTAGCATTTCATTGCTTTGCATTTGCAGGCATGCATGTACAGCTAAGCAGATGCTGCACACACACACACACACACACACACACACACACAAGCACATCTTTGTGTGACACGGGGCAGAGGCTCTTGCCCAGTGTCATTTGAATCGGCACTAAGAGGCTTAACATGAGCGGCCACTTGCCTCAGCAGAGCCGGTCCGATCGGACTGAACGGAGGCCTTCACTGCAGCACATCTGTTCCTCCCCTCCCCCCCGCACATCTGCACAGTGCTCCTTCGGGGGCACACACACACACACACATACATTCGTGTCCCGTTGGCAAACCGTATGCACTGGGAAGAAAAAAAAACTTAGAGCAGAGCAAATCTCGTTGGGCCAGATATTGATTTTGTGTTCTGAAATTGTCGGTAGTGGATGGCTGTTAAATCTACTGCTGGTAAAGCTCCACCCAAAGGCCTTTTGCACCACAACTTGTCCACAAATAGCTTGAGTCTGTACACTTGTACAACATGTGGAACAAAACAAACATAAATGAAGCATCACCTTGCCTACAGCCACTATGAGTTCTGACTGGATATATTTTCTCAGTGAAAACTGGGTCGGATCTTTGAGGTGTAGGAGTGTCCCAGTGACATTGTGTTGATATCAATAGCAGTCGCCAAAATCAGAAATTTTTAATTTTTTTTTTTTTTTTAAACACGTACGTAATGTTGTGAATTAAACAAAAACACTTGCTTAGGATTAGGTAACAAAACCTCTATAGTTAGGTTTAGGAAAAAACTACATGGTTGGGATTAAAATGTTTGCACAGTGAAAACGTGACTTAACGAAGTGAACACGGGACACCAGCAATCAGCTGATTATAAAGTGAAAGTGAAACTTAACGCACCGTGAGCTAACCCTAACTGCTGGATAAAAGCCCTGTGTTTGTTGGACCCAGGTAGCTCCCCTCCTCCCCGCCCGATGTGTCTCTTTCGCTCTTTAAACTGCGTCACCACAGAACTTTCCCTGAGCGTTGACTGTTACTGCGGATGAGCTTAAATTGTAATTAATGGAAAGCCCGGTGCGTTGCATACCGATGCTTAAGTGCCTCGTGCGGCGATATTGAACGCAGACAGCCGTGACAAAGCGTCGGTATTTGACGCCCTGGGAATGAGAATGGGCTTCTCTAGGAGGATGGTGTAGTCCAGATTAATAAGTGACTTTCAGGTTTCAATTTCTTGTTTTGATCATCGTCTCAACTTTAAGCAGCATCTTCCAGAGACGTTCTATTGATTTCACACTTTACAGGTTAAAGTTACATCGTGCTGGTCCACATTAACTACTGATCCTGGTTCTCCCTAGAGGTGTCGACCTCTTCACAGCTGGCAACATGACGCTACACACACACACACAGCGTATAGCTACCGATAAGATGTAGTGATTGCATGGGCCGGAGAGCAGCAATTTTGTGAATGTACAATATATAGACATCAGAGAGGTGTGGGATGGAACGATGAACAATCCCACATGACACACTTTGACGGACAGATGTACAGCTCAACCACTGGATGATTCCTCTTATCTTCTCTCGCCTCCTCTGCTAACCTTCTCTCCTATATTATTATTTATTATTCTGTGTCTCTCAATGTAGCTCATAGAACGACAAAATGATCAATGAGCTTCTCCATAAAAGCACTGAAATAGTCATGAACATTACGATTATGTTTCCTTTTTAAACAATCTATTTCTCCTCCCCATCACCCCCTTTCTTTTTTCCTTCATTTATTTCCTGAGTTAACTGGTCACGGATTGTCTTTGCCACTCTGTGGATCTTCAGCCACTTCAGCCAAATGTAAATGATCTGAAAGGGTCAGGGAGGAGGTTAATGGAACTCTTTCAGCTAAGATACAAATCAAAATGATTCTACATTTTTTTAGCAACCATGTGTCCAACAAAATGATGTTCCCATACAACTAAACTGTATTCTCAATTACGCTTTGATGGAAACGTATTTTCTTACGGTCGGTCGGTTGTTTTGCTGTTTGATTTGCAGATGCAGACAATCAAATGAATTAAAGTTTGAATTAGAAGTAACATTACTGTCATGAAATAGAGTGGACCTGGGATGAGAGATGAAATGAAAGGGAATATGAGAGTGTGTTTATTTATATGTATATGGAGCCCAAAGGGCAACAAACTCTGCAGAAAATGCTAATTATTTGGTGTCTCATTTATAACGAGTGAAATCAGCTGATGGAAAAGTAAACTTTGCATGGCAACGGAAATGTATGTGAATATACGGTTGATGTATTCATCAGGATCATCAATTGATCATCATAATGCATTTTAAAGCTGCACCAGAAGTCACTGACATCACTATCAGTAAAATGCACATGTGTATCAGCCCGGCTGCTCTGTGATTAAGAAGACCTGAGAGATGAGATTGCTTGCTGCTTGGGACACAGTTTGTATTTTTCCCTGAAGTGTTAGTTTGTCACTTGCAAATAGGACAGATCTCAATGAGCGGGGACAGAATGTACAGTATTTAAAGTCCCATACTGCGTTTCTGGATGAGAAAACGGGTGTATTTTTAGCTTCTTAACAACAGGGTGCTGTATATTCATTAATTAGTTAATGCTCACCATCTTTTCCCATCACAGCAGGGGAAGTGTGGTATATATATATATTCTTTTTCAATTAAATAATGATGACAACTTCGGGGCTTTTAAGCCTCTTTACAACACACAAAACCACAAGAGCCTTGTGTATGAAAGAATAGCAGAAAGAAGACACACTGTGTTTCAACGTAAACACACAGGCAGCATAGAGGAAACATCTGCAGACTGCTGTGCTAGACTACCGGTGTTTCCTAACTGAAAGTCAGTAACAGTGAATTACAGATTTTACTTTTGGGATTATTTTAACCAGTTATTTATCAGGTTGCGATTACATTACATTTCCGTTACCTTTGCCAATACCTGCCTTTATAGTGTTTAGGGGGCGTTACCTGTGCTATATACTTTTTAAGGGGTGTTACCTGTGCTAACACTTACCCTTAGTGTTTAGGGGGTGTTACCTTTACTCAAAACTTCCCTTATTTTGTGTTTCGGGGGCGTTACCTATTGCTATATACTTTTTAGGGGGCGTTACCTATGCTAACGCCTGCCTTAATCTAGTGTTTAAGGGGAGTTACCTTTTCGAATACCTGCCTTTATAGTGTTTAGGGGGCGTTACCTTTCCTCATACCTTCTCTTATATTGTTTAGGGGTGTAACCTGTGCAGTACAGTATAGTGTTTTGGGGGTGTTTCCTATGCTAACACCTTCCCTTATAGTGTTTAGGGGGCGTTACCTGTGCCACCACCTGCCCTAATATAGTGTATAGGGGGCGTTGCCTATGATAATACCTGCCCTAATAGTGTGAAGGGGGCGTTACCTGTGCTATATACTTTTTAGGGGGCGTTACCTATGCTAACACCTTCCCTTATAGTGTTTAGGGGGCGTTACCTGTGCAATACAGTATGGTGTTTTGGGGGCATTTCCTATGCTAACACCTGCCCTAATCTAGTGTTTAAGGGGCGGCACCTTTTCGAATACCTGCCTTTATAGTGTTTAGGGGGCGTTACCTTTACTCATACATTCCCTTATAGTGTTAAGGGGGCATTACCTATGCTACCACCTGCCGTCATATAGTTTTGAGGGCGTTACAAGTGGGATTCATCATTCAGCACACCTTGGTGAGAGCAGATCTGGATGGTTAAGAAAGTTTGGTGCATCTTCTTTTATTTTTTCTCTTAACAGAAAAGAGAAAATTAAGAGAATGCTGCAGCATGAGGCCCAATATCACCAAAAAGTTTGCATTTTTCGATTTTGTTCAGTGATTCTCCACTGTATAACAGCACTGTGGTACTACGACACTGCGGTGTTAACAGATGGCACATTCAAAGTCGGCATCACTCCGGTCGTGCAAACAACCCACGCCGATCCCTCTGCATGTGAGCACCTATCAGTTCTACATGAATCCTTTCCTCGTTAACAAGTGCAGAAGCTTGTCATTTGCATACATGCATGTGAATGTTTATACCGTTTAAACACGAACACAGTATACAGAATGTGTCTTGTAATTTGGGTGTACTGACCCTTTAACATGAACTAAATGTTTTCTTCAGTTAATTTCCAGTGAAGCCACAGTCCAGCAGCTGACATCTTAACAATTGTCTGCTATTGAGATTGATCGTAATCCGGATGAGTGAGCAGCAGTGAAGCGTGCCAGGTGTGGCTTCATCAATCAAATCAAAGAGTGTTCA
Source organism: Sebastes fasciatus (assembly GCF_043250625.1). Lineage (NCBI taxonomy): Eukaryota > Metazoa > Chordata > Actinopteri > Perciformes > Sebastidae > Sebastes > Sebastes fasciatus. Next base: position 32,433,852 of record NC_133803.1, read on the forward strand.
GAGACATGTCTCATGAACCAAATGGCTGGTTTTGTTGATGATGCCAGAAGAGCGTTTTAAAGTTTCATCAGTCACACCAGAGCATGTCAATCATATCATCAGCTCTTCTATTCACAGCCAGAGGGCGTGACTGCATGCCTGCTTGTTTCTCTGGTGTGTATAGAATCCTACAAACTGTAGCTGACTGTGTTTTGAGTCTGCGTGCACATGATAGTGAGTCTTTTGATGTATTTGGACTCAGTTTGTTCTTGCGGGACAATTTATCACATCTTCGTGGCTCCCAGGGTGAGGAAACACAACACACAAATCTCCCCACCTCCCTGCAGGATGCAGCAGTGGGCTAACTGTCCAAATATATAGGATTTATGGGATGTAGAAAACATCTCGCGGGCTCCACAGCACATCACTTCTGCCACATTTGGCTCGAGAAGTCAGAGGAACTGCAATGGTGTCATTTTCTTGTGTGTTTTCTGCGGTGCTGGAAGGATTTGAACCTGAGAAACTATTCATTAAGTGTGACTACATGGAGACTGCTAGAGCATCAATACTCTTATGTATACAATGCAGGTTTCAAAAAATGGGTGCACTCCAAAACTCGACTGGCACAGTGTCAATCGGGTTTCTGCTCACGCCAAGATGAATTTCGGTCTTTGTGCAGCACATAACCAAAATGCGCCAGCAGCATCAGCATTGTAAACAACACAGACTAATAAACACATATTCCATATATCTTGTCATGGCTGAATCCAAATGGGAAAAAAAAGTCCTGTATAATCTCAACCAACACTTAAAAGCTGTGAAACAAGGAAATGAAAATGTCCCATAGGATCTCCACTACCTGCTGCTGATTGATTATCAGCTGATATAGATTCAACCTTGTCGCTGCTTACAAACAGTTTTCCGTTTGTCGTTGCTGTGAAGTAACAAGCATCATCTCAACATGGCCGAATGGAGACACTTTTGAGATACACTGAATGTAAACATAACTGTGTTAAAGTATACCAGTCGAGTTGTATTTATTTATTTGGTGAGTGGGGTTTGATGAAAAAACTGAAAGTGTCAGTTGTCCCACTTTAACAACAGAAGCAGGTCAGAAGGCTAATCAGCCAAAAGTGGAAACACCTGTGTAGGTTTACCACAGGTGTGTGTCGGGTCTTTAATCAAGCACTGCATGGTGAATATCAGGGAAACTCTGTTTTGTGTAAACTGCTGATATGACCACAAAACATCTGGATATAACCGGGTCTAGTCTTTCATCATATTGCACCGTTGACTAAGTTTCATTCACCTTCCTTTTTTAATATACTGCACACACATCCTTGCAGGTGTGAGCACACACACTTAACACACCTCCTCAATGACAATAACACCTTGTAATGACCATAATTATCTTTCTTGTGCTTTCACAGAAGGGGAAAGCACGCTCTGCCACCGCAAAAAAGCCAAATGATACGGTTCAGTCTTTCTGAAAGCACTCTGATTGGGCTCCTTTTCGACAGGTTTTTCCTTTCCTTGTGGTTAGTTGTCAAACAACAGGCTAACCCCATAGAATTACCAACATCTCCAAAGAGCACCTATTGAGTTTTAAATGCTTTATAAAATTCAATTTTCAAGAGCTGAATCAATATTTTGTGCCCGTGTTTCGTCCATAAAATAACATTATGTTATGGTCAAAATATTGCTGTTATATTTCCAAAGCCTATAAAGGATCATACATAATACAGACACACTTCACAGACCACTTGTGTCTGAAGTGGTGGAAACAAATTCCAGGTATCTCTTTACCTTGACTACGGACTTCATAAAAATCTAGAAAATGTGAAAAATACGAAGAGATGAATTCAAGGATATAGAAAAACTGAAACCTTATTGAACCTCCCAGTCAGCCCACTGTGGGGAGTGGAGTGACAGTGTTAACCACAGAGACACTCAATTAGCCGAAGCAGGCGTGACAACAGAACACGGCATCCTTTAACGTCGAGCTGCAGTCCTCCTCGGTGCTGCAGGACACGTCAACACTCATCACTGCTCAGAGAGGTCGGAGAAGGCGACGGAGACAGAAAGACGGGCCGGAAGTGAAAAGCTGGATCACCGGAATACCTGAATGGGCCGGTATTGGTAGTGAACCGGCCGAGATCGGAAATCAATATGCACTCAGTCTGTTACAGGATGGGCTGCGTGATGCACAGAAGCTTTTCCAAAAAGGTCTTCTCTGCTGGATTCTCATCCACTGTCTGTCTTTCCTGCTTCTCCTCCCTCTGATTGTTGGACTGGACATACAGTAAATTATAATATTTCTATCTCTACCCAACCCGGACCCACAGGAAGGTGTATAAATTACACAGAGATTCCCCATGTCATGAGTACGCATTTTAGCCTTTTCATGTCATTTGTACGTCACACAAACGTCCATATTAGGTTCAGGCAAGAAAACCATTTAGTTATGGTAAGGGAAAATGTCATCGTTGGGCTTAAAATACGTAAGTAAACTAAGTAAAACACGTACGGAAAATACGTCACAAACATCACTAACAAAACAAAACACCGGTCAACAACGGTCTTGATCGCTCCTTTCATCCATTCATCCATCTATCAATGTTTTACATCCTCTATCACCTCAAAGATAGCAGCATTAACCGTGTCATGTTCAGCATAAGCAAAAGAACACAAGCTTTTAAAACAAACAAAAAAAAATGAAATAAAATACTACCCTCGTTCGCTTCCACTCAATATTTTGAGAGCTATTCTTTTGCTCACGGGCGTCAATTCCAAAGTGTGTGAGTGCAACATGTGTGTGACTAATACATCCTCATCGTTGTGCAAGGCCTCGCCAAGAGCACAGCAACCCACAGAGATTTTAGAGAAAGACATAAAAAGAACTCTCCACACTCCCAACTGGTGGAGCTCCTTCTGAGGGTGTGAGACGCCGCCAGGAGGTACCGAGCACAGTCAATAGTCGGAGTGTTTACCCGGAGCGCTAAGCAGGCAGGAAGAAGGCTTCTGTTTGCCGCCGGTGTGTGAGCGCTGACGAACAGCGAGGGCACTTTTTTTGTTGTTTTCTGGTTGTTGCTTTTTATTTAAGAAGATTTTTACAGAAACATTTTGCAGTTATGATGCAATGCAACGACACCACAGACTAAAGTTTGAGTCAAACTGTGTCAGTATAAACACATACTGTATACTATCACACCTGTAATCTACTAATTGATGAGTGAGCCTGATGAGGCACACATGAGACAAGTTGTTCACTCTTCTAGTTCTTGAAATTAAGACTGTTTAATAAGTGTTTGCACATTACATTATGGCTCAAGACATTTCATTTGACAGAGACATAGGCAACCTTTGACCCCACCAGGTATTCTTCTTATTATTTTCTGACGTGTTTGCCTTTATTGGACAGTTGATGGTAAAGGAGAGGAGAGAGAGAGAGAGAGGGGGGGTGTGATATGCAAAAGAAGTTCCTCAGCTGTCTCCGCATGAGAACCACTTAAAAGTTAACTTTGTTTTTTGGTAGTTTTAACTTTTAATAAGCTCTACAGAGTTATTTCTTTAGATTATTATGCTATTTAATAAGGTTTCATGCTGCCTCCAAACGGCGTTATGTTTACCATGAAGAGTCCATATGAACCTCTTGTGGTATTCACAAACTCGTAAGTGGAAATTTTCTGAAATGTTCACAAGTTGTGACGTGTTTGTTGACGTTGTCAGAAATCGCGGAGGCCACGGAAGTAAATTTTTGGTGGATGAAGTTAATATATTGTCATTTTGGATTGGGTTTTGTTTTTTACGGAAAACATTTTTCCTCTGTTATCATTATAACTTTGCATTTCCTGCATTACGTGCCACTAAATTCTATGAAATATTGCCGTCGCCAAGCAGCGGTCTTCTCATGACTTGCATTTCCACTTGAGCGCCAAGCATATTGTGTATACGACTTACCATACCGTAATCATGAGCACAGCTGTTCAAATTAATTCGTCCAACTCCCCTGCACGCGAGCCAGTAGCCGAGTGTAACTGAGGTGACGTGTGGAAATGATGATGCGCCGCATGCTTTCACGGCTGAGCATGTTTTGACAGCGTATTACCGTCCAAACCCTGTTCTCATCTCCTAGTCTCGGCAGGCTGAAGCAAACCTTCAAAGGAGTTGGAAGACTTCACTGACTAACTGGCCTCGAGGTGGAAAACAGCAGAGAAGAACTGAACAGACGTACTCAGACATGCCAGCAGAATATTTTCCTCTCAGTCTGAGACATTTTGAGTTATCTGTAGGATTCGCTTGTTGCTTTACAATATACAGCATAACGTACTGAAAGCTTGTGCCAGAGTAGCACTAGTTTGTGAGTACTGCCTGCCATTGATTTCATTAAGTCACATTAGTGGCTCAGCTCTGCATTGAAACCTTTAAAACACCAGAGATGAATTGAAATGTTTGGCTGGCTCCACATCAGTTCCTGTCTGACAGTCTGTAACTCTGTCTTGGCTTCATCGCTGTGCAAACACAAGTGTGTCGGATTTGTACAGAAGCTTGTGCTTAATCTACACGAGGGAGGCTCAGCCAATAAGAAGTGGTTTATTTACGTATAGCTTCCATTGAGAATATCTGCTTTTATACATTATTAATTGCTGCAGAAACACAGATTTGATGGATAAGAGATGAAGATATTCTCTTTTCCCCCCATGCTCTACTTTATTGTGTTTATTGTAGACCCACAATTGTGATTTACTTTGTTCACATTGTTTTCAGAGTATATCTCAGCTCTGTCATGCGGCTATATTGCTGTGTTGAATTATTTACATTTATTCATTTACACTAATGCAGCCGTCTCCGAAAAAATATGTTTTCAAGGGGAAAATATATTATGAGCCAAACCATGATGTTTTTTAATAAACCTAACCAAGTAGTTTTGTTGCCTTTTTTGTTCTGTTTTGTTTCAATTCACAACATTAACCCAAGTTTAAAACTGTTTAAAATTACGACCATCATCTGGGAGAAAATCAGTTTCCTGGAAACATAATTGAGAATGCAGTTTAGTTGTGTAGGAACATAATTTTGTAGGAGACGGAGTAAGATTTCTGATATTTCACTAGAAAGTATCTGGATACTTGATAGGCGTTTCATCGACTTGTTCATTTGGAATATATCTAACAATAGAAATAGGAAGTTGTGGGTCAGGTGGTATAGTAATGATTAATAAAACCTAGACTGAGTTCCCATCTCCCAACTGTTGCATGAAATCTAAATCACTTCATTCATTTATTATTTATGAAAGCGAAAAAAAAACACATTCAGGTAAGCAACCAAATATATCATAGTAGAAAATAGCAGCAAAACACTAAGAAAGAGCCTTTATCTGTGAGTGGTGGTGATTTGTTTCTTAAAACCAATGTATCATACCAGTAACCCTGTATGTGTTCAAGTTGCTTTATTTAGTTTGAACTTACGTACGTGGAGCACTATGACAACAGAGATATTTTGTTCAGGAACTTTATCTGTGGAAGGGCTGCCGGGGGAATCTGAGAATAAGAGAGAAAACCAGAGTAAAACAGAGAGACTGAGTGGTTGTCTTAGTGATGGATGAAATGAACGACCGATGCAGAGAGACGGACAGAGTGCGATAGTCTGACAAAAACGCAGGAAGAAACAGTCTGTTTCAGAACAAACACAAACCATTTGGGGAAAAGGCTGAAAGCTTGGAAATTAAACTCAAAGGTCGGAGGAAAGCAATTTGAGGGCATGTTGATGGATACCATGTCAGAGGAACTTTTCCAGGATTGATAGGTAGCTAGTTCTTCATTCTTTCCAAATGTCCATTCCTGACCATTCACTAAAGACAATAAGATCCCTTTTCCCATCAGAATTAGTGCGTATTTATAGACTCCTTTCTCATCGCGAGTATGCCGTGACGTTGCACTGGCCTTTCTGGAAGCACGGTTAGTAAACAGTGTAAATGTTACGGTGGTTAGATCTTTATCTTCTACTTGTTCAGTCTCTCTTTCAAACTCGCAAACCAGAGTTGGTGATTGTTGGAACAAAGGAAACACTAACAAAAACGTTTTTTATGAGTTTTATTTTGTTTCTGCCGAGTTTAGATAAAGTGTGTTTTGATGATCAGCGAGGTAAAATGACTGTTTCTGTCAATGGAGTTTGGTGGCTTTGAGGAGAGCAGTATGTTTTGTACGTTGAGAAATTATAGTAGTTCTATTTATCATATATTCACTTCAATGTGCGTCACATAGCGTCACACTGGAAAAATTGGTGAAAATTAGTGTGTCCACCTGGCTGTCATGTTTCCATCTCTGCTGATCGGAGCTGGAGCCGATAAATACCCGTGACTACTGCAGTTATTTTTCCCGAGAGTGAATGCTGATTGTAAACTTTCCCACTGAAGGTAAAAAACAGATGTTAGTGAGTGTGTTGTCCAGTGGGAAAGGCACATAAAAGAAAGCACTGTACACTGAAAATTAAGAGTCAAAACAAGATAAAATCCTCATTCAGACCAAAGTAAATGACCAGCATGTTTCATCCATTAACAATCTCAAACCTCATGTATCTGAGTGTGTTCGTAGGCGTCCACACGAGCACGCATCCATTTCACTGTATGTTCCAACGAGAGAGAGTGTTTTCCCCACTTTCTAATTGAAAGAAAAGTGTTAATGGAAGCACTTAGGAGGACTGAGAGTGGAGCAGGTCAGTCTACAAAGAATGACTGCAGTGTGAGCGCGGTGGCACGGAGTGGTAAATGTCATGTTGTCTGCAGCAGAGAGAAGTGGAGGAGAGGGAGGGTGGTGTCTCATTCTCTGCTTATCTCACACTGAACTCGGGGGTGAAATCTTTCAAAGTTTCTTACCTTGTTACGGTGTTGGAACACGGCATGTTCTGACAGCCACAGTTTAACTCTGCATATATTTAAAAATTTACACCCGGGTTTAGAGAAGTCCTGCAGGCTATGTGAACAAAATCGTTGCTGGTATGACAGTTTCTTTAAGCTTCTCTTGAGGATCTTATTAAATTAACTTCAGAGAATACTGAAATTAAAACTCACGAATATACCATGAACTACACAGTTACAAGCATAATGTTTATGGCTTCACGCAGTTGAACACTACAGAGCCAAGTGTGGCAGGGGGAGGTTAATCCAGTGCTTATATAATTTCTCATATCGTTTACTCAGTGGGGTATAATTATACAATGCTGCTGTGCGTGTGTGTCTTATCAGTGTATACTCTTTACATGAGTGATACCGTTCAGTAGGAAGGCTCACGTTCTGGTGGAATGACAAAATGATGACCACCTGTGCTTTCTTAACCTTCATCAATCTGAGCAGTTCAAAACAAATATTATATATTCTAGGGGTGCAAAGATTAAATGATGCATGATCGTGGATAACCTCTGAAAGAATCAGAAATTGGTGCATCAACTGTATGTACTGTATGTCACTGTGCAAACCCAGCCTTCTCATTCTAGCATGTTCTAAGCTACATATTAACCATCCACTTCTCTACAATGTATGTTGCCTAAAATCGTTCGTATTTGTCCACCAAATACTCACCACGAAATACGCCAGCAGCACCACAAACATCGTCATTTCAGAATAAAGTTACAATCAATGAACACAGCAAACACACACAACAATTAATCAACAGTCAGCCCAAAACAATAGCAGCTAGTGCTGTTTCCAAATTTCAGTGCACAAGTACGCTTACTCCTCCCGGTTGGAAGCAATAACCAAAAGCTTTTTTAATTACAACAACACATAATGTTGCATTTCAGAGATATATTCCTCCTCCTCGGGGAGAAGGCCACATATCGTTGGTGTTTCATTTCTAGCTCAGTACTTGAAACAAAATTGGAAAAAATATTGATGTTTCTTTTTGCAAATTGGTTATATCTAATTCATTGTCTGCTGTGAATAGTCAGTTATATCCAGTCTGTGTTGCATACTGTTACGAATGTATCTGTAGAGTTTTTGCATCAAATGTAGATCATTTATCTAAATAAGCACTGGAAGAAGCACATCCCCAGTTAATAATATGTCAAATTATATGTACATGTTGCTAATATCCGACCCAAATAGAGGAGTAAGATTCTCATATTGCTTTAGAGTCCCTACAAGTGTGAATTGTTTCACTCTCAGGGATTTATACTCACCTATTACTTGTGAGAGTGCATGCTTAACATGTGGTCAATTATAATGTTATAATGTCTTTGACTAGTTTCGCTCACCCTCACAAAACAAAAACTAAGAAAAAGTGCGTATGTTCTTTTATAGCTGCAGTATGTGCTCAGGCTATCACTTTATTCCTGTTCCCAGAACTAAGAGTACTGGAACTGTAAGTGGTGCTGGAACACGTCCAACCTTACTCAGGCCAGATAAAGAGAGATGAGGAGGGAGATATAAACGTCTAAATACTCAGAGTGAGATTGCCCGGAGCTGCTGGGTGTTTGGATAAGCTGTCCCGCAGGTGCTTAGCGAGCCGGGGGAGGCCCGGGGCAGCGTTGTCAAGAGGGTGAAGCGGGCCTTCTTTCAATGGACGATTAAACAGCTCTCCCGGCTCGTCCTCTGCCCCCTCTCCAGCCTTCCGCACCACCTGACAGTTCCTCAAGGTCAAGTCCTTTCCCCACACACACGCCTCTCCACCGCCGCCCAAGTCTCCTCTGACTTCCCACCTTCCTCTGATGGTAAAGCTCTTCATTGCTCTCCACCCATTCTGCCATTTTTGTTCTTCTTCAGTTGTAAAATTTGGTCTTTTATCGCTCCCTGCACATTTCTTTAGCTTTTTCTCCACAGTTTTCTCAGTTACGATGTCAGCACACCCATCCCATACAGTGTTTTTTGACATCCAAGCCAAGTGTTAACGTATATGACCTGCAAGTGTCAAGATCAGAGGATGGTGGATATTAGTTGTCTGGTCTTTCTCTCAGTTTGCTGTGCAATTTGGCTGGCTGGCAGTGTTGCCCAACTGTAAGATCAACATTTTTCCAATTACAAACAAGAGAGATGCGATTGTGATTGAGCAGATTGCCATGAAAATGACTGAGCACACTGGTGCTCCCCGGAGAACGAATACCTCATTTCAGATAATCCACGACCATTTCTCTTGCACCACCTCTAAGGTAAATTCAAATATAATTTAATCCATGGCATATTGCCGTGAAGTTTGCTCAGGCTAGCCTCTCGCTCCCAAGAGGATAAACCCTTTTGATTTAAGGTAATGAACCTATCGTTTTTTGTTTTTTTTCCTTCCTGATCCCCCATTGGCACGGCTCTAATAATAGGTAGTGTTTGCTCCATCATTTATGACCTCCTAAGGGCGCTGGGGGGCTTCAGACTTTTACTCCTGTTTAAAACTGACTGAGATTCTATACTTTAGCGTGCTTTTGTGTTGCTTGTTGTTACTGTTTGCATGTCTCATGGTTGGTTCTTTAAGGGCAAACTCTAGTTAAGTGTCTTGCCTGTGCTTTTGCTTTGTTGCGTCAGCAAAATATTGCTGTTTCAGTCCCCTGTAATTAGTGACGGGACAGCTGTGGTGTTCTGCAACATTTAGGGAGCTGTCCGCTCTGCGTGGTGCTGAAGTGATGATTCCAAACCGAGGCAGCGCTCCTTGTTGGCTGTTCTCCGTCTCCCTCTGTGTTTCAGCTGAAATAAAGAGTTGTGATGTGAGGGAGCTGTCCACCCGATGTGGTGCTGAACTCTAGCTCTTCCACATAACAGTGGGTCAGAACAGGGCAGTACGAAAGCACCAAATAAGGGAACAAAAAAATGTCTTTGAAGCAATTAAACCAAATCTTATCATCTAATAGAGGCATCAAATATGATAGAAATCTGTTCAGTTGCATACTTTTTTATAATAGCCTTCTTGTATGGGTATGTTGATATTGATTTTGCTGTTGTTCTTTTTAACATAGCTGTCTGGCTTCCAAGCCTGTCTTTTGAAGTGATATCATACTTGGAACATGATTTTTGCTGTCGGGGATGTGGAGTGAAGTCTGGTTCTTCTCGTGAATTATACAGTGTTTCTCTGTTTTCATCAATATCTCTAAAAAAAATCCATCCTTGGGTTATTTTTCGTATCTTATTCTTATGAGGAATGTGTTAAAACTACATGCATAATCAGACAGATGAGATACCAGACAGACCTAAAAAGGCTGAGACACATGGATGTGGTTAAGGGTGTTTTTTTATCTATTTGGGCTTGATAAATAACTAATAATTGCAACAGACCACCTGATGCTTCCTTTTAAATTGCAGTACTTACCTGTTCCTATACTAATCATGACCCCATGACTCTGCTGACATGAGTTTGTATAGTTAAATAGTATTGCCCTTTACATGCAGGTCATGAAACTCTTGAAATGTAATCAGCTACAAGATTAATGACCTTTTATTTATAACACAGTGTTTAAAATCAATATTTTGTATTGTAACACTAGTTTAGCTAAATTAATTTGTGAATGAACGGAAATTAAGGATATTATTATTATTATTATTATTATTATAATGCATTGGCTTCTTTCTGTCATGACATAATACAGTGTTTCCTATTAATTGCCCCAACAAATGTACAATGTGTGATTTTTAATTTCATAACAGAGCACATATATTTAGTTGCATGGTGTCCACTCCCTTGCAAACTACTCTTTTAAATTATTTCCAGAATACAGTGAAAAAAAGAAAAACAGAAATACCATATAAGTAAAATACAAGTCCCTCCATGATTGGTTGAAAACCATTAAGAGTCCAATCCTACCATTAACCTCTACCCATAATGCCTGCTGGTCTTAATTAGTAACAAATCTGACAGGTCAAAAAGGTAGATATTTTAAGTCTTAGTTGTATTAGTTGCTAGATTGTGATGTCTTGCGCAGGCTTGCATCTAATTTAATTTCTTTTTACATCCCAAATGTTCGTAATCTTAACATTTTGATTATGAATATTCTATTATATTTCCCCTCAGCGTTTTTGGGGATTTAACAGCGTAATCCATATCAAAATCTACAAGGAGCCAAAATGGTAATTTGTGATTAATTAAAGTGGTTAGACTGCCCGCTGACTATCTACTACTCTTTTAAACCTACGTATGTGTTTAATCATCCATCATGTGAGATTTCATGAATATTTTATCTTCTTTGTTTTATGTCTAACCGTACAACGTTTGACTATTGTACAGTTAATTATTTAACTAGTGGAAGTCAATTATTTAATTTCAATAAGACAATTTCATTTTGACATCGGTGTTGCGTCACTCGCTTTTTTTTTATAATCGCTGTTCAAACATTTAAGACAAATGGACTAGCTGAATAAGCACACAGTCTTCAGTCTTTGATGCACTTGACTGGCTGGTGGATGTACTTCTAATATAATGTGTTTCCTATATGTTTGTACAGCTGTGTAAGTAAGAGGATGTGTACTGTGTGTGTGCAAGCTCACACACATTTGATTGAGTGCATGTGCGTTCATTTCCTCCCCATCAAAAGCCACAATCCCCCCCACCCCCCCTCCCCTCACTGACACTCTGATTGAGCTCAGTCCATTCAATAATTTGACTTGATGAAAGGCCTCTTGCCTATTCAATAAGACCTGCCACGTCCCTCTCAGCAAAGGTGTGACCAATTAGAGAGGATTGACGCTTTTATCCCCAATCCCTACGAGACAAGCCATCGTAAATACGGCTAAGGCCTACCAATGGAGGGTGCTTATCTGTCCTCTGAGGGGGAGAGAGAGACAGAGATGGGGAGGGGAGGCTTGTATCCTGGGCTAACCAGAAAATTTGGATTTGCTGCTTGGTTGCTGTACTGAGCCTGGCTTCAGCTCAGAGCAAATGACTGTTTAATTTGTTCAGTGTTGCAGGTAATTTCTCTCATTCACTCGGGGCAGCCCCCGTCCCAAAGAGGGCTGCAGGAAAATCGATGAGGATTAAAGAATATAAGAGACCCCTTAAAACAAGTAAGGCTGAGATTGTGCAGCGTAGAGCCAGGGCACTTCAACAAAGTCTGAAGATTTGGGTGAGTGGCAGTGAAAGAGATTACAGTAAGAGGAGTGAGGAACAGAGAGGATTCAGTTTTGTTTACAACATGAAGGTGCACAGTTTGGGAGAGGGCACATGGAGCACAGCGGACCGGTCAGGGGTGAATCATGGGTGGTTGTCCTGAGGCAAAACAATGCTAAGGGAGTGCTCAGCAAAGGGGATTTCTTGTGTGTTTATGTGTGCAGAGAAAGCCTCGCATACACGTTAGAAATACAGATTGAACCAAGCGTCCGACTCTTGACAGCGTTCGGCTGTTAACCCTCATGGTTAGATCTTACTCTTCGTACCCCCTCCGGTGAAAGCGAAGGCGGGAGGAAGAAGAGTTGTTCGAGAGAGGGAGAGAGGGAGGGAGGTTGATGCTGAGTCTTTGACATGCTGCTGAAATATTGATGAAGTTGCAAAGTGCTATTTCCCTAATAGCCATCCTTTAGCATTCACTGTCAGGCCATTATAAGGCATTTTTCTCTCTTTCTCATTGGCTGTTTTTTTCTTTTTTTCTCCCCTCCCTCATTCATTTTCCTTCTGTTTCACTCTCCACAACAGTACAGTAATTATCAACAACAGCTGCTACGCTCATTTCTGAAGACGGGGCAGTTTTAGGTCAGAAACAAGTCAGCATTATTGTGATTAGTAAAGTGAAGGAAAGGGGAAGTGGAAGGACATGAAATGAAGATATGAAAAAACATGTATACGCTGTTAATGTAATTTGCCAAATAGATTTTGGATGAAACATGATGGCTGCCTGGAGAATGTTTAGGGGCAACACTTTTCCCAGTCCAGGAAGTGGGAGTCCTTATACTGCACAGCAGGGTAGTGTCTAGAAGGGAGCCCAAGGGAAACTTTCGCAAGATGAGATGGTTAAGGTAAGGCATTGATCTCGAAAGGTTAAAGTCTCGAATAGTTAAGGTTAGGCATTGAGGGCGTCAGGCAGCGAGTCTCGCAATAGTTTTTGCTTTGTTTGAGGTGCTCAGATTAGATTTCGTAGTTTGCGGGTTACCTTCTAGACACAGCCGCACAGAAGTCATATCACTTGCTGCGTCCCACACAGTGTTAGCTTTAGCTCAACCATTGAAAACACTAATGTCCATGGTACTTTTTAGCAACCTAGAGTTCACATTTTACAGTGAAAAAGTATGGGTGGTTAATTTATTGAGTTATTGAACATTTATTACTTTTAGGTCAACCAACCAACCAACCAAACAAACAACCAACCAAACAAACAACCAACCAACCAACCAAACAACCAACCAAACAACTAACCAACCAACCAACCAAACAACCAAACAACCAACCAACCAAACAACCAAACAACCAACCAACCGATAAATCAATAATTCAATCAGGGCTTCAGTATTTCATAGTTTTTACTCATGGCAGTTTGGACAAGGCGTTGAAAGAGCATTCAGACTAAATCCAAATTTGCATATTGATTAGATTAATTATGAAGAATCCAAACAATTAAGACATCTTTCAGACTTTCTGCCTGGTCACAATTAGGGCTGACTTGGACAAGATCAATTATGACCTCAGAAATCCTGGCTACAGTCCTGGTTTAGGCTACTAAAACACTTGGTTGTCAGGGGATGATCCATTTGTTTTGGTTTAATATTGAAAAAGTCAGTGCTAATAACTAATAACCAAGACAACAATCTCCCCCGCCCCCCAACCTTAGCCAGAAAAAGGTCAACTAAAACTAAATACATATATAGGCAGTGAACTGTTATCAGATATGTTTGTTATAACTCCTTTCTGATTATGTTGCTGTTATGTGTGCTACTGCAAATTAGTTTTCTTTTTAGGAGGCAGGGTTGCTGCATATTGTAGTGCCAGGCAGTTGGATATCCCCTAATATAATGGAAATCAATACAGCATATCATGATTTCATTCAACACAACACCACACAGTGCAGCACACAAAATATAACATCATAACAATAATTCAAAACAGAGGACCAGGCTCAATGTGCTACCGCTGTATAGCCGGTACGGTCAGCCCTAGTTTGAACAGAAACAATTACTTTATAGGGGAATGAGTGTGATTACAAGCTGCCCTGTGAGACTCAACAAGCAATTACAAATCAGTAAATAATAATTACTATGGCGGCTCGGCCGAGAAGCTGTCTGCAGTAGAGACAAGGAGCTCACAGGAAACGGATACCGGCGGCGTTAAACTACACACTAACAATGCCAAAACATTTTCATTAACGGTGTGAAGAACTGTGCTTTTATTATTCTCTCCCTCTCCGCCTCTCTGAGACATGCACACACAAATATACAGGAATGCATGCACACTTAAAAACTGCTAGTAGTTTTGTGTATATAAGTATTATTATTCAGTGACTTCCAAGCCTGCCTGAACCAACACAAGGGTCCAGTAGTGTTATAAAGTTTGCATACGGATACAACAGGCATTTCATATCAATTTATGTGTTTCTGGGCAGCATATGTTTTCAGTTAGATCCCATTACATGTATACTGTTGTGGGATCATCATGCCCACTTTATACTTATCAGCGCACTAATTTCCTGGAGTACCTCTTCCAGACTGTCAAACATTACTCGGCTGTGGATGATGATGATGGATGAGGTGTTATGTTTCATTCTGTAACCATGTTAGTCATAGAAATCAAATCTTTGTCTCAGGTTAAATGTGCTCACTTTTTAGACTTAAACTTTATTAGAAATGGCATATACAGTACATACAGGTACATACATGACATTTGACCTCTGCATTAAGCCCATCCTAAGCATTTAGGAGCAGTGAGCTGCACCTTGCACCTTGTATTGCATTTGTTTTGTACCGTATTGTTGTTCTAATATCTTCCCAGGGACAAAGATGTAAATTAGCTGTATAGCTAACTCTGGCTCAACGGATGTGTTGTGCATGGCGCCTCTTAAACAAACTAATAAACTAAACCCACAACATTGACAATTACAAAAACAAGTCAAACTAATAGGATTTAGGTCAGAGGTTTGCACTCAATCCAAGGGACAGGCTATAGATTACATGGGCCACAATCTGTTAGCAAATGAACTGGAAAAACCCAGTAAATCACACACATTGTAATCATTAATGTCAAAGATCAGAGCCTGCAACCCTCCAGGGGTTAATTTAAGACACCGATGCAGATAGTGTCAGAGCTGTTTGATCTGCTATCCACAAACTGAAGATTCTTATTTTCATGCTTGTTGCATTCCTTATTCAACTGAAAATAAGCAGAGCATGCTTTCCCCCTATGCGTCACTCTATGTCACAGTTGGTTAACAACAATCGCACATGAGAAAGCAAGATGTTTAATTCATCTTTGTTCTACTTCTGTTCTGATGTGGTAGTAACCAAGACCACAACTGGCCATTTGGCAATAACACTGAGACCCATTCTAGTGGTATGCTTTTTCTCAAAGCCAAACTGTAGTTTGTTGTTGATGAAGGGTTTAGGATTTAGATCAGTGCGACCTTATTGTGAACCAGATCTTGATCCGCGGGGCATCTGAGGGATTTATAATGAGAAAAGGTCAGGAAACTATCCGGCTCACTTTACACTGTCAGTTCTTGAATCTTTCCTGATGAAGGTTTATCAAAGATTCAGTTCTTGAATCGTACACGTTGAAGGTCTACTAAAGATTCAGTTTGGGAATCTTATCAGTCGAAGATTTATAAAAGATTTAGTTGCTGAATCTTTCCTGATGAAGGTCTACCATAGATTCAGTTCTTGATTTATACCCATTGAAGGTCTACCATAGATTCAGTTCTTGGTTTATACCCATTGAAGGTCTATAAAGATTCAGTCCTTGAATCGTACCTGATAAAAGGTCTACCTTAAGACTCAGTACATAAAACATACCTGAAGAAGGGCAATCAATCATCCAGTTCTTGAATATGGTAACATTTCAGCATTTAGTGGTTAGGAAGCAACCATCATTTCATCTTCATCACCGTACAGTCCGTATTAACATGTGTGTAAATATGTATGATCTACTCCACATCCCTAGAATAGTGAAGCATCAAGGAAAATATTGCTCACACCAATGCATCCATCTATGCCTACATAAAAAAATGCATTTCAGGACATTAGTTGTGGTTAGTCATGGTGGTAAAAGGGCAAGCAGAGTAGCCTACATGTCCTATTCCTATGCAACGTTCTCCAGCTCTTCCTGAGGGATCCCCAAACACCCCCAGATCAGCTCAGAGATATCACTCCTACAGCAGACTCCTCCAATTTATTCATGCAACCTTAAAAGAGAGATGACCAGAAGCCACTTGTTCAAGGTGCCCAAATTGGCCCAATTGGCTTACTGATTCTTGTCAGTGGGAAAAGACTATCATGTAAAGCTGAGTGACATTGCTTTGATCCACTGCTCATAAACCTTCACTACCGTAGCTTTATAGGTTCCAATAAATGACCGTAGGATGATACAGTATATCGAGCTTATGGATGAGGTAATGACCTGCCGCCACCACCATGAGGAAACATGGTGACATGCTAGCAGATGGCTCACATATTGTCATATGTGTTGAGCTGAAAGGAAAAAGCTTAAGCCTAAGCTACAGTAAGTCACATATGTGCTGATTGCTATCATAGGAGGCTATGGCCTTTTGACCTTCACGGTGGTACTTTCTGAGTATTCAACATACATCTGAGCAGATTAAAAAAAAAAGTATCAGAGAAAGAAAGTGGTTGCTATACAACCTTTCATTAGAAAAGGGCAACATTTTGAATGGAACTGAATAGTAGAAGCGAAAAGGTCAATTTAAAGGGAATATCATTGTAAATTGATGGGCTGTAAAAAAGCGTATGTCAGAAAAAGCCCAAAAGAAGCAGAAGGTTGGAGGGTAAAAAAGCTAAACTGAGCTTAGATTTAAAATTCTGACACAATCCATTATTATTACATGAAGAAAGAAGTAGGAAGAGGAAGTAGAAACTTTGGATAGGCCCGTAATGATAATTCAGCTTAACGTGTGGGGTGTATGTGTGTGTGTGTGTGTCCATGTGCATATCTTTATAAGTAATGACAGGGAGAGTCCTAATACTGCATCGGTATTAAGTCAGGCTGAAATTGCGTGTGAGTCGAGGTGCGCACTGCCTAAAGTAGGCACAATGCAAAGCCACAATAAAGCACACACATATACACACACCTCCTATACTGCACTGTAATCGTACACACACACACCTTTCACCGTGAATCACAAGTTATTCTATCCAGATGATCTTAACATCTAGCTCCTACCTCCATCCCTCTCACTCCATCCCTCCACTTTTTCTTTTTTCCTTGCCATTGTTCCAGCCTGTAGCACAAGCAGGCAGGTACAGCAAAGCTGATATTCTATTCTATTCTGTGAGACCACGCGGTGTTCACTCTTTACTCATCCAGAGGAGGAGGAGGAGGAGGAGGTGGAGGAAGTGGGAAAGGTAGCAGAGGAGTATAGCAATGATGACAATGAGGAGGAGGAGGTGAGGCAACATGACGAAAATCACGAGGATGTACAGAAAGAGGAGGCGGAGGAGGAGAGAAAATGTCGTGCAAGACGCGTTTATCTAGGTCATCTATATCTTCATCCTCGCCGGCCTCCTCCTCCTCCTCTTGCTTGCCTCTCCCTTGCTGCCTCTCTCTCAATCCCCCATCTCCCCATATTGTTCATCCACTAGCCAGTGCAGCATGCTGCCTTTTCCAGTCTACTTCTGCTGGCTTGAATGCTAATGGCTGGCCATGAAACTTTAAATACCCTGAATGGCTCAATAATTTAATAATTACCTCTTAGCAGATGGACAGCAAGAGCCTCCTCTGCCCAACCTCTTGGGTTTCTCTTATCGGTAGCAAAACGAATTTGGAAAGATGGTGGGAGTTTATTAAAAATCTAAATTTGAGCAAAGCAAATACACATGTGAAATGCCAGCCTATGCGTATTAGAGTCTATTTACAGTGTCTTGACTGTGCACCATCTGCATGACGCCATCCAGGCCCAACTGTCCTTTGGGAGAAGAATTAGGAAGTGCATGAATTTGTGTGCACTTCTTGTTTTCACACAGATTACAGTTTATGAGTGCTCTCTCTCCACTCTTTCCTGCTTTTAAATGCAATTTGCTTTTCTACAATCCCTGTTCACATTTAAGAACGATGTACTTAAGCAGCTATATATAACAAAAAAATAAGTGCATATTATAACTGTAATGCAGTCCCCACAGCAGGTGTGAGCTTTAGGAGAATCATACGCTATGGGAACGCTCTGCGCTATACAGCAGCAACCTGGTGTGAATTGTGCACATCACGTCCTCGCTCTGCTTCCCTCCGCTAGCTCTATTTTTCATCATGTACACTTATGTTTCACTTGGGGACCGAAATAACAAAGCAAGCAGAACTGGGCAGGCAGGAGGAAGGAAGAAAAAGCAAGAAAAGCACGGTTTTATACAACATCTGCTCCGGAGAAGAGTGTTTCGAGTGAAAAGCTTGCATGTGTGTTGCCTAAGAATACACCTCAAACACCGAAGCAGCTTCCAGCGTTGACGCACACTTGTGTCATTCTCAAAGACAGCCATGAAAATCACATTAAATGCCACAACTAATGGTTTTAAAAGTCCAGTTGTTCCACCAGCATTTAAAAGAAATCCGTGGTAATGGAGCAGTGACAATTGAGTCTCTACGTGCGAGTAAATAGGTGATAGAATATAGCCCAAACTGAATCTGACTTTCAGGAACGTCACTGTTATGCATTCCAGGTTGTGGGGGAGAGCTCCAGAGAGCAGCGAGTGACTATGCATTTCAGAGATAAGTATAAATGGGACAAGGGGATCGTGTGAGTCACGCTTCACAAATCTCTGAGCTGAGCAAGAGCAGACCCAGGTCTGCACTCCCTCTCTCTCCCTCTCCATCTTTTCCTCTATGGGGTGCGAAGAGCCCGAGGGTTCCAGTCTTAATTACTGATGAGAGATGCAGAGCCTGAACACCTGGCCTTACCTCTCAGCGTGATTCACTCTGGGATCATTTCTCACCCCGATGGTATTGCATGACTAGCACTCAGCCCTCAGATAAATCTGGTGCGTGTAGTGTAGTGTGCGTGTGTGTGTGTGTGCGTGTGTGTGCGTGTGCGCGCTGTAAGCCCCATGGTTGTCAGGTGTTGATGGGCCTTGTGATGTAAGTCCTGTCCCTGCTTCAGCAACAACATTCCCACAGCCTGGCTAGAGGGCCACGTCAGCAACACAAACACAAACAGCAACAACTAGATGTCACATGGCAGAGGCACATTAACCCCCTGCAACTGTGACGGTACTGCATGTACACTCTGCCTCGTGTCTGCCACAATCATGTCACCACATATCCAGACAATAACACGTCACAGCGTGTAGGATTGCAACCAGCTGAAACGTCTCTTCTGTGCCAAGCCTGTAGAGATACGGTGGCCGGCTCAAAAACTTGTAAACGTGAATGTCCCTCTCTAGAGCCAGTGTTTGGTTTGTCCGTTCTGGGCTACTGTAGAAACATGGCGGACTCCGTGAAGACAACTCGCTCCATATGTAGATATAAACGGCTCACTCTAAGGTAACAAAAACACAACTATTCTTATTTTCCTAAATCCCATGTCATTTGATTGGGACCAATAATCAAGTGTTTGTCTCACAGGGGGCTGGCTGTTCTAATGCACAGTTTGTACCTATATACCTACGGAAAGTAATGCACTGTAATTTGTACATATCCCACAAAATGAATGTGTATTTAATCCACGTACCAGGACGTATAAAGAGGGTCAAACATCGGAACACGCCCAGGAGACCGCTGTTTGTGTCCCACGTGAAAAAAGAAGTCCACGTTGATTTATTTGTCACGTAAATTCCGTACTTAAGTAACGTTGTTTTAACCCAAACTACGATGTTTTCTGAAACCTAACCAAGGGGTTTTGTTGCCTAAAGCTAACCAAGTTATTTCCTGTGAAGATGGAAGTTTATTTTGAAGAGACTGCATGCATGTAGCGTGCAGAAAGTGACATTCGTGGGAGAATGCACAAACAAAGAGTAATAACTTTTAGTAAGATGTCATACGAACCGTTGTAGGAGGATATGTTGCTGGGGGTGACAATGCACAAGCATCCGTCGCCTATTAAAAGAAGAGTTACAGTAAGCAACTCTCGCACAGCGTACACATATAAAAGATAGGAAAGGTTTGGTAGCCAGGACACGGCAATTGGGAAGCTGATTGTATAAGATTGTTGTTCAGACGCACGTTACTGTGAGTAAATAGGACAGTGGTGAATCATGCCATGATGATGCCTGTCGACCACCGAAGACGTGTGTCTAGTCCTGATTTATGTGTCCAGAAATGGCTGTTGATTTAGCTAATTTCATGTCAATAAGCAGCAACATCAACAACCGCCTCACGTTGCGTGTATAAAACCCTGTCTTTGAATCTGATGGCGATAGTGTTTGGCTGAGAGAAATCAAAGCTAAACTTTGAAATGTGCTCCAGTTACGCTGCTGAAGAGTTTGCTAATAAGATCCCAGAAGGAGCCAGTCAAAGAACGTTGATTTTGTCTGGACACATTTTCGCTCCTGTGATGTCTGCTTAGCTTGCACTTTCATGTCTGAACCCCCCTCCCTCCTCCTACCCATCTTCCCTCTCCATCTTCCTCTCTCCCTCTCAACACAATGCCAAACTGCAGATGCACAACATTTTAAACGTCTGCCTCGTGTCGAACTCCTCTCCAATTAGTGTTGTTTTTTTGACAACTTCAGCTCTATCCATCTCAACGTGTTTAGCTCTCTCCCCCAGCCTCCTGCCTTGTTCTCTCAGTCTATCTTTCCTCTATTCCGTTTTGCTCCTCTGCCGGAATTTTTCCTCTCCCTCCGTCGCCTCGTCTCTCTCATCTTTCTCCTTTCATCTTGCTCTTCCCTACTGTACCTTCTCCTCTTTCTCTTATCTCTCTTCTTCCGATAACCCTCTTCTCCTTTCCTCCCTGCTCTCACTTCTAATTCTCCCTCTCGATCTGTGTATCGAGTTCCATCTCAGATCATGCTAGTCTGGCTTATGGTGCGGCGTGGCGCCTATTGAATAGTTATCAGAGTGTGTCTCCTCAGCAGCCGGTGTGAATGCTGAACACAGAGTTATGCAGGCGGTGAGGGCTCGGAAAGAGTGGGGAGTTGGAGGGGGGACAGCGCTGCCAACTCTGGGAGATGGATGGAGGGGATCAGGGGCTTGACTGACATGGCAAATGGTAATAAATGACTCCCATGCCAGCTGACGAATGAACGCACAGGGCTAGGAATAGAACCAATCACAGCTGATAAACACTGACATGACGCAGTTTGTGTGTTCTCCTCTAATGTGACCCACTTTTGTTCTTCTAGTGCGGAAATACCCAAAACTCGCTCTTTTATGCATTATGCAGTTGCCTTCTGGCGAGGTCACGATTGCATATATAGCTTACATGCATGGGTGTGAGATGTGTGTGAATCTGTGTGTGCATGTAGCTGTTTGTGTAACGTTCACAGCTGCATAGCTGTGATGGATGGACCCGTGTGCTGCTCCACTGGGGGCCATTAGTCAGCCAGAGAGCAGGGGCTGGCCACCTGGGTATGGTGCTCCACGCTGGAGGTTGAAGGCCAGGACAGGCACTTACCACCGTATGTGTCGGTGTGTTTACCGTGCTTTATGGGTTCCTGCATATGCTGGTGTCCTAATATGTAACCTTGTGTTGGTTTAAAGGATCTTAAGCATGCGGCAATGCATGTGTATGATGTGGCCTGACACTCGTCCTCCCTCTGTGACCATGCACATCCATCATCCATGCTTCAGTTGGGATGAAAGGTGCATCACACACAACAGGACAGTGATCAGAGGTGCACATGTTTGGATGTTTCTAAATGTACTAATCCTAAAAGTTAAATACTGGCCAGTGCAAAATGACACAAAAAAATGGTGGCAGAAACAAGAGAGAGCTGCAGAGTCGTGCCTCCGCTCGCCTCGGTTCCACTAGCTTCTGTAACTCATTCATTGGGTTTTCTGATACAGAGCTGCTTTCATCAGCGTTTCTGAAAACATGATTATGGGGTTTCGTGTCTGTATCTAAGCTAAATGGATATCTACCACTGTGCTGGATGTGATTATTTTGTCAGCATCTAACAACCGCAGCTTCCATTAGGCTTTGACAGAACGCCGATGGCTACGACTCGTGTGAAATGTTGTTAAACAGCAGCAAAAATATTAGTTGTTTTATCTTGATTTGAAGCTTGTACACAGATTGCCGAAGGCCACAGAGAAGACAAACATAAAGTGATACTCTCCGAGGGGATGTGTCATGTTACATGGAATAAAATAAGATGTTCTTATTTTATAAGCAACAGATGTTCATACAGGACAATAGTATCTTTATAAGGCCTTGTGATTTTAATCTGGCTGACAAATCCTAAAAGAGGACAAGCCATCTATATGCCTTCAGGCTTTGTTTAGAGAACTACCTTTTGCAGAGGTGCACCATATGTTCCTCACAAGCAAGTATGAGATAACAAAGTGTTTTTTGAACATTAAAGCATGTAAACATGTTCTAATAGAAACCCTAAATACAAGTATGAACCTGGAAATGTGTCACTTCCCTGATGTAGAACTACAAACACAGTATGTGTCAAGACAACTCAATTAAACAGGTCTGTTTTGCAGTGATGGATAGGGCAGATGGGGAACAGCAAAGTAAAGCGAGCATTTTAAATAGTTTCAAACATTGCATCTTCTTGTCCAGGCTGATTTAATGCGCTATGGCCACAGCTGCTGTAGAAGCACCGCCGTTATCAGCAAAGCAAACATCCCACCCTTTAACCTGACTGCATGCATGTCTTCATCCCTCAAATCCAAGCTCACTTCTCACACCGAGGCCTGTTAGCTGAACCAGCCAGCAGCCTTTACCTCAGAACCCCACTAGCTGCACACGCAGCCATGCCGAGACCAGTCGCACCCGCTCAACATCAGCCGGCCAGAGTTTTCTGCACGGCTCTGCTCACATTCTCACACACATGTGCACTACGTGGATGGAAATATAAACATACGACCACAAACAGCCAATCACATGGACAAACGCAGCTTTTCTGGCGGGAAAACACACCCTACAAAGACATGCACTGTCGGTTCGGTTGTCCTGCTTGAGCGATCGCCCTCCGTTGATGGCGGACATCGCACTAACAAGCTTCTGGACTGAAACAGCATCTCTACTGTGTCACTCCAGGCACTGCACTAGGGCTCTTTCACTCCATCAAAGCACCAGACCCACAGCTGCTGACATGTGGACGGACTGGCAGAGACGAGAAACTCAAAGAAGTTTGTCTTTAGTTGAGAAAATGTGAGAATGTAATTGGACCATTTAGAAGTTTGGATCACTGTTGTGGCAACCTTGATATAAAAAACAATACACATTTAGTTTAATCTAACAGTATTAACACTTTCCAAAGGGCATTGATAGCAGCTGCTGTCTACTTGTCATTACATAATTACACAAACAGTACAATTAACCTTTATGTGTGTAATTGTACTGTCATATATTAATATATTAAATTGCCATGTTTATATCCAGAAGACTCAGTAAAACATATTTTTGTCATCTCTCTGGTTGTATAATCATTATACTAATGTTCCATTTTAAATAAGACTTAAATAGGACACTAGTTGCGGCATTAATCTGGACTGTTAGACATCCACCGCTTCAAATACTGATCGATTTTTTTCCTCCGAACAAAGTCACACAGGGGCCGAGTGATAATGATGTGTTCTTTATATGATAATAGCAGTTCTTTCAAGTCTCTGTACATAGTTCTCCCAGGCTATCGTCCCCCCCCCATCCACACAAATAAATCATTCATAATAAATGGTGTCTCACAATCTGTATCCTTCAACTGCTTTCACTCATTTTAATCAGAAACATGGTTGTAGTCAGATGCTTTTACTGATTACAGATAACATATATCAAACCAGCCTTCCACTTCTCAGCATTTTGTATTTACTTATTCGCACTGTGGTTATATACTCTGTCTTAATGCAAATATTTCTATATATTTCCTATATTCTCATTTCTTATTCTTATTTTTATTATTTACTTATATTTCTCTACATATGTTGTGTTATATAGTGTAGCATTATGTTCATAATTTACATGTTACATAGCCCTTTATTTCTATTTACTTACATTTCTTTAAGAGCAACTGTAATGTCCTCCGAGGATCAATAAAGTATTGTGATGTCATGAGAGGTTGTGTAGCAGAGGGGAGATACATTCCCTCCTGGTGGCTGCAGCAAGGACTACAACCCATCATGGCGTCCGCTCAAAGACTACAGAACCCACAGTCAGCAGGGCAGTCAGGACAAAGGTTGCTGCCCAGCGGAACTGTGTGAGCTGATTGCCCCAGTGGGAGACGGGAACAGTGTAGATGAAGGAGAGAAGGTTTGAGGTGCACAAAGAGAGAAGCCGCTCTTTTGTTGTGTTGCAAAGAAGACCGTAAATGAGAGTTTAGTTTTGAATACGCGTTTTATTGACATTTACCGGCTGACTCTAAGAATTAAGTTGACCTGTTATGAGAGGACTGAATATACTGAATCTAAGTTGGAAAGCAAAGCCTGTCTATCTTCATTTCCTGCACCCACACCTCTAAAGCTCCAAGAGAAAAACTCCCGACCTCTCAAGACATCACAGTATTTATGAAGCAGTTGTGTTTGAAAAGCAACCTTACAAAAACAAATGTTAATTTAGCCTTTAAGATCCATGTGCTGGAGTATCAGCCGGGCATTTTTTATATAGTTTTGCTGTTTTTTTAAGAAATAATTTAAGTCACCCTTGAGCTTATGTTAGCTACCTTACCCGCCTATAGCTTGTGGTTTGCCCAGCTTTATGAGTTTGCATCCCTACTAAGCTGCAAATCAGATTACTGCATGTCCCAAATCTTAAAGCCTTAAATATGTATGACCCGTCTTAATGAGGTAGTATAGCTCGGAGCGATTTTCTTCTAAAACCAATATCTCTCCTCTTACACGTCCTTACAAATTGTAAAACATAAATTACCTCTCACACACACACAGATGCATGAACACAAGTCTGTAGAATGGATAGACTGACATGCAAACTGTTTCTCCAAACACACACACACATATACAGCCTTCAACTCCTCAGGATGTAGGATCTCTCCCAACTCTCTCCGGGCCGCGCTGGTGAGAAACGGTCATGCAACAATGAGCCAGTGAAAGACACCGACAGAAGCAGAGGAAGAGACGGGGAGAGAGAGTGAGAAATAGAAAAACAGGGCGATCCGGTGCTAAGCAGCTTTAAGACAATGTGGAGGGGGCTGCTGCTGCTGCTGCCCCGTATCGCTGCTCCACTTACTGTAAACACACCCCCGCATACACAGATTACACACACAAACATATGCATGTAAAAAAACACACACTTGACACCCATCCGCCTACACGTACGCTCCTATCGCCGCCACACATGAGTAACCAAGATGTGCTTCCCACGTATATATCTCCTCTCTACACCCCTCCATCAGTGGAACAAAGCTGGACGAGGAAGCAGAGCAGAGCACACTGCAGGAAACAGGAGGGAGGAAGTGAAGAGAGGGGTTGCACTTTACTGAGAAAGCAGGAGAGAGAGAGAGTGGTAGGAGCCAGCAGTGATGTCCCAATCAGTGCAAAGGAGGGAGAAAACAGAAGAGGAAGAATGACTCAGACTATCAGATGAGAGAGGGCACAGGCAGAGGAGCTCAATAATACATGTTTGGGAATCCCCTTAATGCTTAGTGGGGCTGACTCCACCACGTCTGAGCCTCAGAGGTGGATACATAAAAGCAAAGTAATTGTGACGAGGGACCAGAATGTGAAGAATTCTTGTGTGTTTTGCAAAATGTTGGGCATTTAGTAAGGTGTTACAGTGAGGTGAATCTTTAAATATTGAAAAGTGTGGATTGTAATTTAAAACATGTTAATAGGTTATGTCAGTATGGCAGTTTAAGCCCACGAGCCACTGAGCATTCATGAGGTTATATTGTACAGTTTGTAAGCATATATTTAATTTACTAAAGTCTTCCCTCAATATAAAATGTAGATCATTAATGTGTTATGGTTGAGTGTGTCTCCATTCATCAATTTTTATGATGTGGCTCTTGTCATATTTTTCCAGTCTTGGGCTTTCTAGATATTTTGTATTGTATTGCTAGTTGTTTCTGACCGTTGTGGTCACGCCTCCTTTGTTTTGAGAGGCTGCGTCCTGGCAGTGCGTTTACAGATGAATCCTATTATGTAATCATGTAGTCTCTTTCCTGATTGGTGTCTGTGCCTCACCTGAATGTATAAATCTGGCATTACTGCTTGAGTGATCACGCTGATGATGGCTTATAGTTGAACATTTTTTGTCCTTTTACCCAGAATAAACTAAGAAAGACCCTTTATAATGAATATAAAGACAATAGATCTATTGGAGTAGAGGGAGAGCAGAGACATTGGAACATCATTTCCCCCATTTTTGGTTCCTATACTTTGCCCTTATTGGTGGATAATATCAACGTCATACTTTTGTTCAGTGGAAAGACAACCCAGTCGCCAGAAAAAAATTGTATTGGCATTGTTAGTTTCTATAAACTACGGGACATTGAATGTCAACGTTTCTGAACAAAAACAACTTTGAGTTTACATTTCATATCAGCCTCGTATCAGGTTAACATTGCAAAGAATTATTAGGTTTAGGTTACAAAACTACTTGGTTAAGGTTAGAAAAAAGATCATGGTTTGTGTTCAAATAACAACATAACGTAACAACCTTAACTACCGTAAAGAAACAACAACCACACTTAGCCGACTGTCTTACGTAGCGTTACAAGCAATGTTACGTCAAGAAACCTTACGTAAAGCAACATTACATAAAGAGCGTAAAGTCAACGTTTACTATTAGTTTCACACGGGACACGATCAGCGGTCTCCTGGGTGAACGTCCTGTGTTTGTTTGATCCGTCCAGAAACAGAAACATACAATAACAACATGTTTTTGTGGCGACAGGGCTGGGTGAAGAACATGTTACCTTGGCACTGGTGTTTGAGATGGGGAAGGTAGCTATCCTCTGTCTAAAGAGGATGAGTATGCTTTGAGGAACCGCCAAACTATGCTTATTCTTAGCTCGCAACCTGGCCATCTGCATATGGGAATCACATGGGCTTTGTTCAGAGTTGGCAGGTTGTCTAAAGCCTTCACTATTTGACTAATACTACTAATACTAATGTGAGATGTCAAATCGTTTTGGAATACCTTTATCTTTTAGTTATAAGAAGCATGCTCACTGTTTTTCAGCAACACCCCACCAGAATCAATGTAACATCAATAAAATACAAAGAGACAAAGAATCAATTAGAAAACTCTGAGAAATGCACTATGACAGTCGAGCATAACAGCATATTCTGATTCAAAGAAAAGGGTGAAAAAGCCCATCTTTGTTATCCACATTCACCACTTAATTGCCAATTACTGCTGTGTGACATCACATAATTGTGTCACAGGTTTTATGCTCGTGTTGAGATACATTACTGCATGTTCTGTACCAGTGTTTTAATTGCAGTGTCAGGAAACACAAAGGGTTTTCATGTAAGGTGGCTCATGAAATGACATTGTTATGAAGAAACCAGGTTTCGTTCAAAAAACTATAATTAAGTCAGAAGAAAACTGATGAAATATGATTTTGATGAAAATGTATCAGATAGTATGCCAACTTTACTGCTTCCATGAGAAATAAATAGAAGCAGAGCACAAGTCACAATCTAGCCGTGGGCGTTGTATGCTTGCTTGCGTATTGTGCAGCAGGTGTTGGGTATCTGAGCCTCTGGTTCTGTTCTGAGTTCTGCAGCTCCGTGTTCAGGGAACTCCTCAGCTGTGGAGGCGCTGATGGACAGCCCGAGGCAGGCAGCCAGATGCTCCCCCTGCAGGTGATTCTTCAGCTCAGTTTTCATCTCCAATTAAGGAGATCATTCTCAACTGCAACTGATGGGAGAACTGAGGTGAATTTGAGGAGACGATGTTGAAGCACATTCTCTGTGGTGTGCAACAGCGGCTTGTGTGCACTGTTGGGACGTGTCTGCCTTGTTTTCCTACGAGGCCATTTAGTCAGCGGTTGAAGACGTATCGAGATCTTTTACTTAAGTGATGTATCAACACCTTGATGAAAACCTACTCGTCCATTTGAGGCAGGAGAACATGACAACATGCTGCCAAACCCACAACACTGACATTTCATCACACAAGCATTTGTTTTGGTTATCATTAGCAAACAGTTTCCTATTTTCTCATCCAGCAAACGTGGAGAAACATCATAGTTCATTTGGGGTTGTGTTTCTGTCCAATTAGTTCACTTTGTTTAACTCTGTTTTAGTCTCTAACTACTGAGAAAAGCTGTAGAATACCTGCTACATGTTCAACTTCCTTCACCAGTTCGTTTCTAATCGTGTCTGTTTGCTGCTTGATGCTGGGCAGGTAGTACAGCAGATTTATGGGATCTTGTTTGCTGTAAACAGCTGCCTGCTGGTGCTGGAAATGGCACTGATCATGCTGTTCTCATACACAGTTTGTAGCTATACCTATGAAAAGTAATGCACTGTAATTCGTGTATATCCCACAAAATCAATGTGTGTAATTCCCGTAATCACGAGCCAGGAAATATAAAGACCGACAAACACTGTGTAGGGAGGAGGTCTGGGTAGATGAGTGAGCCAACAAATACCAGACTTTTGCATAGCAGACCAGCGTTTGTGTCCCGTGTGAAACCAGAAGTCAACGTTTATTTATTTGTCATGTAACTTACTTAACACCATTTCCGGAGTTATCTTAAGCCAAACCACAATATTTTCCTAAACCTAACTAAGTATTGTATTGCTTAAACCTTAGTATGTTGTTTCCTTTGAAGACGGAAGTTTATTTTGAAAAATAATTGATGTGTTAGTGGATATTCGTAGAAAAATAAATGAAAAAGGAGTAATAACTTTTCCGTAAAATATCATACAAACTGTTGTATGAGGATACATTGCACTGATGAGAGCCATGGGACTGAACCATGCAGTAAATGTACTGTAAAACCAAAAGAGTAAAGCACAGTAAGGTGATGTTCAATTTGTCATTTGATTAATAATATAACAGCAACAAATAGATCAGTGGAACTTTGAATGAAAGCATATTGTTATCAACAAAATAAACCTTAAGTTAGGGTTGGTAATCTGGAGAAACCAGCAGAGTACGCTACATTTTAAAGATGATCAAACCTAAAAACACAGCCCAGTGTTGCCAATACTTCCAATAAAAGTAGCTCCAAAAGTCCATAAATCTAGGGAGAAATTCACCAAGTCGGCAACACTGACAGTTCGTCCCTTCAGGCCTCCCTCCAAAGCCACTCCCCCCAAATGATCATTACAAACATAAATAACAAACATGGCTGTTGTTAGTGCTCGCAGTTGTCAAGCTAGCAGCTGATAGAAGATTTCAACAAATATAACAAAAAATATTTCTCAAGAAATAACCAACCTTAGTTTTAATGTATCTACAGATAACCATCCATCATATTTTATAAAGTGATATCATGATTTGTGTGTACATTTGCACATTAATAAGTAACTATAGCTTTCATTACTTACCTCTAAGATGTAGAAGTATAAAGTAGCATAAAATGCTACTGGAATACTCAGATATACTCAGATTACTGTAACATTTTAGCTTTATATTATAATTGGTAGCATCACGGTAGCTATCATTTAAAACACTTTATAAAACCCTAAAGTCCCCTGTCATATCGCTGCTAACTTTGACACCATCTTTCAGCGTTATCTGCTGGGGAGTTTTGCATCTGTGGCTCTGCTTCACGCTCGGCTGACACATCTGTGCTGCGCTCGGCTGTGTGGCTGCAAAAAAACACCACACAGTGGGCAGCTAACGCGACTCACTGAATCGTGTTCATCTCCAGTACACAGAGCGTACTGTGTACACAGTGTGTGTGTGTTGTCTGTATACAGTATTTGCGTGTGTTTAGGTGCATGTGTCTGTGCTGTGTACCACATTAATATTGCATACGTATCCTGCTCCAAAAGAAAAATGAAAAAATAAGAAACTCTAGTGTGCGTGGAGGCTTCGCTTGAGAGCGCCACTCTCAAAACAGATTCACTTTTAATTCATTTAATTTAGGCCCGCGCCATGTGTTATGCAGAGACCGCCATTTGATATGCAGCCTGTGCTTGGATGGGTTTAATTACTTAGACGTCAAACAAAGTTATGCAGCATATGCATTTTCTGAAATATTGGTTTGGTTCTTACATGGGATGCTTATCAATGTGGAAAAGGGTTTGTGTGTGTGTGTGTGTGTGTGTGTGTGTGTGTGTGTGAGTCTGCCTGCGTATAACTGATGATCATGCTGGATTTGATTCAGACATGTCTGCAATGCAAATTCAGCATGATATCATAGATAAGCTGCCAGAGCCTGATTGAAAAATATTCTTAATGGAGCGTACCAGTGGTTTTGCAGGTCCTATGTTTTGGTACAGCCACTCTGATGTCTATCTTTCTTTTTTTATTTCATGTATCAGAAAGCAGTATTTTCATATTTTCAAACAGCGGCTGCCTTGATGGAAAAATTCCATCCAAAACTGAATGCACGCATTTGAAAATGGTCGGCTATAAATATGCCTGTTTTTTTTTTTTATCTAAATAGCAAAAGTTTGCCAAGCGAGGAAGCAAAGGTAAATAAAGCATAAATGTAATGCATGGAAACAGTTGGATTATGATAAATAGAGAAAAATAAACCGCACCCACACACTTGCACAGACACACACACACACACACTGACAAACCTATTTCGATAAGAGATATGTGCGACTGCAGGCCATTACTCCCGCAGAGGCAAGAGGCAGCTTGACTGGGAGCTAATGGATAGAACCATTACAGCCGAGAAGAGCCAATGTTTCACCATTAGATAAGGAATCAATTATATGTTGATATGTTGCGTTTCTGCCTCGGCCTCCCTTATCCTTGGCCTCTAGCTCTCACCTCCAGCTCTTATTGGAAATACTGCTGAAAGGTGAAGTCCAGCCGTCATGCTTGAATAGACCAGAAACGTCCCTCCTATTCAAATACACACCTCCTGTGCTTTGAGATTTAATACATCAATAACGTTGGAATATTGGAGTATGAAGTAGGTTAACAAATCCAACATGACATCCTGTGCTGTGGTGATTCGTGAGACTGTTTTGTTTTTGAATAAATTTAACAGGGCCTCAAAATCCAGAGTGCCAGATGGTGAATTCCCTCTGAGACAGGATGCACCTATGACATGAATGGAAATGAAGAGTAAAGAGAGAGAGGGGGAGAGAGAAAGAGAGAAAGAGACACTCATCTGTGTCTCTTCTCTCTGCTGCTCCCAGAGATCCCCCTCCACGGGGAACAAAGCAACAACAAAGCGACAACTGAGGACATAAATAAATATATCAATTTTAAAAAGGAGTGTGTGTATGACTCATGATGGTCTGATATTTTAAAGGTCCAGTGTGCAAAATGTAGTGGCATCAAGTGATGAGTTGGCAGATTGCAACCAACTGAATGCCCCTCCTTTCACCCCTCCCTTTCCAAGTGTGTCGGAGACCTTCAGGTAATGCAATAAAACGTTAGCCTGCGTTTGGTTTGTCCGTTCTGGGCTACTGTAGAAACATAGTGGAGTAACATGTTGGACTGAATCTCTATGTAGATATGAAGGACTCATTCTAAGGTAACGAAAACACAACAATGCTTTTTTTTCCAACCTGTTCTCACTCCCAACTCGTCAGATACCGTTGTTGGCTAAGTGCCCCTCCGCATCAGAAACCGACGCACGGAGGCAGTTTAGCAATAGTATGTGACAAACCGGGCTTTCAACTAACTCCAATGTAAACCCCCCCGCGGCGTTATTCAACGGTCAGAGCAAGTGACGTAGTATTAATAGTGTAAAAGTCTGATCAGGGTGGGTGGGAGGCGGGGTTGTAATCGTCAACCACGACCGTTTCCAAACCCTACCGAAGTGGTTGTGTTGCCTAAACCTGACTTCCTGTGAAAACAGAAGTTTATTTTGAAAGGACACTATGCATGTAACGAGCGTATATTGACATGCCATCCCTGGTCCGTCCAAAAGTAATGCAAGAGGGGTACCCCGTGCGTCGGCCTCCGATGCCGAGAGGCACTGACCTAGCGGCGGTATTTGATTAGTTAGGAGTGAGAATATGTTGTTATTATCAGGTGATTATACACTAATGAAAAGATAGTTATGAATATTATATTCCATTTCTGCCAATAAATCGCTCTAAATCCTACACACTGGACCTTTAACTGCAGACATATCAACCTCTTTTCCGACTGCAGAGGAGATGCTTGCAAATGGCAATGATGCTTTAGCCAACGAGAGCAAATGCCCCAAAAAGTGTTGCCCCGTTGGTCAATGTGAGGACTTTTGTTGAGGAAATTAGGATGGAGGGGGATTTATGCTTTGCCACAGCACTAGCACTGGCTTGGTTGTTATTGACATTGCCGACATGTTAAAAGTTTTGTTTTTCAATCAAAGAAAGCAGAAATTATAAGTAAAGCTGTAAAGTCTCAAATAAAAGTTGGCTTTTGAACAATGGCCAAATCTCCAATAACAGCCATTCTACTTTGCCCTTCTTTCTCTTTCAAAGCTTCCTGCAGCTGTTTCACTCTTAAACTTACAGGACATGGAGGCATAATGCCCTTTCAGCCACTGGAAGGCTTTTAATGTGAAATATCTATGCAGTTTCATTGACGGTAGATTAACACTGAACAAAAGAACAGCAGCTGACTGCAGTTAATTAGTGGCTGAGAACAGTGTTTCTATTTTAAAGGTAAAGACAGCGAGTAAATATGGTTATTTAGTTTGCATTAATAGCAAACAGACTAAACAGTAAATTAAAATGTGAGCGGATAACAAACAAGAAAGCCTCTGTCTAAAATATGATAAAATATACTGTCTCTGCTCTAAGCCTGTTTCTAAATAAAGCATTTGAGAATGTATGGTATGTTAATATATGTTGTGTAATGTAGTTAATATTAATATTTATGCCTTAATGTTTCGGCATTATATCTTTGTGCACGCTCACGAACATGCTGACGATATTTCATGAGCTGTAACGGCACAAGGTCGCTTCAAGCTAGTGCAAGGAAGTGGAATTGATTGCCACAGGGTCATGGAGTGTATGGGGTTACCTGGACACGTGCAAACATTTGCATGCATGCACACACACACACACACAGAAACATAAAACCCTTTGTGCGGTTCACTCGGCTCGCCGTATTTTCTCATGTAGCTGTTCCCTGCACACAGATGCAATAAAAGCTGAATGTTATTAAAGTTTGCAGGTTGCTGAAAGGACACAGGCAACAGTGTTTTCTCTGATAAATGTCTTATTTAACAATCTCCCCGGACATCCTAATTGTGGTGTTGGCTCGTGTTTCAGTGCACTGAACTGGAAAAACTTGGCATCTGTGCTGCTCCCTTTTCTCTTCTTCTCTCTCCTCCACTCCCTTTTTTCTCTTGTTTCCAAATTCCCTCCATCCATATCCCACCACAATATCCTTTTTTTTCCTACCACTTAGCGTACAAATAATTATCCCAATTATGACTTAGTAAAAATATCCTTTTAACTGGAACCCTGAGCATTAAACAGTTCGGAAAAGCTGAGCATCTGCTGCGTGAATCAATTGCGGCGCTGGTTTGACGCCAGGTTTATTCATAAAATATAGCTGATTTCAAATGGAGATATAAATCTACGGAATACAGCATTTTTGGGAGAAAAATCACTGTCGGAGCAGTTTCTTGACGTCAGCAGTTATATTTAATTATTTACACGTTTTAGGAAGCACTTACATTCGTCTATTTTCGGTCCCGCCAAGCAAAGGAGCCCAGACTTGTGCCAGCAGCCAAAAGCCATTTTTATGAGCACTAAATGGCGTCCAGTGCATTCACCCCTGTGAATAAAAGAGGCACTAGTCTTGTCTCTGTGAAACACACCATTACTCCTCCATTGTTTGCCAAAGCACTTTGTCGAGAAATAATTTACACTGAGTCTTTCCGCTGCTTCCAGCCTGCTCAACACAAGGTCATGTCCAACAGAAAATGGCCCTGTAGTGTCACTATATATACCAACCAGCATGCATGTTCCTCCTCCACTACTAACCTATGAAATGTGTTTGTGGGGGGCAATATCGGATTGATTAATCTGCCTTATTATAGTAGGACACATTGTTTTTTGCTATGCCAGTGGACCAAGAAATTAGAAGAAGCCTAATTAGCTTTTTCTTGTTGCAACCACGGGATACTTTTCATTCTGTAACTAATAATAGTAGGACAACACCATGCAGTGAACAGAGTAGATATAGTTTTATGAGCATGTTGTGTAAATTATTACACGTTCTTTTCTGCATACTCAAGTGCCTTAAATGCAAAGTGTAAGTATGCTCTGCACTAAAATGTGCAGAACGCTAATGTTCATAAATGCACATTGTGGAATGCTTTGCATCATTTAATTTTATGTTTAGGTTCAAGCAACAAACGTACATTTAGATATGACCAAGGTTTGTTTTGCAGTTGTTCACCAATTTCAAAAAATCCCATTCAAATATACGTCTTTTACAATATAGTAAAATGAGATTCCGAGTGGGAATCTCTTGGAGGCCTGGTTGTGGAGAGGACTTGACCTGTCCCTTATCCTGAAGAGCGGCTCTGCAGAAAGAGGCTACTCTCAGGGCAATTATTTCCTGACCAGCACAATGTTTTGGTGATACACATAACAAGGGCTCTCCAAAATGTAGCTATTTTTTGCCCAATAATGTTGATTGTGTTGTTGCTGCTGCTGCCTCTGACACCAGATGCTGATTCTGACACAAAAACAGGATGCTAATTTGGGGATTTTTGTGGTGCAGCCTGTCTCAGAAAATAAGACAGAAACCAGATCCATGTTCCACACTCATGGGTCTCAAATCTAGGGTCTTTCTGCTCTACATTTTAACTGATGGTCTGAGGTTTATACCCACAGACACACACATGCAAACACGTGCCCACACGCAGAGTTCTGGCTGCAGCAGTGAGAATAAAGGTTATATTTGATTGCCCTCAGCATGGCGCTCTCTGCAGACACATGCCACCTCCTTTGCAGAGCCACTCGAATGACACACTGTGGAGAAATTAAACTGTATATTGGAAAATATATATATATATATATATATATGAAACATGTGGCTTATTTGCAATGCAAATTCCAGAAGCCAGTGGTCTCCAGGGGTCCATCATACACAGCAGGCACAACCACATGAACATGCGAGTGAGTGTTCGTGCTTTCATTATGGTATGCTCGGTCTCTCTCTTTCTCTCTCTCTCTCGCTCTCTCTCATTAAAGGGGCTCTATTTCTAAAGACGTTTATGCATCTCATGTATACTGATTCAGTGTGGAGTCACCGAGTTGGGAGGTAAACAGACCCTTCAGGACTGTTGGCTGCGTCCTGTTCTCCACCAACCAGTAAAAACAGTCGAAACGACCAACTAAGAAGCTCATTATGGAGCATAGGATCACTTTAAATGGGCCTTTGTAACACTCCAGCGATCACTTAGGCCTTTGTAAAAACTCTGTGGTGGAACTTGAGAGGTTGATAGAGTTTTACAATAGTGCATAC
Source organism: Sebastes fasciatus (assembly GCF_043250625.1). NCBI lineage: Eukaryota > Metazoa > Chordata > Actinopteri > Perciformes > Sebastidae > Sebastes > Sebastes fasciatus. Next base: position 32,469,564 of record NC_133803.1, read on the forward strand.
AATATGCATAAGCGGACACAAATGTGCACTACACAGATGGTCAGATAAGGATGAGGGGAGATAAGTGCTTGTGGTTGGATATCATGTCAGTAAAGGATGAATTGATAACATAGTGCTTGATATATCAATGGAATATGAGACCAGAACAGCTCCCATACACAGTGCACTGCTAGTAAATGTTTACCCTTTAATACTAACAGCCACATGCAATATGTAAAATAAATATATGTAAATGATGTGTATATGGAAATATGTCCTGATTTCTGTGTACATTTATATGATTTCCATCCAGTGAACAAACTCAGTAATATATATATATATATACTGCCATCAGCATGTGGTCCTGCCGCTATAGGGTTAAGGCACCCTTTAGCATCGGTATGAGATGCACCGGGCTTGCCATGAACTACAATCTTTAAACCATCCGCGTCAATATTAAATGCTCAGGGAAAGTGCACCGGGAGTGTGGTGACGTAGCTCTAAGAACAAAAAGACACACCCCCCGTGGGCGGGAGGGGAGCTGGATGGGTCCAACAAACACAGGGCTTTCATCCAGGAGACCGCTGTTCATTTGTGTCCCCTTTTCACATTGTACAGTGTCATTTTCACTGTACAAATGTCAAAGCCTTAAGCCCAAAAATGTAATTTCTTTCTTAAAAAACTAGGTGTTTTCTTCCTTAATTTAACTATCTGTGCTTGTTGCGACCGAAAAGAGTGATGCCGAGGGGTCTGACAAAGCGTCAGTATACGATGAGTTGGGATGAGATTGCGTTGTGTGTGTGTAAATATATATATATACTGTATATACACTTCTGTCTAACAGAGAACGTTCAGCTTTATACAACCACACTCCATTCTGGTTTTGTCCTGTAATAATCTTGCGCATGTGGAATTTGCACATTTGTTTACTACCTCATTTATGTTTATTTTAAAGAAAATTGTAACTTGCACACTTTTAATATTTAGCATGTCATTGCACACTTTGCTATTGTAGATAGTATGTTATTGTTATTATATGTTCATATTTTTGTATGTTCTACGCTGGTTGTAGTAGTCTGGTATATTTATAGTGTACTTTATATTCTTTATATTGTGTATACTATAGATATAGCTATAGATATAGCTGTAACAAGAATTTTCCAATTAAGGATCAATAAAGTACATCTATATATCTATCTATCTATCTATTTATCTATCTATTTATCTATATATCTATTTATCTATCTATCTATCTATTAAACGGAAAACATGAAATGAAGAAGTAATATGCTTTTGCCGCTCATGTCAGTTTCCATCTTAAACCCTTTTAGTGTTTGCTGCTGACTGACTTCGATATGCTGGTGCTCCGCCTGTTGCATTTATCTTCACTGAGCGACTAAAAATGTGAGCAGGTGTTATGTTCACGTTCCAGTTGGCAGCAGGAAGTTTTGTTGACCGTTAAGAGAATTCCAGCCAAACAGCGAGCTTTGAAATCCAGACATCTCAACACCTGGTAAAGAATTTATTTTAGACTCGACTATAGATGTCAGCAGCTCTTTGCAGATGTATGGTCAGTTTGTTTTTTATCAGATACGGTACAATCTCCGTTGTTTTCCACCTCTTCAGTGCAAATGTAGATTTATTTTGGGAACATGAATTCCCCCGTGCGGCCCCTCCTTGACCCCTCCGTCTGCTAAAATCACCCCTCACCTGTGTTTCTGTTGGTTTACGGAGAACTGTAAACAGCCGGGTGAACTTCTCACTTTCAAATACAAGTCAGGCTGCAGCTAAGCAGTGGTATTCAACCCAAATTACCATCAGACAAAGACACGTTTACGAGAGCCAAGTGGACATGTTCAGCCAGGAGCCCCCTGTCAAAGCTGCTCTGCATCGTATCGATATCGATTCTAAAGTCCGCTGGAGGTGTTACTGAGCATATCAATGAAATACAAGCTATTGATTTCCATCAGCTTCAGTGACCTGTTTTAATACGACAAAATAGATATGACAAAAAACGACGACCTTCTGAAATTGTATATTTTGTTCTCTGCCCATCTACTATTCCAAATCTTGTTATAATAACGTATCACACGCTTTGTCTTTGCCATAGGCACACAACATTCATCTTGCACACTCATATCAGATCAAGCTTTTCATTCAGTGCAATTTACTGTGATTTCAGAAAGGACCAATCCCAGAGGTGAACGGCTGTGCAAAGATGCCATTTTCTCTGCATAAATCAATTATATTTTCATTTCCTTGGATTTCAGTCTGTGGCAACTCCAGATAATGTCTAACTCATCTCGGCCACAGGCAATCACATGGATCATGTCAAGCAGAATATAAAAACCTCTGTGCATTTGCTACAGTGCCAATTATGTTTCGCTATTTTTCCCAGGGAGGACTGATCAAGTGTAGTCACTCTTTTTCATAAGCCCTCCAATTCATAATCAATTAGTTACACACACATTTGGGACTAAAGATCGTCACTGGAGAGATGGCAATTATGCACCATGTTAATATCACGTAGTGTAATTGTTAAGAGAGTATGCCTTGTTTATTTGTCTGGGTTGGATTCACTACGCACAAGGTATTAAGTCTGTTTCTGTGATCTTGCCTGACTTTGACTGCAGCGTATAAATCCAATGTTCTAAAGCGAAGCAAATAATGTGCATTAATTTTGCATTAGCCAGAGTAGCTGTTGGTGAGGCGTGAGCTGGGCTTTCATTGAGTAGCTGTCCAAAGAGCTGCTGCTGCTGCTGTGTGTGATCCCTGTGTCCGCTCTCTGCACAGCTCCACGCTGAGATCTGGATGGTTCAAAGGGATGCCAAAAACGTATGTTTTAAGCATCAAACACTCACCGCCTGATGACTCTGACACCGATGGTGGCAGGCCAGTCGCACGGAGAGCAAGAGACATAGTTTAAATAGTGAGATGAGACACACCGGGCAAGCTGGAGGGAAGGTGGTTAGGTCCAACAAACACTAGAAGTTCATTCAGAAGACTGCTGTTCATTTTTTGTGTCATTAAAATCAGCTGTCCTAAACCTAAGTATAGTGGTTTTATTGCGTTGTTACCGTTGTCACGGTTGTTATGTAACGTTGTTATGTTACGTTGTTATATTACGTAGTTATGTAATGTTGTTATGTTACGTTGTTATATTACGTTGTTATGTAACATTGTTGTGTTACGTTGTTATGTTACGTTGTTACGTTACGTTGTTACGTTATGTTGTTACGTTATGTTGTTACGTTACGTTGTTATGTTATGTTGTTATGTTATGTTGTTATGTTATGTTGTTATGTTATGTTGTTATGTTACCTTGTTATATAACGTTGTTACATTACGTTGCTACATTACGTTGTTACGTTACATTGTTCCATTACGTTGTTTCATTCGGTTGTTATGTTAAGTTGTTACGTTATGTTGATACCTTATGTTGTTACGTTATATTGTTTTGGTATGTAGTTACGGAACATTGTTACATTACATTGTTACCTTACGTTGTTGTGCCATTGCGTTGTTATGTTATGTTGATACTTTATGTTGTTCGGTTACATTATTTGGTTATGTTATTTGGTTACATTGTTCTGTTACATTGTTCTGTTACGCTGTCACGCTACGCTGTCACGCTACGCTGTCACGTTACGCTGTCACGTTACGTTGTTACGTTACATTGTTGGCCGGTATTGGAGACCAGTCTTTTGTTTTGTAAGTTAAGTTAATTAGGTTTTTCACGTGTTTTGCAGTGACATTTTTTTTCCACACTGACGTTAAGTTGAATTTGTACGTGCTTTACTTAGTTACGTACTTATTTTAAGCCCAAACATGACGTTTTTCCTTAACCTAACTAAGTGGTTTTCTTTCTTGATCCTAAGTCCCTGGCTTTGCTGGTACTGCACGTCAATGCAGTCGTGTAATATTCACGACCCTGCGAGGCAATACGTGATGCTGACACGCTATCCTCTGTTGGACAGACAGTTCTGTTACATGCTTTGGTGTGATATCGGGTTGATAAGTCTGTTGTTGTGGTCATTGGCTGCTGTTTTCCCCTGTTAGAGAAACATTCGACCAATCCTACAGCTAGTGGCAGTATTAACTTTGTGTCAGTCTGATTATCAGGCTAAGTCATAATCAACATCTATTGTTACTGTTACTGCAGATGTTCTGTTTTCCTTTAAAATAGCATATGAAATGCATGCACACACTCACAAATACACACAGCCCCTGAGCCCAGTACATAGTACATACAGTATAGCATTCAGATACTAATACAAGCTTAACTGAATTAAAGACCCGGCCGTGGAGCTCCATAGGTTTCCTTTACTTCCTGGATGAGATTAACCATGACATAAACAGAAACCGCCGTTATGTAATCCCAAAGGAACTGTACAGCAATTTAATGCACTTTTCCAACTGGTAGCAGCTTCTGTTCACTGTGTTTAAGAAATCCCAAACTCCCATATTCATTCTGTGAACATAGATTACGATTCAAACTGAAAAGTAGATAAAAAGGCCGTCTTATGGGCGCCTGGGTTAGCTCAGTTGGTAGAGCGGGCGTCCATGTATTAAGGCTTGGTCCTGACCGCGGCGGCCCGGGTTCGAATCCGGCCTGTGGCCCTTTCCGCATCCACTCTCTCTCTCCCCCCTTTCAAGACTCTATCCACTGTCCTGTCATAAAAATGGAAAAATGCCCCCAAAAAAATAACTTAAAAAAAAAAAAAAAAAGGCCGTCTTATTCATGTATGCTTCAGACTTCTGGGGGTTGAGCCTCTTGATAGCGGCTGAAGGTAAAGTCCTAAGCATCGCTAAAATGTTGGTTTTACAGCCACTCATGCAAATATATTTCTCACCACTCTTGTCCCTCTTCTCTCCTGAGACAAGCCCACAGAATAATGAAATGCAATTATCACAAGGAAATTGTTTTTCTTTACTTTCTTTTTTTTTTTTTTTTTGCCCGCCAATATTGGTGTTCACGGCTCCGCCGCGCCGACTAAAATGAACATCTCTGTGAATAAATCAAAAGTGAACAATGTTGGCGATGTTTGCTCGCTCTCGTGGAAGTAAGTGAGCATTTGGTGAAAAGTGCCGGGCTGTCAGTTCAATTATTCAAATGCAACGGCAAAGTCAAACCCGTTTCCCAGAGGATGGGAATGCTTATTTGTGATTTCTATTTTTATTTTCTATGAAGGCAAACTGATGAAAATGATAGATTATCCTGGTGCTGGCTCAGTAATTACTGCCTGATGGAGAGCTGGATTTGTTGACTCTTACCAGATCACAACTCTCGGTTTTGTTTCCTGAATCACTTTTTAAAATTTTTCTCCCTCCTCAGTTCTGCTTCTTTTCCCCTCTCTCCATCTTTCCTTCATCATTCCCCCTTACATAAGGCCTGGCAGTGCAGTTACTGAGTACAGATGTAGATGCCAGATGGATAGGTGGGGGTTGCCTTGATTTTCAGCCAAAATCCAAATTCTAGCTTTTTTCTTTTTCTCTTCTCAAACAGGCCGTCACCCAGACACACATAATAAAACAAACACATATTACAACTGGGATTGTATATCTCAAATTACTTTAAATGACGTTGAAGTAACTCATTTAAAGGTTATTTTGCTGCACGACATCTCTGCATGCGTTACCATCTGCAAGAATCCAACTGCAGCAAAAGCTCATGTGCACATTATGTTGTTAGATTTGCTGGGATGTACTGTACCGCAACACTAATGCCTCCACTCTATGAGGTGAGCCAGAGTTGAGAGCAGCCGTATCAGTGTCAGGGTCAGCATAAAGAGTGTAATCCTGAACCCGTGTGTAGAGAGAAAAAGCTGATTATGAGTCATAGCCACCTCGATGTCGCCCCGCTTCTCTGAATACCAGCTCAACACACATTCATAGCTTGTGCATTATGTTAAGACAATATAACTCCCATACCATGCACAAAAGTCTAAATATTGTTGTACCCTTTTTTAAGATGACATTTAAAACAAAGTGGTTATTATTTCATAATTTACTTCCCTATTATTATTTTATATTTAATCATCATTTTATGTGGTCAGATTTGAAGTTCCTTATCTCACCTAACTCCTTGATGGAAAGCAGCACAGCTTCACAGTAGTTTATTTCGTGTAGCAGCTCACTTTTGGACCACAAAACATTTTTCCAGCACTTTTTTTCAAGAGAGAAATCCACAGGTGGGATTTGGAAGTCAACTCATCTGCTTTCTTTTTACGTGATACTCTGAAGAACAACATCATATACTTCTACATCCCCAAAATGTCCATAATCGTGCAACAAAATGGAACATTTTTAAGATGCTTTTGTTCCCATCCCTCAGCGCTGAGTTATGCATCTCTCAGAGGATCCGCAACTATAAAGACAGAAGATAACAGGGAAAATACTGAGCAAATAGTTTGCACAAGAGAGTTGGGATCTTTCGAGTGCTATATTGCTGTTCTTACAATTCATCTAAACATGACTAGTTTTGGACACAGAAATAAACAAGTAACATAACTGAAATTACAATATACACTTTACATAAGTAGCTATAGTAGTAGAAAGTCTTTGTTTCCAATCACTTTTTTCTTTGTGATGAATTGTCATGTATTTTGGTCACTATACCTATTTAGCTTTTTTTCTCGCCAGCTCTATTTTGTGCAGTATAACTTCACTTCTCATTAAGATTTGTGTTTGATGATTGTACATTGAGTTGAGTGACTAACAATAAACAAACATTTTTTGTTTCTACAGGGATAAAAACAAGAGTATAAAAACCCATATAAATATGAAAGCATTAACTCATAGGTGCTTTTAATAGAAATGTCTGCTTTGCATAATTACACATCAGTTTCACATTGGGGCATTGCCAATTTATTGGACAGTACAGAAAGCAGAGCAACAGGAAACTGAGGAGAAAGACGGTGTACGTGCTTCGAACGCCCCGTGAATGAAATATTGGACTAGTGACATTTTTCACAGTGATACAATATAGCATGCTACAGTGTGCTTGTTGTAATGGATTGCTGTTGTGTGTGTGTGTGTGTGCAGTCGGTGGGGTGGTAGTATTACCGAGAGAGAGAGCCTTGCCGCTGCGCTGCTCGACTGACTGTTGCTGTCACAGAGGCTTGTCCCTGTCAGCGAGATAAATGACATTCTAGCTACCCCGCTATCTACTTGATACCTGGGAGACAGAGACACTGGTGATGCCCTTCAAACGCTATACACCATCAACCTGGTGTGTGTCTGTCTATTGTCAGGAGAACAGTGGGTGGGTGGGTGGTGCAGGTATGTGTGTCTGCACATGTCAGGGCTATTGTAGAATGCAGATTTGCTAGCAGGGGTATGTGTACTCTTGCACGTATGCATTCAGTTCATAAATATTACCTCCCTTTTTAATTTACAGAATAGAAGGAAATTATTCGTGACATTTAATCATGGCAGAGCAGCTATTGCTGTTCTAGATGAGTATGTAAACACACTACATGCACATCTTCATTGTTAAATAAGAATGTACCATGTGGAGCATGTAAGTAAAAGATGGTATTTTAGCCTAAATGCCCACAGCATAAACAGATTTATACCGATCCTTAATACCCACCACTTTCCTGAATTAATACTCATTAGGTGAAAGCCTGCTGCTAGTTTACCACTTTTGCTAGCAACACGTTCTCATCCTAACTCATCATATACTGACCCTTTGTCAGACCCCTCGGCGTCACTCTTTCCGGTCGCAGTAATTATGTGCTTAATGTTGTGAAATGAACAATAACACTTGCTTAGGTCCAGGCAATAAACCTACTATAGTTAGGTTTAGGAAAAAACAACATGGTTGGACTTAAAACTACTACGTTTGTACAGAGAAAATGACGCTGAACGTTGTGAACATGGCACACAAACAAACCGCTGATTGTAACGTGACACGAACAGCGCTCTCCTATAAATGCGCTTTTCTAGTCTTCCGATCCGGGATCGAACCACCGACCTTCCGATTGGTGGACGACCTGCTCTACCTCTGAGCCACAGCCGCTCCCCACGTCCTGTGTTCGTTCAATCAGTGTGCCGTGTGTCTAGTGGCAGCCCATCAAGCGTCCAATGGGACGGAAACAAGGTGATCCCTCTCAATAAAAAAAAACCCTGTGGACAAGTACAATGAGTCCTGGTGAGTCGGTTTACTACATTCTTTACAAGGCCAACAGTACACATAAAAAATGACGGCACTCTGACCAATCCTGCTACGTAAATGGAAATGTCCGTTCTACTCCTATTCTATTCTGTGGTTTTATCATGTGTTGATGGCTAAGCGTGTCTGCAATTTATAATCTGACGGATGAAAAATAACATATTGAATTTCATATTGATTTAAAGCAATAGAGTTACCTCAAACTTTAAACATTGTTTTGTGAAAGATTGTATTTCGGATGTTTTTTTCCTTCTTCTTCTACATGTCAAAAATCATTGTGAGCTTTAATGGGGATACAAAACGTTTGAGGTCCTTGCTCCGGCGCCACACAGTCCATCAAATCCTGGTTAAAAGCAGCAGCAGCAGCAATTACAAGACAAACATTTGCTTCAATGTCAATCTGGATGCCAAACACCACCTTTTCTCTTTTGGCACTCAGTGAGCGCAGAGCTGCCAACGGCCTCACTTTGAGACCATAACACGGCTTCCTGAGCACCCAACGCTCAGAGTTCATAATGCACTGGTAGATGACTGTTGAGGCTGCCAAATCTCAGTGGTGACCACAGCTACTCTACCATCTCCCTCTGCTTTTTGCCTTCAGGTGGGGGAGCCTGACCTTTTGTGAGCGGCCAGCTGGAAAATGTCAGTGCGGCGTAAACTGTTAGCGATCTCAATTTGCGATGGCATTTTCTGAAGCCAAATCCTCAGGCGGTCACTGAGGGTCGTGCCATTGTAGCTTGTGCATGTGTGTGTGTGTTCATAAGTATTTATTTACACGTGTATGTGTTAGTATGTGGTTGTCAATTCCGACTTAAATACAGCTTGACTGATTTGATGCCAACCCTCTAATTCTCTCCCTTAAATCTGTCCTTGTTGTCATTTACCCTTCTGATACATTTTCTTCTTCTACTCTTATTACTCTCCAGTGTACATTTGTAACATATCTCACCATCAGTGGCTGCTATTACATAAACTCTATCTGGGTGCAGTTTATGTCTCACAGATTAAAAGTCCAAACACAGGCCCAGTCTATCTTACAAATAGACAAAATAAACAGCAGATAAAAAGATTACCAGTCGTCTCAATTAGAATATGTATGAATCCTTTGAAAGACTTAAGTATGAATCAGACAGTCTCAGCCACACAGCCTAAAAATTGAAGGTTTTCTGGGTACAGTACGATCAGCTAAATCCCCCCGGCTGTTTGGTCCTATTACTGAAAGAATGTCTGGCTTTGACTGCAGAATAATGAAGGCAGACTTCAGGGAGCCGGGCGAGGCGGCCGATACAATCTTAATGTTGTCAAATCCACCAAACAAAAGGAGGGATATCAGCGGTGAGGATGAATGTGGCCGTTATAGGAAGGGACGGCCTTAAAGATAGCACCGCTGCAGATGGACTACACTGTTAGGGATTGAAGTGAACAGGTTTTCCTTCGACGGGTTGGGCTCAAGCGAGCTAGCGGTGCGTGGTGAAGATGTTCCCGCACTCAGGGGCAAACTCAGACGACTGGAAACCAGCCAGCCCAGAAGAATCACTCTTGTGAGGTTGCGGACAAGCATTGGAGCTGCTTCGATGTCTATTTTTACACTTCACTCACATCTTTGAACATGGTATGGTTCAGACGCAGTGATGTAAAAGGCTTTGCATCTTCCACTACAAAACCAAATTTCCCAGCTCTACGTCCCTGCTTTACTTCTTAAACTCTCTCACCTACTAACTAAGCACTCATTTTGCTCTTTAGCCATTTTCCTCCAGGGTTCACCTTGTCCAACTTCTTGCCAGTACATGCCCTGGCACCGGCTTCCTGAATAAAGATTTAATTAAGAAGAAAGCACAGAGGGCGATCTTACTGTCGACCACAAAGTGCTGCTGTCTCCATTTCAGGGCTTTCCTCTTGGAGTTGGTGTGTCGAAAATCTTGGGACTAGAGAGACGGCACGAGGCAGAGATGGAGGGGGACTTCAATTAAAACTTCCACCTGAATAAGTTATGTCTTTCTAATAGCCTTCAGGAAATAGTCATGAATATATAAAGAGGAAATATGCATTCATCAAATCGTCCTTTCTTCCCGGTCCCACAGTGAAGGCGAAGAAGTGACAAGGAGAATGAGAGAAATAGGCGGGGGGGGGGTCGCAGAGGCTTTCAGGCTCGCTCGTGTATACTGTAGGGATGTGGCATACAAACACAGAGAGAACAACATGCAATTGAATTGCAAATGTCTTCCACAGAGCAAATGAGTAACCATTCAAACATTGCAGATAATGTCCAAATGAGAATGGTGCAAGGGAGCCTCTTTCAAGCAAAGAGATATAATGGCAAGAATTCATCATGACTGTGCACAACATACTCTAGACTGCATATAAGCCATGAAACACTCAAAGAGACACAACTTTACACTCTTGCTGGTAAACCCATCACCAGAGAGCAAGAGAGATGGGAGGACAAGACAGAGATGGGGTCAGAAATGTGACTGTGAAAGAGATGGTTGTGTGCAGGAATGAAGGGCAGCGGGCTGAAAGCTTTTAGGGATGTGACCTTTAACTGACAAGTGTTGGAGGTAGTGTGGCTAAATGCCATACTTTAAGGAAATCTATTTGCAGGGCCGATGCGGGTTGGACAGGGAACACCATTTGGAAAAAGTAAAAAAAATAAAAGTAGCAGCTTGCTCTCGTATTGATTGAAGCATTGACTGTTTTTACCTCATGCGCGTGCGGATATTGTGGAAATGGACTATTATTATTACTACTATTTTCTGATACAAATTTGGAGATTGAGACCAAAACATAACAGGGGACTAATAATATATATTATATTAGATTATTGAGGTTGTTTTTTTTTAAGTCTGTCAAACTTAAATGTGTGTGTGTGACTGAAGATAATCAACACCTCCATTTTCCATCGCACATTTTAATAGTACTTTATTGGCAAGCCCATAATTGAGAACAGCATTACCAAAGCTGGGTTAACAATGTAAGTATGATCATTTTGAATGAAAGAAAGAGAGATTTTGTTTTAAAGATTTGGAAGGACCTAAGTGTGTGTTGCTGGTCAAATAAATAGTGTTTTGCAAGCATATCAAACTGGAGTTTTATTTTGGTAAGGACTGTATTCTTCTATCTTTATATAGGCTACAGTGTAGCAGGATGTGTGGTTCTGTCTCTTGTTTTTGGCAATCTCACTGCTGTTCTGTTCGACTGGCTGATTGAGTGATTTGTTAGAGTCTGGTGCTGGCTTGTCCGGGTCTGCATGAATATTCCTGGCGTGAAGCAGGTCCCTTGGAGCCTGGATGCTGTCACGGGGTCACTGTGACAACTGATGGGATTTACTGCTGACAGATGACTTTGTGAGAGAGAGAGAGAGAGACAGAGAGAGGGGAAGGGATGGACAGAGAGAACGAGGGCCACCAGTGTAATTTGACATCTACAGTATATCTTCATTTTCATCCTCAAACTGTCGTGTACCAGTGGAGCAGCTCACACAATCCCACAGTACAGACACTCTTATATGCACACATACACTGATAGTGTTCTGTGTGTGACATTAGGTGAAGTATGTGGAAATATTCAACGCGTTTGCATCCCAACTCGTCAAATACTGACGCTTTGTCAGCATGGATGTATGAAGAGAACTGGATACAGCGTTGGAGGCGGGGCCCCGTGCATTCCTATGAAAGTTGCTCAGTGGCGCATGAAGCCAAAATGGCTCGACTTCCGATTGGAAAAGTACCCAGATTTTCCGCGGATCTTCCGCATCCATTGGGCCCATGGAGCAGGCGCAGTAGCGTCCGCTCGGTCACATGGAATCATCATGCTGTCGTCACAGCTTGCTAACTCCGCCTCCCAGCCGTCGCTCAAGCCTCGATCTGAGTCTCATTCACATGAATATAGGAAAGAAAATAACTCTGGATTCAGCTGTTAGTTGTGACGGCCCCAGGGCCTCTTCCAGGGCTAGTATGCTGTTTGGTGCTGTAGGTGAAGGTGCTGATCAAGTGATTGGAGACAGCTGGCCACTGTTTCTCTGGTCTATAAGACCCGCCCCATCCTCATAGACTTCATTCCCCTGGCACCACTAGGTGCTATGTCAGCCTTTGCTTTGTTGTACATTTCATTTACCATTTCTTAAGTTAGTCTGACAGCATGTTTTCTGTCGGCTTAATTTGTCACGATTCATATTTTGTGTTGTCTTTGTTAACTTAATTCAACTTTTGTTAAATAAATCTCTTTATGTAGTTACTCCCTCGCGGTTTGCTTCCTTATTTGTCATGGTCCCAGAGCCAGGACATAACAAAGTCTATGGGGAAAAGTCTTTTTGGGGCCCAATGGCATCACGTGACGGACACAGAAGCTGCAGTAACGCCGTTTGGCCACTACGAAAATTGGCATCAACGACCGGTGCTCTTCCTCTGGGCTTGTTCTTCATGTTGTGAATTAAATAAAAACACTTGTTTAGGTTTAGGCAACAAAACCACGATAGTTAGGTTTAGGAAAAAAAAAAAGTTTTTTGGCTGTAAAATTACTACTCTTTTACAGCGCAAATGTGACTGGACGTTGTGAACACGGGACACAAACAATTAGTTGATTGTAACGTTAAAGTGAAACTCGAACAGCGGTCTCCTGGATGAAAGCCTTGTGTTTGTAGTAACAAACAGGTAACACAGACGTGACTAAGCGTGTCTGTAATTGACGCCCTGATAATGAGATATTAGGCTCCCCCCATATTGGGATGTTGCAAAAAGATCCTACAAAGAGATACTGAGCGCAAAAAAAAACTGAAACACCTCTTTGTCTGGTTTCTGTGTGCACTTTATTCAGATGGCGGTTTCGGAGGGAGGGCTGCCCTCTGTGATAGATTACTTTTTACCATCATGGAAGACAAGATGGAGTGCACCAATTAAACATGGCTTTTGACAAATGAACTTCAAGATGAGTTCACTAAGGAACCAAACTACTGGGATTTATAATATGCGATGTTTATCATGATAGATGATGGTCTCAAAATCTTGCAGAGAAAGGAATGAACCAATAGTTAATTATGGGATTTAGTCACGGTTCAGTCTGTTAGAGGATTTAGCCTCTTCTCTTTAATGTTTAATGCAACGGTGACTAAAGGGAAAGAACTGAGTGAGCAAGTCATGTAGTGTCTACATGTGCTAATTCTAGTCTAAAACACTTGGGCACCCATTCAGTTTCTGTAAAATAAAACCAAGCTTAGCCAGCCAGCCAGCCAGCCAGGAAAATATTACTTGGATGGTGGTTTATATGCTCGTCTCTGACTCACATCATCCATGGATGAAAACATTGTTTATTGGCAGTGAAAGCTAAATGTATTCGAGGAGAATTCTAGTTGAACAAATCAGAATTCAGCCCGGTTCACTGAATCCAAGAGCAACTGACAAAAAAGGAAAGACAAAAAGGGAGAAAAATACCCATTTTTTTCCCCTCTTTGAAGGATGACAAAGACAGTGCAGCAACACTCACAACAAGCTCCGCTGCTCTTTCCCTAGAGCGGTAGCTTGGCTGCTTGGACAGAGCCGAAATGGGCAGGACCAAAGAGACTGAAAAAGTACAGCCAACAACATCCTCTATGGGCTGCCTCTCCGTGACATTTCAGCTGTGGCTCGAGGCTGTGTGCTGGAGACATTTAACGTGTGTGTGTGTGCATGTGCGTGTCTGTTTATGTGTACTTGTTCTGGCACTTTCAGAATTTTAAATCTGACAGTGTGATAAGACTTAAATTTATACTTTGCTATCAGGACAGAGAGTCTTTAGGGACGGAGGCGTGAGCTGGACTGGCACAACACATTTACGACATCATGATGAAAAGACACAACATACCTTAGCACAAAGTAGACAGCCGACGGCCAGACTTTGTCCTGAAATGACACAGGCCATCGTGCAGTGAATGGGAAGTTGACATAGAGGTGGGAAACTCAGGAGCTGTGGTTACAGCTATAGGTGCCGGACACCAGCACAAAACTCAGCATCAAGATGCTACGGATATCATTTAACACCACATTTCACTTTGAGTTCCATTCATGATGAATCTGTTCTGCTACCTCTGTTTGATTTGCAGCTGGACATCAGGTTGATGGTACTAAATTAAGACTTAAGCATCATGTGGAAAAAAATAAAATTAGGATGAAGTTACCTCAAGCCTATTCTGTTAAACTTATTTGTGCCTGCAGCTGAAATTCTTAATTTCCTTTGGTGGAAGTGTTCTCTGAACTGGCCTGAGCACAAATATGAAGACATTTTCAAAATTGGTTTGGCTTAAAAGTGAGTTTGTCTTATCAGACTATAACTAGTTATTGGGCACATGATGGGACTACTGTTTTTGCAAGAAACTCCATTATATTTTTGGAAAAAGGAGTCGTCCCGTGTGCCCAGATACTAGTATGATAAGTAAATGGCTGTATCCTCGAAACTACAAGGAGTACAATCAAGTAGTTGGCATCTATGAACTTATTCAACAAGTTGAATATCAAAGATATGCACGCAATGTAAAATATATATATATATATATTTAATACGGAAAACATTTAATAAACATTATGTTAGCATTGTATGTTTTCTCATTTTTCAAAAATCATGACTTTGACTAATAGAGTAAATTTTCATGTGATCTAAACATTTCAAAGTTGTACTGTTAGATACTCGTGCAAAGTATGTCAGCACCAAATGTCAAGACTTCTGACCAATTAGAACAGATGTTGTGGCATTATTTCCTTATCATACTAAATATAGGCTTTGGGCACAAATGGGTTAATCACAAGGTGGCATGTTCTTTTAAATAACATGACTTTGCTGCATAATAGATAACACTTGAATAAATGTGGGGTGAAAAATGTACATGGTGAATATTTCGGTTGCAATGCCCTCCTTAGAACCCCCCTCATGTATTTTAGTCATTCGTTTTGCAAATATTAGGTTGTAAATTAAAGTATTGGGCAGTCTGAAAAGGTTTCCGTTCTCCTTTTTCATTACGCCCTATTCTGCAAAATCAAGTGTTTTTGTGTCTTCTTAATTATTAATTTCAGATTAATTTAAAATGGTTTTATGGGTTCGTAGGATTTTTACTCAGCCTGGCTCAGCAGCTCAATCAAGGAAAGTGCAAACAGGTTTTCCTCGTTATGTCCTCTTAACAGGGAGCGGCTGGCCACCGTTAAGATGTAAGAACAGAGGTAAGACATTCTCTAATATTTGGTTTGCTTTTTGGTATAGATAGGTGCTCATAGCTAGATTGAGATGTTTGAGCAGTAACTTAGAGGTCTTGTATCAATAGTCTGTTCAATATTCTGTGTTACTTTGAATGCCTTTTTCACATACAGTACATACCTGGGCAGGTGGTAGGTTCCAATTAGGTGAAGCTGAGAAGTAAAATCCCATTCACTGGAGTAAGAGGAGGGGTTGGCAGCTTGCTGTGAGGCTGAAGTTTTCTTTTATTTGGTGTTCTTTTGATTCAGTTTAAATGTAGTTTTACTGAATGTCCAGGAATTATTTTTTTTGCCCCTCGTTTCAGTAAACGTTTTGTTAATAAATTATACTTTTCCTTCCTTCCTTTTTTAACAATTTCCAATGCCGCTACCACCTCATCTGCCCTTTATATGTGATGGGTGCTACAGTGAAATGAGTCGCTGCTGGTGGCACTAGAGTCGCGGGATCACCAAAGTTGGTAGACTTTGTCCTCTGGGCACCACGAGTGTCTGCATAACATGTATGGGAATCTATCCAATAACTTTTGAGATATTTCAGTCTAGACCACCGACCGACAGACGTTGTCAGCCTGCTGAAAAGTCAACGTTTGCAAAAACTGTCCTCAGTCTCGTTTTGTGATTCTTAAATCGTCATTGCTGTGTACAAATACCTGACATCACCTATTGTTAACAATTCCAAACCACCAAGAAGGGCACGGACAAAACGCAAATACCAAAATATCTCATGTGAAATAACCAGTATTTTTTTACCTTGGCAAATAATAGTAGCGATAATTGATATTCTTTGTGTAGGAAAGTAAAAGGAACTGTATCCTTAACTTCAGTGCCTTTTAATGTAGCTGTGCAACTAACTTGCTGGAGGCTTTTGCGCATGTGCACTCAAACATAAAAGCATGCATATGTTCACACGCATTAACACACAGCTTTGATGGCACCAGAACGTTTCCAGTTTAATGGTCAATTCTTGAGATGCAATTAGACAACATGTCAGTGAAGCCTGAAGTCACCGTGTGTGCGTGTGTGTGTGTGTGTGTGTGTGTGTGTGTCCCTCTCCTGAGGTGTAATTACCAGTGGTGCTGCCACAGAAGCCTCCGGCTGTATGGCTGAAGCCAGAGACAGGCCAGCCAGGACAGGAGCAGTGGCAGTAATTGGCCAGAGTGGACCAGCAGAGAAACATACTGTATGTAATCAGAGAAGAGACAAAAAAAAAACACAGAGCACGAGAGACAGAGGGAACATGTCCTCCCTGCACAAAACAGAGAGAGAAGACAGAAACATAGACAACCGTCTACATGGAGGAAGTTAACTCTTTAAAAGTTGTATATGTCTGTATGGTCTATCTGCAGGACTTGTCGGAATAAATCCAGTGTTATAATGGGTGTAAGGTGTGTGTGTGTGCATGTCGCAGTAAGCCTGTTTGTGTGTTGTTAAAGCATGCTCAAACATCTCTTCATGTTCATGTATTTATCAGCAAGCTGTTGGGCTCGATTCCCTACCTCAGCACTTCTGGGCAGCCAGGGCCACCCCTTAATCCATACTGTCCCTGTCAGCCAAATGCTAATGTTGCCGGAGCCCAGTCCGTCATAAAGTCCCCCCCCCCACCCAACCACCCTCCGCTTGCATCCCCTCCATTTGTCACCGATCCACCCCGCCATTTACATTACCAATAATCTGGAATTTTTCACAACAAGCTATCAAAACGAATAAATGGTTTACGAGGCAAAACATGGAGGGATCCCTCCAAGAGAAACCGGCCCCAGCTGGACCTCCACGCGACGCACCTGCACTTCATTTCACTTGATTATGTACCATTTCCAGAAAATCACAGACTCGTGTGTGGAGGTTGGGGATGTCTTCAGTGGAAGGGTGACACTGGGGTAGTGTAGAGAAAGGGTCACACTCCCCTACTAGTCAGAAATAATAATAGTTATTTTATACTAGCATTTCAAGAAGGTCTGTTAGAATCCCTCAATTTACAACAGGTAAAGTTGTTGGATCTCTGTTTTCCCTAATCAGACTAATCAATGATTGGCCTTAACTGTGCTAAGCTCACTGAGACTCTTGTGTAAGTGTATTGCCAGGGGCAACTATTTTATAAATATTTTACATAAGTAATTACCTGCCATATTAACAATTCAGTTTCTGCTGTTTTCCAGCATTAACATTTAACTTGTTAGCAAGATTGTTTGTTGTCAGTGAATCAGATTGGCCATTAGAAATAAACGTATTTCTTTTTTATTATTTTATTTTGATTTGACTGATTGAGCTCAGTCAGGTTTATGAGGTTTGAAGCTGCTACATACAGTTCCTTCTGTAGCTCAGTCTGTGGCATCAGCATCTGTAGCACATCCAGATCATGAACCCACAAGTGAAAGGATATCCAATTATTGTCATGGTGAGAACGAAAATATGCGAAAGGCCAACCATTGAGTTATTCATTTCAATTTCATACACAGAACATATTTCAACCCCCGCATATTACATGCAATTAAAGCTTTACCATCACCAAACTGCACCTTACGCAATCAAAATGCATTAGTTAATTTTTTTCATATGGTTTGGGGGTGTCCAAGGGTTACAGAGTTCTGGAAGAGGTTTGCAGAGATGCGATTAAACATATTGTCTAAAACAATTCCTTATTTAGCAGAAGTCCTGTTACTTAATGACAGCTCCAACCTGGAACTCTGTGTTAAGCAGAGACGTCTCTGGTTAGCTGGTCTTACAGCTGCAAAGCGACTAATAGCTTACAGATGGAAAGCTCCACATTCTGTCAATACACAAATATGGCTTCTTGACTTCATAGATATAGCAGGTATGGAACACTGGGCTGCCAACATGCACTGGGCAAAGAGAGAAAATATATCACATTGGAAACAAGCAATCACTATAATTAAATCCTTCACATAATTGTTCCCCGTGTCTCCAAGGTCTAGGGTGGGTGGGATGGGAGGGACCCAAAGGGAGGGATTTGGGGGTGTTGTTTGTTTTTTCTTCTTCCTGTTTTTTTTTTTTTTTCTTTTTCTGTAGCTGCTTGCCAATTTTGTATTGATTAATACATGGACATTTGTGATTATATTTGTTTACTCTATTGCTGATCTATCAAATTGTAACCCCACCCTATATAATTATGCTTCAATACCAATAAAAAATTTATTTCGCAAAAAACAAATATGCAAAATGAATCTCAAACACAAACATATACAGTATTCCCAGAACAGGCAGCGAGAGAGAAGCACAAATGGAGAAAGAGGAGACTGATGCTCATAAGTTTGACAAATGGAGGGATTCTGGGGAGAAGCGCTCAAGGCGAGATAGACACCGATATAAACAGATGGATGAGTACAGTGAGAGAAGAAGAAATATTTTCAAATGAGGACACGAAGCACACACACGCATGCATTTATATGAAAAAAATGAAAAACCTTCCCTGACTTGTCAGTGTTTGGAGAAGAGACACTTATCATTGTTATCATTCTGTATTTTAATATATCCACAGGTAGCTGGCAGGCAGAGGTAAATACAATATATGCTGCTGACAGAGAGCTGCACAGAGGAAATGATACCTGCCTTTTACAGGTGGTTGTTAACATATATAGTACTTTGATATTTACATGCTGGTGTGTCCAGTTGTATCAGTCACTATTTGAGCTTATACATCTTCTTCAGCAGCTATTGGAATGTTTTCAGGGATCTGACGGTTAAAGAATGACTTATTGACGTATTTTAGTCAATATAATTGTATTTCAATCAGAAGAAAATAATGGAAAGCACGCATGTAAACTGCTCAACTGAGTCACAGGAGAAATTAGAATTCCCCGTTTGTGATATAGACCACATCATGTAAGTTTGTTACTGTTTTAAAAGGGTGATGACCTGCATGCAGGATGATGATTAATTCCTTGTGTCAATGCTTTGCTTGACCCTCCATTGAATGCACATGTTGTGGGAAGCCAATGAGGGATCTTGTCTGGTTGGGGGCTCTTGTGGAAAGATATGTCATGCTCTCCTGGTAAAGCTCCTTGCAAGCAGGTCACAAGAAGCACCAACGGTAGCCAACCCGGTCTCACAGGAAGGCGTATAAATACCACGGCATTACACGGACATTCTGCGTGTCTAGAGTACGCATTTTAGCCTTTTCACGTGTCAATTGTACACAACGCAAATGTCTGCAGTTTAGGCAAGAAAACCATTTAGTTAGGTTAAAAACAAATGTCACGGTTGGGCTTAAAATAAGTGTGTAAACTAAGTAATACATAAAACGCATGACTGTCAGAAATGTAACTTACAAAACAAAACATTGGTCAACAACTGTCTCGAACACGGTCAGTCCTGTGTTTGTTGGACCCATCGACCTCTCCACCCGCCCACCATAAGCGGTCTTTCTTGCTTTTTATTCTACATCACTAACTCTTACCGTAGATTTTATGTGCGGATGCGTTTACATTGCAGTCAGTACGGGATACATGGTGTACAAGTGACGTGCGGAAATCATTAGAGGTGTATTTATTGCAACGCCTTATGCATTATCGTGGCATTTATATGCTTTTTGGTGCAAACGGGCTGGATCATGTCTGTTTGGGGGCTCTTGGGTCATCCTTTCCTGGTAAAGCTCCTTGCGAGCAGGACAAAAGAAGCACTAACAGTAGCACATGGCTCGTCCAAAACTGACGCTAGAGGGCTACCTAGAGCATCATAGTTTGAAGCGTACAGTAGGGCCACTGACCAAGTGTCGGTATTTGACGACTTGGGAGTGAGAATGTGTTGACAGTTGATTAAGCATTGAAAATATCTGAGGTACAAACCAAACATTCCTAACTGGAAGAAAAGGGGGGAGAAGACAGTCAGAAGCTCGATAAACATATTCATAGGATATTCACAGGACGAGTTCTAAATCTGGCATCACTGTGATAACTGGTTCCCAAGAACATGTGGAGCGATCTGACAAGTTAAATTTAGTGTAATCCAAAAGAAAGCAGGAAATAACACAGTGAGACAAAAAGAAAATACAGTGAAAAGAGTGACAGCGTGGGATAATCCATGTCTCTAAAACTAAAGAGACAGTTTACATAAGAAAAGTGCAGCCTGATTGAACTTTTGTCAAACCTTCATTGTGTTACAGTTCTGCACGATTGAATACCTGCTGCATGGGCAAATATCACCTGCTGCTTTTAATGGAAGGAGAGAGATTATGTGATCAGGGGATAATTAAAATCACTGTTTTAACCACAATGTCTATAGGAGCAATCGCCCAAGGACCAAAATCTCTCAGCAGGCTGTTCTTATACACTGTTCGTAGCTATAGCAACGAAAAGCAATGCAGTGTATGTTGTATATGTCTTAAAAATCAATCTGTTTGTAATCCACTTAATTATCAACCAGGAAGTATGAAGAGCGAAAAACGCAGCATAGGGAGAAGGTCGGGGTGGATCCAAAAACACCATACTTTCACCCAGGAGATGTTCGTGTCCCATGTGATACCAGAAGTCAAATATTTATTTGTCACATAACTTCCGTACTTAAATAACGCCATTTCCGTATTTATTTTAACCCAAACCACAATCTTTTCCTAACCCTAACCAAGTTATTTCCTGTGAAGATGGAAGTTTATTTTGAAAAGACTGTATGCATATAAGGAGCGGAAATTGACACGTGATGCTGAACATTCGTAGGAGAAAGCACAAAAAATTAGGAATAACTTACCAAAAATAAGTTTATTCAAGTGTGCTACTAAATTAAAGGGGATCACCTGAGCCGTTGTGTAGGACAGTTGCTCTCAGCAGAGAGGCAGATGGAGCACAAGAAGAAGAGGTCGGTCTGTCTGTTTGTCTGTTAGCTTCACACAGTTTTGGATGTGATCAGCCGGTTCTTGCATAATTAAACTTTCTAACAGACACCTGGTCAAAATGAAAGCCTGAGATGTTGCAGCTTTTAAGCCGTGCCCTGGAATGCAAGCAAGGTCACTTTTACAAACGCACACGCACGCACACTCACACACATGCACACTGTGCATAAAGAGACCAGATGGACGCTCCACACCAGCTCGACTGCATACGGCACTCATGTGACCCTGGCCACCTGGGCTCCGGAAGGTGACAGCGTGTCTCTGTAGTAATATACACACACACACACATACACACACCTGGACACATAATATGCAGAAACCCAGCAGTGGCTTAGTACCAGCCACCTGGTGGCCAGTGGACCAGTAATTGGAGTTTCAGGTAAATGTAGGAGTGTTATGCTTTCCTTAAACAGGCCACAGGATGAATAGCGGGCCAACAAAGGCGCTGGTGCATGCAAAGCATATATATATAACGTGCACTCTAATCACAGTTTGAGGGAAACAGAAGCAAGCAAGCGAGCCGGTGTGTTACTAGAACAAACTATTTTTGATTATGCAAAACGTTATTTGATTTTAGGAAAATATTTGTTTAAACTATCACGGCGTAATGAAGCAGTCGGTGCGACAGTATATTCTCGTCAATATACTGCTGTGAAATTAAATGTGAGGACACATTTTAATGATAGAAAATGAGTGCGAGCGCCACTGTTGCCGCACAGCAGCCGCAGTGGTTTCAACGGGTCCAATTTGCTATAGTTGGTGAAAAGATGCCTGATGGTAGCCTCCAGGAAACACACTGCAGCAGATGTGTTGGCTTATTAAAAAGATACAGACACTAACAGGAAATGATTCAAGTGCCAAAGAATATAGCATATATACATATTGATAATTAATGACTTAATATTGATTTATTTATAAAGAAAGCAGAATAATTATATAAGATTTCACTCCATTTACTAAGTAAACTCTCTCCCATGACACACACTTCACTGAAATTCATTTTACACATATTGTGCTACATTGCATTAATGTCACACTTAAATAAAACTCATATATAATTCAAATCATTATGTATAATGAATACATATTCCAAAGCGTGTGATCCATTGTTGATGAGGTACAGTATAAGTTGTGCATGAGCTTATAGAACCCACGGAGGACCCACGGTTACTGCTGCAATATGAATATTCATGCTGTTGTACTAATCAGATCTGCGCTGTGTTAGAAAACATTAGTGACACTTTTTTGTTGTATTTCTGGTTTAATTACAGCGTGCGGTTGCTTCATTGACTGCAGTCTCATCATTACAGGGTTTTTTACCTGTTTCGTTAACATCACCAGTGGCGGTAAAAAAAAAAGCTTATAAACTCCAATTAAAACAAAGATAAGGTCACGCTTTACTCATTAACCTCAGATTAAATCTCTTAACTTCCTCTCAAGGTGCCACCAGAAACAACAATCCATAAAGTCACTAATAAATAAGGTGAGCACTCACTAATTTTCTTCCTGGATTTTTTCTTTTAAACGCTCATTAGTAAACCCTGACATTAATTATAATGCGCTAAAAGACCATTTCATAGACGTACAAAATGTCAATGCACTTGTATGAGGAGACGTGAGGTTGTAAAATAACTAGTACTAGAAATTAAAATTTTGCATTTACTTAAGTACAGTAGGTAAACACAATTCTGGGTACAAGTATTCACATTTTATACTACTTTAGAGGAAAATGGTGTACTTTTTTACTCCACTGCATTTATTGCAGTTATATTGCAGATTAGGATTTCACATCTTGCAAAACATGACAAAATGTTGGAAATGAAATGACGCAAAAGAATATATGACTAAATTACTGCTTAAGTGTTAATGTAGAAGTAAAATAATTGCACATATTTTACTGAAAATACACTGGTACATTTACCTGCAAATGTTTTATGACATTTTCAACTTTTGTAATGAAGAACTTTCACATTGTGGTATTACTACTTCAAGGAAAGTAAACTCAATAAGTCAACAAGAGTTGCTTTAATGCACCCTATAGCACATTTTGTTTTTCATCCGAACAGATTGCAGCAGACATTTGCAGCGGTCTCGTTACAGCTTCACATCCCATCACTCTGACTAAATTTGACAGTTTTGTATTCTCTTTTTTTGTCGTACCAGGCAGCAAACACCTTCAGTGTGAATGTGTCTATACAGTATGTCACCCACAGTCTCATTCTCTAAACTTACAGTCAAAAAAGGCCATCTGTGTCTGTGTGTGCATCCACAGGGATGATGAGTGGAAGCAGAGAGAGGGAGGCAGAGAGAGGTAGGGAGGGAGGGAGGGAACTCTAGTGAGCAGCAGGCGTCACTGAGAGCTTCTGTCCTAGCTTTCAGGGAGGATAATGATGGCGCGGAGAGCACGAGTCTTTCAGCGTTGTCTATTTCGCAGACACTGCAGGAAAATAAAGACAAATTGGTCCCTTCCTCGTATGTCCAATCTGGCGTATACTTTCATCTTGAAGCTTCCTGAGATGCTCTACCTCAGCATCTCTGTATATTTCTATATGCAGCTAGTGAAGGTGTCACTTGATCTGAGTGTTAAAACACAGAACAATAATGCCAAGGAACAGCTACTGTTATAGATGTGCTGGCAACTTTATCTCAGGTATTTATGCTGGAATCACATTCAACTTCTGAGCCAAAAGATAGCCATTGCAACATTGTGGCACTAAACTTACCAATATGACCATTGACTTTAAACCCTTACTAATTAAATCACCTCAGTCCCAAATGATTTTCGGCTTTAACAAGTCATTATGTACTACCACCTCCAAGGAAAGAATACTCAAGCACGATATGTTAATGTTAAGTGGCCTCTTAGCAGTAACACTGGATATTTGGGGTTCAATGGTACATACTTGCCAACCTTGAGACCTTAAAATAAAGGAGGTCTTCAAATTTATTTCTCTTAGCTCTCTCCATTTCTCTCTCCTTCTTTCACTCACTGAAGGTCCTTTCAGACACGCGACAACGCCACCAATGAGCTCTGAAACCCGTTATTTCCAACGGCTTGCGCCACGCCATGACAGCTTTTTGCTGCAGCACCCAAAGCCCAACTTAAGCGCAGCTTAAATATGAGCTCAAACTGCACTGTGTTGCGAGAATAGACTGCTCTCTTCCGCCGGGAAACGACAGTCGGTGAAGCTCTATCGTCGTCCGGGTGGAAACAGTAGAGATCATACACACTCTTCAGTTCCAGAAACAGGCTAAGATAACAAAAAGGAAAAATAAAAAGTGTCAAAATTTGCCATAAATCGGGAGAAATACGGGAGAATTGTGACCCCGGGAGGAAACCGGGAGAGGGCGATGAAAAATCTCCCGGGAAAATTGGGAGGGTTGGCAAGTATGCAAAGGTATCTCAAAAGAAATTAGGTATTCATGCTGGCTGCATTTGGACTGAAATTGATTAAATCTTGGCGCTAAAATGCTTTTTTTGGAAATGCAAGTCTGTATAGATTTACAGTAAAATGAAGGATGGTAACAGCAACCTTAATGTCATGCCATAAATTAAATGTAGTGGCATGTAAACAGCACAGAAGCTTTTATCAATGGCCAGTTTATCTGCTATCGATGGTTGACTTATATCAATAATACAGCAAAACAATCTGTCAGAAAATGGACAAAAATATTTTTTTCAAGTAGGCAATGTGAGAAAAATACAAGAGGATTTGTTTCCTCTGTCAATATGCCCGATGACACAACTGAAAAACCTACACAAATTCATATGTAAGTGATTTGAATGTCTGCCGATGGGGGATTACGCTTCAGTTAGCTTACAGAAGATAAGACTGATACATTTGTAGAAACAGGAGCAAATTCAGAGACGTCAAATGCTGATCGAAAATGCTGCCAGTGTGGATTGCGATTTGCTCCATGCCACTAAAGACTAACAGTGAAGGGAGCATTCCCGATAATGTATTTCCTGTATCTTTACTTTTCTTACTCTAAGCAGAATTTAGAGAATCTCTTAGGCTGAACACTGAATATCTGATGAGAGGGAGGATAACAAACTGCACATGCAGCAGGGAAGTGAATGCAAATAGATAAACAGGTCTACTTTGAACTCATTTATCGGAAATGCGTGGAGTCCTTTGGGTTCCACCTGCTGTTCGCTGCAAATGTCGGGAGACTGCCTTCCAAAGAAGGGAGGAGGGAGGAGGCCGTCCGTAAGAGGAGACTGGAAGTCCTTTTCTTACGTGATAACCATTTCTGCCTTTTTGCTTGTCACGTTGAACATTTGGCATCCCTTTTTTTCTGACAGAGAAAATGGCATAAACAAATCAAGAAGAACGGACAAAATCATGATCCAAGGATGGTACATTTTTGCATACAAACTAACTGCACTCCTGCTGGCACTCAGTGCTATTTAATCAGGGCTTTGCATTGTTTACATCCATGGTTAATTGGGGATTGTTGATTGGTTGGTACATTTGTTGCAGCCTTGCTGTGGCTGGCGAGGAAGTTTTGATGTTAGCAAACAAAATGACCCCTACTGAGCTGAAAGTACAGGAACAGTCTGTGTGTTTGCCTTTGTTTGTTTGTGTGTGTTTGTAAGAGGTACATTTGAGATTGAAAGCAAAGCACAAATAGGAGGGTTTGGTTCCAGAACAAAGACAAGTTGTGTATTAGTCTGTGTGGGAAAACAAGGACAGGGCCACAATGACTGCATCCCAGACCACTTTATTCTCCTAAATGGGGGCCCATCGATGCTGGAAGCATTGGATTGTCTCCGTTGCTGCTGTCCACAGGAGAATCTGGTCCAGATTCACCAAGATTGAACTGTAAGACCACACTTCTGCTTCTTTATTGGGCCTGCTGGGAAATCTGGCTGCATTTGTGGCGTAAAACATAAAGGCAGACATTTCATAATAGACAATCAAAATCTGTGTATTGTTTTGCCAAGTTGGTACTCATTTTTGTCTTATTCAAAAATTCATGTGCATGTTTATAATAATGCAGTTTACACAGAGTTTACATATGCTTGACCATGAACAGCCCTTTATCGTTTGACTGGCACTATTAGGTGTTTGGTTTTCTTTCATTTTGACGACATGGCACATTGCTGTAGTGAATCTTTGTTTTTTAGGAACGTATATAATGAACATACACACATTTCTGTGTGTGTGTGTGTGTGTGTGTGTGTGTGTGTGTGTGTGTGTGGTTGATGCTTTGCTGGGAGGCTATACGACCACTGAGTCGTATTCAATTACCATTACAGTGATTGTACGTTAACGTTCCAAGCCGCAGCTTTCAAGGGCAGACAGTGTGTCGACATTAGATGCCTTTATGCCATCAGCTGAGGTAAACCGCATGAACTTACAGAATAATGTATAAGATAATAACCCGCACAATCACATGGCAGCTCAGTCATGCTGAGTCATGAATATATAGGAGATGAGCTCGGACAACGAAAACACTTTATTTCCTTTGACGATTCCTCGTGATTTTTAAAAACGGTGTATTTTTTTGGTTGATAATTTACAAATGACTCACACATCTGGGCTTTTCATTTAGCATCCAGCTCTTGTGTTAAAGTTAAGTTCAGATGAATGTAAGACGGTCATTTTTCAATGACAAAGCAAAGCAATGGCTTTAATTATTAAGGACGTACAGCTCATGAATGTGTCACAATGAGTGTGCAAGTGCTGTCTCTCCTCACCCACCTTTACTTTCTTCTAAGACGTGTTGTGACAAATCTGGAACGTATCCAGGGAAGGAAGAGCCAAAGGGATGTCAGGCTCTCAATGACGATGACATTAATGTAAGGCAAAAGTCTCAGGACAAGTCAGTCGAATGTTTCCTTTACATTTTTATGATAAATAAAAAAAAAAAAGTGCAAGTAGAGGTGGATGAAATTGTAGATGGGACATTAAAGGACCAGTGTGTAACATTTAGGGGATCTACTGGCAGAAATGGAATATATTATTAATAAGAATGTTTTCTTTAGTGTTCTTCAGTGAGAGGCTTCTGTCTACATAGGGAGTGGTTTCTCTTCATGGAGTCTGCCATGTTTCTGTCCAGAACGAAACAAACCAAACACTGACTCTAGATTCACTTTTTCACAGTTTTGCGTCGACCACCATGGTTCTCCAACATGCTTGGCACACGGGAGAAGTTTCCGTTGATAATCGATGCCGCCAGATCCTAGACATTGCACCTTTTAAGGTTGCAACAAATTATTATTTCCATTAATAATTAAATTGACTAATTTATTTTTCTCATTTATGGATTAATCCTGTGGTCCGTAAAATAACATAAAGTAGTGAGCAATGTCCGTCAAAAGTTTCCAGAGCCTCATCCCAACTCGTCACATACTGACGCTTTGTCACTTTTTGGTACCAATTAACACGTCCATAATGTTGCGAATTAAACAGAAACACTTGTTTAGGATTAGGCAACAAAAACACTTAGTCAGGTTTAGGAACATTTTTGAAATTCAAGGTTGTGCCTTTTTTGTGTGCTTTTTTTAAAAACACTGAATTTTCATCCATAAAGTCTCTTTCATTTTAACGAAATACTCCTTCATAGAACTCCTCGTGCTTTCAGCACTGCTGCTCTTAACTGCAGCATATAGAAGTGTCCTGGACAAACGTAGTGTGGGATTAGCCTGTGATCATGAGCATCACCGCACCCACGGCTGTCACAGTGTGACTAGCCTACCCCGGCAGCCAGATTTGCGCAGGATTTAAAGCACTGACAACTTCAACAACCCTTACAAATTACTGAACGTTGCCAGGTACTTGTCCTGACAAGGCTTTGACGCCGAATGGCTGCCATGTGATTTACTTTTTAGCAGTTTAGCCTCTATTTTTGTCTTCTCATAGCTGGAGTCTAACTCAGCAGCCGGCGGTGAGACTGATGCTGTAAAATAGCAACTTTGAGGCAGCACAAAGCAAACTGTGATTTGACCTGGATGTTATTAAACCCTGATGAAAATGTGACACAGTTGCAAAAGGGCTCTCAGATTTGACGCTGGGAAGGAAATTAGACAAGAGAGTCTCGCATTGTAACTGTGTGGATGATGTGTGTGTGTTATTTATCTTGCCTACTGGCAAGTGGTATGACTTATATTTTGAATATTTGTGGTGTTATTCATAGAGGTGTCACTATTAATACATCTTAAGATCATTTTTAAGATGCCAAACACGTTGAAAACTACAACAAATATATCAGTGAGAGCTTTGAAAAGAGAGACATGTTTGGGCTTTCTTCAGAGAGGGACGGGTCAGGAGTTTAAGAGGTGTCTTATTTTGATCAAATGTTCTTATCACTTGAGTATTGTGTGTTTTTGGAATCAGAACCAACTAACAGCTGGCTATAGATGCTCATTCAAGGCAGACTGTAAAACCAATGATAAGGGAGGAATAACTTTTAGATAAGATATCATACGAACTGTTACGAGATTGTCGTCAGGCTATTAAAAAGGCTTTATCAATCGCTATAAGCCCCATAGATGTGGGTCAATAGGGGCCTTCTACACCCACTAGCAGATTTTATCATCTATTCACATGATAGATCACTGAAAGAAGGTATAAAAGAACACAACAGCGACCTCTAGCGACCGTAGTATTTATTTATCAGGCACTTTAGTATAGACAGTGTGAAACTCCACATGGGCCTTGCATCCAGGAGACCGGAGTCTGCATCCCGTGTGAAACCAACAATGAGTAGTCTTTGTGTTTGTAGATATTTTAACCCAAAATATGATGCTTTTCCCTAAACCTAAAGAGGTTGTAGTTTTGTTGCCTAAACCTAAAGAAGTTGTAGTTTTGTTGCCTAAACCTAAATAAGTTGTAGTTTTGTTGCCTACCTGAAAAACCCTTTTTGTTTGTGTTCAAAACGTAACGTTTCATTCAGTTTTACAACATGTTAGAACGTGTTGCTTTTAAGTTTCACTTTCACTTTTACAACATAGTAGGTGTAGTAGACTGATAACAGTTGAATTGTGTGCCAGAAGACAAGACTGTTTCTCAATATCCTGTCAATCAGTTCTATTTTCATTGTATTAATAGTAAAAATAAGTGACAGCCTTATAGCCATCTGAGAGTTTCTTCACAGGTTCTAACGCTGCTAACATGTTTATTCTGACAGTCATGAGTTGGATTTCAGAAAGTTTCATTTTTGTTTCCTGTTGTTTAGCAATGTTTCCTATGATAAGCATATCATGGTGGTTTCTACTTGTCAATGAAACAGGTTAGTACTATGATGTTTTACTTGTTTCTGTCCTCATCACTTTTCAGTGGGCACTTCAGTGGGTCTGTTCAGCCATGGTGGTTATCACTGCCAATGTAAAGCACCCAGCCCTTCCTTTCATTTAAAAGCTTCCATTGATTTTTTTTCAGCTTGATTGTCATTTTACAATCAGCAGAAAATGCATTTATATAGGGTGTGTGTGTGTGCATTTGCAGTCCCCCTGGGTTCAAAGTGCATTACATAAAATAAGGTCTGCTGCTAACAGCACGTGGACATATGCACGGACCCGTAGGGGCCAGACCTCAGGACTCGAACCTGCAGCCAGCTGTCTGCCGCTGGGCCGCTGGCCGCGCTCCACCTCTGAGCTCATCGCTCACCTCATCCACGCGCACATCTACACAGACAGAAACTAAAGTACACGAGCACGTGAACACACACACTCGCAGCGTCAGCCCGCTGTCTTCGGTGCCTGTGGTGCTGTATTTGGATTGGACCATCTGTTCGAGAGTCACCTGACAGGTGTAGGTGCAGCTCTCTCCGTCTCTCCTCTTTGTCCTCTACTCTTTCTGGGGTTGTGGCGAGGTGTCACATGCATCAACATTTACATATATAGTCACCTGTTTAGGCTTAATCACTGGCATGTCCTTATTTATAAAGCAATTTCTTAACTTTCTTCCCTCATATGTAAATTTATCCTTCTGAAAAATGCTGGAAGCTGCCGTCTCCGCTCTGTAACATATTCTGTCCCCAATATCCATCTTGAAATGGGAAAAAAGGGCTTTAAGGAGACTGCTCCTGCAGCCTGGACTTTGTTGCAGATTGATTTGGGTCTAGGGGAGCCGGTCTCTTTACGTGTTTTCAAAATTAGACTGAAGTAGTCGGAGAAAGGTCCAGATGCCTCTATGTGATCCAGGAGTCTTATTTTGTCTGTGATCTGACATGGTGTTGTGCTTAGCTGTAGTAAGTTTTGTCTTGGCCGATCAAGTAAAGGAGATTTATTTTATTTTTTTCTCTGTCAGCCCTGGAAGCCCAACGCTGCTCCAGTGAAGTGAACTGAGGCAGTCACAGTAGTATTCCAGTGTATGGTAATGCAGGATGTGTGAATACACAATTTAACAAACCAGTGAAGTCTACGGCTCACCGAACCAGCTGGCCCGCTAAACTATGGCTGCTGAAACATCAATACATGTGCACTATACAACCGAGGCTTGTTTTCAGATTTCATCATTTATTAACAAAAAATGGCAATTATTTATGAATTACACTAGTTTTCAACCTGTATTTTATGGACCCATGCATCCAAAAGTCATCATATTTCTTGCTGCAAGAGAGCATTTTTTTCAGTTTACAGTATGTAATGTCCTTGACTGATGCAGACCTTGAACCACGGTTCCG
Source organism: Sebastes fasciatus (assembly GCF_043250625.1). NCBI lineage: Eukaryota > Metazoa > Chordata > Actinopteri > Perciformes > Sebastidae > Sebastes > Sebastes fasciatus. Next base: position 32,500,408 of record NC_133803.1, read on the forward strand.
GTAATAAAAAAAAAAATGAGGACAGGAATGGGGAAATGCAAAGTGTGCTGACTGTCCCTCCAATTTAAACATGTAGTTAAATATTTTAATATTTAAATTTAAACAAAAAAGCAAAGAATAATAAATAAATAAATAAATAAATAAATAATGATGATCCCAGAGTATCAAATTTGGGGTGGTACAGGACACAGTCCCTCCGTTAGCTCTCTTGAGCACTGACTCCTTATCAGATCTAAATCTACGTTCCTCTGTAGTTGCAACCCTGTCTCCAACATACAACTAAACTGCATTCTCAATTACTTGCTTTGAACTTCCTGTGGCAATAATCAAGCAATCTCGGATTATAAGGTTGTCCAAAAATATCTTTTTTTTCTTTCTTGTCCATGTTGTATTTCTGTCCCTACTAAAAGAAAAAGACAGGAATAGTTGTAAAGCAAGAGAATGAATTCATGAGGGAAACAAAGAGGACAGGAAGGAGGGTAAATGCTAGGAAGGATGCTAAAGTCAACAGATGGAGGGAAAAAAGAGAGGGAGATGGGAGAGGATTTCATCTATTATCCCTGAAAGCCCAAATTCTGTTGAGCTGCATTCATGCAAAGAAGATTAGAAATGTGTAAGATGAAAAAACAAAAGCAGAGCATTGTGAAACACTCATGCACATAAATGAATATGAAAGTGTGATTTCTTCTGACTAAATTAAGACACACTAATTGCATGAGCTCTACAGTAATTCAACTTTAAAGGTCACCTATTATGCAAAATGCACTTTTCCATGTCTTTTAAACATCAATATCTGTCCCCAGTGTGTCTACAGGCCACCATAGTATCATAAAAGACCATCCTCTCTCTTTTTCTCCTCCTCCGTTTGTCCGGAAATGGGTGCAGAAAAAAAAATCGCTTTTTTTCCTTCTCTTCTGACGTCATTAGAGAAATGCAAGCCATGTAAGGGTTTCCTGGTCGAACCAGAGAGAACCTTCAGTAGCTGACCCCGCCCCACAGCGCGTCACTGTCTCTCCTCCTCAACCGAACTTGAGCAAAGTCTGCAAGAACCAGCAGAACAGGCTTCATGTACTCCCATCATCTAAATATAACATGTTCTTTCACAAAGGCTTTATGTAATTACACTGTTTAAACAGATGATATTTATATATTATATATATTTCATGTCATGCATGTAGCAGATTACAGGTAGTAAATAGTGACTTGTAAGCAACACAACACATTTCTGTTTCACAGTCAAACTTTATTTGAGTTGACAGATGACAATATTAATTATTCACAGCATTTGTAATCATCTCACCTGTTAGTTAGTTATGTTAACATGGTACAGGAGAAAGTCTTCAGCTCTGGTAAACTATGGTAAGCTAAGCTCCGGTGGTCTGTAGTCATGGTAACACAGAGACAGCTACTACTGTAAATAATATACCATTACTCTGATCTTCCATACATTTATCTTTTAGCAGAAATAATGAACTGACTACTGTTTCACATCTTCTATTTTCCACCCTGATGGTCGCTGTGTTTACACACCGTGTCATAGCGGTAGCATGTAGCTAACCCGTTAGCATTTAGCTACATGCTAACGGGTTAGCTTTGTATCTCCATGTAAACAGAGCCATCTGCCCACAGCTGTCTGCTCTCCTCTGGGATGATTCTGTCGGTCATTTCTCACAGATGGATCTGTAAAGACAGACGTAAAACAGAGTGTATGTTTACGGTTTACAGAGTTGATGCATGAGGTAAACACTGAGTTAACTAACAGAGCTATAAATAGTATTATTTACCTGAGAGAAACCGTCAGGAAAACCTGGAATCTGGACCGCAGATGTTCATCATGTGTCGCCGATTTCTGATCAGATTCCTCCGGTAACGTGCGCTGGGTGAAGTTTCTGGTTTATAAACTTTAAAGTGGTTTATAAGCTCTATTCTAGCTGCTATCTCTCCAGAGCTTCTCCGGGAGGGAGGGGGAGGGTGACGCTGTTGTTGTTGAGGAAGTTTGATTGACAGAAAACGCTGACCAATCAGAGCAGAGTGGGAGGAGACAGGCTGTGAATCAGTGGTTTTCAGACAGAGGCTGAATTAGTCTCTGAGGCAGGCAGACTCAGGCTGCAGTATGAGAAGAATAAAGGGTTTTTTGAACATTGCAGCATGTAAACATGTTCTAGTGCAACATTAAAATACATCTATGAACCTGGAAATGAGCATAATATGTGACCTTTAAGTGTTGTGTGTGCCTCCTCCGTCTTCTCCTTCAAGCAGAGAGAAAGCCACGGATGCTGTTGATTGGTGTCATCACTTGATTTTGAAGACAACAGAGCAGATAAAAGGTGCTTTGAAGACCTTTAGAAAGGCGCCTGAGATAGTAAACAGAGTATAGAGGATGGAGGAGATAAGGTAGCGTGGGCTCAAGTTATACACTGCTGAGCTCTCTGCACATTTGGACGAGTCACCTGTGCTATGGATTGGGGAAGAGATGCATGGGCAGCTTTGCATTCATTTAGTAATCCCTGCTGCTGGCACATGACTATTATCACACGCTGATTCTTCACAGACTGGTTCAAAGAGAGATAGAGAGAGAAGGAGATGTGTTTGTAATGCTTGATTTCCTGTTTGCATCTATTCAAGAGTTATCTTGATGATGTCCACATACTGTACACCGTTCATGGGCTAAAACATACCAAGCAAGAATTTGAGTTTTTGTGTGATATGAATAAGTTTTGTATCCTTTTGGTCTTCCAACAGAACGTAAAAAAAATAACTTGACGAGCACAAAGCCCTGTAGAAAGTAGCAGCAAGCACGGCTCCAAATCTCGAACAGAATGAATGGGAGCAACTCTCTCCAGTGCAAAGCCTTCCCAGAGTGGTCAAGGCTGTCATGGCAGCATTTTAGGTGTACCTTGTGTCACTTTGTGTGGGCTCAGTTAAGGCCATTATGTTAGTTGACACGTACATTTGTATATAAAATTCTTCTCTCAAGGTGGGAACATTACTAGTTACAAATATATGACTTGCACTTGTCCATCTTGGGAGCTTGAGCAAGATTCTGAATGCATCATTAAACGCCACCTGAAGCTTTTTCACTTTTGCTTTGCTGTAACTGCACCACAAGTGGGCTGTGTAGAGTGGAGTACAGTAGGGCTCTAAAAAGGGCTGCTTTAACATCATCTGTACACATGAGAAATTTGCGTGCCAGCATATTTGCTTGTGCGTCCAGTTTGCAAAACTGGCGCTGCACATCATCGTCATCACGTAGATCATTCCTGATGATGTGAAAATATCATGTCAAATATTTTACCTTGTTCACCACATTTAGCGCCATAAAGAATGAAGGAAAATCTGGCTTTTGATCCTCCTTGGTTTTAGCAATCATGACAAAGCTCTTTTAGAGTTAAATTTAATGTCATACTGCACACCATAACTTGAGCAGACTGTTCATATGACCACATACTTTTGACCATGCAAAGTATGCTGAACGTACACATAAAGGTCCCAATGTGCTCTGTTTGATTTTTGCCGTATAGTGTGATGTATGAAGATGGAAGTAGCCTGATTTCATTTCAATACCTTGTGTTTTGTCATTTCTCAAAGGTGTATGTGTGTGTTGAACGGATTGTTTTCACTCGGGGCAGATGGTGTTGATCCATTATTTCCTGTTGATGAGGTCATGTGACAGCACACCTGTGGCTACTTAAGCAGGTCTTTGTGTGAAGTTAATCAGTCAGATGAAGAGCAGTGTGCTCATGCAGTCATTTGTGGTGGTAGGAAGTTGTTTTTGCTGAGGCTGCCTTCGAACCAAAGAAATTCTTAGTTGATAAACGCTGGATTTTGTCGATAGATCTGTGAAACTGAGTTCCTCCACAAAGAATCACACAAAAGCACCGCTTTAAATCTGGTGTTTACCAGTGTCTCTCTGTTGTGCCCCACTGGCTAGCTAAAGGCTGCTGCTCCGCAATGCCGTTCCGACCCACAGTGTTGTCGCAGAAGCGTAGCGCCCACCTTCCAGTTCCCCTGTTGCCATGTTTGCATTGTCCGCACGGTTAGCACCGTTAGCACCGTTAGCACCGTTAGTACTGTTAGCACCGTTAGCTGCTAGCTGATGGCTGAGCCGTCGCCATGTTGAGAGCCATGTGGAGGCAATAGATATGCTCTGAATTCTGTATTGTGCTCCTTTAAAAAGCAACAAAGGAATAAATGTTATAAATAGGATTTAACAGTTTGCCTCCGGGAAAATGAAAGTGAGCGGATGACATCATCAGAGACAGCAAACATAGTGTCAGAATACATTTCAACTTCTGCATCATGCATTTAAAAATACTGCAAGTTGCAACACATTCTCACTCCCAGCTCATCATATACCGGCCTTTGGTCAGTGACGCTTTACGGAGAAAAAAAGTAGTGCCGGTGTCTGGGCACAAAAAAAGAAAAACCACTTAAGGAGAGAATCTGTAAGAGAAAGAGACTTAAAGAAGAGAGAAGGAAGAAAGCAGCAGTCTGAGTCACCCTGCCTTCCCCCAGCAGACGCACACTCGCACACTCATAAACTCTATCGATCCTTCAAAGAACGAACAATACATCTTATGAAATACAACTCAGTCAAATAAACCAGGAGAGAAAGTGGAGCAGAATGAAGGAGAGAATTGATGTATAAAAAGGACGAAGGGGAGCGGAGGGAGATAAAAAAGTGCACTGATGACATAACCAGCTTAATATTTAAATGGACAGAAGTCCGTCTGGCTGTTCCTGCAACCATTTCACATGAAACATTTACAAGTTTGACTGTGTTATTTTGACAGCGTTGGAACTGACATTTTTCAAAATTTCATACTCAGTACCTCCTTCACTGGTTACTTGAGGTGAGTGCATCTGGTCAATCAGAGAGAACATGTTTAATTCAACAGCCGATAAAAGAATATGGAGCACGTCTGAAGGCACCGAGGCACGCGTGTGTGCACTCTACTTCATATTCATAGACACGCTCTCAAGCACACTTGGCCACAAAACAGCTGCCACCAGACACACACACACACACACACTAGCACGGGATCAGGCTGACTCAGCAAAACAGAAGACTGTCAGTAATTTAGGGCAGCGCTGTTTTCTGCTTTCAGCTCCTCTGGAGAGCAAAGTTTTAAGGCTAAACTTACGTTTTTTTTAATAGAAGTGACAGCTGCTAAAGAGACAGCTGTGATTAACACCTTATAAAAACCGACATAATGACTGAATCAGTTGTTCGCCATGAAGCTGCCACGTACAGTAGCTGCAGTCCAAGCTGGATGGATGTAAACAAGAGTAAATGCTTCACTGGCAGAAAAACACAGGAAACAAAAAAGAAAAAAGTTCAAAGACATTATGTGAAAAACGAGGACGGAAGTTTGGTGAATAAAAGCGAGGCAGAAAATGGCAAGGGACGGAGAAAAGAGCACCGGACTGGTGATATAATCAAGTTAATATTCAAAGGGCAAATGTCAATCAAGCTGTTTGTGCAGCAAAGTAGAAATTTCTTGCCGTGTCTTATTAAGGCTACAGTGCACGGAGCTGAACTGTCTAGTCTGAGCTGAAGTGCACTCAGTAACACAACTGCTTGCTGCCATTTTTCTTCATGATCAGATCTTCCTGTCTGGACACAGATGGACGACCAAAGGATGACACAGAGTGCTGGTGAGGACACTCTGAGGCATCATAAAAAAAAAGGTTAAGACTTTGGTTATTCCTACGTGTTGACTTTGAATGGATCGCTGGACTCCGGCAGATTAACACACAGACACATTGAAGGCCCGCTTTCATCAAATTGTGTCTGGTGACCGCTGAATGAACAGAGGACCTTGATTTCAACTTCAAAGCCTGAATGAGAGAGAAACAGTCAAAGAGAGTTGAGAGGATTGCACCGGCTTTCGTGAGCATTTTAGCTAATCTTCACTCTATAACTGCCTCTTTACATTATGGAGTCTTTTTTTTATCAGACACATCACCCAGTTTCCCTCTCTGGAACTTCTTTTATCCATTTTTAGTCTGTTGAGTTATCGGCCGCTCTTGATTCAGGTGCAGTGAATCTAAAACCATCATCAGACGCTTCAGGTTTCAGTTAGTCAACATGTTTAATCCATCTTATCCTAATATCAATTTAGTTGTCTGTGGTGCTACACAACTACAGTAGGTATCTAGAGACTAATCTTATATTTGCTCTCAAAACATTTGGTTAGGATAGATTTAATCCTAAATTCCTCAACATTTTATTTCTTGTATGTAAGTTGAATCTTAATGTTTAATTGTTGACTCAAGTTCAGTGTGTTAAAGTATTTTCTATTAATCCAATTTCTATAAATAAATAGTATTTTTTTTATTTCCTCACTTGTGGTGCACCAATCTAATAAAATGTCCTTTATTTTAAGACAAATCTTGAAACAAGCTGACCTCTGTTGGAACAACGTGATCTCATCCCTACTCTTCAAACCGGATCTCATGAGAAGGCGTATAAATAGCACGACATTACAAAAATGTGTAATCACGTATCGTTTTTAAGACACACAACAAAACTACAGTAACCATTTAGTTAGGTTTAGGAAAAAAGCGTCATGGTTGGGCTTAACATGAGTACGTAAGGTACAACATAAGTATGGAAAACACGTCACAAAAGTCACTAACGTAATTTCAAAGTAACTCAACAACACTCTGAGGCACGAACACTGGTCTCCTGATTGGGAAATCCTGTGTTTGTTTGACCCATCCATCCTCCCTTCCCTACCGACAATTTCTCACGATCAATACTACATCCATTGCTCTGAGCATCTCATAATGATGCAGATGGGTTTACAATGGAGTTAGTTGAAAGCCCGGTGCGTGTCATTAATCCGGTTTCATGGAAAGGCAAATAAATACCACCATGTTGTGTGTCATGAGTATGCATTTTAGCCTTTTTAAGTGTCATTTGCACACCATGCAAACGTTTGATTTTCTGAAGAAAGCCACTCAGTTAGAGTAAGGGAAATTGTCATGGTTAAAATAAGTATTTACACTAAGTAAAACATGTATGGAAACAACTACAGAAAATATGTCACAAATGTCAGTAAAAATAAATGACAAACATCACTAACAAAACAAAACAACGGTCACGAACACGGGTCTCCTGGTTAAAAGTCCTGTGTTTGTTGAACCCATCCACCTGAACACCCGCCCACCATAAGAACTCTTTCTCGCTTTTTATTTTACATCACTAGCTCTTACCGTAGCATTCATACGCGGATGCATATACATTGCAGTCAGTACAGGATACATGGCGTACAAATGACACGCCGAAATCAAGAAAGTCGTACTTATTGCAGGCTAAACGCCTTGCGCATTACCGTAGCATTTATATGCCTTTTCTTGTAGACAGAAATTACTAATAAGATGTAATTTTTTGCAGTGTAGTCGCCAAGGAAGATGGCAAAAAGATTCAGTGACTCTCCATTCCATATCCAAATAGTCGGCGATAACGAGCCTTTCACTCTGAGCGGCAATCAGTGACATAATCAGGGTGTGACTGGCTAATTAGCTACTGTGCTGGGACTACATAATGTAATATACAAGCACATAAACGCTGCTGCTGCAGTTTCCTTTGAAAGGACTATCTTAGGGATTTTTGCACAATAGGGTGGCCTAAAAAAGACAAGAAGCCAGCTGAGAAATTAAAAGGAAGGAACATTTGTTTCTTTTATCATTCATGGTTTAGTGGAATCAGGTTATGTTGCTTTTTTTTTCCTAAAAGGAAACAAACAGATTCACACATCCAAACCCTGAAAAGAGTATGTCAAGGTAAAAAGTGATGTTTTCCAACTCTAAAGACTTTTGAGGATAAGAGAGGATTAGTTTTGGAGTAAGAAAGTTTCGGTGCTGTCAGACCTTTGGAAGACGAAGGAGAAGGGAGAGAGGAGAGGAGAGACAAAGTGTGTGTTAGAGTCTTTAAATGTTTAAATATACCACCTCTTTCTCTCTCCATCTCTCTCCTTCACATTCTCTGTCTTTTCCTCAGAGGAATTAGGCGACTCAGAAAGCAATTAAAACTGAATTGCTGCTGCTAGACAGAGAGGAAGAGGAGGGGAGCGGGGAGGTAAGAAGAAAGGGGTTTAGAAGGAGAGAGGGAGGTAGAGAGGGAGGTGAGGAATTGGAGATTGGTACAGACGAGAAGCGGAATTTCAAAAAAACAGCCGCCTACATTATCCTGCTCATTAAAGCCTCAGATGCCTTCGTATTAGAGAGCTGTTTCTGGAGCGTTTGTGTGCATAATATGTGGTTGCATTCATGCCTATTTGTGTGAGTGTATGTGCTCAGAATTCGGTAGCCTTAATGTGCATGTGCATGTACAGTATGTCTTTGTCCATGCCTGTTTGTTGATATTCAGGAGAGTGTTTGCTTATGCAAATCAGATATGAATAAAATCCTTTGAATATGTGCATGTTGTAGTTACAGCGAGTTCCTCTCCTCAAAGCTGTGTGTGGGAGAGCTCGGCAGCTGCGGCATGAGCTCGCCGCCATAAGCCTCTGATGGAAAATAAGCTGAATGCCTCCATGGCATATATAGGGTTCATCCTTTTCATAATGTATTGATTTTCACTGAAAAATCTTTTGAAAAGGAAGAGATTTTGTATTAAAAACAAACAAAATGCACCTCATCTTATAGACAAAACGCTACAGATGTCACTCACATAGGTGGCATTTACTCTCCCCAGTGAGAGCAGTTTGTCTGATATGTGAATATGAACATCCATAAATCTGTTTAGAAATCATAATAAAGCATTCCTTATAGCTTGAGTCGTAATCAAGTTAGAATCTAGTTCATTGGTGTTTGTTTGTCATTGGGAACGGTGCCCAGAGGAACTGCTAATTGCTAATGAATTATGGTTTTTCATGGTCAAATCACCAAGATATATACAATTTTAGGCAGTGGTGAAAGTAGGCCGGTACGGTACCACTAACGGATTAAGTGCCGGTATGCCGTACCGGGAAGAGGGAACAGCAGCTACCTGCCAAAACCCACGTATAACTCACGATCACATTTACAAAAGGAAAACACATCTGCAAACATCTGGTCAACATCCAGTTAGTTACCTCCACCAAGGAGGTTCTGTTCTTTGTTCGGTTTGTCTGTTTGTTTGTACACACATTAAGGTCTTTTCAGACAGGGAGCAACCATGGAAACAGCATCTGTGCACTACTGTAGACTATGTATCCCTGCTACTACAACTGTATGTTATATCAAATATCCCTAATCACAGCTCCATTTGTTGACACATGCTGTTTCTCTTTCATTAACATTGCCAGATAGGGCATTTGTGCTGCATTCATGTGGTGTTGGAATAATCGGGAAATACGAGACCCCGACTGGTAAAATTCACGTGAACGCCCCCGTTATTCTGCAGCATTTTCACGATTTAAATAATATAATTTGCTATACATGATGTCAAGTGTTTCTTATTTCTTTCTAAATCATTCAGGCATTGAATGGTGTGTTCAGTGATGATGAAGATGGGGGTGGGAGCGATGAAGGTTGGGGTAGCCTAGTAGTACGGGCAAGAACTCCAATCTATTTTCACCCCTCATTTTAGGCTAAATAAACTGGAAACTATCTTGGTCCTAAGATAACTCACTCTGTGGCATCACTCAAACTATAAAGGGAACTGTAGGTTTGCGAATTTCCATTTCACATTCTTTCAAAAAGGAAAAAGAAAAACCTGTAACCACACCCAACAGTGATGTCATGCTGGGTACACTTCTGCATCACCGCAGCAGGTAAAGCTCTGCAAGAACAGAATTTCCAGTCAGTGTTCAAAGTCACGCTTTAAACCCATTCTTTATTTTTTTTTTAAATAATAAACATAAACTCAGATAGTAAAATAGAATAAAACTGGAGAAATATCCAAAGCCGTAAACGACGAGCAGCATGTCCCCAGTGTGACTGGAGGACTCGTTCTTCACTCCGAGCCAAATTGCAGTGTCTTTCTCTCCCTCTCTCCCTCCTCGCATGTTCTCAATCCATCTGTTCTCCCATCTCTCGTTGACACTCATCTGCTCTTTACTCCTCTCTCACTCGTTCCCAGGGACGACCTGTTCTGCACAAGAATCCTCACACTCACGCTGCCGTGCCTGAGTGTTTCTGTACATGTACGTCTGTGTGTGCGCGTGAGTTCATGCATGTGTGTCGTATCCCAGGTTGTTATCTGTTTGATGTGTGATCAAAGGCCCTCTCAATTGGGATGAGCAGCCAAATAGACCAATCTGGTCCTGTGTGTGCGTGTGTGCGTGTGTGTGTAAGTGTGTGTGTGTGTGTGTGTGTGTGTGTGTGTATTTCGTCAGAGCGCATGTCTGTTTTCTGCACAGTTTGTATGTTTTTATAGTTTGCATAAATGTGAGCTCCCCATGCCGTGACAAGGTCTTGTCAGAGCACTTAGGATCCCTATCTGTATCTGTGTACGGTTCACTGGCTGCAATACACAGTCACACAAATACGCACACAGAAAAACACAACAAATCAATAATGGATGCACTTAGTGTATCAGTCTCACAGATTCTGGGGACATTTATTTGTACATAAGCAACCGGATAGACGAGCATGTGTGTGTTCAAAATGTGTTCTTGCAACTCCCAGTCACGCAAACCATCTAGCAACATACTGAATTAACTCGTGTGCTGTGTGGATACTGAGGTTTATGAAGCAATATACCATCAAGTATCATCATCATCATAATTTTTCAATGACAGAAATCCTTGTTTCATATCATCTTTGATTATTGAACTGATAACTGAACGTTTCTCTTATGTGGAAAAAAAATGTCTTATAGTTTTAGACACATTAATGATTTGCAGTGATCTCCAGAAAATGTTTAGACCCTTTAGTATGTATGTATGTATGTATGTGTGTAGTTCATGCTAAAACTGGTATGAATTTCCACTTTTTTATGAATCCGAAGTACCTTGATAAAATAGATATTTTCACACTCCAGAATTGCAATGATTACTACATGACAATGCAGATTATCAGTCATTTATTTTTTCTGATGTGTGGCCATTGTTGGTCTGATCACGGCCTTAGTCTTGAATGCCTTTTCCGGACCACTTGGTGTCACTTTCTAAATCACTGGTTAGCCCAGCGTGTCAAACTATGATGCTTAGGATTAGGCAACAAAACCACTTACTTAGGTTTAGGAAAGCCGATCATGGTTGGGCTTAAAATTACTACGTTTGTAAAGTGAAAGTGAAACTTAACATTGTGAACACAAAGACAACATGTTGAACAGCGGTCTCCTGGATGAAAGCCCTGTGTTTGTTGGACCCATCCACCTCCCCTCCCATACACTCTGTGTTATTTTAGCTCCTTAAACTACGTCACCACACTCCCAGACCACTTTCTCTGAGATTTTGATATTGATGTGGATGGATTTACATTGTAGTCACTTGAAAGCCCGGCACAGGGTGCCTTGTGCTGCCTCGGTATCACACGCTGAGGGCCGTGACAAAGCGTCTGTATTTGACACCGTTGGTATGGGAACGGGCTGGTATGCTTGAATACTTTTCTTCTCAGTTTTGATCTGGCATCTCAACAGGAGTTGAATGAAACGATCATCTTGATTGGCGTGCAGGTCTACATTACGTGTTGAGATATGGGAGGTGGGTGCGAAAGCTTGTCTGTGAGCTTCTGTAACCTATCATTACCCATGACACCCTTCTCTAGGGTCTGCTGTGATATGTATGTGTATCTTTGCAGAGGCATAATTCCAGCCTTTGTCCTACTGTACGTGATACGATTACTACCTTTGTGCCGCTTCACCAGCATGCGAGCAAAGTGGTGCTGAGTAAATGTGGGCGCGTATATGTTTTGTATTTACATAAACATACCTGGCGTAAATTATGTATGCATCATGAAACTGCAACAGAGTCAAATTTACAACAGAGTGGCGCACGCTGTGACATGAATCACCGTCCCCCGCCCCCCTGCTGTTTGTATTGAGGTGCAGATCCGGATAGATTTGTTGTTGTGCTTTCTGAGGCAGACTGATCTAAATGTGGCCGAGACACTGGAATTATTACCCTGAATACCGCCGAGCAGATATGAGAGTAGTAAAAAATAATAATGCGTTGTGTTGAACCGTGACTGTGGGGTAGAAATAAGTGTTGCAGTGTGTGTAGTTTTATGTGAACAACCACCTTGATTTTGTAGCTGAAAGCGGTGCAGTGGCTATTAACGCTGTCCTTTAGGAAAGCTTAGGTACACACACACACACATCCCTGTACTTCTACCTTTGTGAGGACCCTCATTGACATAATGCATTCCTTAGCCCCTTACTGTAACATTAACCGTCACAACTAAACCCTAAACCTTACTCTAACCTGAACCTTAAAACAAAGTCTTAACCCTCAAACAGACCGGCCAAAATGTCCTCACTTTCCATAAATGTCCTCACTCTGTTGGTTAAAAACTTGTTTCGGTCCTCACTACGTACCAAATACAAGAACACACACAGACAAACAAACATGTAAATCCCGAACCACAGCTGGGTCAGTGCACACGTCTACAACAGGAGAGTAAATAAAGTTGTGCTCATTTTTTCCCCAGTGTCTCAGGTGTGTGTGTTTACATGTGTGTATACAGCTGAAAGAACATTGTAATTTGTGTATGTATATTTATCTGCATGCGTGCACATGTTAGTGTGCGTGTGTGTGTGTGTGTGTGTGTGTAGCGTCTGAGGAATAAACCTGCTTACGTCTGCATTCCCTCCCTTGTTCCCACCACTGCTGATCTCTGCACATGATTAAAGATGAAGACGGAGGCTCAGAGAGAGAGAGAGAGAGAGAGAGAGAGAGAGAGAGAGAGAGAGAGAGAGAGAGAGAGAGAGAGAGAGAGAGAGAGAGAGAGAGAGAGAGAGAGAGAGAGAGAGAGAGAGAGAGAGAGAGAGAGAGAGAGAGAGAGAGAGAGAGAGAGAGAGAGAGAGAGAGAGAGAGAGAGAGAGAGAGAGAGAGAGAGAGAGAGAGAGAGAGAGAGAGAGAGAGAGAGAGAGAGGAACATTAGAAAGGTTGAATCATACACAGAAGGGACCACACAGTTCAGTAACCTTCACACTCCCCCCATGTGGGACGGGTGTGCTGTGTAAACACACGTCACACATTGAAATAACCATTATGACCAGTTGGAGTGACATATGAGGCAAAATCAAATACTGGGAAATTCAATCTCAATGACACCGGTGTATGAAATTATACCTGAATTTACGAGTGCATGCCTACTTTTGTCTGTGTTCTCATACTTATGTGAACCGGTTGTCTGGTTGCCAGAGACGGTGTTATGCCCCTCATAAATCTGGCCACGGCATAAAATGCTCCCATCTTTGCTCAAGGACCACTTAGCTATCGGGGACAATAGTAGCTCAGCAGTCTATTGTTTATTTTCATTCTGTTGGAACAATAAATCACATCCAGTGAGTTCGGTCAAAAATAATAAAACAGAAATAAGTAGTTCCCCAAACAAAACTAACTTACCTACAGGGAAAACAAAGGAGATACAGAACAAGAAAAAGAAAACGGAACTTCCTGACCCCAAAAAACTGGATAAAAGGGAAATGGCTCCTCCACAATGCAAACTGGAAAAGTTAACAAAAACTATTCAGAATAGAACAACAAACAAATATTGGTATTCATGGCTGGTGCATTGGGAGCTGGAAAAGGAAAGTCTCTGGCCCAGTCAGCATTGGGCTTTAAATAGTCAAGGCAATCTGCTCTGGACCAATTAGCTACCCGGATACACCCACTCAATCGGCCAATCATATTATACCACACACCACCGCACGGGTAGAACAGGAAACAGGCCTCACAGGATTATTGGATTTCAATGAGCAATGCATTTTTGGACTATATCTAGTATTATTAAAATATTAGATGGAAGATTGATATTAGGGTAGCGTTTGAGATTGGGCATTGAGTTTGAGTTGAGTTGAGCTTGAAAACAAGGTGGAGACTCTTTAGAAAACACTGATAATGAAGGTTCTAACAGTATAGTAAATTGTACATGTAACATGTATGTGTGTCTGGACTGTATGTCTTTGTTTGGGAGAAAGAGACCTTCCAAAAGAGGAAAGTTTGAACATTGCCTCTTCGAGAGTTTGATGAGGGCTTCAGCTGTGTTTTGGGATAGACTTAAGTTTGAGGTTAAGTTTCGGTATGCAGTTGCAGTGGTTAAGGTCATGGTCACTATAAGTGGATGATTATTATAACAACAGTTTTGTTGTTGTGAATCATTTCTAATGCAGATTACCATCTGATTGACATTTGTATGTTAATTACATGAATACAACATAATGAAACGGACAATTCGCTATTTACTGGCTCGCTGTCAATTCTTCTGCCTCTTCCCACACCGAGGGTGAAACGTTGCCGTTTTTGGCCGGCTCTACAGCGCGAGCGTGCATTATCGAACGCCTCCCCCTTTGCCGGGGCTCCTCGCTCTCTCATCGTGGAGGGAGACGGGCGTAGGTGTGCATGCGTGGGCAGAGCTGGTTGAAGAAACGGCAAAGTTTCACTTTGAGGGCGTTACGTGACGAGGCATTATCAATCCACCTGACGGGGGTGCCTTCCACATACGCATTTGTTTTTTTTATTCAGAGAAAATTACTTTCTTTTTCCCGTTATTATATCAACGTGCACGCAGCATCAGCCTCAGGTATCCAGCCGGAGAGCAGACGGTCCACGAGGTCGAAGTATAACGTAGTTTTAAAATGTTGTTCCATATGTTGTCATGCATGAAAAGACCCAAAATGAACAGTGTAAGCCGACTACTTGATTACTATAAGCAAATTATTTAAGCATCATTTGTAAAGGAATGATTCTGTCCCAAGCTTTTTGATCCATATAAGTGGTTGATCAATGTAACCACGATCATTATAAGCAGTTTCCGCTGTAATACAAACACGCGTGTTGCTATGTTCGAGCACTCGTGATCGTGGTGTCTGTCAGATAACCGGGCAGAGCAGTGTGTCGCCCTCTGAACGGAAACTAGGATACGCTCCCTGCACACCAACGAGCCAATGATATCACTCCATTCCCCCCTTTTTTCGGTTGATTTCAAAGGATTGCAGCATCCGCTCTGCCTCGGGGCCCTTTGGGCTGCAGAACAAGACATCCGAATTATAGAGCAGCGAGCGAGCTGAACTCCAGAAACAAGGCCAGGACTTAATCTGCATCACAAGCTATCTGTTAAACACTGCAACAGCTCAAGTTAATTTCAAATATCACTCAATTTGCCTCTCCTCCTTTCACTCAGTCCATCTGAAGTCAATCACAATTAATGAGCCTTCCACTTAGCGACAAATTAGTGACACAGTGTGCACGCATTAATTGTCCTTGTCCATCATGTTCCGTCCAGTTATTTCTGTCTTTGGACTCCCTCTCGGTGACTGGTGGGTTGATCCCAGATGGTCAGCGGTGCTCTGCGGTAAAAATCCATCAAACGTTGAATTTCTCCCTTCATGTTTATCCCGGCTCATACTGATGGGCAGATAAGAGCTCTTGTACTGACAGCAGCCGTTTGAAGATGGTAAAATGATTTTTGATCCTTGCATCTGACCGCAAAAAAAATACTTTGGCCGAATCTTTTAAAAAGTTATCATGATTCCTTTATGCCGGCTTCCCAATAAATTTATAATCCAGTTCAAGATCCGCGTGATTTTAAGATCTCTGCAGGCACCCACCTGATGCAGTACAGCTGTTTTCACCAGCAAGTCACTGAGGCCCTCTGATGAGGGCTTGTTGGTGGAACCATCAAATAAAACTAAAGGAGCCGATCCCGTTGCCTTTAAGTATCCATCTGGTAGACATAGAAGCCTTACAATATTTTGCCCAAAGCCCCAAAAACCAAACTATATGTAGGAATGTGCACCATGTTAGTATCACTTCTCACAATGAGGTAAAATGCAAACATGTGCTTCAGCGCTTTACCAAACAAATTTGCACCATTTTATTTCACCTGCCGGCAATGAATACATTTATTTAATTGAATTGAAATTAATTGACTTACCACAACTAGACGGGAAACCTGGTGCCTTCAGGGGCCCCTGGGGGAAGCTGCACATGTTGGTTAATCCAGCCTTGTTTGAACAAAAGTTTATGCCCTACACAAAATGATTTCACCAAAAGCCCACCTCCCATCATTTTGTGACAACTGATGGCTGTCAATTAATATATGCACAGCAGCGTTTCCTCTGTCGATATCTCTCGTCCCCAAAGGAAACATCAGTGTGATTGATGGCAATTTTAGACCCACACATATAGCACATGAGGTCGGTTTAGCAGGTAGATTCAAGGGCGAGTGAAAGAAGAGCTTCCTGTTCGATAAATCTAAATTACAGTGGCTGGGAGATAAGAGTAGATGATATTCAGGGCAGGGGTAAAATTGTCAGTCTGCTATTTTTCTTTCATTTACATCTGTGAGTAAATCAAATGCAGGACGTTTGACGCCCACACGAGTTGAATAAGATCGAGCGTGCAGCTGAGCGAAGCAGCACCGAGAGCCACGGTATCGCTCGCATTTACACATATAGGGGTTTGGCTCAACACTGTGTTGGTAGATGATAGCTTTTCTCTATCTTATTATTCCACCGCTAGACTCTTTGCAAAGAAGAGATTATGCAAATACACACTTTCTAAAGTTTCTCACTCCCTGATTCTCTCTCTCTTTGTTTTCTTCTTGCTATATCTGGGTCTGTGTAACTGGGCCTCTCTTTCTGTCTGTCTGTGTGTGTGCAGTGCATGTTTGCCATGGTATCCCGATAGATATACGCCTGCTACAGTGTTTAAATCGGTAATGATGAAAGTTGTATTCATGGATTTGTGCAGAAACAGGCAAATATACAATCCTTGTTTAATCCTACCATCATCCTAATTCCTGATGTTTTCCTGCCTTGCTGTGAGGCTGTACAGTATGTGAACATACGATACGATACGATACGATACGATACAACTTTATTGTCAGTTTGCACTGAAATTCATTTTGCATCCATAGGCAGCTCAGTTTGAGAAAAAGTACATATACAATAGACATACTGTTAGCATAGACAAACAGACAAGTAGGACATGCACAAGTCTTATCCAATTAAATGAACAACATGATTAGAAAACACCAACCCGTCTTTGTGTGCATCAATTAAGTTCAAATCCACCTCAGTATTTGATAATGACAACATTACTCTGACATTTTCCTCGTTTGGTATCACACACTGCTCCTTTCTTCTCAAGCAACAGGGTTGTGTGCTGCAAACAATTTTTAGGCATTTCCTCCTTCAATGCAGCTTCACAAGCTTCCTTAAATCAGTGGAGACGTGCTGTCACGTCCCTGTTGTGGAAGGTCTATTAAATCTCATGAGGTAGGAGGACAGGATTGTAGCCAAGCTTTTCCCTCACACAGTGAAGTCAGCCAAAAGGAGCTCATCCCTGACAGAGTTGTTTGAAAGGTTATGTCCCATGATTCAACGCTTTAAATCACTCCTCGGTGTCCCTACGGCACAATATTTCAGAAACCTACTTGATCATGTATTTTAGTTTTGGAAACTCTTGAATAATCTAAACCCGTTTTTGACCAACAATATGAGGAACTAAATGGAACCACCCTACATTTGCCATATATATATATATATATATATATATATAGTATGATGCTGAAGGAACTTGGTACATTCTGATTTGCCACTTAATAAGAATCAGGTGTGTGGCAGCAGGTGTGGCATTGCAGCTCAGCCTTACTTATGATAGAACTGTTATTTAATGTTTTTCTAATGTTGTCTTTTCTTTTTTTTCTTTTGCTTTCCGGTCCTGCATCCATCTCATTGTCAACCAAGCAGGTAAGTGATGATTTATCTTTGCTATGTATGTGTGATATCTATCTATCTCTCCATTTCTCTATTGCAACTTTACATGGTCATTGCCCATGGACACACTTCCCTCCTCTGACTGAGCATAAATCTGTGCTCAGTCTTGCAGCGCTGTGTTCAGCCAGTGTAATAATCCATGGATGGTGTTTCTACTCTAGCGTGCGGGGACCCAGCGATATGCCAAGGCCTGTGTGTTTTATGCCCCACGCTGTCTAAATGGCCGGCAGCCGCCGCCTCAGAGGAAGAGGCCTCGCCTTGCCCTTGCTCCACTTTACCCTGAATACAATCACAACTTCTCAAGCGAGAGGCGGAGAGGGGAATTGATGGAAAGAGGCGGTGAGGGAAGATGAAGGGAAAGTGATTTTTTTTGTTTTTTGTCTTTGGAGAGACAGAGCAAGCAGCAGGCCATCAGACGCTGCACCGGAAATTAATTATTTTACATATCCGCTCAGAGACGTTCACAAACATCCCTACTCTCAAAAATGTCACCGCAGAGGCTCGAGCATGCGACCGGCAGAGCCGAGGCTGCGCGGCAAAAGGTTATACGAGTCACCCTCAAGGAGAATGTCAGTAGTCGGTAATTTAGTATTTCTAACCTTGGTGACTTGACAGCGAATGAGTGCAAAGAGGGAAGGAGAGAGCGACAGGCAGAGCCAGACAGGAGGGGCAGATGTGTGAAAATGGAGGGGGAAGAAAGACAGAGAACGGGAACAGTGGAGGGCATGTGAGGAGAGAAAGAGAAGTGAGAAACAGAGACAGAAGGAGAGAGAACGGACCAAAAATAGTTCTGCAGAGGAGGAACAGATGCAAAAATGGAGAGAGTAAAAGAGAGAAGATCCTGGGCCTTAAAGGAATACTTTAACACTTTTGTGGAGGTATGCTTCTTCACTTATGCGATGAAAATGTGAGCACAGTACGATGTTTAACCTGCACACACAAACAGGGACTTGCAGGAACTATATCTCTGTGAACAAGTCTTGTTGTCACAGTGGGATATCCTGGTTTAGAACATCGTGCCCAACACGTTGTTCTCATCCCAACTTACAACATACCGCTGCTTTGTCACGCCCCTTGTGTCACTTTACCGAACACCTGGGAATGAGAACGGGCTGTCATTTTCTCTACACAGACCAGAACCTCTCAGCGACCGTATCTGAGATGCTGCACAGATGAACCGGGCAAACGACCAACTAATTGTTGTTTTTTGATACATATTTCCAACACGTAAACCGCTGAGGAATAACTGGCTAACCCCGCCTCGTACCCTTCACATTCCTCTTTTTTTCTCCTTCTCTTCCTCATCTTGTCTTTGTGTTCTTCTGGCAGGCTGTGGGCTTTGACACATGAAAGGGCCTCTGTGCATCGTTGCAGGGTTTTTTTTTCATCCATAATTGATTTGTGTCACATAATGAGGGAGTTATAAGTCAGAAATGAGTCAGTGGCCGAGCCAGCTGGTCCGATACGGTTTCAAAATAGCTACGGGGGCAAATTTCTAGAGGATCTTGCCCCGGAGGATCCCTCACTGGAACCATAGAGGGAGCCAGGGGGAGAGCAGAGAGAGAGAGAGAGAGAGAGAGAGAGAGAGAGAAATAGGCATAGCAGACTTTATGTTCGTAACTAGCCTTGAAAGAGATCTGTCCTTTTCGGGGACAGAGGGCCCGTGTTGGGTCGCGTTGTCCTTCGGGGGACAGCCTTGCAGGGGTCGCACAGCGAGGGGGCCGATCTCATTTTCCGGAGAAAGTTTCAGCTGTGCAAACTGGGCCACTGAGCCGCTTGATTGACGTCATACTCGCTTTTGGGCTGTTATGACACACAGTGTCAATAATGTCACTGTAACCCAACCTCTTAAAATCCCACGCATGAATGAAAAAAGGGATCAACTCCTTCACTTAGCATATTATCAATTTGTCAAATGAAGCGAGCAGTTAGACGAAAACAACCTCACAAAAAAATACCAACACTATAAAATAGTACAGTACCATCCTGCTACGGACCAAAATATCATGCCACTGTGTTTCCGTGATATTGTATCACAATAAAATACCATTTTACATTAAGAGTTATCTCATTTTAACAGAGAAATATTATTTTTTAATCTCTTACAAGAATACCTCAGCACTTCAAATCAGATTTTGGACTGTAACTGATTTGGTCCTCATTGCTGTCAGCGTGCACACAAACACATTTTTAATTTGTTTAGCTTGGAAACAAAAGAAGTATAAAGTTCTAATAGCGATAGAGTTTAAACATAAGATAAGCTACTGCACCAAATATGCAACTAGAAACTATACAAGAATGAGCTATACAAGAGTAATTAAAGGCAAAATTAGACTACCATGCATGTGAACTGTATGCTCAAGACTCATTACTAGTGGCATAACATCATTATATAGCATATAGCTTCTTCCCTGGTAGGATTGAAATAGACATGAAGTACAGCAGAAGCTCGGCTGATTAAAGAAGCAGTGGTTGCTGCTTCCTTGTGTCTTGAGGAATGAATATATGATGTCTTCTAGTCAGATCACAATAGAAATGCAGCCTTGACTCAGCAGAGACAAAACAAATCAGCAGCATCTTCAATCTGCACAATCCCCATCAGATAATTCGAAGCAGAGACGGGAGGCAGACAGATAGAGAACATGCATGAAAATTCAGTGAGATTGCGTCACAGACAGGGATTTGTCTTGCTGACACATATAGCAGTGCTGTTGCTGCTGCTGCTCTCTGACTGCATTGTTCATTTGTTTGTTTATCCTTATGAAAGGCAAATGTGTCGAGAGCAGCGGCTTCCCCCTGCAGCCTTGAGATGCTTAATTTGGTTCGTTACCGTCTTTACCTCTTCCTGACCCCTTCTTCTTCATCTTTTTCTCTCCGTGTGTGTACGGTAACACAAAGTGTTCTGTATTTAGGAGTGGCACTCACAGGTCAACTTGATTCCTGGTAACCAAGACCTGATCTGGGACCCAAGTTGCACCAAATTATATTCAGTTTAATCATGTCCGGTTAGGCATCAGGACTCTGTTTCACAAAAGCACCTCATCCCATAGATTTACAAAGTGACTAAGATCATTTCAAGCCACGGTTATTGTCCTTTATAAACGCGTTCACAGACACCTGAGGACACCACGGACGCATAGTAGTTCTGTTTATACTGTCCGCACAGGAACTAAGGTTTAGGCAAAACAATCGCTTAGGTAGGGTTAGGAAATGGGACCGACGATACTATACTACTACTATACTACCGTGACAAAATGAGTCAACGTTACTTTTAGTTTCACACGGGACACGAACAGCGGTCTCCTGGTTAAAAGTCTCGTGTTTGTTTGACCCGTCCACCACCCATCCTCTACCGACTCTCACGCTGTTAATAATACGTCACTTGCTCCAACCGTTGAATAACACCGTGGATGGGTTTACATCGGAGTTAGTCGAAAGCCCGGTTCATCACATACTGTTGCAAAAAGGGTGCGTCGGTTTGCGATGCCGAGGGGCGCTGACCAAACGGCGGTATGTGACGAGTTGGGAGTGAGAACGGGTTGCCTAAAACGCGGCATACACCCTCTCACACCAAGCTCACATACACACCTAAAAACAGACGCACACAAAAACACTCCCTGCCTGTCTCTGCCCTCTCCCCATGTGGTACATAGGTCTCGCGCTTTCCCACCCAGCATCCCTTATCGCTGCAGGCGCTGCAATCTTACCCTGCTTTATTTATGAGCCCTCTCAGCAGAGGGGTGAGAGAGAGAGAGAGAGAGAGAGAGAGAGAGAGAGAGATTACTATTTCTGTGTGTATATATTCAATTTTGTTTTGTTTGTTGTTGTGCATAGTGGAGAGGTTAATGAGCTCTGGTTGGTTACAGTACACATCTCTCTGTCTCACACACACACACACACACTTACACACACACACACTTTTACATCCCACAGCTGCCAGTCTGCTATTCTGCCTTTGCTTGTTTTATGAAAAATTCACGATCAGCTGCAGATAAAGCGCTGGACGAGTCCACGTTGAATTCTGTATTTCCGATGTTGTTTTGTGCCCGTGGCCACGTTTTCTATTATGTGCAGCTCTCCTGCATCTGCAGCAGCGCTACGGGGCACTTAGGAGACGCAACGTCGCCTACATGCGTTACATAACAAACGGCATTAACATCACCCACCTCGCAGGAAATAAACTCTGGATGTTGTGACCTCGATTTTCTTTATTTTTTTTGTTAGTGCAAGGCTGTGCGGGAAATTTGAAGATCAAGGCTAGCTTTCTCTTCTGAGAGTGTACTTCAGCACGGCGCTCTTACATCCTGTCTTCATTTGCTTCCCTTAGTTTGCAGCAGAGGCAGACCATAATATCCAGAGCATGTTTACCCTGGAGATGTAGCAACGCAGAGCCGTAGAGCTGTGGAATTGTCTTGACAGCACTTGTGGGGCGGCTTTATGTTTGTCTTCCTGTGTCACTGGGAACACAAATGCTTGCATCTAGTTTCCGCCAGTGAGAGCCAATCCCTTTTACATAAGTGTGAACGGTGCACTTTGGGGGGAACAGATTGTTATTCTCATATTGATTCGTGGAGCTTTTAATCCGTTTTTTGACAGTTTTGCGACATCTAAATATGAATAGTTTTTAAATGCTGCGCCGCACTCTGTCTGAAATCCTCCTGACGTTCCTCATTTCTTATGTATTTTATTCATCTGATTTCACATGCTGGCTTCAACACTTGCATGAATTCAGCGCTGATCTGTTCTATCCGGTATCAGTGGGAGACAATAGTGAGAACCTACAGTACACCGCTATGCTTTTCACGTGTGACCTAACGCTGATTCAGAATCCATTGATTAAGCCAGCGGCTTCTGTTGCAGATAGTAAAATGTTTGCGTCACTCAGCGGTCCATCTTGGACTGAAAATACAAGCAGGAAGTAGTAGAGATTTTAGACTTTTTTTAAGGGTGCCCAAGCACTCCTAAATTTCATTTCAGCACCCCTAGAAAACCTAAGGAATGTGTTGGTACCAACCATGTTATGCTAGCTTGTCGGGAAGCTCAGATTAATTTTCAGGTTCCAGCTTTCAGATGATGTACACCACTTCTATGTGACATCTACTGTTGACCTGCTATCTCCCCCTACAGACCCCCTGTATCCCCCTAAAAAAGATTTTGCGAACTTGTCTGTTAGTGACAGAGGACAAACAATTACAGGTTCAAAGGGCTTTATTTAAACAGGTTAAATATCCATTTTTCTCTATAAAGTCATGATGTTACCTCCTCACTACTACTACTTACAGTAGGTGGCGGCATGCAGCTTTAACGTTGGTCCGCTAGTAAAACCAATCGATGGCGCAGATTAAGACAGATATGGGTGCATAGAAATTCACCAGAATGCAGGAAATGAAGTGTTTGACGCTCAAAAGACGACCCCAGGAACCCTCACTTTGGTTTTGAAATCCTCCCTATTTTTAAGGTCTCGATGTTGGCAAGTATGGACTGAACCCCCCTAAAGGTCTGATCCTAGAATCGCCCCTGGTAGGAAGTAGGTTGTTCTGGCACATGCAGTTTGTTGTGAAAAATGCTCTGTACCTGCTCGCATATGGGAGAAGTTTGCCTTCAGGGCTTTCTGCCAGAAAGGGTTTATTTTAACCGGCACCACAATCTTTTCCTAAACCTACCAGGTTTGTTGCCTAAACCTAAGGAGACACTGATAAAACAATGCATTCGTGTCTTAGGTAGAATGACTCGTTGGGCTCTTAAACAGCGACTCAAAGCCAGTCTTGCCAGTGTCAGCATTTTAATATGAATGAACACAAACGACAATACAGACAAATCCAGTCAGAAAAAATCAGACAGTTTCTTCTTTCACCTCACATTCACCCTCTTGACACCGAATCCATTTTACATGCAAACACAACAAAGGCTGTCTCGATACTTTTATCTGCGCTGACTGAGCCGACGCAGAGAGAGAGAGCCATGTGACTCGGAGAGGAGACTTGAAAAAGGCGTGTCTGTGTGTGAGAGAGAGCGATAGTGTGCGTCTGAAAGTTGCCTACACTGTGATTAATTTAGCTCTTCTCTCTTTCTCCTCCTCCCAGATGTCACTCACGCTACCACCCACACACAAACATTCATGTATACAATAGTGTTGTCGCCCTCTCCCTTGGTAGTATTGATAAAAAAAAACATAAGTTGCCTAAGTATAAACATAAAGAAAAGTAAATAATTAATCATAACACAAGTGGATTTTTGCTGAATTAATGCATGTTTGTATGAGTTAACCATCAGCTCGTCTGCTGATGAACTCACTTTAACTGTTTAGCATGTTCATAGCATCACGCCTCTCCACACGGACACATCTACACGGTGCAAATTCAGCGCTAACGAGGCCGCCGTGCATCAGTAACTCTTACACGTTCCTTCTCGTGCTTCACTTTTTCTTTCTTTTCCCAGTTTGTCTCCTCTTTATCTTCTCACCTTTCCCCATCTCACCTCGCAAAAAAAAAAAAAAATGTGATGACACAGTGTTGATGCTTTACAGGCACACTGAACTGTGGAAGAGATTAACAGACACACACATCATATCAGTTCTGTCGCACTAAAAGCTCACCCCCCTCGGTATCACAGAGCTTCCTGTTAGTGTGTTTCTGCCTCCCTCTTATACGTCTACTGTATGTTGTGGCATGCATAATGTTATAATGAAAACACCAAGCTAAGACCAAGATGGCAGTATACAACGCCTGCGTCGTCAGTGCACTGCTGTACGACAGCGAGACACGAGACAGAGATGACTCAACTCCTTCTATCTGAGAAGCCTCCGCCACATCCTGGGCATATCCTTGGGAGACAAAGCAAGCAACACAAAGGTTCTGACCCGCGCTGGGCTCACTGGCATGTACACTCAGCTCAGGCTGCGCTGGCTGGGCCACGTCTGTCGCATCCCTAAAGACCTCCTCTATGGAGAACTGGCAACTGGGAGTAGAACAACAGGCCGCGAGACATGAAGGCCCAGACATAGACACCAAGTCCTGGGAGGCTCTTGCGGTTGACCGCACAAGGTGGAGATGCACCTTGTAGCACCAACACCTCAGGGGAGCAAAAACTGAAGGACGCAGCGGCAGACTAGAGGGAAGAACGCAGCAACGCAGGCAGACCAGAAAGCACACACAGATGCAACCTCTGTGATCGAGACCGCCACCCTCTAGCGTACGGCTTTTCAGTCACAAGAGATGCTATACCAGACAGCCCAGACCCGTAGGATGCGCCAACCATGGTCAAACCCTGACTGACGGAGGCCTATTAGCATAATGTAAAGCTCGGCTTGCTGTTTGATGTAATTAAACATCAGCGGCAGGATGTGCCGCATTTCTGCTGAGAAGTAAACAAATGATAATAAGGATTCATTTCTTCATTAGCATAGTTTGTAATTGTGTCGACTCCTCCCCTCTGCTTTACAAATGCAAAGTGCTTCACTCACAAATGGGAACATCACTCCTCTCCTCCAGAGCTGATTGCATATATATGATGTGTGTGTAGCTTTTTATGTGTGCCTGCCTGTATTAGTGAGAAAACACACCGATTCCTTTCATAAAAAACACGTTATAATCAAAGACAGGTGTTCAAAAAGAACAAAGAATGGGAATGCTGGTGGTCTGCGGAGTTAAATTAAGCCTTTATTTCAAATATGAGCCCCCCCTCCCTCACCACACCTCCCTCATTATCGCTCCCTTGGGACAGCCCGCTCTCGGTGCATGCATAAATCTGCCACTTAATTGCTGTTATTGTGATTTCAAAATGGCTTTCTGGTGAAAAAGAGCCCTAATTTCAAAACAGAATGATGTTGCAGTAAATTGACATTCTCAAAATAAGTCACTGCGATAGACTTCTACTGAATTAGATAGTCCATTACAACCACCTTGCTTATAGCTGCTATTTGGAAACAAAAAGAAAATACGGGTGTTGAATAGTGAATACAGCAACATTTATATATCTGTGCCTTGCAATATTAACAAAACACATATTTTGTTTGTTGCCGCTGGGGAGCTCTGGACTAACGTGCATTTTATGATCCTCAAGTGTATTCATGAATATTTGATAGTTTCATTTCACACTGTGAATGTGAACGTGCAGCCGGGCGACGGGCCGGCGACCTGTCTGGGCCGTCTCCGTACCTCTTGCCCGCGGCGTGCGGGGATGAGCTCCATCCCCTGTGACCCCCCTAAATATGAATAAGTGGTTACTGAAAATAGATACAAGGGTTTCATTCTAGTCAGTTTTGGTAAAAATCTACAAAACTTAAAAAATATACAGTTGTACAACACAATTATACCATTATATTATTGAAGATAGAGTGGAACAGCCTGCATCAAATATTGATGGATAATGTTTTGCATTTACAAAAAAGGGACAAGAGGTAAAAGCCTGATTATAGCAGTTGCTGTAGTACAGGCTGCTGTCATACGCTTGGTCAGCGCCCCTCATCATCTTATACCGACGCACTGAAGCGCTCTTTAGCATCTGTAAGAGACACACCGGGCTTTCAACTAACTCCAAATCAAACCATTGCGTCATTATTTGCCGGTCAGATCAACTGGCGTAACGAGCGAAAAGTCTGTGTAGTGAGGAGGTTGGGGTTGATGGACGGGAGACCGCTGTTCGTGTCCCAGGTGAAACCAAGTCAACATTCACTCATTTTACCGTAGTTTTGTTACATAACTTCTGGAGTTTACTAACACCAGTTACATAACTGTTCGTTTTCTGTGAACACGGAAGTTTATTTTGAAAAGACACAATACATGTAACAAGCAGAAATTGACACACCGTCCCTGACACGTCCAAAACTGACACTAGAGGTGTACCTAGAGCGTCGTAGTTTGAAGCGTAGGGCCACTGAGCAAGTGTCAATATAGAATATTGTTGATACTGTTTGAGGCTATACCTACGAAAAGTAATGCACTGTAATTCCTGCAGTTCATATGTAATCCCCGTAATCGTGAAACAGGAAGGATAAAGAGCAAGAAAGTCAGTGAAGGGAGGAGGTTTCGCCCCCGTGTGAAACCAGAAGTCAACGTTTAGTCATCACATAACTTCTGTACTTAAGTTACAGCACATCTGTAGTTATTTTAACCCAAACCACAATCTTAACCTAAACCTAACCAAGTAGTTTCCTGTGAAGACAGAAGTTTATCTTGAAAAGACTGTATGCATGTAATAAATGGAAATTGACACGTGTTGCTTGATATTTGTAGGAGAACACACGAAAAATGAGGAATAACTTTTCGAAAGACATCATATGTTGTATGAGGATACGTTGGGTAGTGACTAAAACCAGTGATTACAGTGAGGATGGAGTCTGCTAATTGATCAGTAAATGTCTGTCTAGAAGTGTGTTTGAGTTTGTCACAGCAATAGTCACAGTTGATACACAATACTTCAATGAAACAATATAAACTTAATCAGTAAGAATATTTGTTCTTATAGATTTTTGCAGATCCTAATCTCCATAAACCTAAACAAAAGACATAAAAATGCAGGAGTAAGAATGTTCTCAAAAGCTAATTTGGTGAGACGATAATGAGTTCCTTAGTTCCTAATATCAAGTTTGTCAGTTCTATTTCATAATGCAAAGTGATATTTAGAGGCGGCATTAAAATCCAGACAAAGTCAATAGGAAGATGTGAACAAAGACGGATCCATATTGGCTCTAGGTGCAACACATTCAGTGGAATTCCAGTTCTATTGAGTGTTTATGCACAGACACTGGAGAAGAAAGGACAGAGTCTGTAGAAAAAAAGAGAATTGGACTTTGTGAAGTCTGTCTTCACAGCGTTCTGCTGCTGCTCTGCAGCGCTCAAAGCCAACTGATAACATTTAGTTGATATTGCAATCCATTTTTCAGCTCCAGATGCATATCATCACATTTTTGAATCACAAAAAAATATATTTTACAGCCTAAGTCACAAAACATCATTTAAAAAAAAAAAACACCCCTGGAGTAGATCGCACTGTTCATACGCTGTGAATCATCCCTTTCATGCCGCATCATGCCTGTCAGGACAAGGACCCCGTGCCATCACACTAACCCCTTCAACCGGCTCTGGTGACTGGTTGTCCTGGAGCTGATGAGGGCGTCGTGACAACAGAGCGAGAACGACGAAGACAGAGAGGAAGAGCTAGAGGCTCACAGGAGAGCCCATCAGCAACGAGAGGTCAGCGTCAGAAATGTTCTATCGATCTGACCACGTCCACAAAAGACTTGCTTTTCGCGTCAGCTGCACATGCTCACACTGAAGCACACCAACACAGTCTGGAGGGTGACATGAGAGAGTGATATGACATGAGGAGAATAAAGCCAGAGGCAAACAGAGGCACAGACTTGTGTAAGTGATACGAGAAGACTGACGAGCAGAAAACAAGATGGTGTTTTATCAATCAGCAGAATGTCCTGCGACCCCCCCAGAAAGCCGTAAAAGAAGTAGCCACAAAGCTTTCCAGCAATTCCACAGTTTCTCAGTAGTTCTCCTTTTATTGCTCTGTCTATTTGTTGTAGTTTAAGAGAAAAGCCATGAGGTTTTAACAGCCCTATTTATTATTTTTTTCATGAACCCTGGGTCTGGGCTGGCTGATAAAAATGGATTGTGTCTCTGGAGTACTGCCTGTGTGCTCTGTCTCAGGGGCTGCAGCTCCTCTGGGAGGATTTGGCTCTCTCAGGTTATATGAATGCATCGGAGAATCAGCCGGAACCTTGGTTAGGTTCAGGAAAAGATCGTGGTTTGTTACACATCTTACTTAGGTGGCGTTACTTAAGTATGTAAGTTAGGTAACAAAAGTAAGGTAAAATTAGTCAATGCTGACTTCCCATAGGACACTAATAGCGGTGTCCATCCACCCCGACCTCCTCCCTACACTGACTTTGTCACTCTTCATACTACGTCACCTGACTTCCTGCATGTCCTGGGTCACGATGGGTTACATACGAGTTACAGTGCACTACTTTTCGTAGGTATATGTACAACCTATGGATGAGAAAAAGCCTGTCCTGTGCTGTGGTGAAGAAAAGTCACAAAGTAAAAATGTTGAAATGTTCCTTCCAGGCGGACACTTCAGGGGGCTGACCTGCTACTGTCGCTCTAATTCCATGACCAGAAACTCCTTGGAAAGTCTGCTTCACTGCAATGGCTGCTTTCTCTGCTGATTTGTGGATTTCACGCCAGACCTACACTGTGGTGCCGAGTGCCGACACAATAGCTCCTCCAGCATAGGCTGTCAATCTTATTTCCTGATATGCTCTACCTGAGTATTAAATCGTATTTAACTGAAGCCAAGCTCAGCCTTGCTTGCTCTTTTCTTAACCACCACCAAGTACGCACATTGCACTTTAGTGTTAATCAAAGCACCGGCTTGTCTTGTGGAGATAACAGGGCTTTAAATGATCTAATTTCAGCAGCGACTTAGAAACCGCTCAAGTGTTGAAATCTTTTAAGAAGTAATAATGAAATACCTATGCATTTGTGCGGCAAAGATTTTCTGCACACTGATTGCAGCAGCACACAGACCGAACTTCATTAAGAGTGTATTGTAGATTGGTAGTTGGTGTTTTTCAAGCAATTCTGTCTGTTCTCCCGACCTGGTCTCATGGGAAGCCGTGGTTCGGAGAGGCGGTAAGAAAGAAACACTTTTCAGATAAACGTCATTTTAAAAGATAACGTAACAACTCGTGTGTGTTCTATCAATACCAGGTGTTATTTTGTACACATATGGAACAACTTTGGTATAATTTGACTTTGCACATTTTTATTTTTGACCCTCCTGAATGGTATAAACTTGAATTATTCTTGTTTTTATTAAAGATGTCTGACAGTATCTCATGTTAATATGTGATTGCAAACACATTGTGTCCTTTATCGTAAAGTAAAAATATAAAAATTAATTTTCAACTTAAATTTTTCAATTTCATCAAACGTTTTACAAGAACAGTATAACTTAGTTGGGCTTAATATAAGTAAACTAAGTGAAAACTAACGTAACTTCAAAATAACTCAACAACACTTTGGGACAGGAACACGGCCTCCTTGTTAAAGTCCTGTGTTTGTTGGACCCATCTCCCTCCCTCCCATCATCAGCAGTCTTTATTCTATGTCACTTCTGAGTGTGGCATATTCACAGGGATGCGTTTGCATTACAGTAAGTACAGACTATATGGCTGTGGCTCAGAGGATAGAGCAGGTTGTCCACCAATCGGAAGGTCGGTGGTTCGCTGCTCCGGGTCACAGGTCGATGTGTCCTTGAGCAAGACACTTAACCCCAAATTGCTCCCGAAGGCATAGCCATCGGTGTGTGAATGAGTATTTAGATTAAATCCTGATGGGCAAAGTTGGCACCTTAGTAGCATCTGCCATCAGTGTATGAATGTGTGTGTGAATGGGTGAATACTGACATGTAGTGTAAAGCGCTTTGAGTGGTCGGAAGACTAGAAAAGCGCTATATAAGTCCAAGTCCAAGTCCATATATGGCGTACACATGACACACCTAAAGCAACTAAGGTGTTGTTATTGCACATAAAATGAAGTATGAATTACCGTGTCATACCGGGCTGGCATTTTTTCTGTATTACAGTAAAGACTTTTCACCACGTGTCCTTGAGGCCTTGTCAGTGCTCCTAACTGGTGAGGAGTTTGAAGGAAAGCATCCAGACATTGACTTAGTAGAATTAAAGCCTTTTGGATAATTGTGCGAAACATCTTA
The DNA here is from genome assembly GCF_043250625.1 of Sebastes fasciatus. NCBI lineage: Eukaryota > Metazoa > Chordata > Actinopteri > Perciformes > Sebastidae > Sebastes > Sebastes fasciatus. The sequence goes on from NC_133803.1 coordinate 32,531,018, forward strand.
AAAGAATGCCTTTCACAAAGTGTTTCTAGATTTCTCTTCAAAAAAGCGCCGTACAGTTAAAGATCATATGACAACATAAAGCAAAGAGACGGAGCCTTAAGACATCTTAGGCGACGTGTTCCCTGCTAAGACAAAAAAGCTAATCTGCACTTGAACCTGAAGTGATCACCACATAAAAAAGAATGCACAAAATATGCTTCTTAAAGGATTACACTGGTATTTTGGCGAATACCATTGTACAAAAAGAAGATTAGCAGCACTCTCCGTCCTGTAGGAACACCAATACCTTTGTTTCCTTGTATCTCAAGAATTATATAATCTGTACTGTGGGGGTATCCAGCGTTTAATACACAACGCTGGCAGAGGACTGAGTCTTTTGTAATTATATTTTACAGGATTTCTACAAGACAGAGCCAGTAGACGATGTAGTGCAGAGACTTAAAGGAGTGGAATTAATTAACGTGATTAAAAAAATCACTTCATTTTTATGAAAAAAAGTCGTCTTTTGTGCATATCGGAATTTTGGTTATGATGTAGAAAGACAGATCAAGCTATAGCTTTAATTAATTTGACGCATTAAAACTTGAAATGTCACTCTTGTCCTTCTCGCTGAAGGTCTTTGGAAGCACGCAGCCTGTGACAAAGCTGCTGTATCTCTCAGCCCTCACAACCCGGATTTAGACGAGATCCACACACACCATCAGTGACTGGCTGCATCATGGAGTACTTGGTGATGAAATCAGCTCCTATCCAGCCTGATGGTGTGAATCCAGTTGACTCCTCCGGCTTCTTCTGGGTGATTGGACTCAGTAGCAAACTAACGGAACCAATTTACCCGGTGACTCTGCCCGGGTCCTGGGCCTCGATGGGTGTGTGCATGTCTGACAGACATAAAGAGCGTGAAAGTACTTTCGACAACGGTTGCAACAGGACTACACACACACACACACACACATATTCACACACACACACACACACTGATGCAGGGCAGGGTGAAGTGCCTGGCCTGCTCCCCCTGTCCAGCAGTAATGGGCCTTCTCAGCCCAGCCGAAACACTCAGTCACACTCTCAGCTGGGAAATTGATTCTCCCGAGGTTCCCATTCCGGTGTGTGAGAGAGAGAGAGAGAGAGAGAGAGAGAGAGACACAGTGAGACAGTCTGTCTCTCTGTCTGTCCATCTACCATGAAAATGTTTTTTCGATTGGCTGGCAGGCACACTGTTTAAACAGCACTCCAGTTGGTCAGTTTGACAGTTGAATCATCTTAAAGACAGGAGAGTGCTGTTTGCTTCCCGTTTCCTACCGACAGTCAACAATGCTTTCTTTTGACATTGACCACCAAGAAGCAATTTGATGCCATCCCCCCTGTTAGCAAAATGACCAAATTGCATGCCCCCTTGTTAACCTGCCATCACCCTCTTCTCCATCCACTAGTAGCAGAGAGAGTGCAGAACATGTTAGTCTAGTCTGCCTGACTCATTGAAGCTTTATCTGACTGAGGTTTGTGCAAGTTAGAATCTATGGCCCCGACCATGGCTCTGAAATATCAGTGAGTTTGAATCTATGGCCCCGACCATGACTCTGAAATATCAGTAAGTTAGAATCTATGGCCCCGACCACGGCTCTGAGATATCAGTTGCCTAGCTGTGCCGTGTATTGATGAATCCATGGCGCTGTCCATGGTGCTGAAGTAGCAGACTGATTTGTTATTGCAACTTTTTCTCCGTGTCAAAGCGTCCGTGACTCGCACGTCTCACAGAAGAGATGAAAACTAAAGCCGCCATGAAAACTATTTCGATGGCGTCAGTGTGGATTAGATGACAAAACGCTTACGTGCCACTCCAGTGGGGATTCCCAGTTAGTTTGCTTTCACTCCTATGCGACACGTGGATTCACCAAACAGCAGAACTGCCAAAAGCATCGAGGATAAACTCCTCTTCAACTCCACACAGAACGTACGTACACGTCCTCTCGTCTTACAACTGCAGGGGATAAGTTGCCGCCGCCCTCTGTGATTTTGAATTCCTCTATACACGTAACACATTGACTGTAATGTGCTCGAGGCGGCGTAATACCACTTTGGCGAAACATTGTTCACCACACTAGCCGATGTGGAGCACCTGGTGATGGAGAGAGTGGGTCGCCACTATAAATACAGAGCTGTCTGATTCACGTAGCCTACGTGGCTCCTCTCATTCATCATCTATTGTTCTTCAACACCCACAAGAGAGGCAACTGAAAGAGGAGAGGAGGAGTATGTGAATAAAGGGAGAAAGGCAGGCTCAGAGAGAATGAAACCAGTGAACATGAGTGGTTTAGTTTGTGTGTGTGTGTGTGTGTGTGTGTGTGTGTGTGTGTGTGTGTGTGTGTGCGTGTAATGTGGCCAGATGAGTGTGTGTAGTAGCAGGACGGCTGTCAGTGGTGTTTGAGGTTGTAGAATACACACATATACTCATTTTCTCTCAATTGTGATTCTCAGCTTTCCTTTGATTAACAGCAAGGTTTTTTATCTTAAGCGTTTCAAAATGGAAATGGTTATGGTGATGTGGACCGTGAATGTGTGGGCGTCAAGTGTGCTATTAGTATACTCCTATTAAATTTAAAATAAGAGAGCATTCTTTGAGTTGACTTTTTATGTACTTATCAGAGATATACTTAACAAAAGTATACTTAAGTTTAGCTAAAGTATACAGACAAGTCTAACTTGGCTTATACTTGTACTTAATCTTTTGATCGAGATATATTTTATAAAAATAATTTAGTATCCTTGCCTTATAGGCCGACAGAAAAGAACACTTGGCTTGTAGTTGTGCTTACTTTTTGATAGAGTAGCCTGTTAGAGTGTGTGCGAGTTTGTAAAGGGATGTTTTGATATGAATTTACTTCAATTCATCAAGAACGTTTTTTAATTCTCCGTTCACCATGGAGGCATGCAAGATTTTTTTTTTATCATCACAAAACGTCCAGTCAAATAGCAAAAGGAGCAAGTCTCTTTATGTAATACGTAAATCATTGGCTAAGTACTATCAGTATACCTGTAGTATAGTTTAGTACAAAATAAAACTTAGATGTAATCTAGGAGTGTACTCAAAGTTTAATATTTTTATACTTAAAGTACACGTAAAAGTATACTTTTATAAACTAAAAAGTGGGCCAATTTAGTCCCATGAAGTATTGACAATTATACTGATAGTACATTGATATCAGTGTGCTTACTACATAAAGTATACTTGGGGGAAATATTCTTGAACTTAACTTAAGTATACTTCATAAAATAATCTTGAAGTGTGCTACTGTTTTGAACGGCTGTGTGTGTGTTTGGAAGACCAGAACACTGTGAGAAAACTGTATGGGTGTTCCTGATGCACGAAACACAATGAGGCTTTCCTCCCAGAATGCACCACGTATAGGTCACACTTCTCTCATTCTGTCACAGTGACGGTTTATTTCTGTCCCTCGCTCACACATATCTTCTTCTTCTTTTTTTTTGCAAGTGCATGTGTCTTCCTGAGCTGTGCGTGTTGTGTGAAAGAGAGGGAGTACACAGGATAAGTCAATGAGAAACAGACCACAGAACTAGCGAGGCACGTTCCACCCCATGCTGAGGTGACAGACGGTAACCATGGCAACCTCGCCCCACTCGAAATATCTGCCTAATGAATTGAACGCTTCTAGGTCTGTCTTTGTGTAGGATTATCAACACATCTCACTGGCTGCTGACGTGTCCGTTTCCTGGACTCGTGCTGAGCTTTGAGGAGATCATCATACTGTAACTCTGAAAAACAAAGATTCAGTTCAGCAGGATGATCTCATCCAAACGGGGAAAGTGCACCAGTAGACAAGGCTACGAAGGTTTGCTCTGTGTTCAGGAAAAAAAACAATAAAGCACACCATTAGGGACCAGGGGGACGGGTGTTGGAAAGCTACTACATTTGTTTTCTGAGCTGTACTGCATCGAGTGGTGCACCAGCTCTGGCCGGAGGCCACACACACACAAACACACACACACACACCTCCAAGGTGCTTCACACTTCTAGCTGTTACTGCTCTCTTTAGTCCGTCTGGATGTTGTTCAGGTGAAACCTTGGAAATACAGAATTATCTGGCTGTGATCTGCTTAGCGCTCCAGTGAGCACATACCCCTTGTGTGTGTGTGTGGGTCGATATAATGTCTAAGATACTCCACTGGGTCAACCCAAGAACAGAGGCAGACATGATGTTAGCTAAACCTGAGGTTTGGCAAAAAAGGGAAACATTTTATTTACTTTGCCCCGGTGCAAATGTAATATTTTTTTTAAAAAGTAAAGTTCCCAGGCCTGAACTACGAATTCTCGTGGTAGCAGTAGTAGCAGTCTGATTGTATAGAAGTCTATGAGAAAATGAGCCTACTTCTCACATGGTTTATTACCTCAGTAAACATTGTAAACATGAGTTTATGGTCTCAATCTCTAGTTTCAAGTCTTCTTCAATACAGCATGATGTTCATTTAGTAAATTATGGTCCCATTTAGAGTCAGATAGACCATAAAGCAGGGGATGCTTTAGGGCGGGGCTACCTTGTGATTGACAGGTCGCTACCACGGCGTTGTCCGCTCTGGGAGTTGTTTGTATTTTTGTTTTAGAACTTTAACCCTTTCACAGTGTGTTTTCACTTCATCAAAGTTAATATTAACATTTTGGTCACCTACAGTGTATTATTCAGCATGTACTGAGCGCCACCCTCTCAGTTTTCTAGTGTCAAACCATCTCATCAGATCTTTATATGATGTGGCAGCGCTACAGGGTTATCAGAACCATAGTGCACAAACCAGCTGGTGACGTCACGGTGACTACACCCACCTCTTATATACAGTCTGTGGTCAGGGCACATGCACAGTGGAGGTTGGATCTATGGGGTGAAGCTGCTTGCTATGCCTCTCTGCAGACCTCCACAAGACAACACTAAATCCCCCTAAAAATAAAAAATAAATCCATAAAGAAATCACTTCCCTACTAATCTCCAATGGTGAATTATCATTGCTTCAAGGGAGGTCAGAGTGCAGCACAGGCTACAGAATCACCCCTCAGGAGCTTATTGAGGTTCAGTGCCAATGTCATGACCCGTCTCCCAACCCTGTCAGCAGGGTTACTGCATCCATCCCGGGGCCGTGAACCCTGGCCTCCCTCTGCACACTGCGGCCCAGAGATACAGTACATGTCATACAGCATCCAAATTCCAATGCCTTATAGACTTCATATGGCAGTGTAGCCCAAACATATTTTTTCAAGTTTGATTCCATCCCAACAATATTGCTCCTTTAAACCTATAAATATAAAATGTGTAGAGCAGAGGTCTTCAAAGTGTGATGCGGGCCTCCTCGGAGGGGCTCCAAACAGTTTCCGGGGAGGCTCAGTGAATAGAAGTGAAAAATATTACATTAGTTATCAAAAGAAGATCACATAGAATAGGCTAAACGTGTGTGATATGGTTAAAGAGATAGTTCAGAGTAGCAGTAGGTTTGGGGAATTGTCTCGCTTTCCCAGAGTCAGAAACTAAAAAATGCCCCAGGACAGACATCTTTTATTTATTTGGTGTAATCTGAAGTTATGTCAAACAGCAATATTAAGCTATCTTTGCTCAATTGTTAAGTGTCTATGGGATCCAATAACATAATCATGATCCCATAAACATCCAGGAATTTTATTTTTGTACTTATAAGTTAATATTTACATAAAAAAGCATTTGATTGTTTGTAATTAGAAGGGTTTTATTTACATGTATGTTGGAAAACTCATGCTGCCAACGGAATGGTGATTGTTTATTCTGTTTTCGTTACAGTGTTCACTCTGTCTGTGTAAGATGGTGTAAAGAGCCACCGTAAAGAGCAAGTAAAGCTTACTACGACTCAAGTCATCATTTTACAAGCAAGAGTTTAGCTAGTTGGATAGCTGCAGCTTCTACACTGTAGTCAGGACAACATAACTATTAATAACTAACCATTTTTAGACCGTTTCGGGCACAAATGTTTTGAGTCAGACTGGATTTCAGCTTCGAAGGGCGTCGTTTGCCGTGCAGTGTACAGGGGGGGACCGAGGACCGATCAACTCCTCCCGACCGGCCGCCGGACAGTTGGATGAATTTCCAGAACGTCCATGGCACGCTTTAGGTCTCCATATATGCCTGAGTGTGTATGTGTGTGCAGTGTCACTCATGCCTGTACTGTAGGTGAGAGTTACATGTCCTGTATTTGTCCTAAGTGTTGTGTTTTGCCCAGGATAAACACTTGAGTACACCTCACAGTGAAACAGACAGTTCCATCATTAGCACGATTATTAATGTGCCCTTTTCATTCTAGTGAGGTTTGTATCAATCATGTTAATTGAACATCTCTGCGTGATTTGCATCAAAACAATGTACCCCTTTTTATTAAACAAAAGAAACCTAAAGAAATAAAAACAAGGAATATACTAACAATCCCTACACTAATTAATCCATAGCTAAATTAAAGTAAAAGGCAATATGTGTGAGGCTTTAGTAAGTAACGTGAGTGCAACCACTGATCCAGAAAGGATAGAACTGAATATTATAGCCTTAAATGTCTCAATCTGGAGGTCCTAAATATGGTATGAAACACTTTCCTTGTCACAATGGAAACATCTCATAACTCATGAAAAAGTTTGTTGAAACATTAATGAAGCATAAAGCCCCGCAGCGAGCCATTAAGCCTCTCCGTCTCACACTGTAATTGATCCGGTGGTGCCTCCGTGACCTCGGTAATAGCAGGTGTTCTGGACACCGTCTCCCAAAGTGAATGCCTGTGGAATGGGTGGAATGGTGCTTGCTCCTTAATTCCTTCTTGGTCCCCAGTTAGAGCAAGACATAAAACAAGGATCAGTCTGCTCTCCTGACTGTCTTTTCAAGAAACTGAAAAAGGAAAAAAAAAAGATTTTCATAGACGTAAATGCTAATTTAAAACATTTTAAAAAGACACCCATTTAACACTGTTTGTTTATTTGGTGTGTTACTACTTTAGTTTTGTAGTTTGGGGCTATCCAGTTCATGTTTAGAAGAAACGACCTCTGCTCTTTCTAAAGGAGTATTTGAATAGGAGCATTTAAGAAGCTCAAGGCTATATTTTCATGTGTACTTGCCCAAACATAATGTGTGTATGTTGAGGGGGCGTCTAAGTGCTCTATAGCTTCTGGGCTCACAAGCATAAGAGGCTATCGCTCGAGTACAGCTGTGCACACATATCGCCTCTCCTCAAAGTGATGGGCGACACTTGTTCAGCAGAGTCAAACAGTTGTGCGCCGAGTGCACGTACATGCTCAATCAACATTACACAAGCCTCTCTATATGGCTCATTATCGGTGTGTTGACTCCTTACGCGTGTTCAACAGGACAACCTGCCTTCTGTTGAACGTCTGTATTTACATATTTCATTAGTTAAATCTCTCTTTTTTAATTATTATTTTTGGTTGTAGTTTGTTTCCTGTTTTATAATTATCTCACCTCTTGTGTCATGTCTGGTTTTACTTCCTGTCTTTGTGTTTTCCCCGTCTTAGTGATTGTCCGCCCCGCCCTGATTTGTTCCACCTGTTCCCTCTGATCTCCAGGTGGATTTAGTGCATGTGCTTCACTCATTCAGTGTCAGGTCGTCTGTGTTGTTACATCCTGCCTGTGTTCCCCGTTTCTTACCGGTTTGTTCTCACTTTAGCTTTTGGTGTTTTTCCTTTGTGCTTTGTTGTATCTCGTCCTGCGTCCTCTGTTTCTGGTTTCCTGTCAGCTTTGTTTTTTAGACACCAGCTTTGCATTAAAGCTCGCCTTTTGTTGAATTTGTGCATTCAGACGGTTCAGAAAAGATTGGGGTTTTGGTAAAAAGAAACAAAACAGTGGAGGTCCCCAGTGTCAAAATACCACACATTGTAGACACAAGCTGTTTCAAGTGTTTGTTTGAATACCAACCCGGTCTCACAGGAAGGCGTTTAAATACCACGACATTACATGAACATTCCAACTTCCTCAGTCAGGTTCAGGCAAGATAACTACTCATTTAAAGATAGGATCGACGATGTTGGAAAGCTAGCATAATTTGAAAGTAGCATGGCCTCAGGAGCTCCGTCTAAATCCCCCTCCCCTCTCCTCTCGGGGCTCCTTCCAAGGCAACGCCCCCCCACACACATGCACGAGCACCGCCGCATCGTAACTACTTCACAGACGCAGAGCGGAGAGAGAACCTCAACTCAACAACGCTACCTCATGTCAAGTAACCGCTGCAGTGCTACTGCAGGGCTGAGTTTTCTCTTCCATTCTGCAGGAAACGTGCGGCGACACGCTTTGAGTTCAGGCTGGTGCACGCCAAGGGTAGAGTACGAGCAGGGAGGCAGGGAGGCATCTGATTGGTTCTTTCCAAGCAGACCGCGAGGCAGTGATTGGTAGACGTTTTTACAGGATTACAGCAGCTACAGATGACGGCTCTTTTCCGGTCCTTTTTCAGAGCTCATCAGTAATGGATCGCTGTCGGGGTGTAAAGACCATTTCAACCAATAGAACAGATAGTGAATACTGGAGAACATCGTCAACCCTGCCTTTAACTTAAGGGAAAACAAGTGGGTTTAAAATAAGTAAATAAACTAAGTAAAACACGTACTGAAACAATGTAACACAACTACAGAAAACACGTCACAGACATCACTAAAGTAACTTACAAATCAACACCGGTCAATAACGGTCTCGAACACGGGTCTCCTGGTTAAAAGTCTGGTGTTTGTTGGACCAACCCACCACTAGTGATCTCACTTTTTATTCTAAATCACTAACTCTTACCGTAGCATTTATACCCCCGATACGTTGACATTGCAGTCAGCACAGGATACATGGCGTAAAAAAGAAAGAAATCAAGAATGGCGTACTTATTGCACATTATTGTGGCATTTATTCAACTTTTCGTGCGAACAGGGCGGTCAATACGATTGCTTTCTTTTCCTAGCGAGGGCAGTCTCAGCGTTAGCAATGAGGATCGCTGTATTTCGTGTACGTTCATACGCTGTATGTGTGTATATGTGCAAGTGAGAGTGTGTAATAAAAAGATTGTGTAAGGAGCTGTGTAATAGGATTGTGGGCCATCTGTGCTGCCCACAGACTGTCTACTGTCCCTAAAGGCTCCCAGCAGCATTGGCAGAGAGCGAGCCACAGAGCCAACTTTGTTTCCTTGGAAAAAGTTGGGAGAAAGTAGGGTGGCATTTAGTTAATTTATTCAAATGTAACTGTATTTTGCTGCATAATGCCTTTCTATGTCTCGAGACTGAGCACAGATTCTAATCTAACTGTTTGAGTCATACAAGTCAATCTGAGGGCACACGCCTGGAAATGAAGCTCTCAGAATGAGGCCTGAAAGTGACCCACTGACCTCATTGATCTACACGCACTTTGTGTAAAAGGGTTCCCAGTGGACTCCAATGGCTGTGAGCTGTACGGGAGAATCGTGATGCACATCCTTATGAAACCCCGTCTTTATGCTGATATTTCTTACAGAAGAAAGACTCCCCGCTGCCAAGCAGCGCGGCAATTAAGTCTATCTCATCTTAATCCGATGGTAAAGTCCACCTGAGAAAAGATAATTTCACTCCAGGTTTCCAAGACTAAAGAAGTGTATCATCCTCATTAGCAAGCTCTCCCGACAGTGGGTTATACATTTACCAGACATTTTATTTTATAAAAAGTCTCAGCTGGGGTCATCTTCAGTGCTGCCTGGAGCTGAGTGATTCCTCTTTTGCACACTGGAGGGAGTGGGCTTAGAAATACTGCCTGTCTACTTCACGTCCTACAAGGTGATAAGAACCAAGAGTCCAGATGTTACTGATTGTTTGTGTAAGTGCATCTGTTTGCCTGCAGAACAAAGCCCCATGGGAGCTGGTAGAGATTCAGTGTTATGCTTAAGGGCACATCGGATACACCGTTATAAAGGCTCCCTTACTTTCACTTTGAATAAAACCTACATCTGGAGACTTGTTTAAGGCAGCTCTGAATACATAAACAAACTAATATACTCTGATTTGCACCATAGGAGATATTACATGGACTTTTCTTAAACTATTGGTGTTTCGCAACGAGCATGTTTCCTTATTAATGTTGAAGGCATCTCTAATTGTCCTTTCCCCGGCACTGAGCTTTGCAACGGGGAGTCTGCCAGTACTGGATAATTTAATAACACCGCAGGACCAAATGGGAACTGAATTGTAGAGTTGTATGATTGCATTTAAGAAAAACTTGCGGGTCAGCACAAATTTAAGCAATACGTGACTTGAAAATTTAGCACAAATTTGTGCAAAGACTTTATGACACTTCCTCATAAGTGTGCAAAGTAAAAAAAAAAAAAAAAAGGAGATAGACTGAATGAAAGAACTGGAGTTCCTGGTTCCTTCTGAGAGCAGTTGGAGGCTAAGCTATTAAACAAACACACACAGGCATTCTCCGCTTACACTCAGTGGTGGTGAGTATTTTGCAAGCGGGCGACAGCTGTCTGTACAGTCAGTATGTTGACTGTTTGTGGTATAATACAAAGGCCTGCAAAAATAGTCCAGCAGTCAAAATCATATAAATGGCACAAGACAAAAAAATAGCTTGACGTTCTGTAGGTCACATCTAGAGGTCACTTTTTTTTGCCGGTCAGTTTGCAACAGTGAATAGAGAACATTTCTATGGAGAAAAAGCTGAAGCAATGTTGGCTTCAACAAATTCATATTGCTTTGTCTTTGCAATTGACAACAAAACACAGCACAATACTGAATTCATACACTAACACAGAACACAGAACAGGCGGAGCTCCTGAGGCAATGCTACTTTCAGATTGTGCTAACTTCCCAACATCGTCGACCTTATCTTATAGTGACGCCACTTCTGGAATTATTTCAAGCCAAACCACAATCTTTTCCGAAACCTAACTAAGTAGTTCTGTTGCCTAAACCTAAGGAAGTTGTTTGCTGTGAAGACGGAAGTTTATTTTGAAAAGACTCTATGCATGTAACGTGTGGATATTGACACGTGTTTCTGGACATTTGTAGGAAAACAAACAAAAAAAGGAGGAATAACTTTTTCGTAAGATCTCATACGAACCGTTGCATGAGACGGAATCATGTAATTGTTAACTTCAGCTCGCCATTAGCAGCTCTTGGAAGTCATATTGTACTTCTGAGTTTGAATGTACACTTGGCTTGGACCTTTGTCTTTGCATCAAAGAACCAGATACAGTATGTGTTAATGGTCCACTTCTTGCCATGCACCTACCACTGTTTTTATGAAGAAAACAAACGGGACTCCGACTCCTGGAACCCGAGGTGCCTGATAGAACTTCTCCTCCCACTTAGTCGCTCTATAGTCAGCATTCAGAGACCTTGAAGACTTTTCTTTTATGAAGACTTGTAACTTGACTTAGACTTGCCCTCAAGCAGTCTCGACCTGAATTTAACCGCATACAACAACAACAAGGGAGAGAAGGAAGAAAATAATGTAAAGAAATCATTAAGAGTTCAGTGAGTCCATTTGAAGCTGTGATGCATTTGCATTCGAAGTGGGAGCGTTGCATTTGAACTAAACTGGAACTGGATTGATATATAACATTTAGGCTCTTTTTTAGCTGTACAGAATCATAACTTCTCAAACTGAGCAGAGCTATTCGGCACCCCGAAATAGTCCTGCAGTGCCGTGAATGCATAATGAGGACCTCACAGAAAGGCGGCTGGGTGAGCGGGCGGGTCGGTGGGTGGCCACTGAACTAAAATCATCACAACACCATTTCCCTCCGGATCCATAATAGATGACAGTCACAACGGAGCCATCTCTCATCACCAGTTCATAGAGGGTCAAAACCCTCGCTCTCATACTACCAGGCTGAGCTAAGTGGAGCTGAATGGATATAATCTGTCACATCCAATCAATTGGAGCACTCCAGAATGAAAGGAGAGCGGGGTGGGGTTAAAGAACAGAGTGAAGGTAATAGGGAGGACAGAGATCAGACCTGCTGAAAAAAGAAGAGATCAGACCCACTGAAAAAAAGATAGAAAAAAGGGGGAGGAGTATTTGGAAAATGAAAGATGGAAAGTCAACCGCCGAGACAGCGCGAACTTCAATCAAAACCCCCACTTGAATAAGTCATGTCTTTCTAATAGACTCCAGGAAATAGTCATGAATATATAAAGAGGGAATGTGCATTAATCAGATCCTCTTACCTCCTCCTCTTTGTGGGCACACTGCAAATTGTACCTTTTCAGGCACTAATCTGGCACAGCGACGGAGTCAAAGAGAAATAGAGAGAGATGAAGAGATATGGGAGCAGAGACGGGAGAGGAGTGGGTACTCCCAAAAAATCTCTGCAGGCGGCTGGGGATGTGGAATAAAAATATATTGTATTAATAATCCAAGCACACAATCCCTTTTATTTTTTTCCCCTTTACTTCAACGCATTACCCAAAGGGCATCAGGGCATGTCATAAATCCATATAGGCAAACAACACTGAGCAGTGAATAAGATAAGTCTGAAAGGAAATGAAGCGTGATGGCTGCTCTTGAGTCCTATAGGCACCTGTGACCTTTTTTTCAGAGTAGAGGAGAGAGAAAAAAAGTGAGATGGCCGGCAGGGTGGGGTAGAGTGGCAGATTAAAGTGCCTTTTCATTTTGCTCCAGAAACAGCTGGGATGCTTTCTTTTCACTCGACTGGTGGCTAGACTGTTTGAGGGAGTGAGTGAGTGAGTTGCTGCTGGCTACGGGTTGTCACCTGCATTGCAGCGGGAGCTAAATTTAGAGTTGACTGTTACAGAAGTATGAGTGCTTCACTTTCATTGTGCCACATAGATAGATAGATAGATAGATAGATAGATAAACGGTGAATGAAAGTCTAAAAGTGCGGGGGCATTGGAGGGTGGAAATTAGGCTGTGCAAAGGCCAAGATAAAGCGAGAAGAGAGAAAGAAATCAGACAGCAGGAGGTTGGTGGGAAGCACCAGCTGCCGTCCCCACTTCTCTTTTCATTTTTTCATTCGCCTCTTTCCTCTCTCTCTCTATCTTTCTTTTTGCTCCTTCCATCTCTCTGCATCTCAGTCACGATCAAGACACTGTGCTTTGTGGCTCTGCTGCTACTATAGCATGTGTGTGAGTCCGTGCACACACGTGTGTGTGCGTGTGGGCATGTGTGGCCGTGCGTGGGATGGTAATCAGTTTACTAATGCATCGCGCTGCCTGTTGGGCGAGCGTCTGCCCTTTTGTTCCAGCTCTGCCCAGATGTAAAGCGAACTAGAGTCAGGCAGCAAAGGCTGAGCCGTGTACATCCAGCCAACTCACGCACATAAAAAAAAGAGTTTCACAAACAAACACACTGACTTCATTTACTATTGGCGTCTAACTGATTCCTCTCCATCACAGCTGCAGGAGGATGTGCATTTGTTTTAGCCTAATCAGCTCTGTAGCGTTCTCCAGGATGTCACCAGAGGCTCGAGTCGGGCAAAGCCGCGGCGCAGCTACTGTATATTTTATGTAGCATTATTTCCTTAATGTACATCCCAGATGGCAGTACTGTGACACAGATGAGTGCATCCAATTGCCACGATGTAATAAATGCCAGGAATTTAGGATAAAAAATACTTGTTCAGCAAACCCCACCCATATGGTCAGAATTACCTCTAGCAGTACACCAAATGCAGTAATACACCAAATGCTACAAATCATCGTACTCTACTGCTGCATTCATGTCATGTTGGGTTTACTGTAAAGTGCTGCTAGGTGGTAATTACATGTAGGACATATGGGAGTTTTTGTAGACTCCCATTAGGTGTCATGAATACAAGCAGTAACCATGTGAATCCAGTCAAAGGCAATATTTATCAGAAATATTAGATCCTTTTCCATTCTAATAGCCAACCCAACTTACAAATTCATTCATGATTAATTCATAAGTTCATACTGCACATTTTGGATGTGGATTGAAATAATTTCCGAAACATCATCTTGTTTCGCTGCCGCTTCTCGTGTCACATGAGCGTGGAATAACAAGTAGGGCTGGAATTAGAAGTTGTACGAGCACTCTCTGCAAATTCATCACGGTTTATTAATAAAGCTCGGCGGCGGCAGCAGCAGCGGCACAAGACGAATCTCAGCCATCACCGGCGTCGTCGGTTTATCACTCCTCTAATTGTGAAGTTTATTGAACCCTATACGCTTCACCTGAGAGACTTGTGCTCCTTTCAAGGTCGGGTTCAGTTCCGATGCCGGAAGCCCTTTTTATTATACATGTATTATTGATTAGATGTATTATATATTACTCTAAACCAACCTTCATGTAGTATTATCAATCAATATACTGATTGCATTTCCAATTCCACTGATCAAATGTAGAAAGAAACAGGGAGAGGTCGGTAAACCAACACTTTGTCAAGGCCGTTGGTATGAGAGGAGAGGTGGATGTGTCCAACAAACACAAGGCTTTCATCCAGGAGACCGGAGTTTAGTTTCATTTTCACTGTACAGTACACACGTAGTAGTTTTAAGCCAAACCATGTTGTTCTTTCCTAAACCTAACTATAGTGGATTTATTGCATGAACCTAAGCAAGTGTTTTGGTAACTTCATAACATTAAGCAGGTGCTTACTGTGACCGAAAAGTGACGCCGTGGGGTCTGACAAAGCGTCAGTTTAGATGAGAATACGTTGATAGTATATAGATAGATGGATAGATAGATAGATAGATAGATAGATAGATAGATAGATAGATAGATAGATAGATAGATAGATAGATAGATATTGAAACAAAAGTGTCGACGTACTTTTCAACCATACGGTGCAGACAATACAAATAGGAGCTCAAACTATCTCAGAGGACAAACAGCCACCATCAAATGTGGTTTTGAATTCACCTGAAGCGTCAGCAGCGCTGGTGCAGAGGTCTCCGATTCACAATTGATATCAGATTGTATTAGATTTCTCTGTTTCTCTATTTCTTGTTTTATCTCTGTGTGTGTCTTTGTGCTCTGTAATTGCTAAGGGAGGAGAAGGATTATATTACATTGGCAATAGGGGCCTCACTCGTGCCCTGAGGGGCTGCAGGCAAGGCGAGAGGAGAGAGATGCATTTTCAAACTATTTTGAATTGCACAACAGAATGGTGTGCAGTCATGTCGGTGTCCTTGAGCTGGACTCTGAACCTCTACCTGCCCCCTCAAAGAGCGCCTGGGCCCGTTGACCTCTGTGGCGAAAAGCAAAAATGCATATATGCGTCTCAGGAGGGTAGATGAAGAGAAACATACTCCTAATGAAGCTGGAGGTAATGTGGAGGAGGTGCAGGAGGAGAAGGGAAAACATGCATAGGTAGGTTGACCATGAGGTCAGCACGGCTCATTAAGATTGTCGAAAATACAGGTGAATTGTTCATGAGAACACATTTCACTGGATTCATAACAGAGTCAGAGCAGACCCACACCTGTGAGTGAGTGTGGCTGGTAGAGAGAAAAAGAGGAAGAGTGCCGAATGTGTCACAGATTGCTATTCGTCTAATTATCATTTTCTCTGTCGCCTCCATCAGAGTGTTTCTCCAGGAACCCTACTGGAAAAAATAATTATAAATTGCTCTCTCAGAGCAACACATCTCTCATATCTTTGCTATCACAAAGACAAACTGCCAAATGATGCAGGCATAAATTCTCTCCTCAGATAGTGCACGCTCATCGGGTGAATAGGTAGCAGAGATCGACACACCGGGGAGGTGGGGGGGCGGAAACAATTTCAAATCATTGGAATGCAAAATTGAAGTAAAAAAAAGACATCTTCACTGTTGTGGTGTTTCATTACCCCCTCCTCTTTTTTTACATTGCTTCATCCATCAAATGCCAGAGAAGAGCCTAACTGAAGCTGCGTCCCAATGCACCAATGCAAGCTTTGCATGGAAGCTAAATCTGCTCAACATGACGGAATGAGATTATTTGGCACAAGTTTGGTGTTGGTGATTTGGTGATGGGTCTTTATATACAGTTTGAAGTTCATTTTAAATGCTGTTGTGGTGAAGAGTATTGTGCATTAATCACGGCAGCACAAGAACAGGCCCTAAGCACAAGGGCCATAGAGGCCAGGATCTACCATAGTAGATCAGACCCAACGTGCAGGCTGTGCAAAGATGCCCCTGAAATGGTCCAGCACATAGTAGCAGGGTGGAAGATGCAAGCTGGAACAGCGTACATGGAGAGGCACAACCAAGTGGGTGGGATAGTGTACAGGAGTGTACCCAGTATGGACTAGAAGTACCCAAATCCCAATGGGACATACCACCGGAGGTGGTTGAGAAACAACAGGGCTATGGTCCTGTGGGACTTCAGATTCCAGACTGACAAGCTGCTGCTGGCTAACCAACCGGACATAGCGGTGGTTGACAGACAGCAGAAGAGGGCAGTGGTGATAGATGTGGTGATACCAGCTGACAGCAACATCAGGGAGAAGGAACATGAAAAGGTTGAGCAGTATCAAGGGTTGAAAGAACAGCTGGAACAAATGTGGAAGGTCAAAGCCGACGTGGTCCCCGTGGTAGTAGGAGCTCTCGGGGGCTGTGACCCCCAAACTGGGAGAGTGGCTCCAGCAGATTCCAGGAACAAACATCTGAAGCCTCAGTCAAGAAAAGTGCAGTCCTAGCAACAGCTAAGATATTGCGCAGAACCCTCAAACTCCCAGGCCTCTGGTAGAGGACCCAAGCTTGAGGAAGACACAGATACCACCCCACGAGGGAGATCGTGATACACTTTAAAATGAGTTGTATCAAATTTTTCAGCCTCAATTCTGACAGCCTTCAGGATGGAGAAACATGCATGAACATAGTAGACATAAGTAGTAACGGTAGACAATGTACATTTGTGCTTAAATGAACATTCCTGGCTAGTTTTTGCCAACATTTCCACATCACCTCATATTATCTTGAATAGGTAAACCAGCCATTTTGAAAAGATATATGTTTGATAAATCACAACTTGGTTTTATGCACGTTATTGAAAACATATAAACATGTTAAATATGTTACAAATGAGACCAAATAAACACATTTAGGTGGAGAACATGATGAAGTGCTCTCTAGGGTGGCCTTACAATGGAGAAAATTTGATGCAGTTACATATATGCTGCCTTACATGCTACTTGACCACTTTTCATTGAACATGAACACGTTTCTTTTTGTTTCCACTTCCTTTGTGGTTTCATCATCAGATTTTCTCTTGCATGTTGTCTGCTTTCTGGCTTTTGTTACACCTGTTATCAGAGCCTATGCTTCTCCACATGCTTCATATTGAGGTTGTCGGTCACTGGCGCGCAAGGTGGTAAACCTAACATGAATGGACCAATAGAATAAATGAGCAAATAGTGTTTGCAGCAAGTGCTCATGGGAGTTGTAGGATCGTAGTGTCACATTGCAATTAGTTTATTTCAGATGCATTTTGAGGGCGTTAATAATCTAGATCAATAAAGAAGTCATCAGGCACCTTCCGGGTGTTTTCACGAGCTGTTACAGCCTTGAGATCACGGAACCAGCATCGTACATGGAGAGAAGATAAAACTCCACAGATGCATCTACACAGAGGCAAACTGCAGCCCGCCATTCACACAGAGAAAAGACAAAGACCAAAGTTGAGAGAGTGGGATCTGTGGTTAGTCATAGAAAACACATTGTGCTAAAGCAGTTATGAACAAAGACTCAGCAAACCGATAACAGTAGACAGGATGAGACACATGTACAGGAACCATGGACCAAAGCCGGCAGACAGTCCTGCAAAAAAAAAAAAAAATAGGAGATTTGTAAATGACTAAATTTGCTTTTTTACACAAATGTTGATAAACCCTCTGCACCTGTCCTGGCTGACGATACCCACAAAGTCTGTTTAAAACAGCTGCTCTTCTAGAAACAACAAGTTACTCGCCATATTTGTACTTTCACACATAAAAGAAATCGACAGCACAAGTCCTGTAGAATCACACTTTGTTAGCTGGTTCGAGTTTTGCAATATTGGATTCAAATAAACAGCAGACGTCCGTAACAACTCTGCCATGTTTGCTGTAGTTTAAAAAAAACATGTCAACCTGTCTCTACTGTAAACGGTAAAAACATGCTATGAAGACTTTGTCAGAGGTAGCTCAACAAAAGGCTGTTTTCTGATGTTATAAACTATTTATTTACCAGTTATCAGTAATGCATGCAACAGGCACTTAAGAAATGTAAATGCAAATTGCTTAATTTGTTCCTCCATTTCTTAAGCTCTTTATTTATAATGATAATAACCAATTATTTTATTAAGATTAAGGCATTTGTATCATAACAATATTGATTTAGTCTTACTCACTTACTTTAAGACAAAATAATAATATTCATAAATTCCCCTCGCTGTGACTTTATCCTTGTTTTGGTGGCTCAGTATAAGTAGACATAAGCTGAGAAGAAAAGCATTACCCATACAATGAAATAGCTTACACTATAAGCTTAATCATACATGACATGGATTACAACGTAAAAAATGTTTAAGAATAAGAATTTACGTTTAAGAGTTCTCACAGAAGCTTTTCAAAGTCACAACCCCTGAGATCACAACACGGGTGCAGGTTTATACTTGCGTATTTAAGTTCCTTCATGTGCACTTATGCATGAGAAAGTCCTCTTGGAAAGTTTCACTGTCTTAGCAGAAGCTACAGCTGAATGAAAGAAAAGATCATTAGAACTGAAACTGAAATAAATAAATAAGTCTTAATAATTTGAGTTCCACAGCTGAACCGTTTGCTGTTCATACAGTCTTACACATAAACACACAGTGTGGAACAGCTGTGCTCATCTGCAGTGTCCATGTGATCTCATTACACCCCAGATGCATGTAAACACAAGTTGTTGCAATGAAGGTAAACATGTTCCACTTCCTGCCTTAACTTGATTTTCCCAATAGAGCTTGGTTTCTCGTGTGCATGACTTCATCCATCAAAAGCCAACAGCTCTTATAGCAGGAGTTCTCAACCTTCTGTAAGGTTGTATAAGGCTCATACGACCTCAGCTCGGGGGACAAGGAAATCAAGAAAAATGATGTGTGGCTTCAAATGAGATGAGATGCCATTAACGGATCAGCAGGAGCACCTCTCACAACCCCAGCATAAAGAGGACGAAAATATTTATCATTTAAGTCTAATGGGTCGAGTATTTTATCGTTCTTCTACATCCACATAAACAATGTAAGGTTAACTTGGTTAACTTCCTGCGCCCAGGCCTATTCCTTGGTAAAAACGCCAAAAATAACTACCAAAATGAATCAGGACTAGCTCCTCAACCATAAGGCTTATATTCATATATATGGTCTCTTTTGAAAGGTAAGAAACTAAGGAATTAGAATTATTTGTAAGTAAACTAAACAATTTTACCATGGTGATTACAATGGAGATGCAAAAAAAGGAAAAATATTTTCATCTTCGCCTAGTATAAAATGTTAATTTCAAAGGCAATATCACCATTAAAACCAAGATCCCACAGACAATGATGCAACTGAATGTAATCTATTACTCTTTGACTACAATTGTAATTATAAATTTGATGAAAATACACTAAAATATAAAATTTATGATACAATTTATAAAGAATATACTCAGGCGCTCTCCGTGTTTTGGTCATGTTTATTGTTTATATATTAAATGTTTACTGGGAGTTTTACATCAAAAGAACTATTTATTTCCATATAGCCATGTTACAATTAACATATATATCCCCAAAAATAGTAATTAACACAGTGAATACTGATCAATATTCATATATGACCAAAGATATCCATGTAATACAGGATACCATTGCACATGACAATTTAAAGATGAATGTTAAATTTGAGTTTTATAGGATGATGTACATTTAGTACACAAAGGTCAAGATCAAATACCTATGCTCAAATAAAAAACAAATTGACAGTTTAAAGATTGAAAAAATGAAAAAGATAAATGCAACTTAATTTGTATAGCATGTTTAAGCAGTTCCACGGAGTATTTCAAAGTGTTTTACACAAGATAGTCAAGAAATATAAAAGTAAAAAGTGAAAAATCCAATGTATTGTGCAGATGTTAAAATTGCCTAAGGATTATCTAACAGCAAAGGAAACAGATTTGTTTAAATTGTTGCCTTGCTTTGATTCAATAACCAACACAGCTACATCTTAAGCTAATATGACAGTACTCTCTGGTGTAGTACCACTAATGGACACTAGATGGTGGCTCCAGGAATACTGTTTGTATTGAAGTAAATAGCAAAACCCCAAATAGCTCTCCTAAAATACAAAGTCAGAAGTTATTTTTTGCAATAACATACGGTCTCAACAGCAGATTAGTTTGCTTATTATTAAAGTTCACTTTATGTATTTTTGTGTGTGTTTAAAGTCCACTCTAGTAAGAAACAGGGATTCGAGTATATTCAGAAACTGTGTGTTGCATCAGTCGGGTTGCTCTCCACATCAGTGTCCACAGTCGCTGCCCCAGGTGGCCGTTGGTGGGTGTGTTTCTCTTGCTGTGGTCTGAGCTCAGCAGTGGGTCTCTGTGGTGGGCTGAAGCAAGCAGATAATTCCCCGCGGGTCGCCACTGAAGGCTCCCTCATCTCGCCGAGCCCGTCGCAGATTAATGGCCTGGTGGCTGAATTCAGACACTCTGTCTTCTCTGATAATCAAAGGCAGAGCACACTACCATTGGGAGAGAGTTTCTTTAAACACAAAGAGAAAAAACACAATAGCAGAAAGAGTAAGTGGAGAGAAGTGATGTTTGCAGAGGGACTAAAAGTATACCCACTAATCAAATTCATGTTTTAAATCAGGCTGTTCTCATTCACTGTTCGTGCTTTTACCCACGAAAATAAATGCACTATAATTCGTATATAAAATTTTTTAGGTTAGGTTACAACCTGTTCACACCTTGGCGAGAAAAAATGATTATACCTGTAAAAACTCACATACAGTACAGTCCCTTTAAGCACGTAAGTTACAAATATACCTATTTTAACCCAAACCACAATCTTTGCTAGCCCGTTCTCATTCCCAAGACGTCAAACACCAAGGCCGTCACGGCTGTCGGCGTTCGGTACCGGCGTACAAGGCACTCTTTAGCACTGGTATGAAATGCACCTGGCGTTCCATTAACTACGATGTAAACCCACGGCAACAGTTGTCAGCGGTATGTGACGAGTTGGGATGACGATGTCTTTTTCTACAGCTAACCAAGAGGTTTTGTTGCCAAAACAGGTTCTGCACGGCGGGGGCTTGCACACATTACATTTAGATTCACAGTTGTGTGAATTCAAAGTAGGTGAGCAGATCGGTCTCGGCAGTAAAAAAATATGAATGGCCAGCATACTCTTGGAACATGTACATGTGTGTATGAAAGCATACACACACTCTCTGGTAATAATGAGCATTTATTTATAATTAGCTATTGATTTCAGCAGAAATATGTGAGCAAAAGTTGCTTAGCAACTGCCAACAATGTCATCTTTATTGTCAGCTGTCTCTCTGTGTCTACTAGTTGGATGTCTCCGTTTGTTACATTAACATAAAAAAATCCTTTCCTTTCATCTGTGTTAAGACACGATGAGTTGAAAGTACGAGGTTGACATTTACTTTAATGGCCAAGGACTGTCAATTTTAAGCCAAGAGTGAAGTTATCAGCCATTAGAATATATTTATGTCTCAGTACTGGCATAAATAACTGACAGCCAACTGGTCGGTGCACTTCTGATTTCATCCAGTCTACTTTTACTGTTTACTTGCTCCTTTATAGGCTGGAAAACTCTCCGCTATGTTCACAGAGAACAACTGAAACAACTGAAATCTTTATCATGTCTTGACATCCTTCAGGTGTCCGTGAACAACGCCGGCACACGTTGGACTAATCAGCAACGAGATGCTCCATCTGTCCGAGCTTAATTAATGCTGGACCAGCGCTGCAGACATCATGGTCTTTGAGATTTTTCTTTTTTCACTTTTGACCTTTAATTAAAGTTTCCCCATTCGGCAATCCCAATCAGTGTATTCTTTAAATGTCAGAACACTGTCACAAGAACAGCTTCATCAAAATTGGACCAGTGCTGTTTGGGGACATACATTTTGAAGACCAATCCTTTGTATCTTTTTAATTATTGCGACCTTATAGGTCAATATTTGTAGGGTGTTTTTACACTCAAACAGTCAGACTACAGTCAAACAATGCATCTTACACAATGTCTGAATAAAGAATCAGTCTTTATCTGTTTAAGTCAGGGGAAACCCCCCCACATTTAGAGATTTATGAGACCCGTTTGTACTTCAGTAGAGACTGATTGATGGGTTTGGCACACTAAGTAGTACTCTACATCATTGATGTGAAATAGTACAGTGTGTGTCTTCCTGTGCAGATAAACACACATGTATATAACCCTCAGACCTGCTCCCATGCTGAGAGCACATCCCACTTTCGATGGCTTTATCTCATCACACACTGATTTCAACCTCTCCATCCGTAGTTTCCGGGCTTCCATAAATTTCCCTTCCTTCCTCAGTAACGAGCCAGCCCCTTTACTGTTCATTCAGCTTCTTCATTTAGATCAAAAAGTGGTCTTTTCCTTCAGCCTGGAATCAAAAAACGCAGCAGGGAGCTGAGGCCCCGGAGACAGCGAGCGACTGATGAGGGGAGAGAGGCTGAGCTGACACCCTTTGAGTTTCCCCCCATGGTGACTAATTAACCTTCCAGGTTCTTCAAGTCCCCCATCATCGCTGCAGTACCCAGAGTGTGGGAATCTGTGCATGTGTGTAGGATCGTACTGAGACCATACGTATGCCTCCACGGGGGCTGGTGACATTTCCTCTGGACTTCTATCTTCCATTAGAACATTTCTCTGCCCTTTCCCACCACCTGGAAGCGACTGGGATCATTCCTTCAGGTGTAAGGCCACATCAGAGTTGACTTAAACATTACTTTCCTAACTTTGTAAAACAAAATGTACAAAGACATTTAATTTAAGACCAATAATAATGAAATAGCCGAAGAAGTTGTGGGTGTCGCAAGCGTGAAATACCTCCAAACATGTTTGATGTGAGCTCCCTCAGCTTTGCGGTCTACTGGTGTGCTGCTGACGCATGACCTAGTACATGCACGTGTAATCAGATGTAAAAATAGAATTGATTTGAATAGATTGGCCCCATTGTCACGATACCCAGATAATCCAGCTATCTGAGTCAGCATTGGCCCGATATCCGACATAAGGGTCAGATTGTTGCATCCCTACATTATGCCCAATACCAATATAAATCCAGCAAACATACAGTGCCACCAGCCATTTCTCTTCTGCAGGGCATCACATACCGACGCTTTGTCATAGCTGTTGGCGTTCGACACCGCTGCACCCTTTAGCAGAGACGCACCGGGTTTTCCATTAACTAAAATATAAACCCATTCACGGCAACAATAAATGCTCAGAGAAAGTGCGCCGAGAGTGTGGTGGTGTAGTTTAAAGATCGAAAGAGACACACCGGACGGGTGGCAGAGGAGGTGGATGGGTCCAACAAACACAGGGCTTTCATCCAGGAGGCCGCTGTTAATGTAAAGTTTCACTTTCACTTTACAATCAGCAGAGTACTTACAACAAAGAGCAAGGGTGTGGAGACTACTATGGTGGATGTGCATTTAACACATTCAGCCTTGATGCTGGAGAGACTACAGTCCCATCTCAGCTAATGTTGGCTTTTTCCATTTCAATATTTATCCATGGCAATTATCTTCTCCACTTTAAACCAGCGTTTTATTTTGATTTCACTGTCAATGTTCTATAGAATTTGTTACCTCTAAATCAGCCTGCTCATATAGCATGTCATACTGTATGCCCTGCATCCACTCCAAGTTTAAGTTCCCCCATGAAGGAAGTTTATTATTGTCACTCCCGTATCTCTGTACTCTTTGTCTTTGACGAGGTCAGAGCCCGAAAGGAAGATATCAATCTTCATATCCTGTGTTCATATTATAATTTGTTCCATGAGATGGATCAATGTGATGTGATGGTGTTCAATTAGTTGCCTGTACTGTTGACTTGCTTACTAACTAACACTTCACTGCAAAAAGTCTTGAAAAGAAGTGTTGCCCGGAGACTCCATGCATAACTCCCTTTCAAACTGTATGCTGCTACCAACAAGCTCCTCCAATGTTTTTAGTAAAGACCGCTATGGTCGGGGTTGTGGCCGTGGTTCGGGATCCGGTCCGCCAGCTCACAGGAGAAGCCTGGGAGACAGAAATAATGTAGTTTGATCCAAGCAAAACAAACATGGACTGTGCAGCCATAAAATTTAATTAAGTATTAATAAATATATTTTTTAAATATATATTTATAATTTCTTTGGTCAAACAAATCATTTAATGATGTCCTGTGGGGTGTAATCAAAACATTTAACCCAATGATTCACCATAAAACAAACACTGTCTAGTGGGCTTAGTACTGGCACCACTGAATGTGTGGTCCTTTGTTGCAAAGCCTCAAATGTTTTCTGTGAACACAGTTGGACACTTTACATTCTCTGGCCCGAAACAAAGAATCTGAAGCAAAGATATGATCAGTGGGCGGCAGTGTACCTGCGTAGTGTCTGTCTGTCCTCCCTCGCTGGCTTTCAATTCATCAAGTCATCCCTCCAGACATATTCGTCTCTCCGCCGTAGTCTGTCTCTTCACACCCTCTGCGTTTCCTCCAGCCACTCTGATGATTTTTATCTCATGTCCCTCGCAGAAATATAAAGAGAGGGAGGGAGCGAGGGACAAAGGGAGCATTAAGAGGAGGAGAAGAAATAGTGTTTTTGTGAGAGAGAGAGAGAGAGAGAGAGAGAGAGAGAGAGAGAGAGAGAGAGAGAGAGAGAGAGAGAGAGAGAGAGAGAGAGAGAGAGAGAGAGAGAGAGCACTCCAGAGACAGATATACCCGGTAGAGATCTCCTCGAGTGTCTTAGATCTGGTGGTAAAAATGAATTGCTGGTGCAGCAGCGGTGCCTCACTGGAAGATCAGTGCCTTCTCTTCCGAGTGTTCGAAACTCTGAGAGAATAAGAATCACCTGTGTCGGTCAAACATGTGATCATCAAGGGGTTTACACCGGGGACACTTGAGGTCAGTTCTTGGTAAGTAGGAGTTTACACCTAGTATAGTGTAGTCACAGAATATCAGTTAATTGGTTATAAGTATCACACTTGATGTGAGAAGTTGCCCTTGCAGAGCTGTGTGATGTAGACCTGTGAGTTTTTACAGGCATTAGGCTCTTCATGGGCCTTCTGGGGAGACATTACTGCTCTCAAGGTTTACTTCCTCCTCAGTAATGTAAGGAATGTAAAACTTTTAATGACCTCTAAATGGATCGTAAAGTCGTCTTTTCCACTTGCTAGAAAAATGCTGTACACACACTACATAATCAAAGCAGATTACATTTTTTTTAAAAAACATGTTTTTTTAAGTTGAAATTACAATAACAAAGCTTAAAATTATGAGTTAACTGAACTAGCATTGAATAGTTTGTTCCTTAGCTGGACTGATGTTAATTTTACAGTATTGAAGGACCAGTGTGTAACATTTAGGGTGGTCTTTTTGCAGAAATGGAATATAATATAATAACTATGTTTTCTTTAGTGTATAATCAACCTGAAAATAAGAATTGTTGTGTTCGTTAGTTTAGGGAGCGGGTCCTCTTCATGGAGACCGCCATGTTTCTACAGTAGCCCAGAACGGACAAACCAAACTCTGGCTCTAGAGAGAGCCTCTCACATTTTTACGTTACCTGTAGGCCAACGTAGTTTTCTGACACGCTTCTGAAACTTCGGTAACGTGAGCCGCAAAGTGCAAAACCGTGGTACCGCCGGCCGCCGTCTGACTTCCGTTGCTCCATCCCGTTCTCATTCCCTGTTATATCCATACCAGGATTTTCAAAAATGTATGCCTCAGAATAGCTTGAAAGGTGCTTTAATCACAAATAGATGAATTTTCTTAGCATTTATATTTGCTCTTTCAGTTAGCGAAGAGCTTCAGATCCGGTGTTAGGGATTGATGGTCTATATTTCATCAGGAAAAAGACTGTGTGACTCATCTGAAATACAGTACATGACTAAAAGATACATAACAAGCCTCCATCAGATAACTTCTTCATTTAACTAGAAGACAGAGGAGTTTCTAGAGCTTTAACCTGGATACTGTACAGTCTGAAATTGTTCCTCTGAATGATGTTCATTTGATGAGTTTAGTGAATGCTCAGTAGGACAGTTGGTTCATTCAACTCTTCATCTTAAACTTGAACTCATGAAGATTTTGTGAATCTACAGAATCCATGCCAGATATCCATATCCAATATCCATACCAAAATGACAAAATACAACAATAGAGGAGTGAAATCGTTGTGAATGTGGTCGGGAGAAACATTGACTTCCCATGAAACTGACATATTGTTTTTTTAAGTTAAGGATAGGAGGGGTTGATTTCACAAAGCTGAATTCTCAATATGTCGAGGAATAAGAACATAACAACACACACCTGGCTGACTTCACTGCTTTGTTGTTATTGTCTGTTTCAGCCTTCAATCCAAATATCATCCAACTCACAAACACAGACGGGCGCACAAAGGCGCTTAGACACACACAAACACACACACAAACACACACACACAAACACAGCGACACACAATCTCATATGTGCACAGCGGGTGCTTTACAAGAGAGAGTGGGAAAGCTCTATTACTCTTCCTCCTTTCACAATTTCTCAGGGGGTCTTAAAAAGTAATGTGTTTTCAAATGCAGGGCTCTGGCTTGTCGCAGGACCTGGCTGGCTGGCTGGCTGTGATATACGAGCTGAGAAACAAGCGAAAGGGCAGCCGCAGCCATATAGAGCACCGACTGAACATAGTCTAGTCCGGGCTTTACAAGGGGTGTGTTATTGGAATGTGCTGTACACAGGTTACACAAGAGAAAGAGAGAAAAGAAACTATAACAGGCTAAATTAACACCGAGAGAGAGAGAGAGAGAGGTGGGAAACGGTGGTGGAAAAAGCTACTGAAGTAGAAAGGCTCTACATTTTTGCCGGGAGTATGTGTTTTAGAGAGAGGCAGGACAGCAGAAGCACATATACAGGTTGGATATAACCTGCTATGTTCTTATCTAGACTCCTCTTCTGTTATTGCACTTTATTTTCTTGCCCAGTGTAATCTACTTTATTCCCCATCACTCTTCCCCCTCTTTTATATAACCGAGGTAGGTCAACCCGGCTGCCTGTTTGACCCAGTGGTTCACCGTGGTGTTGCAGATAATAAAAATCTACTGCGATACAAAACATTTTCCCCATAAATCACCATCATAAAAGAGACTTCCGTAATTCTATCTCATGTGTGATATCATTTCTGTGTAAAGTCTATGATACCGGGGCTCAGGGGTCAGGGAAAGAGACACTTTAGGTAGTGAAGTGAATGCAACTCAATACATCAGCTCACAAATTTGACATTTAAAGCCCCCCTCCAGTGTATTTTGGCATTTCTATGATACTTCATTGTTGTTTGTGAGAATCAAACTATGAATTAATTTAAAATATATAGTACACCTAGCAAAGTGAAATCTTATACTGACTGTTAAATTGAAGCGTTATTGACGTTACAGAGCTGTCCGACAACGTCTGTTGTGAACGTTATTGTTTCTACCTCATTGCATTGTGGGATATTTATGCCGCCGTATTGTCCAACGTTGCATACTGTAATATTTCATACTAAGGTTTCGGACATAATAAAACATCTCACATACTGTTTAAGCGTACTAAATAGCTGGAATTTAGGATGCAACCTAAGTCTTGTATTGGACTCAATAGGTGCTGTCTTGAGTCGGGTCCAGCAGCCACTTCTCAAAGCGTACTTCAGCAGTCACCACATTTCACAGCCACACCTCCTGCTACCATCACACTCTCTAGTACACAATATACACATAATCACTCTTTCCTCCTAACTCCACAGAGATAGACATGCATTATATTGTACTTATATTACAATAAAATAAATAGACATTAATACATGTTTGCTAAACATACTTCAGCATATAGAACATGTGAAGGTGAATGTACACATGAAGACACTTGAAGTACTCAAGCAGTGTAATAAAGTAAGACTCAAAGTCAGGTAAACATGTAAATCTACTTCTTAAGAAGTGCAGAGATTACTTGCAGTCGGTCTAAAACTGTACTTTGACTCATGAAAAAATATACAAACCCATTCATTGCCATTCTCCTCCAGTCCACCAGATGTCCTCTGACTTTTTCTTCTGTCTCAGTCACGTCACTCATCCATCCACTTCCTCCTGCCCGGCAATATCCCCTCTACCTCCCCCGCCGACCTGCTCACCTGCTCACCTGTTCCCACTCCCCTTATCAGCCCTGCAGACATTTAACCAGCTCATTTCCACACACTCCTTGCTGGTATACATAGTTGCTCATGCCTTGTTTTAAAAGCTTTTCAAGTCAGCTGTTAACCTGTATCCTGTGACCTGGAATCAGGGCTGTAGCTCGGGTTTAGAAATTAGTGACGTCCAGGATCTTCTCTTTTAATGGATACTATTTAGCAGAAGGTCTGGGGGACAATTCTGGTGAATTTTTATGCACCAATTCATGGTGGAAATGTCACCAAATTCAAGAGACAAATGAGAAAATATAAAAATATAACAGGCTACAGTAAGGCTCTTAGTCATTCTGTATTCTCAAATATTTCCTCTGCTGTGTCAACACAAATGCAGGCATGATTTACTATTCCCTCCTTCTCTGTGTTTACTGTTTGGAGAAGTAACATCTTACAATATGCATGTGGCACCTAGCCTACAATAATTCATTTTAATTTAATTATAAACTCCAGGATTTTATTATCAGTGTTCTCTGAGAAGGAGACAATAAAGTCGTAATATTAAGAGAATAAAGCCTGAAATCAGTCGCTTGTGTGTGGACTTGCTACCGTAGCCAGTAAGCCTACATATAGTTCAATGTTTGCAGTAAAGTGAACTGTTGCTGTCGGTCTGCATTGTCTGCATCCCTCGCTGCCTCGCACTCAGCCCTGTGACACCTCGGGCTGTCCAGCCTGAGACTCCCATTTTATCAGTTATCTGCAGCCAGACAGACTCCTTCTGCAGTAATCAACTCTGCATCCTGAGGGCTATATCAATATCCTTCAAAAATAGTTTTCATTTATTTATTTATTTAGCCTCTCTCGTGTCAACCCCATCTTGTGGGAAGGCAAATAAATAGCACGACATTTTAAGGACATTCCGCGTGTCATGCTACGGCGTTTCGGGCTTTACACATGTCATTTAACGTCACGTTGTTACCGTGAAGCGCAAACATTAAAACAGCGTCGTTATTGCACGCAAAATGATTTACAAATTGCTGTGTCATTCATGGGCTGCACGTTGGTGCAGTGGTTAGCACTGCCGACTCACCAGAGGGTCTCAGGTCCAAACCCGGCTTGGGGCCCTTCTGTGTGGAGTTTGCATGTTCTCCCTGTGTTAGCGTGGGTTTTCTCCGGGTTCTCCGGCTTCCTTCGGAAGACATGCAGGTTAGGTTCATTGTTGACTCTAAATTTCCCGTAGGTGTGAATGTGAGTGGCAGTGGCCAGGAGGGGAACTAGCACCTCTCCAGCTACCACTGCACACTTCATACTTGGTCCATACGGGGACTTGATCCGGCCTCCCTCTGGTTCCCAAGTCCCCAACGGACTGAACTACTGCCGCCCCATTTGACCCATCCACCTCCACTCCCACCCGCCCTTAGGTGACTCTCATGCTGTTAATACTGTCACTTGCTCTGACCGACGACTTTTGCAGCGGGTGGGTTTCACACTGGAGTTAGTTCTAAGCGTGGTTCATCACATTCATCGCTGAAGGATGCCTCCGTGTGTCGTATCCGATGCCGAGGTCATTTAACAAGTGGTGGTACCTGACAAGCTGGGAGTGAGACCAGGTTGCTTACGTGTGTGACCATGAAAGCCTTCATCCATGTGTTTGATTCCGTGTTAGCACCACTGATTTGGCGCATGTTGTGTTGATGTGTACCGTCGGCTACTTGTTTTGCATCTGTCGGAGGATGACACGCTAATTCATCGATGCTGCAGCACAAGGAGTAAATGTTTTATTTTGGCATTTAAGGTGTTTAAGTTTAGTCTATAGAGAGAGCAAAGAAAACCCAATTCAAAATCCAATTACACCGATAATCACTGAGAATCTTGAACTTGTGTAGTGAGCTCATGGTGGAGGAACAAATGGCTTGGTTATGTCAGTTATTATCACATGGGTGTTCTTCATCAGAGAGGTCTGAATTTAGCTCCACTTCTCACATCTAATTATTGTGTTTGCAACAAAAGTGCACGAGACAGCCACACTATAGCTCCAAAAATAAAAAGGACACACGAGAATGAGAACCATCTACAGTATAAATCCATAAATAACTGGAATTAGTTTTGCAGTGTTTGCATTCCTCACTGTAAAGTGTGTGCGTGTGTGTGTGTGGCGCTCTACAGTAAGGGGAGCTCTAATTAGCTCTCCCTGTTTGTGCTCTACATGTGAGAAACCTTTCTCTCCCTCTTCTTCTCTCTGAAGGCATGAGCCGAAGTGCTTTCAGCCCTGCTCTTCACTAAACATTAAGCTTTGAAGTCTAGTTTCAGAGCGAAGCCTAACAATCCAAAATCCCTGCAGCGGCGCTATCTTCCGTCTCGCATCAACAGCAACTCAGGTGTCCTGATCGACCCTTTAACGTGAGCCATGTTGCTCCTCGTCAAACAGGCTGAAAGGAAACATCACAATAAGAATGACATTAAATGTTGCTTTGATTGCACTTTTCCATTAAGCCTTCAGAAGCACGTGTCTCAGTGGGATTACTATTCTTTTGTTTTTCAAGCGTTAAGACAGTTATTTGAATAAATTACATTTGATTTGAGAATAGCAACAACCTATGCATAGCAAGATCTCGTCTTAGTTTTGATGAGAGGAATCCATCGTTTGGAAAGTCTGAGGACGCACACGTCTCGTCGGCCTGTTTGATTTTACTGTCCAACTAATCTGTTACCCCCTCCCTCCCTCCCTCCTCAGTGTCTAGCTAACAGCCATATTGCTGGAATAATGAAATTAATGTTTTATGGGCCATTACTGGGCTATGATAAGATGACTGAGAAAGAAGAGAGGAGAGGAAAAGAGGAGAAGGAAGTCTAGCCAGATGGAGGCTAAAAAAAAAAACAGCAAACCATCTAATTTTCAGTGTTCTTTCTTGTTTTTCCTCAGAAAACTCAACTCAATCCATTATTAGAGCGGCGGTTGGGAGCCGGGATGTAGCGAGGATTTAACAAATATTGAGGTCATGAGTCCTGATTGTGTGCAATACATGCTATTGCTTGGTTTGTTGAGCCGTTATGATGATTTCCATACTCAAAACCTGTGTGTCAAAGTTACAAATAACATGTGCTTAGAAGGAAGAAAGCAGCTGCCTCCTTTAACCATACACGAACACACAAATACCACTGGGTAATGGTGGTTATATAGGCCACTTAGACCACAAGATGTGACACACGGTACTGAAAATAAACATCAAACTTTAAAGCTGCATTAAATGCATTATGTTTCAGAATTGAAGGGGAAGCAAAGCAAACAGAAAACACAATAACTTTCATATTTGCACCTATAAAGATGTTAAGTTGCCTGTTTACACATCCAGCAGACACATCAATCTTTATTTGGAGTCGTGTTTGTTTAAACCTGATGATTATTATTGATTAGCTTTGGTCTCGTTCCCACCCACTCTTGAGAACAATATATGGCTCTGTAGAGAGCTGCCAGATTTTCCACATCCATCACCAGTTAATCTTACTTTGTGTGTGCAGTTCGGTGCTGGGCGTGTAGCATACAGTCAGGTACATCAAGGCTTTTTGCTCTGCTGGAAATGGGGTTGAGTGTGTTGCCAAAACAACTGACTAAAATAGGCTAAAAAGCCCTGCAGAGTGTTGAGGTGGTGATAAATTTCTTAGGGTTTGTCACTATGACCAGCACACAATATAATAAAATATGAAATAAAAAGTATTGATCAGCTAAAGCTTCAGTAGGCAACACATTTTTGGCATCAAAGGGCAAAAATCTCATAATAACCTTTCAGCATATTGTAATTCAAGTGTTCTGAGAGAAAACTAGACTTCTGCTCCTCCTCATGGCTCTGTTTTCAGGCTTTAAAGCCCCTGACGGGAGACTTTGACCAATCACAGGTCATTTCAGAGAGAGAGCGTTCCTATTGGCTGTTCATTCAACAGAGGCAGCTGTCAATCACTCACCAACTCCATCAAACAGTTAAACTACACACAGAAAATAATGGTTCTTAACCGGTTCTTTAAATGGCTGTGTGGTTCCATCACCTACGAAAGAACCATTTTATGTAGAGGATGGTTCTATTTGTTTGTCATAGGTTCTTGATTCTGGAGTTATTGGATGTTGGGGAATGATATGAATATGCAAAGTAACCATGCCTCTCCATGGTCTGGGGGTGGTTAGTTAGCTGCTAGCTGATATACAGTATATACAGTATATTGTACAATTGCAAATGAGCCTATATAATTAGAAATTAATAATTTCCTCCCTATAGGGAGCGCTGATCAAATATAGATAAATATTATGTTACTGCAATAACTATTTATTGCGTAAAATGTAGCTGTAAAACGAGAAAGTTTGCTCCGGCTGGTGGGCAGTGCTTGGTATTTCCTCAACTGATCTCAACATGACTGCAGAGTCACAAACTTTCTCATTCTACAGCTAAACAGTACACTACAAGATGTTTCTGAAAACATGTGAGGCTTGAAATAAGCATTACAGTAACAGAATATTGATTCATATTTGATCAGCGCTGCCTAGTTTGACCGTTTGGTCGGAGTTCGTGAGTGATTGACAGCTGCTCAGAGACGGCAAGGCTCCAGCTCGGCTCTGATTGGTTGTTTTCCTCCGGTCTGTGAAATCTTGCAGATGCCGTCATGAACACCAGAGGACACAGAGGAATAGGATTTTTTCAGGTTACCTGTCTCATGCACTACTTTTTACGTTTTATAAAGATAACTTTTTTGAATCATATTTGCTCCATTTCTACCCACTGCAGCTTTAAGTTGATGCAGTCACTGATCATTATTACCAAAATTGAAAGTTACACATTGCAGGTTGCTATAAAAAAACAACATCCACTAAGATATTGAGTGCATGACCTCGGGATCCTCCATGCTAAGAATGAGCTTCTCTATCTTCCCCCTCTGTTATTCCGTTTCATCCACCACTGTTTAGGATTCAGCTACATTGCGACAGCCATTAGGGACACAGCTTGAAGTTTGTACATCTCACCGGGCAAGAATAAACAAGACAGATTGAGTGTATGACTGGCAGAAATAGCATGTAGCTGACAGACTGACTCATTGACTGATTTGCAGGGACAGCGTCTAACTGGCTGGCTGGTCGATTGAATGGTTGATTGACAGGCCGGTTGACTGAGTGGCTGACTAAAAAGCCCGACAGGCTAAAAAGATGGGACGTCGTGGTGGCAAAAAATGTTCTGTTTGTTGTATTTACTTGGGGTGTGATGTGTATTCACCCGCATGAGTATCGTGATTGGATATTCTCCGTGCCAATTGACCCCATCTGTACGCGACGGTCTCACAAAGTCTGCTCCAAATGCTGGCAAACGAGCTGGGAGCGCAGATGAGGGGAAACGATTTTAAAGAGGCAATCAGTGTGGGAGGGACAGAAGTGATGAAATGGAGTAAACAAGTCCCCTTCTCTTTTTTTTTTACACACTGGCACATAGACACACGCTCACAGAACCAGCCGCCATCACTCTCAAGAGCAGCAAAGCAGCGAGTGACACGAGAAAATCCATTCTCCAACAGTTCATGAATTTATGAATTTTTTCAAAGCTCACTTTTGACGGGCTGCTGAGAATAGGATTTGACTTTTTTTATTATTCTTTTTCTCCAAACACTTGGCTTTAAAGTAGAGCTGCCATATTACAGTTTAATTTGTTCAGAATGAATGCATTGGTCATCCTTGTTGTTGTCACTCCTAATTCATTCAGGGTTATAGATAGGCAGCCTGGTCAATAAAACGGCATTGTCAATTTAGTTTGAGGGAAACATATTTTCTCCCGCTTTACGTTTATTTTTTAAGCATCACAAATACATTTCTAATAGTCCGCAGAAATCTGTGTAGGAAGTCAGCGTGGATGGGTCAAACAAACACAGGACTTCCACCAAGGAGTGTGAAACTAAAAGTCAACGTGCACTTATTTGAATTTACGTCTGTATCTTAAAGAATATAACAAACATAAGCCAAACCATGAAGTTGTAATAAACCTAACCAAGTAATTTTGTTTCAATTTACAACATTAGCCACGTGTTTAAAACTGTTTAAAACTGTGACCATAATCCGGGAGAAAATACATTTGGCCTTGGAACGTAATTGTCAATGGAGTTTAGTTGTCTCGGAACTAGCCCTGTCAATCGATTACAATATTTTATTGTCCATAGTTAATTGTGATTAATCCCACATTTTTTATCTGTTCTAAATGAAACTTAAAGGGAGATTTGTCAAGTATTTAACTCTTATCAACATGGGAGTGGACAAATATGCTGCTTTATGTAAATGTATGTATATATTTATTATTGTAAATCAATTAACAACACAAAACAATGACAGATATTGTCCAGAAACCCTCACAGGTACTGCATTTAGCATAAAACAATATGCTCCAATCATAACATGGCAAACTGCAGCCCAACAGGCAACAACAGCTGTCAGTGTGTCAGTGTGCTGACTTGACTATGACTTGCCCCAAACTGCATGTGATTATCATAAAGTGGGCATGTCTGTAAAGGGGAGACTCGTGGGTACCCATAGAACCCATTTACATTCACTGATCTGGAGGTCAGAGGTCAAGGGACCCCTTTGAAAATGGCCATGCCAGTTTTTCCTCTCCAAAATTTACTTCGGAGCGTTATTTAGCCTCCTTCACTACAAGCTAGTATGACATGGTTGGTACCAATGGATTTTTATAGTTTCATATGATATCAGTATCTTCACTCTAAAAAAAAACTGAGCCCACTACAACCTACAAATCACAAGTTGTGTTAAATAAATTAGTGGCGTTAAAAGGAATCTGAGTTGTCGCAGCCCTACTGGGAACGTCATTTAGTTGGAAACCAGAGTTGTGGATAGGAGTAGTAAATGAACACGGGAACAAATGAAACTGTGCAAATATATAACAGGAGACTGCTAATGGAGTGCAAACAAAAGTGCAAAATAAAAACCGAATGTCTTGAATCTTCTTATTTCCTGTGTAGTTACAATCTCACTTTCTTTCCAGGATGGCAGGACAGTGGTATGAGGTATTAAAAGGCAACAGCTTCAAGTCATGCCATGATACTGAGACAGTCAAGACAAAACAAGTAGTAGCAGTCCATTTAGTGATGATGTCCATTTTGAGAAAACATATATTCAGTATATTTAGCCCTCCAGATGCACCAGATGTTTTTTAATCTTTTTAAAAAAAATATTGTGACTACCAAGGTTGATGAGTCCAGGACAGACGAGACTTCATTGCCTTTCAGGGATGCAAACCAAACTCATCGCCCTCTGTGCCTTGTGGGCAGATCTGACACGTAGAGATTTTGCAAATGTGATGTGTATTTCTAACTGATTTCTAGCAATTCAATAAAAGAGCAGATGCACAGATTACTTGTTTTAATTAAGCACAGCTAACTAATGCCTGGGACTTCATGCTGAGTGAATGACAATAATTAAAACGTCAATGTGTTGGCTTTTTAATTTGCAGTTGAAAGTAATCAACTGAGCTGACGGAACATACATTATCTCGCATTATTATCGATTCCCCTGCATGTAGCGGGTGTAGTTTCAATAATAGGCTGGATTCATTTTTCAATTTGGAAATATTTATATGACACCCAACAGAGTCGTTTCACCAAATGAGAAGTATTCATAATGTTGTTTTTATTGTAGTAAGAATAAACAACAGATCATTTTGCATCTTAAAGTGAAAGAGCTCCATAAAGAGTCTGCTCCATGGCCCTCTATCAAATGTTATTTTTGTCCTTCCAACTAAAAAACTTTGGCCACCTTGATACAGACATAACATCAGATAAGTTACAGAGACGTACGCTGTGTTCTGATTATCTGGCTGGCCATGTGCCGCCGGGCTTTTATAAATTATAGTTGCTGAGAGAGTAAGGCGCTGATATCTATCACCAGCGCTGATTTAACTCTCCTAAAAAGCATCCCTGGACATACTTTCATTGATCAGTGTGCCTGGAGCGCTGCCGAGCGAGGCGCCCGCGCAGAAGCGGGATGTGTTTTTGTTTTTTTTCAGCTGAGGTCGTGCTGGGTGGATGTAATGTTGTATAGTCTGTCTTTGCACGGACAGACTGTACCGAGGCTGTTCTGTATAGATGTATTGTGTGTCTTGTCTTGTATTGGGAGCTGGTCAGATGGAGAGGCCTGGCTCCACTTCACTTTGAACAAGTTAGACTTTGTTTTTGCTGTATTTCTTTGGGGCCTCTAAAATATGAGATAAATGTTCTATAATAGCAAAGTCAGATGTTGGATTTCAATTCAAACACCGAATGAACTGCTTAGAAGTTTAACTGACTCACTCCATGTGATCATAAACCATATTATTACACGGCTGTGTTGAATACTCGATTCTGATTGGTAAATCACGGCGTTCTGCGGTCTGTTATTTGACACCCTGGAAAAGACAACGGGCTGTTACAAATCACAGCAAGGATTTTGCAAAATTTGCTACCATTTTGTTATTTTTACATATATTGTTCCTGCCAGTCCAGCAGCCATCGGTTTCCTTTCATTTCTGTAGATGTTTGAGTTGTTTCATCAATCAGTGAATAGTATAGCGGCATTAAATTTTGTCAAAATCTTATGATCACTGTGTGGTGAAACACTTTGAGTGCTGTAACACTGTACACAAACATATAGAAACCATTAGAGTCTTGGAAAAAGCTTAATTTAAAAACTTTAAATATCTAATATAGAAGCCACAACTTGCAAAAAAACACTTGAATGGCCCTTTAATTTAAATGTTTAGTTTCTGTAAAGAATATACAGTAGATTAGTACACAGTACAATAACATTGTTAGGTGCTTCTAGAGGGTGCTGCCAGCATCCACCACATGGGGTCCAACATAAAAAAAAGACTACCTGGAAACAAGAAAGCTCATTTGTGCTTACTTACCAGTAACTGCAGAGCATGTATTAATATGTGTGTGTATTGCTAACATGCAGCTTGTGACCGGATGTGGTCCAGTTTAGTTGCTGTATCTCATCTGACAGTCCAACACTTCGCCCAATGTTCACTGTCAGCAAAGTTGGGCGTCGGGGGGTCCATACGGGATAAAAAGGAGCACCGTGGGATCGGTAAAATGAAATATGATTAAGTTTAGTTAATGGAAGAGTAAATGGCATCAAACCAAGCCACCACTTTTTATGCAACTGGCCTGATCCCTGTTTCTCCTTTGCGCAGTCTGAGAGCCCAGAATATAAAGGTAATCCCAGCTCTCCAGGAAGCAGCATACATAATGAATGGCTGGTTAACTTGATGTATGCCACTGTAGCGAGCTGCTTTGCATGCAGCCCGTTCCTACCTACCGGTCTTGCGCGGGGGGTCATAATGAAGCGATATTTTTCGACATATTTTGCATGTGTTTGAGCATTGAAGCATCTGAACTCCTCACTGCTTCTAACGCCGTGACAGCCAATCCCTGCTTGGCAATTCTGCCTGGGTGAGGAAGGATAGCCCCGGCTCGCCTCTTGCCCTCACCGCCGCCGAGACAATCACACACTCCTTCAATAATTCATACCGGGAGGTGTTTCTTTCATTTCAATATTCCCGGTATTTTAAGAGCCATCTTTGTTGAGCCCAAACGTAAAAAAGAATGTCTTCAATTATTTATTTGCAAAGGTTTTAGCTCTGCCTGACTGTGTTTTCCTCTTTTCTCTCTCCTCCCTCTGCTCCACTGGGCCTTTGGTTGGACGGTGTGTGTCTCTGTCTAAACACTGTATTTCTCCTGGCTACCCAACAGGTAAGTTTGTTTGATCACATCATATTTATAGACTCATGCGATGGGCTCGCCTCGCACAGTGTTATTTAGTGCTGAGCTGCCTGGCGTTACCCGACTGAAGGGATAGGTTATGGATCTCTTGTACGTCCTGCTGAACAGGAGCTGTGGTCACTGATGTGGAGCAGAAAATCTTTGGTTTCACAGTGTTTATTTTCACAGCTTTTGCTAAAGTGGCTTTAGGGACGCCGAGTTGTCGCGACCTTATTTTGGCTGACGCGCCTCTCATCCGTAAGGAGAGACGCATCTGGAGTATTTTAGCATGGTTATAGTTACAGACTTAAACACTTAATCCTTTACTCTAAGCTTTAAAGTGAGCAAAGCTTTTCCATACAAATCTGAGTTGTTTTGCAAAGAACCAAGTTGGGAGAAAAAGATTGTGGATGTTGCAAGTGAGGCTGAGAGCGTTACCTTAAACGAGGAGGGGTGATGTCTGTCGTAATCTGAAGAGTAGAAAAAAAGGTATGACTAATGAGAAATCAAAGAGAGATGTGACACAGCAGGCTGATGTGAGGCCTTCAGGGGAGTACAACAACATCACATCTGAGGTATTAGGAAAAAGAGATGAAGCAGGTGAGAGATAAAGTTTGAATCAGTCATATTCTTTTCATATTTTCCCATAGATCATTAGAATGCGGGACGCGTGCGAGATGTATTATCATCACTGGATTCCTGGGATGATGACAGAAATAGTGATTCAGTGATCTTCGAATCTGTGCACATGAATCACAGCCTACTGATGCATCTTATGAATTTCAATCTGCTCATATTTTCTCATGCCTTTGAGTTAGGAAACAAGCAACAAAAATCTTGTGTGATTTAGCAGGGAGGAAATATGAGCTGAGTGCAAATCAATGTAGTGTGTGGAGAGGAGAGTTGCAATTTTAAGTTCTATAACAACCAACAAAATTAATATAATATGATAGATAATTATGATGCAGGGTCACGACGGCATGCAGAGCAGAAAACTGCCGATTTCAGGGCAGTGAAAAGGTGAAGGTAGAAGGTGAAGATGAAAATCAATCTGTAATTGTATCATGGGATCTCTTGTTTAAACTGCTGCTAACTCAAGACAACCTTCAAACTTACTGTCTTTTTCTACTCCACTGAACTTTTTTAAAGGAACCCTGTGCAACATTTAGGGGGATTGATTGTCAGAAATGGGATATCATATTAATAGCTATGTTTTCTTTAGTGTATAATCATCTAGAGCGGTTCCTCTTCACAGAGTCTGCTAGCCAGAACGGACAAACCAAACACTTGCTCTAGAGAGGGACATCCACGTTTCCGCGTCGGCCACTGTAGCTCTCCTACACGCTTGGCACACGGGAGAAGTTTCAGTTGGTTGCAATCTGCAACCTTTAAGAACTCACAAACTTGTTCTTTGTGTCTACCAAAGGAACCAGGGTTTAAACTTTAGTTTCTTGCCTCTCTCAAACTCTTCCTGCTCCGAGGCGTGTACTGCCTGATGCCCCAGGACATCAGGATAAAGTTTGCTGAAGTGTCAATGATTGGTCGAGCACAAGCCTCAAGGTTGCTTCAACTTGTGTACAGCGTTCAATAAGCTAGCACTGGTCTCTTGAAATGTTTATTGACGTCAAAACAAGAATATGTAGAAGACATGGTACACAAGAAAAGTTACTTTTATTTCGGTGTTTCAATGCAGATATATTGTTAGTAAAGAACACATCTATTCAGCAAAGAACCACATGATATCTGTGTTGTTGTTTCATTGTGAGCAAACATTGCTTGGTAATTGCTTCTTGGTCTAATCTACCGTAATCCTCATGGTTCATTCCATGCGGAGGAAAATTAATGTGCAAAAGGGACTTTAAGGTTATTTCATGGGGCCCCTTAGTTCCTGGGAATCTATTTGATTGAAAACGGCCATTTGAAAGCAGAACCAGCCATGTGTGAAAGCTGAGCAGGCAGCCAGGGAAAGTTTGAGGGGAATCAGACTTTAGTCTAGAGTGATGTTCTGTGACACTCCCGAGTGTTTATTTTCCATGTACAAGCCAGGATCTTAGTTGTAAATATACCTAAAACATGTTGTCATGCATACCCCTAGACTGGGGATTTAAGACGGTCTCTGACATTTTAGCAGAAAGGGAAACAGATCAAACAGTTGGAAAAGAGAGAGAGAGTATCTGTGCTTTTGTCTGGATGAAGGATGACAATGTCAGAGAACGCAGAAGTGACAGAGCGCAAAAAGAAGTTTTGGGGGTATACAGATGTATCAAGGGAAGATTTCTGAACATTGTAAGATTTCTGTGACAACAGTGTAGCATCATATTTTTAAAGGGATGAAGCAACAGAAGTTACAAGTTTATTATACAGGATGACGTTGTTATTTTGTTGAAGGCAAAACAAATGTAGGACAGTTAACACTCGGCTACAATTTGGATTGATATGAAGTGCAACTTGACTTTTTGTGGAGTCTCTCTCTACATTATATGAGCGTGTGTCACTGGAGTTATATCAAACTGCATTATTTGAGGAAAACAGTACCTCACATTGAAAGCATAGGAACGGTGCAAAATATTTTATATTTTATGCATACTGTCAGTTTGCAGTAGAGTAGTTGTTTATTCAGAGACCGAGCAACGAATATGAATGAGAGTTTGAGGGCTGCAAGGTATGGATATAAAACGCACTCTAGAATGAAGTTAATGATGAAGACACAAACAACAATTAGGAGACATTTTCACTTTGGGAGAAAAACAGCCATTTATGATTGTTATTTCTCCCATTTGAATGTTTACTTGGTTGCACAGCGGCCCACCCAAACAGAATTTTCTAACACATCAACATCCTTTCAATCTCTGGCTGAGATGTAGCTCAGAGAGATGCTGCATCATTTAAGAGCTGCTGTGACTGTATTCTGATACGTTGCTTTCAGGAGTTGAAGATATTTTCTGACAATGGAAAGCCAGAAGGACTAGCAGCCAAAAACACAAGCCGACTCGTTGGGCATCACTGTTGAAAGGTGTTGAGAAAGCAGCCAGGTAAACACAGAGACGAGCTAGCGGAATAGCAGCGAAAGGTTTCACTCTGTTGTTCCCCGAGAAAAAGGCATCATTGAGCTCCGATGAGCTGGAAATTGCACCCTTCTACGGTAATGCATCTGTTTTTGTGCTGTGTTTTTGTCAACATCTCAACCGATTCGAATGACTGAATCAGATACGAGCATGACACAAAGTGCCAGCGTGCACATGTGCACACACACCACAAACACACAGACTTAACATTCACACAATGTTTCAAGTATTTGAAGATATAAAGGTTGCATACCAAATCCAAACTCGCTTCCACTGTCACACTGTCAGATTATACTTTTAGAGAATAAACTCAGTCCCACCCGAAGATTTTCTTTGATTTTTCTTTACATTTCTTAATCCCCCAGGGGACTCTTGAATCTCAAGCACTAAGTTGCCTCTCATATTCAACTTAAACTGACTCCGGAGATGCTTCAAACAGTGCGAGCACGACTCCACGTATCCGTGGAAGCTGCTGTGTGTTGCCCTGAGAGCATGTGTTGCGTGCAGCCCAAGCCAACTGCCCGCAGAGCCGCAGCTTTGCAAGTCCACCGCGTTGGGAGGACTGAAAGCAGCCTAATGGCATTTTTCATTCCCTCGCTGTGGGAGACATCTTTATGGATGGGGTGTGCGTCGACTTCTACTCCTCCTCGCTCGCCGAGGAGGAGTAGAAGAGTGATGGCCGTGAAGGGAGGATGGAGGGGGAGGAAGAAGATGGGCAAGAAGAAGAGGATTTAAAGAGCACGGATACAAAAAACAAGCGAGAGTGTGAGTCCAGGTCAACTAAGGAGATAAAAGAGTTAGGTAGATACTAACTGAAAAAAAGAGTGTGAATGATTAAGAATCAGAGCTGGATAAAAATCAAGAGAAATTGATCACAAGGGATGCTTAGATTCTCTCCTATTATCCAGCCCTCTTTAGTTCTTCCTTCGTAGATAAACACTCCTCCCTGTCTGTCATTTCACCCTCTTTCCTCTTCAGCCACCAGACCTCTCTCTCCGTGCCGGTGATGTTCGCACCACCAGAGGATTCTTTTCTGTCCACTGGGGGAAGTGATGAAAATCTCATTAATTAAATAGGGACAATGGCATGCCAGCATGACGGGCAAACGGGAGGCTTCTCTGCTGACTTAAAGCTATACATTATATGCAGCTTTGATAAATAGACAGCATTTTAATCAGCCTATGTGTGTCTTCAACAGAGAAAAGCATCATTATATTGCATGGAAAGTAGGAAAAAGGGTAAAGGGCCTTTATGGCCACCGAGGTGTGTCAGTTA
The DNA here is from genome assembly GCF_043250625.1 of Sebastes fasciatus. NCBI lineage: Eukaryota > Metazoa > Chordata > Actinopteri > Perciformes > Sebastidae > Sebastes > Sebastes fasciatus. The sequence continues at coordinate 32,573,483 of NC_133803.1, forward strand.
TTCTGGCTAATTAGAACTCAGGTTGAGGTTGGGTGGAGCTGCGCATGTAATTACATGAAGATGTTGAAAATTAACTAGTGAAAATAATACAAGTTGTCCCACCTTTGGTAGTTATGTAAGTGTCTTTGTTAAATTACCAACACAAATAATTAGAAAACTATAATGAGAACATCTGGATAGCATTTTCTATATAGTAACAGGCAACGCGTACTACAGTACAATGGAACTCAATCATAGACTGTATATAAGGAGTGGACGTAGTCAACGTTCAACCCGGTCTCACAGGAAGGCGTATAAATACCTCGACATTACACAGACTTTCTGAGTGTCATGAGTACACCACGCATGTCTGAAGTTAGGTTTGGGCAAGAAAACCACATAAAAAAACAGTCAGGGTTAGAAAAAACGTCATGGTTGTACTTAAACTAAGTATGTAAACTAAGTAAAATAGACAACAAAACTACAGAAAAAACATGAACAACAGTCACAAACACGGGTTTCCTGGTTAAAAATCCGGTGTTTGTTGGACCTGTCCACCTCAACCCCGCCCACCTTAAGTGGTCTTTCTCGCTTGTACTACATGGATGTATTTATATTGCAGTCAATACAGGATACATGGCATAAAAATGACAAGCAGAAATCAAGAAATGTGTACTTATTGCACGCTAAACGCATTACACTGGCAATGCATTTTGGCCATCGCCATCTTGTTTTTTGGCCTTCGCTAAACCAGAAGTGACTCAAGAGGGTGGAGCTAAGTACAACCAAAGTAGTCAAGTACGCCTGCACTCAACCCCAAAGTTCAGTTATCCTGGAAAGTCCTGGGATTCTGTGTTGGTTGGTGGGAACTCTGTGTGGAGGAAGTGAAGAAGAAATAGTGAAATACAAAATCTTCTGAACATTAGCAACAACCAAATAAAAACTGACTGCAGATTGCTGGCCTTACCAACAATAGCTGAAACTTGACAACAAGTGTACAGTATGTCCATCTTCTACTAAACTACTGATCAGTTTAGCAACATTTCATTACGTCTGGCTACTGAAATCCACTAAATTGAAATATTTCCTGTTCCTGTCATGTTAAATTGTCAAATAAAGTTTGATGTGATAACGACAGGCTTTGACATGGCCCCTTTACCAAGATTGAATGACTACTTTTCAACTCGCAGAGGACTCATTAACCAGTAAAAACTGAAATCAATCAAATACAAATAACTCACACGGAGGGAGCGGAGTGGCCTTTGATTGCCTGGATGTAAACAAGGATTCCTTTTTATGATTTCATTTGACAAGATGCACTTGAAAATACTTTGAACATCAGACGGATTGAGAGACCTTGTGCGTGCGTGTGTGTGTGTGTCTGCAGGCGCAAATACACTTTTATGAAATCACACAGGAAGCAAATGTTGAAAGGAGGATGTGGCATGTGGCCATTTTTCCTGACTTCATTGGTGGAAAAAAAGTGTTTGCAATAAAGATCTTTTTTTTTGCCTGGATGTTAAGAGCATTAAACATTGCAGCACTGACATACCGTATCTCACAGTGCTTTCAGTGAAGTCCTTAAAATACTACATGATGTGCTTGTGTTTGTGTGTCATTAGATCTTTGACTTACAGGAATGTAGAACATTTGTTTGGCCAACTAAATCCATGTTATTCAACCTACACGACTCCCACACGCCAGACTGGCACTCTGCAGACGGCCTTATGCTTCTCATCTTTTGCACAGAATTTCTTTAAACGTTTAAATGTTGAATGCGTTGGCAGCGACAGAAAGCAACGACGGTTGAATTATTATACAAGTGATGTGAACCTCAGGCTCGTGCCATGGCCATAGGAAGTACTTGCTTCTCAATGGTTGGCAGGTGTCTGTGTACATTCTGTGACACGACATCAGTGAACAGTTTCAACACCGTTTAAAAAAAGTATAAACTGCAGCTCGATACACTCGTACCTTCAGATAAATTTTTTAGTGACAATGCACCTTAACAAGAGCACAAGAAGGAGGAGCCACTTGTGCTGCAACAACAACGTGATATATTATTTATAGTATGCATTTTTGGTCACTATAGTAACTGTGCTAAGCTCATTGTGCTCTCAGATAAAAGGTAGAAAAAATGTCCCCTTTTGGAAAACAATCACTCACCCCAGGGGCCATCTGTGTGTCATTGTTTGTCTGCATCTCTTAACATTAGATTCATTCTCTCTCTCTCTCTCTCTCTCTCTCTCTATCTCTCTATGAGTATGCAAAAACAAATCACCATTCAGATTGACACGTTAACAAGGCTGTCAGGGGATTTCTTGGTGACCACACACCAAATCCTATGAATATTAAATGAGAGGAGAGAAAGAGAGAGAGAGAGAGAGAGAGAGAGAGACGGAGGACAAGAAAGCAAGAAAATGATTATGAGCTGGAAAAGGTTGGATAGGCTGAAAATGGAAGGAGAGTAAAAAGGATGGGAGGAAGAGTGTCCGGACTCACAGAGTGAACGAAAGATGTCGTTTCATTCCAACACAGTCTCACGGCAGTTTGTGAAATAGTCACGAAATGTAATCTATTTGATTTGTGTACATAGACACGAATTTCAATATTTTTTCGTGACGCTCTGCACGACTTTGAACTAGGTATTTTTCGTGCATTTTCCTACGAACGTCCAGCAACATGTGACGCACGTGTCAATTTCCGCTGCAGTCTTTTCGGAAAAGTTCATGGTTTGGGTTTAAATAACACCGGAAGTGCTGTAACTTAAGTAGGGAAGTTACGTGACAAAAACTACTTAGTTAGCTTTATGAAGAGATTGTGGTTTGGCTTAAAATAACTCCAGAGGTGCCATAATTTAAAGGCAGGGTTGACAATGTTCTCCAGTCTACACTATCTGTTCTATTGGTTGAAATGGTCTTTACACCCCGACAGCGATCCATTACCGATGAGCTCTGAAAAAGGTCCGGAAAAGAGCCGTCATCTGTAGCTGCTGTAATCCTGGAAAAACGCTACCAATCACTGCCTCGAGGTCCGCTTGGAAAGAACCAATCAGATGCCTCCCTGCCTCCCTGTTCGTACTCTACCCTTGGAGTGCACCAGCCTGAACTCAAAGCGCGTCACCGCCGCACATTTCCTGGAGAATGGAAGAGAAAACTCAGCACTGCAGTAGCACTGCCGCGGTTACTTGTCATGAGGTAGCGTTGTTGAGTTGAGGTCCTCTCTCCGCTCTGTGTCTGTGAAGTAGTTACGATGCGGCGGTGCTCGTGCATGTGTGTGTGTGTGTGGGGGGGGCGTTGTTTTAGAAGAAACAAACAGCGGTCTCCTGGGTGAAAGTCCTGTGTTTTTTGACCCACCCATCCACCCCGACCTCTTCTGTACGTGGCGTTCGCCGCTCTCTATACTTCCTGGTTCACAATTACATGGATAACATACAAATTGATTTTGTGTTGACCATCACGAAAAGTGTCTATGTACACGAATCAATACATTAAATGTCGTGACTATTTCACAAACTGCTGTGCGACTGGGCTGTTCATTCTCAAGGACGGCTATAGAAGTGGTGTGGCCCACTGGATCCATAATTTAGGTGCACATCAGATATCACACTACGCATCTCACAGCATCCCTCTTTTATCTCTGCTGTTTTTTCTGTTTACCTCCACCGCTGAAACACTGTTGCTCTGTCCAGATGAAATTCTGTGAGTGGGGGGATCACAGGCAGGAAATCTACCTGGAAGCTTTCTATTTCCGTTTCAGCGTGTCTCCCTCAGTGGGGAGGGCATCAGGGCCAAACAGAGCAGTCGCAGCGGAGATGGATGGAAGCGCATTGCCACCCATCCCTGACAACAAGATTAATCTTCACTTTTCAACCCTGATGAAAGTCCCTCGTCTCTACCACCTCTTCCTTCTCTTTCATCTCTCTCTCTCGCTCTCTCTCTCTCCCCACCCACCCTCTCTTTCTGTGGAGGATACCCAAAATGAAAATTAAAAGAGATTGTGAATACTTTACTGAGCTTTAAAGGGGCATTCCACCAATTTCACACATGAAGATGAGTTTACTCCCCATGAGGGAAGCTGTGAAATCAGTTGAATAATGTCCTCTGTGGTTCTGAACAGAGCTTTCTAAAGTCTGAGCTATCTCATATTGGACTTGGACTAGATTTCACATAATTTACTGTCTTTTCACAGTAAGATTTTGGTCATAAAACACCTACTGTGAGTTAGTTTAGCTCCGGAGCCTGAAGCCCGATCATTGAACAGACTGCAGGGACTCATTTAGACGAGTCTCTGCATTTTGAACAAAACCACTTCAGCTAAACTCCGCAGATGTAAAATAAAGTATTAGAAGGTGACTGCGTGGCCTATTTCCCACCTCAAATCTAATCAGGAACTCATTTACTGAACACCTGTCATATTTTTTTCCAGTTTTTAAAATCCGCCGACAGCTCGCAGGATATTACATTTGTTCAGAAGTGGGACGGGTTCATGTGAGGAGAGCACTTGTCAGAGCCCACTTAAAATAATACCCGCTCTAAGTGAATCCATATTGTTCCTTGTCAGACCACAGAGAGTAAAGTGACAACTGTGGGCTGCCGTTGAAAGACTACATTGACCCGACGATTTCTACTGCTGTTACTGCAGACGGGGAGACTCCAGCCTTAACCTGAAAAAGTTTTAAATCTGAGCTTTAACAAATTCTGACAGTGATGTTATTTTTCAGATATCTCTCTCGTGTTATCTTCCATCTCCACCTCTGAATTATACAGCAGCTCTGCAGCTCATTGACAGGATGTGTACAACAGTCTGTGTTTGTTTGCAGCGTGATGGTTTAAGCATGCATGGTTTGCACATATTCTTAGAGGACAGGGTCTGTGCTCTGAGGGTGTGGTGATGATGAGAGACCCTGAAAGCGTTACTCAAGAGGCAAACACACAAATTCCTCTTTGGGACTGCCGGCATTAAGAGAGTGGCAGATGAAATAGAAGCACACATCCCAGAGCTGGTGGAGGATTGAGAAGTGAATAAGTCTCCTGAAATCTCAGGCTCAGTTACTTGTTTGCTTAACATTTTAAAAAGTACCAGTGCACTCGGCTGTTTTTGCCCCTTTGGCTTAAATCAGTCCCTGCTCTCGTATTGTCTCAAATCGGAGCCCCTTCAGGGACAGCTCATGTCTAAACCCATATCTGAATGTCATGCTTGACATCACATCGAGGGGCAGTCAAGGCGTCGCCGGGATGCAGCAAATCAAAATCAATCCTGACATGTACTCTCGCACGCAACAGATGTGTTTCCAATCCAGGAAAATATAAAAATACTTAAACACAGAGGGGTTAGGGTGTTAATTAAAGAACTAAAACCTTTACAAGTTTATATCCAAAGTGTATTTATTAATACAGATATTCTGCACTTGTAAAGTGCTGGACGAGGGGTTTGTCAACAAATGGTAAACGGTGAAATACTGGATGAAGATGTACACATGGCATGACTAATGATATGTGATGTGACCCACTGAGAGTTTGATAGTTGGATTAATGGGCAACTTGAGGATGCAAAAAGGCAGCACTCCCTCCATCAAACAAACAACTCTCAAATCTTTGCTTTTATGAGCTTTATTTGGTTTTGTTAGATTCAATGAAGTAGTCGCAGCCATGCTTATGACTTCTCAGCTGTCAAATAGAAGGCATCATTTGACTTGTCATTTGTGCTCTGCAATACACTGTTCACTTTTTATTCTCTCAGTCAATGTAGTACAATCCCCACACAGCATGAGGCTGCTGGGGGGTCTTTATGATGTTAACCTGGTAAGAAACACTGAGCTTTCCTGCACACACAGGAAATTTGAGTCCCTCGACTATCTCTCTGAATCCTGTTGGACAACATGTTTCCTCTGTAACTTTCGATTTCATTATCTTTGTGATTTAATATTGTCCTCACCCATTTCTTCTTGTTCTTTGTTCAAGAAGTAAGTAGATTTTAATTCCTTTCCTCCAGTGTGTTGACTTCTTCTTCCTCTTTGCGGCGGTAAAAGACTCAGAGATCGATCGGTTCATAAAAGAGTTCCCCTCCCGCCATGTTGTTATTGATGCTCTTCTGTTTGGTTGGCTAGGGCTTTGGGATGCTCTCGTATCACCTTTGTTATGAGCTGTTTGTGCAGAAGTGTGTGCAGCAGTCAGACTGTATCAATAAACACCGTATTCATCTTGAAAATCCACTTCATTTCAGAAAACTGCTGCCTCTGCAGTTCAATACATCCAAAGGAAATCCAAACTTTTCATTTGCAATTCAAAATGCAATTCACCGCGGCCGTATCAACTAATCGTTTTCATGAGTCAAAGATCGAACCGCTTACAAGTAAAACATGACTGTACTTCTTCTCTAATATGCATTGTTTGTTTTATGGTTCTGTCTTCCTACACAATGAAAAGCATTAAGCTGTGTATGCTGACCACAACTTCCACCTCAATTACTGAGTAGTTTCCTGTCTACTTAATGGATTGTGAAGAGTGCTTCCTTGTCTCTGGTTGATTTAAGACATAAAAAGGCTAAAACAGACTCAGGTATTCAGCAACTTAAGTGTTTTGTTGTTTGGCTGTATTTAATATTTTTCATATTGTGAACAACTCCAGTGAAATAAGTTATAACTAAAACCACGTTAGCTCAACTCTCGATACTTTCCAACTTCCCTACGCTGTTTATAACTCTCAGACCCATCCTCCTTGGTTCCTATAAGTCTTTTAAAAATGTTCATTGGCACTGTAGTTTCTACCGAACGTTACTCAAACAGGAAGGTATAGTGAATTTGTTGTAGATTATTACATATTTTCAGTGCCCTTGTTCCTGGTAATGAAGAAAACATGCCATCCAGCGCAACAGTGCAGCACATTGATATGTTTTTAACAGTTTCTGGACAACAGTGGAGCTCTATGGTTCAGAGGAATAAGATACGTGAGGCCAACCCGATCGCACTAAATGGCATATGAATGACACAATAATTCACATGTCATTTTGCGTACAATAACAAAGCCGTTCTTGTTTTTTGGCGTGTCATGTGTACACAGTGTTTTCTGTGTTGACTGCAATGTAAATGCATAAATATGCTACGTGCAGAGCGAGTGACGTAGAATAAAAAGTGCGAGAGACTGCTGATGGCAGCCGGGAAGGGGAGGTGGACGGGTCCAACAAACACAGGACTTTTAACCAGGAGACCGCAGTTCATGTCCCAAAGTGTTTATAAGTTATTTTCAAGTTACCTTAGTGATGTGATGTGACGTGTTTTCCGTGTTTTGTGACTTCTGTTGTTGATTCCATTTGCATTTTACTTAGTTTATGTACTTATTTTAAGCATGATGTTTTTCCTAAACCTAGCTAAATGGTTTTGTTGCCTGTTGTTGTTCGTTACCGTAGTGTTGTTGTGCGGCATAAAAATTTACAACCCGGTCTCAAGGAAAGGTGTAAATACCACGACGTTACACGGACATTCTGTGTGTCATGAGTACACATTTAAGCCTTTTTTGCGTGTCATTGTAGACCAGGCAAACGTCCGCAGTTAGATTTATGCAGGAAAACCACTGACTTAGGTTCAGGCAACAAAAACACTTAGTTAGGGTAAGGAAAAACATCATGGTTGGGCTTAAAATAAGTATGTAAACTAAGTACGGAAACAACTTAATAAAACTACGGAAAAGACGTCACAAACGTCACTAAAAAACACGTGAGAATCGTCACGTAACACATGTCACTTATGTAACATACAAAACAAAACACCAACATCAACAACGGTCTCCAACACCTGGTGGTCTCCTGGTAAGAAGTTCGGTGTTTGGTGCCTTTATTTACATTTGGGAAAGAACACGAACAAGAACACTTTGTAACTAGTCGGTTCAACATCGTGCAACAGCTCGATAAAGGCAAGCATGAAGAATAAAAACAGTAACTGAGCTCATATTGATCCGAAGCATCAATGTATTAATCAAGAACAGCACCGTACAACATGTACAAGTTAGATTAGTCATGACCTTAATGAGTTCTGAAAGTACTAAGAGACACAAGATGAAGATGTGCTGAAGGTGATTCCATGCAGCGGAGCTGAAAGCACACTTCCAGAGCTTTAATGCTATCGGCTGTGGGCTGGGCCCGGCCTACAAGCTTGTGTAAACATGTTGACTCGTACTTGACTTCTAGAGTCTTTAATTTGCTCTATTGCTTCTAGTCATTCTTGTTGCTGCTATTATCTTGATTGATGTAAGGAAGTGGTTAATTATTGCCTTTCACTCTGTAGCTGAGTCAGTTTTTCAGAGAACTGTGCCCAGATTTAGGAGACTTCTTGTGCAGAAGGTGGTATTTAAATGTGAGCTCAAAGTCGTCCTTCAAATGACCTCATCACGGTTGAATATGAATTCAATTTGACATTTCCACAGCTTTGGAAGTTAACTTTCAATCATGGCCTCTGCTAGCAGCTGATTCTGTACGTATTGCTGTGTAAATACAGGTTTCCAAATATTGGTTTGTCTGAAAATAATACAATCACTTTAAACTAAAACTTACTAATGTAAAGACTCAGTTGGGTATAGAGTTGGGTCTGATTTGCCCTTCCAAAGACTGAACCCAACTGGAAGTAACACAGCCGTATTTTCTGCTTTAAATGGACTGCTTAGTGCCGTTTTAGCTCAGATTACACTTCAAAGAAATGGATAAGCAGATAATATGCTCCATTTACAGAAGAAGAAGAAGCTGTCTGATTACAGTCTACCACTCAGATGCTCTTATCCTTCTCTAGTTGAGGATGGTGGCATAAAATTACCACCTTCAACTGTTTTTACTCCTTCCCTTCATTTCTCTAACCTGATGCGCCAGATGGTTTGTTACACAGAACCGTCTGAGAAGAGGTCATTGGAAGCTGCTTGGAAAAGGGCAGGCACTTTCAAAAAATACTTTACAGACAATACAGATGATTGGATGAACCATCTGTCAATCAAAGTCTTGCCAAAGCCAGTCAGGAGAAAAGCAAAAACATTTTTTCCATCGAGAAAAGCCTTCAGTGCCGTTCTTTGCTCTTCTTTCAATGAAGAAATACTCTCCAGTTCTGATAGAACTGATGCTAATGCAGCATCTACGCTAACCTCTTCAGGAGCCACCATTGTTGTTAAGAACGAACAGTCGCCTCTCCATGTCGTCACACACCTGTAGCTGCCAGTAGCTCCTCACAGGACGCGGATTGGTCCTAAACCGCTGACGCATTACTTAAAGCCTGACAAGATGGACTTGTGATGTGATCTTGTGATACCTGCGAGAATCCAGCTCCTGTGCAATCAGAGAGCGAGACAGAGAGCAATCGATCATGACTGAAGCACATTTCTCTTTTGTTCCTGACATCCTCTGCTGCAGCAAAACATCCTCAGCGACTGGAAATATCATGATAATATCATATAATCCCAACACGTTCCTGTATTCTGTGACGGACCTGAATAATATTTGGTTTAACAAGAAATACCTCAAAAACAAAAATAAGAGAAGAATAGAAGATTTGATCATGACAATTAGCTTAGTTCACATCCGACAGCTGGTGCATAACATTTAAAGCTGCACCTTAAAACTCACGTGAAAGCACCATTAGGAAGTGGACAGTGGTTTAGAAACCAGCGTTGATGCGTAGGCCGCAGCCTAAACCTGCTGCAGCAAATTTAACTGTGCACTCAAGGAGAACTGATGGAAAAACTGTGACTGCATCCAGAGTGAATGAATTTTCTGGAGATAAGGCTGCATTTTCTGGTTCACATCTAATGGCACTTGCGGGGCCAATAATAGTCTGGTCCCGAGCATGTGAATGCTGGAGTGTCGGTATTTTCTCTTCAAAGCGCTGAGGGATTTACTTACAGGCAGTGTCAGTATTTACATATCTCTCCCTATCTCTGTGTCTTCCTCTCATAGCAGGTTACTGCAGTTTAAAATGGTTTAAAGGGTACTGAAAAAGACTGTTAAGACTGTTAAGACAAAACAATGGCGGACTAATACACAACAAAGTTAAAAACAAAAAGACAAAACCAGCCCTATCTCTGTGAAACATTCAAGCAAAAGGGTGACAGTAGGTTTATGTTTAAAGCTTCAGGTACTCTCAGATCTGTTGTAGCATATCTGATATTCTCTCATTCAAAGCACGCGGCACCATTACACACATTGAAGCATCAGCTTTAATGTGGCATTTAGGCCCCGTGTTAATACAATGTGTCTCGAGGACAATGCTTCACAGACAGACAAGCAGAATATCCACGCATGGACACACACCTGTCTACTACTGTGCAAGATACCGTCTCATCTAAACCTCACCCTGTCATACCTTCCACATTCATCTTCTCTCTGAATGAATTGACGGTGTTCTTAAATAGTAAATAGGTGACATTTGCTCCATTCTCTTTGGAGAGTTTCTTCACACGTCAGCCAACACTTCCCTGGAAGCGTTCCATATATTTTTTCCAGTGTGCAGGAAAAACAAAATGGTATTTAAAACATATAAATTTGTACTTGAGCGACGCCGCACTGTATCATTCAGACGTGACAGGAAGCAGAACGACGTGACAGGGATGAGAAGGTCACGCTGACGTTTAGAAAATGAAGTCAGAAATTATGGCTCTCCAAATGTGCGGTGAATATGTTAGCCGTGCCCGTTGGGTATAAACCTGCAGCTCTGCCTGCATTTTTGCTCATACCCAGAATTTGAATTTAAAAAATGAAAACTCAAAAATCTAAATGAATGATAGAAGACGAGTAGTAACGCGATATTTAGCTAACTTATAACATTGGGGAAATCATTTTACTGGAAAGCACATAAACACTTTGAGTGAATTAAACCAATATGTGGTTTGTCACAGTCATCAGTTTGAAGTGAATCTAGCTGCACTGAGTGAACTCTCGTTGCTTCGCAGTACCAGCCCTGCTGAAATGTGTCATGATGCCGGCTGACGGTAGATAACTGCTCAGTTCGTCTGTCCTCCATTCAACCCTCACAGCGGAACGTCAGCCAGTAGTTGGCTCCGGACCCCATCAGGTGGTGTGACTCATCCATTTCATCATCAAATTAGATGTCTGCATGGCTGTGAGCTGGTGCCTCTCATCATGACGGGGCATGGTTTAATGGCTGGTAGTAGATAGCCTTGCTTTTTTTTTTTTTCTTCTCACCGTCTTTCACTCCTACTCTCCCTCTCTGACAGCAATTAGTTCTCTCTCTGTGGAATGGCTTTGCTAAGAATCAAAGTTTGGTCCTGGCAAAGTTGTATATTACTTTACATTGTTACAGCACTAAGAATACTACTGGAACTACTACTAATACTACTAGTCAGGTCAAGTCAAGTTTATCTGTGTAGCCCAAAATCACAAATTTGCCTCGGGGGGGGGGGGCTTTACAATCTGTATAGGATACGACACCCTCTGTCCTTTACAGTACGACTCTCTCATCAGATAAGGAAAAACTTAACCAAAAAAAACCTTTTAACAGGGAATTTTTTTTTTATAAACCTTAGGAAGAGCAACAGAGGAGGGATCTCCCTTCCAGGATGGACAGACATTCAATAGATGTTGTGTGTACAGAGTAACAGCATAATGAAAATACAACATAGACAATCCATATGACAAAAAATAATAATGTGAACATATGTGAGAAGGTGGATCCAGGAGGATGTCAAGCAGCTTCCAGGCGTCGTGAAACAGATAGAGCCAGAACAACACGACCTCCTCTCCACGCCAAACAGATAGAGCCAGAGCAGCACAACCTCCTCTCCACGCCAAACAGATAGAGCCAGAGTAACACAGCCTCCTCTCCACGCCAGATAGGTATAGCCAGAGCAACACAACCTCCTCTCCACACCAAACAGGTAGAGCCAGAGCAACACAACCTCCTCTCCACGCCAAACAAATAGAGCCAGAGCAACACAACCTCCTCTCCACACCAAACAGGTAGAGCCAGAGCAACACAACCTCCTCTCCACGCCAAACAAATAGAGCCAGAGCAACACAACCTCCTCTCAACGCCAAACAGATAGAGTCAGAGCAACACAACCTCTTCGCCATGCCAGATAGGTAGAGCCAGAACAACACAACCTCCTCTCCACGCCAGATAGGTAGAGCCAGAGCAACACAACCTCCTCTCCACGCCAGATAGGTAGAGCCAGGGCAACACAACCTCCTCTCCACGCCAGATAGGTAGAGACAGAGCAACATGACCTCTTCTCCATGCCAGATAGGTAGAGCCAGAGCAACATGACCTCTTCTCCATGCCAGATAGGTAGAGCCAGGGCAACACAACCTCCTCTCCACGCCAAACAGATAGAGCCAGAGCAACACGACCTCGACATAATGTACAGTGATATTCTTTTTTTTTTTTTTTAGCTCACAAGGACTACTGTACTGTACATGTCCCTTTTACATGTTTTCTTGGCAAATCATCCATTCAGCTTTTGGGAATCTGCAGCAATTGAGGCTGAAACATATGTGGAAGGAAAAGAAAATTGCTCAGTGTACCAGAAAACTGGTGGAAGCAGGACTGTCGAACCGTTAAGAAAACAGGCTGTGATTGTTTAGTGAACCTGAAAATGGGCCTGGATGGAATTCATCCAAAACGGAACAAGGGACTGGAAGTGAAATTTTGTAAACAGCCGCAGGACGTCACCGTTCAGCCCATATCTATAGCCTTCTGGCAGTATATACAGTATAACAGGAAGGGGCTGAAGGAATCAGTAATTCATAACATCAGCCTTACATACTGTAATATGATATTGGTCATTTTAGTTAAATTACCACCTATGTGTGATTTGAAAACATATGCAATTCATTTGCTGTGTTATTTCAACGTTCACTTTATGGTTTATATACCACATACTTTCTCATAGCTTCTTTTTTTAAACAGAAATGAAGACATTGGGACTGATTCCATTTGCTATTTTGTTTAACACAGATATTAACAGCTCATGAGTTGAGTATTTCTTATGGGAAATAACTAGTGTACTGTGTGACTGTCTGTAAAACTGGGCAGATGGTATGAATATTAATAATATATATGAAAATATTAAATGTGAAAAACACTGAAAAAGTCATAGCATAAACATCTGTCCATACATACTGTCAGGTGATGAATATAAAAATGGATAAAATTGAATTAAAGGAGCATTCTGATGGATTCAGTGTTTGAATTGCTGAACATTATATTAACATTTATTTACTAATATTTACTATTCAACTGGATGTATGAAATAATCTTTGTAAGTAAACCGATCAACTGGATCTCATGGGAAGGTGCATGAATATCGTAACATTTTAATAACAATCGGCGTGTCATTGTAACACATTTTAGGCTTTTCGCCATCATTTAATGCCACGTTGTTACCGTGAAATGGTCGTGGTTGTGTTTAAGAAACAAAACCACTAAGTTAAGTTTAAGAAAAACATCATGGTTGGGCTTGAATTAAGTAAGTAAATGAAGTAAAATACGTACAGAAACATCGAACATAAGAACGGAAAACACGCCATAAACGTCACTATGACACTTTAAAATGACTCAACAAGACTTTGGGACACAAACAGCGTACTCCGGGTTGAAAGTCCTGTGTTTGTTGGACCCATCCACCTCCCCTCCCTCCATCAGAGTCTCTTTCACTTTGTATTCGATGTCTGAGCTTTATTCTAGCTTTGAGCGTGGCTTTATATTGCAGTCAGTACAGACTACATGGCGTACAAATGACACGCCAAAAGTAAGAACGGTGTTCTTATTGCATGCAAAATGGCTTACAAATTGCCCTATCATTCATAAAACATATACAGAGAACACACTGAATATGTCAGTTACACGTTATACATATAAACAGCACAGTGTAATATAACGATGACGTCCATGTTTCCAGATTTAATTCAGAATTAATAGTGATGTATGAGCATTTTGAATGAGAGCCACTGATTGTCTATGTCAGGATATTAGAGGAGATACCATTAGGCATGGAAGCATTTCTGACATTAAACAGACATGATATTAGCAGTGTCATTATCCGCAGTCACATTGGATCAGCTATCATTGGATTTAGCATTGTTAGCATGCCCATTTAGATTAGCTGATAACGGTCCATTAGCATTTCCCCCAACCGCTTCCGATGGATGTGCAATCAGAGTATTGGCATCCTCTCACTCAGTGTATATGGTCTCTAATCTCAGCTCGCGATGCCACACTTTCCTATGCATGCACACACTCAACCCATTCCACTGATGACTGTTCTCAGTTGCCTTTTATTTGTTTTTGTTTTTTTTAAATCCAGCAATTATAAAAATGCAAAAGCCAGCCAGAGATTTTTATATGCAACGCACCACCTACACACCGAGAGAGAGCAAGGACATTTGGATTCGAACAAACTTTGCAGTCTCAAATGTCAACTGCCAGGCAACAAAGATAACTTAACTTTAAGTACTCCGACTGTATTAATTAATAAACAAACGGTTCCGAATGATAGACTCATGGCTAAATTTGTTCTACCCAAGAGGCTAAGACATTTTTAATGAGAATAAACATCTGTCTCCTCTGTCTCCCACTGGGAAGCACATGACAAGTGTGAAAATAAAAATAGTTTATTCGTGAATCCCACACCAAGCAGTCGGTAACATAACACCATGTACGGTACCGTATATTTCTATAAAGACACACCAAAGTTACCATTTATTTACAATGTATTATGCAGCATGAATACTGCAGGCAGGTTTTTATCATTTATTTATGTATGATTTAAAGTAATAAGAAACCATATAACAGCATGAATATATGTGCTCGCCTGTGTTTGTACAGCACCGAGGCGACTGCTGATTTATGGCTGCATTCCTAGGAGTTGACCGTAACTAAAGAGATTGACAGAGTCTCTGGGGAGCTGCATAGGGTGCAGTGGTTGTTGTGGTCAAAGAGCATGCAGTAATTACAGCCAGAGAGAAAGGCAACCAAAGCCCGGGGATGTACAGTATATGGCACTGTGAAATTCCTTCTCCGAGTTAGCGCTTAACATGAAGGCCCTCTTTGTCTTCGAAAAGAAGCAGCAAACATTCAAGTCATTGAAAGAGATCACAGCTCCTGTTTGAAATTCCATCCCACCAAGAGGGAGGGATAAGGGGAGGAGGAGGAGGAGGGGGGTGAAGAAAAACAGAGACAGGGTAAGAGGGAGATGGAGGGAGAAGGAAGAGTGGCTTTAAAATGGAGAAGCGAGGTCAGAGCTACCTTTACGGTCTTCCAGCTGGATGTGAAGGATGTGTTTTGACGTGTTCGCATTGAGCCACCTATTTTTAAACTCCCCATCACATGTGTGTTTGCTTATGTGCCCCTGTAACTAATTCATGGACAGGTGTGTGTTCATGGATGATGTATGAAGTAACCGAAAGCCTAACTTGAGTAAAAGTACATAATATCCAAACAGAAAATGACTTTAGTAAAAGTTAAAGTCACCTATTAGAATATGCTGTAAGGGGAAGGAAGGCATCTCCGTACCCACTCCCATTTGAGAGTTTTGGGAGCAGGTGTGAGGGGAAGCCACACACCTGGAGCTGATCTCCTCTTCAGGGACAATCAGCAGAGCTCATTTGGTGTGGCACATGCTGTGAGTGAGGAGCTCTCAGTCTCTTCTACACTAGATCTCCAGGGTGAATCTTAGTTATATGTTGAGCGGGTGAGCCGGCTAGCGGCCCGGCTAAGATAGCTTTTGGTTTGCCGGTTACGGGGTTAGGGCTCCTGAGGAAGCTAGATTTTCTGTTGTGTTTGTGAGATTATGAGTTTGGGTAAATAAAAACCCTGTTGACCGTTAAGCTGACTCCGTCATTGATTGCTGTTCTTCCACTACTATCCACTGTACTTCTACTACTTTTCCCTGTCCTCCGTCCATTCCTGTTACAATTACTTCAGTAAAAGTATCTGGTGTTTTCTGTACTGAAATATCAAGTCATTTTCTGATATTAAATGTACTTAAGTATTGAAAGTAAAAGTGAAAGCAAAAATAAAAGTCCATCCTCTTAACACGTACACCACCTTAAAAATGGAGGCTACATTACACTTGAAGAAAAACAAAGTCTTCACAACTTAAAGGATTTAAAGAACAAAATCCAGTTTTTCCTTCCCTTGTAGCATGTAGCATGATCTGACTTGCAGCCTGCCTGGACTTGAGCAGGAATTGAAACTTAACTACGGCTTTGAGAGCTCTTTGTTTACCATCATGCGAATGATGTAACGTGCAAGCTGGAACCACTGAATCACCAAACCTGCTTGCTTGCAATAGTGACGAGTAACGAAGATGCTTAGAAGAAATGTATCAGAGTAAAAGTACACATTTTATTTAGGAGATGTAGTGGCGTAAAAGTGAAAGTTGACAGAAAAAAATTAAAGTACAGATACTCCCAAAAAGTACTGTAAAAAAGTACTATTACTTTGTTACATTGCACTACTGTGAATGTATGTGCGTCCACATGTGGACTGCATGTTACGTCTCTGTTCGACTCGACTCACTTTCTGGTACCAGGTCCTTTTCTCTATCTCGTTTTCTACTGCTTCCCCTGATAGTACCGCCTCATTGTAGGCGAAATTCTCAGCTGATCACCGTAGCAACGGCACATGAAACTATCGTGATATAATTTTCAACGAGACACTCGCTGAACCATTTCATCGGCAACCACACAGAGGAAGTCTGCACTTTTTTTGCGAGCTGCCATTTCGTTTCTCTTTTTTTTTAAATCTGGGTCAAGTGAATTAAAAAAAATGCAGTCGCTATTGAAGGTTGGCTATTTAAAAAACGGCGTGTTGGTGGCAGGATGTCCCGTGTCCTCGCTTTAGTGAAGATTCTCTCTGATCAATCAGTCGTCTGCACTGTTTTAATTCCACCTTCTAGAATCGGATCCTTGACTGAGGTGGTACTAAAAAAAGTACTAGCTACCTTTTCTAATGTTTAACGAACTGAACTGAATTTAACTGGACTGCTTGGAGATAGTTCACATGCAGATTTGTTAAATCGTTAGTTCACCCCAAATTGCTGCATTCTCTCACCCACCCTGAACAGTATCAAGCCCATTAATAAGGCAGAAGTGTCAAAGACAAATGTCTTAAAACCAAAACGATCCGGATGGCTAGATACCACTAGAGTTAAGCGAGAAAAGGCTTTTTAAATCAGGTGAACTGATCCTTTAGGCGCCGCATTCATGAGGTAGGGGCCTCCGTGATGAGAACTGTAGACAAAAGAGAAGCTGGCAACTTCAAAATAGTTTCTATTCAACCAGTACCTCTTTATTCCAGAAGCTGACCTCTGTATTCTCACACTTTTCAAACTATTTCTCTTCTACAGCCACATTACAGCTTATATCTATTTATTTTTTTTAAATTAAATAAATACATCCACAAAGAGATGTACCACCTGATTTCAGTTGACCAATGCCGCTGTAATTCCTCCCTAATCTCTACAGTAAAACCTGAATGCGTTTTAATGACTCACTGCGAGCGCTGTCCTTGGTGCTGAAATGTTTCGGCGCCTCGGTGAGCTCGTCGTCTCCGGTGCTGAATAGAAGCTTTTGCTGTTTTCGTTTTTGATGTGCCATGTTGCTTTCATTGCCTTGAATACATGTGTGTCCTTCTTTACCCCTTTTTTTCTGAACTAAGCAGCTTGCAATGGAGCTCAAGTGCACTTTTGGGTGTGAATGTGAAAAGCAATGACAGAGTATCTGTGCAGAAGGTTGCACACTGAAAAGAGCTTACAAAATATGGTAGGCTGGGCTGGATGAACACACAAATATGGGAAGGCTCTACAGAAATGTGAATAGACAAGAGTGTGTACGTGACAGAGAGAGCAAGAGGAAGCGTTTGTTTGTGTTGGGTGGGGGTTAGGGATGGGGTGGGGGGGCATTCGGACCATTAGTGGTAGACACCGGTGCCTTATGGAGCTCAATCATTGGGGAAATATGTTGTGGAGCCATACTGGAACTCCCAGTGGACTCAATTAAACACAAAAACATACAGTATACAGTGAACACATAGTTGCCCACTAAGGTTATCACAACACTAAGATTGTTAATCTATCACTAATTAGCTGTATCGGCATCTTTATTGAGCTTCAGCAGCTTTGCATAATTACACACTTCTCAATCTATATGAGATCAAATGAAGAATAAAGGAGACCTGTAATTATGGCAGACATATGTGAGATGTTTCACCGTGTGGACCAATAATAATAACAGAGGCTCTGTTGTTGCTTTATTTGCCCGCACAAGAGCTGGTTTTTAAAAATGTCCATGACCATTTTACAGCTATTTTTGGCCTCTGGCTACATCTGGAGTCTATTAACCCCGTCCTGACCTTTCCCGGCCGTTACGTGGATTAAAGGTTGCACGTGTCCAATATGTCAGCAAGAAAAATTACATTTCATCGTCGATTCAGATGAAAAAAAATCGATTCAGATTCTGATTCATGTTCAGACTTTAACCTTTGGATCGTTTCTGTAGGTTATTAGAATTACTGAACTCACTGCTGAGCTTCATGCATACGTGTGTGTGTGTGTGTGTGTGTACAGTACGATACGTGCGTTAGGAGTGTGTACGACAAGGTGCTGCTCCACCATGCTGTCAGACCTGCTCGTACCCTTCTAGTCAAAGTGTGCTGATGTACCATTAAGGCTTTTATTTGGACAGCAGCATGGTGTGTAATAGACTCACAGCTCAGCGTGTCTCTGCTGCCTCACTGTGTCTTTTCCACTTTCTTCCCCTTTTAACTCTCATCCACACTCACTCAGTATGTGCTGAGGTTTGTGTCTGTGTTCAGTTGTGCCGCCGTCGCGTCTGTCTCAACCATAACTAAAATGTTCAGAGATAACAAGAAGGAGATGAGGAGGCAGAGGGACAGAGGGGATGTTCTTGACAAGCTGCTAACTAGTGGCCCTTTTTCACCGCAGGAACTTTTTTCCAGGAACCTCTGAGGGCGCTTTTTTGGTTCGTCGGAATCTGTGTTAAATTTATATTTTTGGTTAGTTTTCTATTTAGTCTGGTTCGGTTTCACAGTGCACAAATCAAAACAGAACACATCAAATAATTAATTAGCTGAGGGGGGTGTACAAAGGAGCAAATTCATCTTTTTTCACTTCGATTTAGTACTGATCGACTGCACGCAACTCCCTTCTCCAGTTTGTGACTTTATAAATGTTTGCCGACGTTATTAATCATATTCTGTGTGTTCTCTTCGGCCCAAACATCAAGCAAACATCGGACCTCTGCAGAAGTCCAGGTCCGTCCTCTCCCACTCATGTTAACCTGTCGTCTGCCATCTCAACAAATGCTGCGCAGGCAGCCTGCGTTTTGGTTCACCTCTCACAAGCAGTCTTGGTTCGGTTGTTTTACTGTGTTCACAACTGCCCAAACAAACCGTACCGGAGTTTGCTCAAAGAGGACTTAATGTTGGCTTGTTAAAGCGGCGTCGAAGGACTCAGGAATGTTATCTGAACGTCAAACGCAAGTCTAGTTTTAGTTTTCATTCCATAATTACCAAAAATCATGCAACATGTCTTCGTGATATGTTACGAAAAGTTATTCCTCATTTATCAATCGTTCTCCTACGAATGCCCAGCAACATGTGTCGATTTCAGTCCGTTACATCCATGCAGTCTTTTCAAAATAAACTTCCTGACGTCTTCCGTCAGGAAACAACTTGGTTAGGTTTAGGAGAAGATGATGGTTTTGGGTTAAAATAACTCCAGAAGTGTCATAACTTAAGTACAGAAGTTACGTGACAAATAAATCAACGTTGAGACTTTTGGTTTCACACGGGACACAGACAGCGGTCTCCTGGGTGAAAATCCAGTGTTTTCTTGGTTCACTGATACGTAGATTAAATACAGATTGATTTCGTGAGATGTATACGAATTACAGTGCATTACTTTCCACAGGTATAGCTACAAACGGTGGGATAGCCTGAATCATGACATATATAGTGTTCTTGAGGAAAACACTCAACGGATCATCGGTACGCTGGTCGAAAATCCCCCTTTCCACCTCTGCATGTCGTCTTTTCAACACCCATTCACACAACACGGTGCAACAGTAAATTACAAAGAACAGTTGCATTGCTTCTCATAGCTTTTTATAATCATTTATCCTTCTAATCTCCACAAATCTTCAGATGTGGTCAAAAGAAATACGCGTAAAACATCCCTTTATCTCTGATTTAGTCCCACTGTTCAGTTCCTGGGACTATTTGTTCATAACAAGCCGTGTTCCGACAGTTTGGAAAGCCCGGGAGCAGGAGTTTCTACTACAAACCCTCGGCGATCAATAACGACTTAGAAACGTATACGTGGCCCAGATGTGCTGTTGCATTATAGCACAGAGATAACACCCAGATCAATCGACAGCTGTTTGGAATTAGGCCAGTCGCACAACTAATGGGAAAAGCAGTTGGGGTAAAGAGACTGCATTGACCAGCAGCACCTTGTTTAACAGCAGACCTGTGAGCAGCAAAGACAAAAGAGAGAAGCCGATCTATCAATAGCATTAATAAATGAAACCGGGCTTCATAGCAAACTACAAATCTTGCCCCCCCTCCCCTCCTCACGCATTGATTTTTTTTCCCTTCTCACTGTAGAATTGCCAGCTAAGCTTTTTAAACGCTCAGGTGTAATTGTTGCATTTAGGACAGAGCGATATCGATCAGCGTTACCGAGGCAAAAGAGCCACTTCGTATGGAACATAATGTCAGAAAGCAAGCACAATGTAATGAGGGGCCATTTGGACGGCGTCTCGTCTTTCCTAATGGTCCTAGTCATTTCTGTTTCCAAAGGAAGCCCACCTCTCTCTCTCTCTCTCTCTCTCTTTTGCTCTTTGATCCGTCGAGCAGCTGCATTTAATCCGTGCTTATTTCTATTTGGGTCAGAATGATTAGGACTGATGACACGCAGAAGAGCGTGCGTGTTAGATGGTACAGTACGTGTCTGAGTATACACCTGAGTGTGTGAGTGCCAGAGGTAGAACAAGTGGCACTACAGTGGCAGAAGAAGAGAGATTGCCATCAGCGGATGTGTAGGGCGCAGCTCGCTCGCTTCACTCATGTCAATAATTTTAGCCCGGATGTGCTGGTTGGAATATCTTCACCCGGCGAGGTGATTGAAAGCAGATTGGTTTTAGGAGTGTTAGGCGGAAATACGGTCGAAAGAAGGGACACGGAACAAATGGAGGAAGCAGGTAACGCTCAAGTGGAAATTAATTGGAAAGAGGAGGGGATGAGGAAGGGTGGGTGGAGGGCACGAGGTTGTGAAGAAAGAGAAACTTGTTGAGGAGACAAAGAACAGAGAGACATTAAATGTGATGTTTAGAAATCAATATAACCAAATTAATACAAATGGTTTTAGTGATACTGATACACAGATGGGTGACACATTATGTAAAATGAAAAAAAGTGTTTCATGAAGGTGTTGGGCCGGCGTGAGCCTCCAGGACAGATTCAGCTCTCGTCAGAGATAATCCAATCTTTCCTTTTTTTCAATCAGTATTTTGGACAACAGAAAAAAAAAGATTGCACTGAAATGTGATAAATGATTATATCCCAGTCCTGTTAGGTAAACTGTGGATGCTTTGATGAGTGGGTCCCCATTCTGTTTGTATCTTGTGATGCAATCCACATCTCCCTGACTGCAGAGGCATCATGCTAATGTGGCTTTTAGATTGTAGCAGTAGATTAAAGTTTGATCATGGAACCAGTTAGCTCTATTCCTCTATGCTGATGTTATTCTATTACATGTTTCATCCTAAAACATTTAGCTAATTGTATTTATATTTAATTATGAACTAATATCTAATTTAGCTCTTACATTTAAAGCCACTATGTTTGGAATTTTAAAAGTTCATATCAAAACCACTGTGACAGACAGCGATGTATGCTGAAGTGTGTCTACACAAAATGTCCCCTGGCAAAATCTTAACAATTCAGAGTTTCAAAACATTCACAAAGTTAGCTTTGCAAATATTTGATGAGGTACAGTAGCATTCAATGTGTCTGTTGTGCATTAAATTATACACACGATATACGCTTGGGTGAGGAACATTCAGGGGCCAATTCACAAAAGGATTGTGCTGCTTTTGCATCCACTAAACCGGCACAAATAAGACAAAAATAAATTCTCAAAGCACCCGTAAAGGGTGGGTGCTAACAGCGCTAACAGCGCTAACAGCCACTTGCAGTTACAGTGAAATTATTAGTGTCTTCAAAAAGTTGTTGGGAACTGAAGAACGTTTATAAAGGGTGTCTGCTCAACCTCTTATTTTGGGATGACAGGATGCAATGACCATAGTGTCATGAAAAATAAATGAATAAATGAATTTACGCTGCTGAGCCTCCTGCATAAATGTGCGTTATTGTTCCTACTGCGGTGGGATCGCTGTAGGTATTTAACAAACTCAAGAAATGTCTCAAATGTTATGATGTGTTCTCTGAGGTGCAGATGAGCACAATGAAAGGAAAGAAGCTAAATGGGCCCAAGTCCGACCTGAGCCCGGTCTATGAGGCCCCAATCGACTCAGTGATGAGTCTCCTCGAGCGCATGTATACGTTGCCACATGGATAATTGCAATCAGCTGCAAAACATTCAGGGCGTGGTTGCGCTGTAATATCGTTAGCACAATACCTTTTGTGAATCAGGCTTTGAGACGCGGTTGAAAATGATGCACGATTCATGGTTTCATCAGCGACCCAAATCCATTCTTTATGAACTCAACCCTGACTGTAGACAAAAGCATGTCTGTTTAAAAGACTACTCCACAGTGTACCTTTCATGAATACCATTTTTAGATTCACAGTTTATCACGCACAGTTTATATGCAAACTCCTATTCATCAGGAACCAGCTCATTGTTCAGTGCATCTGCTGACGGTTGCTGAGCAGCTCGCCGGGAGGGTCGGGGGGGCGTCAGCAATAATTATTGAGAAAGAGAAGAAGCGTATGGTATGATGGAGAGACGGAGGCAGATAAACTGATAAATACAGTAGAATTGCTTTCATTGCTCGCCATGAAACGCTCTAAGTCTCTTGCCAACTATTTTGGTCTCTGTGTGTGATTCCCTCGTCTCCTCTCCTCTCACTCCCCGCTTCCACTGATGTCAGACTCATTTATTAAGCAGCAGCAGCAGACGAGATGCACCCCTGGCTGCCAAGGCCTGGCTCCCCACCTCTCAGACTGTGTTTGAGGGTGTGTGTCGTACCCCCTGCAGAGGACCACACTCAATAATGCATAGCTGCAGGCCCTAACTAGAGCAAGCCGAGGCTCCCACTGCTCTGCAGGCGCAGCCTCCATTTTGTCCCAAAAACAAAAGTGCGTAGCTTGCATCACATTCTTTTCCTTTGCACACGCTCAGACTATATTACAAAGAGACATGACATCTATAAAACATGGATCCTAATTACGGAGAGACACAAGGAAACACGAGGGGCCACAACTTCACAATGAATTACTTACAGTTGCAAAGCAGAGCACATGCACCTCTATTTCTCCTTCTCCAAATGCAACGGTGCATTATGGGAGCCGTTTTACCCTGTCAGCTCAACTTTTAGATGACAAATTAGCTGCAGTATCACACCGAGAATGACCTAACCCACGCAGACAGTGCCGCCTCTGCAGGAGTCACTTCAGGTAGAGTAAAGCTAAAAGTAAAGTGGAAAGAATGAGCATAATATTCAGATTAAGTTGGGATGCTACTTTGTTTAGAAGACAGGCTAGAAAGCACCTTCAACAATGCAGTTTTTTTTCACACTGATCTGTAGTTGGTCCATTCTCCATCAATCCACTTCCCACTCTTTATCTGGGTCGCGGTCGCAGCAGGTTGAACAAAGTGGTCCTGATGTTTTTCTCTTCCTGGGGGATCCTGAGGCATTAACAGGCCAGTTTGTTCTGAGTCCGCCTCTCCTCTCAGTTGGACATGTCCAAAATACATAGGGGGTTGAGGGGTTGGGGGTATTTTCACCCGGGGTTCAGTTTCCTGTTGGATGTTGCATGTTGCTTACATGTCCCCAAATCTGGTGTACGTGCACACTTATTACAGTTAATCAAGCAAGCAAGAAATCAGTTTGTTATAAGTTTGTTTTTTCCCGGATCACAAATGATGCAGTTGCAAATGTCAGCAAGTATAACGTAAAAAATAGATTTCTCTTTTTCTATAGAAAACATAGAAATGGAACGAAGATATTCTGACATGGAAAAAAAAGTAATGCCAGCGTGAGCTATAGGATGAAGTTGAAAATAACTGCATTTGTCCTGTGGGTGGAAATAAATAACACATGGATGCTTGTCCTGCCAGCACAGTTTTACTTGTGCAAGATCTGTACAATATAAAAAGTAATGTAAAAAAACACTTTGCACATATGATAAGTTTTATATATGGATTCCAAGCCCCAAACTATAAGCTGTAAATTGTGTTGTAGGTTGTCAGTGGTCACCGGTCGGCACTCAATCATCACTTGTCCTTGTCCGGTCTATTCAAACTCTCTACTCCGCAACACCAGGTGACCATGAAAGCTAAACACACACATCTCATCTAAACAGCCCCTTGAGGACGACCTCAGATGCCGTCTCAGGACAATGTCCCTCTCTACACACCGGCCCCCCTCAGGGCCACAGGGCAGTAAATATCTAATCCTTCTGCACAACTTTTGCTGTATGTTTGCTTCTTTAAAGGGGAACTCTGGTGACTTTACGTGTTACAGTCAATGTACGAGTCATGTGAGCCGGTGTTTTTGACGCTTGACCCATGCTAGGGACTACAAGTCAGGATATCGCAGCTTCTTTATTTAAAGTCTCTTGTAAGTCCCCAATATTTTGGAAGCGTAACCCTAAAAAGCTGTCAGAAATGTAGCATGTTATCAGTGCTTGTAATCTTATTTTCTGTATTTCAAAAAGGCTTAAACAACTGAAAAGTAGCATATTTCCAACAGTAAGTCCACTAGCAGACTGGTGGCAAGAGCAACACACTCTCACTCCCAAGTCATCAAATACCAATTGAAAGCCCAGTTCGTCCAATACTGTTGCTAAAAGGTGACTCTGTGCGACGGTCTCCGATGCCGAGAGGCGCTTACCAACAGCGGTATTTGACGAGTTGGGAGGGAGAGAAAAAAGTAGTCCTGAGGGTTAAATATAAGACTACATGTTTAGGTAACACGTGTTTGTTTGTTTTTTACATTCTAAATTTCAGATGCAACAGGTTGGTTGAACGGACATCTACACACTTAAGCCTCTGCCATGTTCACAACAGGCATTATGTCATCAGTTTGTCACTGACATCACTGCTTACACGGGCCAATCATTGCATGTTTGCAGTCTAAGAGAAGCAAAGAAAAACAACTGCCGTAATGCATTCTGATCACATACGAATAGCAGCTCCACACTAACTGGGATTGTGGAGAAGTCAGATATAGGGAAAAGGAAACAGCCCTTCATTCATCCTGCTGAGAGAGTTTTCCTCCTAAAAGATAATCTTGCACGTTACAATAAGAACAAATGGAACAATGTCGTAAAGAAAAGCATTTGGCCTGCTGAGGTATCTGGATGAGAGGACACACATTGCTTGCAGCTGTGAATCTGCATGTTCGGCCGTTTATCTGTGTGTTTTTTTTTTTACTGAAATCTGAACACAAAAACTGAAATCAAAAAGCTGTTATGCAGCACTTGATGATGCTGCTGCCGCTGCTGGTTATCGCTATGGGAACAGCGCTAGCTGGTCAACACCAGACGAGAGGGGATGAATATGCTTCAGCAGCCGGGGTCAAAGACTAAATTCTTCACTTTGCTTCCACACTGAAAAAAGAAAGCAAAATGGCCGTAAGTTGAATGCTCCCTGCTGGCCGACCCGAGCATGAAGAACGCAATTAATGGTCTTGGTAGGAAGTGTCTGTTCCCTGACCTCTCATCTCACCTTCTCTCATCTGTATTCTGCAGCTCTCAGCTGGCCTACTGTCCTCTGCAGACGGAGGCAGCATTAGAGTCTGAATAGAAGTGAATAAAACATAGTGGGGGAAAAAGAAAGAAACATGTATGTCCTTTATACTGTAGAAAAGAAGAGAATAGAAACATTACACTTAATGCAGTTAAAGCTGAAGTAGGCGAGATTGGAGCAAATATGATTAAAAAAAGTTATTTTTATAAAACGGTCACTATATCGTGACAGTAGTACATGGAACAGGTAACATGAAAAAAATCATTTTCATCTGTATCCTCCGGTGCTCCTAACGTGGCATATGAAGGATTTCACAGACCTGAGGAAAACAAGCAGTCAGAGCTGATCTGAGGTCTGCTGTCCATCTGCCGTCTATGACAGCCGGCTGTCAATCACTCGCCAACTCCGACCAAACGGTCAAACTAGGCAGCGCTGATCAAACATGAATCAATATTCTGTTACGTTAATGCCTATTTCTCTCCTTATATGTTTTCAGAATCATCTTGTAGTGCACGGTTTAGCTTTCAAAAGAGAAAATTTGTGACGCCGCCACCTTTGTGAAATCTGGTGAAGGAACATCAAGTTCCGGTCACATGACCGGAGCACAGCCAATAAGAACGCTCTCTCAATGAAATGACCTGTGATTGGTCAAAGTCTCCCGTCACGGGCTAGATGTTCTAAAGCCTGAAAACAGATTCATGATGAGGAGCAGAAGTCTAGTTTTCTCTCAGAACACTTGAATCACAACATGCTGAAAGGTTATTATGGAATTTTTGCCCAATGATGCCAAAAAATATACTGACTACTTTAGCTTCAATCTGTGCCTTTTAGTCGGTTAGAAAATGGGAGAAGAAAAAGGTGTCACAGGAAAAAAAAAGGTCTGCAAGAAAGGGAGAAGAAATTGTGAAGTTGTTGGAGGAAAACAAAGAAGAGAGATGAGATGAGACAAGGATGGAAATGGGGATAAAAGAGGAGGAAATGAGAGGAAATGAGGAAAGTGGAGTGGATTCAAGGAAAGAAGAGAAGGAGAGGAGAGGGGAGGAAACTAAACATGAAGAGATCAAGGGAAATAATTGAGAAACAAGAGGATAGAAAACCAAGAGAGGCCAAAAGAAGTGAACTTGAGGCGGGATTGGAAGATTGGGTGGGGGGATGATCACGCCAAGGTGGCATGCCTGGGAGGAAGGGGAGACGGCGGTGCCATCAGGTTTCTGGTTTTGCTGAGGGTGGACTTGGAGTCGATGAGGAGGAGTTTAGTTTTGTCTTGTCTTGTTGCATCAAGACTTTTATTGCAGACAAGCAGGAGTCAGGCAGTTCTTCTTCTTTTGCTTCTTCTTCTTCATCTAAGATACCCGTCGTAACCGATTAAAACGCTTGCCTCTTGAAGAATGTAGTGTACAGTTAACATAGATCAGACTCAGTATTCCTACAGTTTAAATTCACAATGACAGCAGTCATTATGCTCCTCCAGGTCGCTGTGCACGGGTGTGTTTGAGTTCAGGCTGGTCTCATACACCGTTAGTAGCTTTACCTACAAAAAGAAATGCCCTGTAATTCGTATATATATATCCCACAAAATCAATTCATGTGTAATCCACATAACTGTGAAAGTATAAAGAGGGTCAAACGCCGTGTAGGGAGGAGGTCGGGTTGGAGAGGTTGGTCAATGTTGATTTATTTGTCATGTCAGTAACGTCACTTCTGTAGTTATTTTAACCCACACAACGATCTTTTCCAACACCTAACCAAAGTACTTTTGTTGCCTAAACCTAAGGAAGTTGTTTCCTGTGAAGACGGAAGTTTATTTTGAAAAGACTGTATGCATGTAACGAGCGGAAATGTACACGTGTTGCTGGATATTCGTAGGAAGATTTCATATAGCAACCGTTTTATGCAAATACGTTCATTTGAATGTATTCTGCAGCTCTAGAAGAGTCGTCTAATCTTTTCCTGTCAGAGATATTTGAGAAGTAGTGGGTCTGTCTGGTGTTGTGGGTCTAAGCAGCTGCAGCAGACATTCACCTCCCGCCTTCTGTGTCTAAATTAATGCTTTTGACAAGCTATTAATTTGGCAGAAATATGCAAACATGCTCACACACATTCATGCACCGCACATACAGATACACTCACACATCTCAACCATGGCTGCTATCAAAAACTATCACATGCTACACTCCACCAGTTGTCCTCAACTGAATTCAAGTCCATTTTCTTCCAGCGCTGTGCTGTCAGACACCAGAATACATATTCTGCTGTTTAAACATCGAGTAATTGTGGAGAAACCAAAGGGATGCAATTTAAAGTAGATCGATTACAAAGTAAATTGGACCGCAAATCTTGTGTGGGTAAAAAAATAATGAAAAAGATAAATGTGAAGAAGAGTAAAATGGAGGGAAAAAAAGGCAGCAATGAGGGAGAGACAGTGAAGTAGAGGGGAGGGGTCGAGAGCACAGCCACGATGGAGATGTGGATAGAATTACAAAGATAGGAAGGAAGTGCCATATACATGAAAAAGACAGACAAAGACAACGTTATGGGGAGAGAAGGGAGGATGACACACTCAGACGCTGAATGGGAAGAGGAGCTGAATGGCAGTGAAGTGTGTCAGAATTACTCATGAGCATTTAGACTGCAGGATTATAGCACATAAATAGACTCAAACAGTGGAGGGAAAAAAAGCTGGCCTTCATTCAGTACAGGGTGTAGTCAGCGGGGGAGAGAGAGAGAATAAAGGAGTGACGAGGCCGGGGGAGTGCGTAAAAGCTACTACGTGAACTTTCATTTCATGTTGATGTCGACGGTCCCTGTGGACAAAAGCAGTAGTGTTCCCGAGCACCGGAGTCCCTTTAGAAAACCCTTCATTTGAATGCTGCCGGGGCGCGGAGCTCTCCGCCTCCCGCCGGAGCTCGGACTGCAGGTCGAAGGCGACCACGAATCCGGATATGGGTCTGACACTGAGGCCCCGCTAGAGTCCGAGCTAAAGGAGTTTCTGGTGAACTTGCACAATGTCGTCTGATTTTGTGTGGAATCTGATCCTGTGGCATCGATGACTTTATAGAAATAGCCAATCTTCTCTCTGATGGTCTCGTTTGCTTATGTAGGTCATATAGAGGCAGCAGGATTACAGAGAGACTCATAACTTGGGTGAGGAAAAAGTGACGTAGCAAGTGAGTGACTAAGGGCATGAGTGAAGGTGGTAGTGAGCATACTTGCTTAGTCCTTGTGTCCTACTTACTTAGTCCTAGTGCAAGGACTAAGATCTCCACTCATGTCTGTTGTTTGCTTTCTTCTCAATGCTGTTCCAGCTGTATCCTCTCGTCTTCATTTCTCCATCGATGGTTCGCCTCCAGATTGTTTTGGGCCTCCCTCTTTTGCGTTTTCCCCTCTGGTGTCCAACGCAATGCCACTTTTGTCATGTTATCAGATGGTTACTTTAATACATGTCCTAGCTATCTCCATATTCTTCTTCTTCTCAATATAGTTTTCCAACGTCCAAGCACTCTGTCGTTTTGTGTAGTTCATGGTTTGTAATCTTCCTATAGGCCAGAATATCCTCATGATCTTCCTGAGGTGGGTATTGTGAAAGCTGAAAAGCTCTCCTATGTCTCTTTCAGTCATTCTCCAGCACTCAGCACCATATAGAAGGACAGATAGTACACAGCTGTTGTATAACTTTACCTTGGTGTTTCTAGTTATATGTGTGTCGACTTCCAGATGTTTCCAAGTCTTAGAAATGCTGTCCTTGCTTTTCCTAATCTGGCCATAATGTCTCGGTCAGCTCCACCATCTGACGTTACCCGGCTTCCGAGGTATACGAAGGATGACGTCAGTTGTTGCCCATTTAGCTCTGTGACAGCTGGTTCTTTTATGCTGAGGGGCATGACTTCTGTTTTCTCGATGTTAATCTTAACTCCCAGCATGTTTGCATTCTTCTGTAGTCCAGATGTTTTGTCTTGCATGTGACTTGGTAGATGTGATAGGAGAGCGAGGTCGTCAGCATAGTCTAAGTCCTCTTAAATTGGAAAAGAGGGTCCATCTGATGTCAGTGTTTGAATTGTTTAGGGTTGTTCGCATTATGTGTGTAAGGGAGTGAATGAAGGAGCAAGTGAGTAAGGTAGGGAGGGACGTAGTGAATGAGTGAATACGGGTGTGAGTGAGGAAGTGAGGAAGGGCAATAGTGATCTATTGAAAAAGGACATAAGGGAGGGAGCGAAGGAGGGAGGATGGTAGTGAATATGAGTGAATGAGGCAATGAGTGGGTGGGGTACTGTACTTCTTCATATCACATGCTGTCTTCTGACTGATACATGAATCTCTAAATAAATAAAAACAATAACCAACATTGTACTTCTCCAAATATGTCAAGCTGAGTCATTTTCATGAGTGAGCAATAAAATAGAAGAACTAAATATAACTACACTTGTTATGGACCTCTTGATATGAAATGAAAGCTGAATTGAAAGCTAATTTTGCACAGATTTGTTTTCTTCCTGAGGCTTTAACTGTTTCAGAGTGAAAAACCAAACAGGTAGAAAGATTTCCTTGACCTTTTTTTCTTTTCAAAATCACTTCAACAAGTATTTGGGTGATTTGTATATTGATATGTGGATGCTAGTCCAAATTCAAATTGACTATTTGCAGGTAGCAGCTGAGGATTAGCATCCGTTTTTGGAGTCAAAAGAATACTTAACAACACTAGATGTATTGTCGTCCCAGCTAAAGGTTAGCTTTCACATGCCGACACTGTGATGAAGCATAAATTCATTCATGCTTTCATGTGTAACACGGGAGATTGGAGTGAGGCAGCAAAAAGTTGCAATGCTGCAGAACACCTACACGTACACATAATACACAAATCCATCAATGCAGCCATCCATCCTGCAACCTGACATGACATTCCTCTCACCTCCAGTGGATCGGGTATGCATGGCAGCAGAAGCCCCAGTGGCACCTCAGCATATTAAACCCAAACAACCTGAACCACCAGATACCTCTAGCTGTAACAGCTTTACTTTTTTGGGGGGTGAAACTACACTTTATGCATGAGTTTACAGCTACCACATGGAGAGTTATGGGCATCGAATATGCGTTTTTCACTGTGGAAAAGATGCTTTGACAACACTTCATATTGCTGGCTGAAAAAAAAAAAGACAAAACTGTACAATTTGACATCCATAATGCCAAAATCATATAATTGTCAACACAGTTTAAACTCCAGCTCTTTGTAAATTGAAACACAGTTTGTTTTTTCAAGCCGTGATTTGAGATTTTGAAATAAAATAATCACCAGAATTTTATTTGGGGAAAAGCGATACGTGTTAGCGGAGGGGTGGATGCTGCTCACTGTTGCAGCACGCTGTAATTAAGGATGATAAGTTTGTTTTTAGTACATAGAAATCACTTCAGAGCCGTTTGGGAGGGGAAACATGAACTAAAATGACGCTGCATGAACTGAAATTGACAGATATGTATGTCTTTTTAACAGACGGAAGGGAAAGCAGAAAGTTTGAATGGATGGATGAGTGGAAAGGAGAAAAAAGTTGGAAGGCAGTTTCAAGAGATGAAGAAGAAAATGAGGACACCGTAGGGATATAGTGACTAATAAAAGCAGACAGCATAAGGAGAGGGGAGATAGATAAGAAGAGAGAATAGCCTGTTCTGAACAAGTTGGGAGAAAAGAAGGGAAGAAGATGGATGAGAGCGCCGACGGTTTGATGGTTGCCGGAGAAAAGAATGATGTCTATTTTAAGCGTAAATAAGAATTAATGGAGACAAGGATAGATGAAGAAAACATGGTGGACAAATAAATTGTCATTTGCACAGAGCCGGAGACAAGCGGGAGACGAGGAGCTTGTAGACATGAAATATGAACACAGAACAAAAGGAATGAAGAAATAGACGAAGACAACACGACTGATAACAGATTGATGTCACACCAAAAAAAAAAAAGCTTAGGTGTTGTTCTCTGACTTTTCTTGTCTGTTGCTTTCACAACATTTAGTCTCTTCCATTGCATAAAGATGTGCTGTTTGTATAACTCCTTTATAATCTGTTGGAATAGATAATGTTTTATCAGTCTGTGTGATGCAGCGCGGGTCAAGGCAGCACATTACAGTCATTGCTCTCATTGATTCACGGCTTCTCGCATACTTCCAAGACTAAATTAATAGACATTACCCAGGTAATAACATTAATTTAGTCTCGAGAAGACTTTCATTAAGACTCAAACAAACTGAAGGAAAGGAAAGAAGAGAAATTCTGCAGATACCAACCTTTCCTTTTGATATCTTCAAGACGGGAGCAGAGCTGGAGACGGAATTACCCAAATAAATGAAAAGGTCCGACTCACAACTGTGGCACGCCCATAAACATCATCTACAGCAGTGAAATAGTTCAAGTTTTAAGGATACAATAAGACAACCCACTGATGAAATTGAAAATTAAAGCCGTTTTGACCAAAAATAACAGCATAAAAAAACAGACATGCAGATGTTGCCGGGGAATTTCATGCACTTTATTTAGTAAAGACAATTGAGAATTCATAATTACAAACCAAAAAGACTGCTGTGTGTGTCATGTGGAGGAGTGTTGCTACAGCAGCAGAGTTGCTGCTGAGAGCTCCTGTGAAGCAGTAAATATTTAATTGGGAGTTCAATTTAGATCGGGGGTTCACGAATGACTAAATAGTTTGCTTCGCTGCAGAAGACGCAGGGTGACATTGTGAGTGTGTTCGTGTTTTGGGAGGCGGTGCATGCATTTGTCTGTTTGTATGTTTGTTGTCATGAGTTCATCTGTTTGGGCCAATCATCACCTCCATTACTAGCTGTAAAATGCTGCTGGAATCCACATGAATGAGGTGCTGAGGGTGCTGAGGGTGCTGCAGACCCACCCTGTTTTCACTGAAATGGAAATTAAAAGTATATATTATTAAAAACATCGTTTATACTGTCTCATATGAACCTCAGCGGGGTGAGTGCACATCGGTAGGTCCTCGGTCGTCTTCTCAATCTCCTACATTATTAGAAACTATAGTAACCTGGTACAGTAAGGGTTCATCTATACATTGCCTCACTCCTCTTCCTCTCCTCAGTTCTCATGCATTAGCTCCATGTTGTTGACTGTGTTGCTGTGGCTGCATTTGACCCGTTTCAAGTTCAAATATTTCACAAATATTATCCTTTTTTTATCGGAACAAGGCTTCAAAACAGCTTTATAAACACCACGAAACCAATGTTTATCATTTTATTAGATTTTTAATGTCTCTAAAAACAAGAGAATATGACTGGACCATGTATGGTTAGCGTGTGAATTTGTGGCTAAATCGTTACACAAATGTCTATAATGTTAAATCCAGGAAATGGTACGAGTCCGCAACCTCCGTCCTTTCCACGCTTCCCATTCATTGTCAATGTAATTAGCCATGCAATGCATTCTGGTAGCGTGGCACCGCGTTTCGAGAAACGGAGCGTCACATCGGCCACTGCTCATTTGCATAAAGTTGAGGTCTAGGCTGCTTTATGCAAATCATGGGCGTCCGACGCAACTCACCACCTCTGGAATCTCCCTAGAAACTTTGAAACTAACCGTCGTCGATCCAAAATAAAGACAGATTCAGCAACAGCATGGTATATTTCGCAAATAAAATGTTTTCAGAAACTATTTTCATAATATAAGAAAAGTTTCTAAACGAGCCGCCATGTTGGTTTGAAAGCTGGGAGCAGCAGCCCATGAGCCAAGAACATATATTGATATTCCTTGCCATGAGTGAAAGCGTTGGTCCAATCAGGTACCTAGTGCTTTGTTTCTAGTGGCAGAAGTAGAGTGAAACCCCCCAAAAAAACATAAACAAAGGACTGTTACCGCCTTTTTATTTTGAAAGAGCGACGGCCAGTGAGGAAACTCCAACACTCGGCCGACCAATCATGAAACTTCATCACTTTGTCAGTCACTTGGCCGGCCCTCTGCAGCCCAAAGTTGCTTCCACTGAAATGATCAGAAGTCTCTCTCTACATCCCATCATCCAGTTCTCCAGCCAACTCTCTTTACCTCTTCACCACCACCACCACCAGTGTTTAGACTCCATCTGGGGGACTCTTCCTGTACTAACCATGACATCACTACTTCCCTAAATATGACTACGTCATGTTTCTGCATTTGTTCACTCTAATAAGTCTCTCCTGATTAAACTGTAGCCAACAATCCACAATCCCAGACTGTCAACTCCTTATCCAACATATGTTTGGGTGACAGTAAGAATGTGAAAACATTTCCTTCTGTTTCTGAAAGCTGAAATGAGGTAATTGAGGAACAGTGGCTGTCTTGTTTATGGCTCCCTCAGCAGCAGTATTATAGGAACACAATAAATAAACTCTTTCTCTCCCTGGGAGTGTTGTTCCTTTTTCTGGGTTAAACTTAATCTAAATGCCCACATTACAAATTAAACTTTTAGTTATTTTTCATATGTTTGGGGGATTTCAGGAATCAAAGCTTTATACTCTCAAACCAAACATCACTCGTATCTGCAGATGCTTTCATGGTCTTCCCCTGTGGGCTCAGCTGTCATTTGATGCTGCGCTGGAAGCAGAGCATCCTCGTCGTTTGCAGGGGGTTCATATCCTGCCTCACGCTGTGATGTGTGGTTTTCCCCGCTCGGTTCCTGTCTCGCTTTTAGAGTACAGCGTACTGTCGAATATCCTTACGGCTGTTCGATGGCCTGCTCTCCTTTTCAAAAAGAAGTGCTTTCATGAAGTGCATTTTCTCATTCTGAAAATTCAAAGTTTTCATATTTAAACATCTGAAAAGGAGTTTCATTTCCATGCCAACTGAAGCACACGTCATGCTGAATCAACATGACACCAGATGATGAATGGCAGGAACTTGCAAATGGAAATCCAAAATCCAGTTGGACGTAAAGCTGCTTATTGACTGTTGTCCATCGACTGCAGGTTCATTTGTCAATTACTTTGATTTTCTTGGCAGTTAATTGCATTTTCCAGTACTACCTTGGGTTGATATTATATGATAAAATAGATCAGCCCTGTCTCCTAAAAAATAAGTTCCCATAAAACGAAACTGCATTGTGAATTACGTTTCGAAGGAAACATATTTTGTTGCAGATTATGTTTTTGACATTTCAGAAATACGTTTCCAATGATTGTCGACGGAAGTTCCCGTAAAGAGGAGACCGATGTTCATGTCCCGTGTGGAAATAAAATTCAACGTTCGCTTATTTTAATTTACATTCGTAGCTTAAATAACGTAACAAACGTTATTTACTAAACCTAAAAAAGTAGTTTTGTTGAATTTTTTGTTTTGTTTTGT
This sequence comes from Sebastes fasciatus, assembly GCF_043250625.1. Taxonomy (NCBI): domain Eukaryota; kingdom Metazoa; phylum Chordata; class Actinopteri; order Perciformes; family Sebastidae; genus Sebastes; species Sebastes fasciatus. The sequence continues at coordinate 32,608,732 of NC_133803.1, forward strand.
TTCAATTTACAAAGTTAACCATGTGTTTAAAACTGTTTAAAACCGTGACCGTAATCCGGGAGAAAATATGTTTCCCTCGAAACGTAATTGAGAATGCCGTTTAGTTGTATGGGAACGTCATTTTGTCGGAGACATGGGTTGAAACAAGATAAAAGCCCACAAGGAGCCACCACAGAGTGCCTACCCAGCATGGAAACTGTAAACATTTAATACAACAGAAGAATGTGGATCACTACATCAAACACAGCATATTAAATTGTATCCTATATAGAATATTCTTGTGTTGGTTTTCTTGTGCTGGAGCAACATGCTTTGTGCTCTTGAGATCCCTCCGTTGTATGAGGACGACATGGATGAATAATGTATCGGTGCTTTCTCTCTATCTCCGGAGGCTTTGGAGCTTTAAAGATCGACTTTTTCAATATACAGAACAAGAGTCGACTGCAAACACCCAAAGCCTCTACCCCTATGTGTGCGGCTTATGAGTACGCCCAACATCTTTTATTACATGCTGTATGTTACCCTGGAGTCATGTGGTTGGACATGTTGCTTTTTTTTTTTGTGGACATTTTTTTAGGAAACAGTAGGTCCTGTAGTAACATGTCTCAAGTATGTCCCAACGGACACTCACACAGGCCAGCCCGGTTGCATGAAAAGGCGTATGAATGACACGGTGATCGCAAGTCATTTCACGTGCAATGAGAACTCCATTCTTGCTTTTGGCGTGTCATTTGTACGCCATGTAGTCTGTGTTGAATGCAATGTAAACACATCCATGTGATTATGCTACGCACGGACACAGGACTTTCACCCAGGAGACCAGTGTTGTTGAGTTATTTTGACGTAACGTTAGTGACGTGTTTTTTTATTGAAATTTGTGACGTGTTTTTCATACTTCTGTTATGTTGATTTCCATACATATTTTACTAAGTTTACATACTTATTTCAAGCCCAACCATGATGTTTTTCCTTAACTCAACTAAGTGGTTTTGTTAAACCAAACTGCGTCCGTTTCCGTAGTTTTGTTGCAAAAAGAGGTGCACGATGACACACAAAAAAAAGGCTAAAATTCTCATGACATGCAGAATGACCTGTAATGTCGTGCTATTTATACGCCTTCCAATGAGATCAGGTCAGACAAGCCATGCATCTTTAATATTTGTCATGCATATACTCTTAATATAGCTTTGATATGAAAATTAACATTTTCATTTCCAGCATTCAGGGACCTGAAAGACTTGCAACTGACTTATCATTTGCTCACTAAGTCGTGTTACAGACTTGAACTTGCTGTCAAGGACTTTCCACAGAAGACTCAACAAATTAATATTCAGGATGACGAGATATCCTGAATTTTAGTCTCTAATATGGGTCAAATTCCATAATGCAACCTGATAGCCTCTAACGTTGCTCTCATACTCCCTGTCTGGTAAAAGCCATGTCTCAAATTCCACACACCCAGTATGTAACACTGTGTCCATGCTGACGATATTACCAGGATGACTCTCTTCATTACGAGTAAACTGAGTTTGTGTCGGAGTGTCCCTTTAAAAACAGCTGTGAGAGCCGTGATTGACATGCGTGTCTCTGAAAGAGGACTCATGTTCACCTGGAGGCTTACAGCTAATCATGAGCTGCAGAAGCTGCGGGTCACTTGTAACGGATATTTAGGAATCCCATGTTTGTCACGTCATCATCAGAAGGAATCCAGCGAAGGTGGTTGAAAGGAGGGACTTGATGGTGATGAGACACTGCAGGAGTTCCTCAAGCTTTGCTGGATGTTTTGTTCTAGTTCCTTTGGCTTTGTTCTAATTTCTTTTTGTTGCACTCTTCTCTTCTCTTCTTCAGCAAAATACTGAGGAACCTGCTTTTGCTTCAGGCTCACTTGGGGAGAAATGAAGGCCGTTATCGGCTGAGAGGGAAATCATTCAGAGTGGAATGGTGCTGACTCCAGCAAGCTAAAAATCTTGCACCTGTCAACTCAGTCGCAACCTAGAAGGTTTTCCCTGAAACATCCATAAACCCCCCCTCCCATTACAATTAGGCTAATGGTGGGTCACAAATGCAAGATTTACTGCTCCTACGCAGGCATGTGAAATGGACTTTCAATGATTGACTGGTTTATCAAATCAGAGGCTGAGTTGAAACGGCAAAATACGTCGCAGCGCATTGATCACTGATCTTGACAACTGACACACTTTCATGTGCAGCTTTCCAGAGTCGGAGCAGATATTTCGAGAAAGCCTCAGACAGAGATAATTAATTTTAGATCCATTTCCCTACGCTGCCAAAGACCATTGACTGCCTCTTCCAGCCTGCTCAGGGGCCTTTGACTTCTGAGAATAGCACAACATGATTCACTCCCACGCCTCCGTCAACCCCCCTCGATCCTTTTTTCTTTCTTCCGCTCTCCTGCACATGTCAGCTTCATCAGACACGTATGTGGCTTTCAGGGTCTGTCGGAGAGAGGCCACTTTTATTTCACATGTCGGCCATGGGTGAACGCTTCCTCTATCTCTTTATTGTGTTGCTGTTGCTCTCTTGTGCTCTTCCTCTATCGTTCCAAGTCAAATTAATGTCTGTCACAGCCAGGAGGAGAGCAGATAGAGGAAATCAATCATGGCCGTTTAGGAAAAAAAAAAAACAGCACTCTGTACTGTGTTGAATCAGCTGGTAACCTTTGATTAGGATAAGTGAAACTGAATAAATAAAAACATCAAATGAGCTCTTCTGCTCTAAATACAACGGGGGCACTTGTCCAAATGTGGCAGGCTTTTGAATAGCTTTGGAGATGAATGGTGGGGATCATTTTTCTGTGTGTGTGTGTGTGTGTGTGTGTGTGTGTGTGTGTGTGTGTGTGTGTGTGTGTGTTTTATTCATAGACCGTATATAAAAAGTGCACACAGTCACTGTGACCTTTCACATCTGTGATAGGTCACACTGTGAAAGGACATATCTATCAGTAAGTTAGAATCTATGGCCCCGACCACGGATCTGAAATATCCTAAGTGTGCTGTGTATTGATAAATCCACAGCGCTGTCCGTGGTCCTGAAGTTGCAGACGGATTTGTAATTGAGTGTCGCCCTTCTGTCAGTTTCGTCTTGGATCTATAATACTCTCTGAACATTATACAGCTGAATACAGAACCAAAAGAGTTGTTCATGGGGCGGTTCGCTAGTCGCGGGTCCGTCCACAAACTGGTATCAAGATTAGTCATAATTAGTTCCGAAACAATGACTTAATCAATTAGTCGATTGACTGGAAATACTTGTAGTTTTGATAAACAACATTCACTTTTTCTAGCTTCTCAAAACGTAAAGATTTAAAAAGTGTCTCTGTATAACCACAGGCCATTTTAAATGTCTATTTCTTCTGTCACTACTTTTTGACATTTGATTGACTAAGCTAGGTTAAGGATTCGGTTTGAGGCTAGGGAATGACTTCTATCAATCAATGAGGGTCCTCACAAGAACAGAGGAACACAGCTACATGTGTGTGTTGTGGCACCACTAGAGAGGAAGATGAGAACTGTGAGATACCAGACACAGAGCTTCTCGTGTTCTGCACAAGACAGCATCGTGGAGAATATTCAATTACATCTTATCAGATTACTTTCCTGTGTGTGTGTGTGTGTGTGTGTGTGTGTGTGTGTGTGTGTGTGTGTGTGTGTGTGTGTGTGTGTGTGTGCATAGCATTGTGTCTCCCTGCATGTGTGTGTACGGTATGTGTTAGGGTTTGCAAATGTGAATATCTGACCCGAGCCTTTGTTCCATAAGAGACACTTATTGATAATGTCTCATCATAATGTGCCTTTCAGACGGCTCATTAAAAAGCTATTATTATTATCAGCTTGTGATGTAGCAGCTCCGGTAGATGGCACCACCTGGAACAGTGTGTGTGTGTGTGTGTGTGCACGCTGCACAGTAATGCACGGGGACAGTCACTTCTGTTAGCTAAAGCTGTGCTACTGTGTCATTCCTCAGTTCCTCAGTGAATGAATCCAAATTTCTTTTCTTCTTTCCTTTCAATCATAGATAGCATAATAATACAACTCAGTTAATATCGTCTGTACGCTGTTTGGCCTATTTGGTCTGCTTCCAAGCAAATTCAGTGCAGCGAGATTGTGATTTACTCTGCAAATCACGGGAGCTGTCAAGGAATACATCTGTAAATATGCAAGATAATTTGGTAACCATGGCAGCATGCGTGTCAGCATGCGAGTGCAGATTCCTGTTACATCAGCAAGCGAAAGGCGGGTTGAAACAGGTGTGTTGTGCTTTTCGCCGCGCCGTTACTGACAGTTCCTTATTAAAAAGTTGGTGAGATGTAATTTTATGGTACGAGACACCTCAGTTTCGTCCTGTTTCTGTCATCATTAGTGACACCCGAGGTCCAGCTGGAGTCTTGAATAATAATGATCATAACATCATGTATTTCTTCATGATTAGGGTGTAGAGAGAGTGCAGGATGACTTGCTGTCAGTTGCCAGAATAAACTTTTAATTCCCCCACATGGGTCCGTGATGTAGCGCTGGTGATGCAGGATGACAGTCAACAAAATAAGAGTGTCCAAGAATAGAATTAAAGGAGCAGTGTCTATAATATTAATAAGTATGTTTTCCTTAGTGTATAATCACCTGATAATAAGAATGGTTGTGTTTTCATTAGCTTACAATGAGCCGTTTATATCTACATAGGGAGCGGGTCCTCTTCACGGAGCCGGCCACTATGTTTCTACAGTAGCCCAGAACGGACGAACCAAACACTGACTCTAGAGAGGGACATTTACGTTTTAATGTCGGCCACCGTAGTTCTTGATCTGGATCAGTTGAATAATGGCTTGAGAGTGACCTAAACCTCTCTATGATAACATGGCATAATAGCACCACCCTTTAGAGAAGGTCAGACCTTGCATTTCTGATGACGTTACACAATAAACAAGCGTGTTCTGCCTGCAGATCACGATGGATTGACAAACACAGAATGTAAACATCATTATTTCTCTTATCACAACACAGTGTTTGCTTTTTAGAAAATATGAAAGTCTTTTTCATTCATCTCCTAAAGAAGTGCATCTTTGTGTGAGAGACGGAAACAGACATGAAATCCGGAGGACGCGACCTCGGTCTCCTCAATATCATTTTTCTAAACCTTGTTGAATCTTTTAATCAGTGTTTGAAGGATTTGTCCTCAGAAAACACCCACACACCAAACAGAATACTTTGTACTTGGATACTTTTTTGTCTGCCTTTATCAAGTTAGTGCTTCATTCATCTATATCCCCCCCCCCCCCCCCCCCTCTACAAATAATAGCAATCATGGTTTCCATCTTTTATTCATTTGGGAAGATAGAAGACGGAGATCCCGAGAGACGCAGACAGACAGTGAAATCCTCTCCAGAAATCGAATATGTTCCAAAGGCATGATATGCTGGAAAAAAAAATATGAGGCGTTCGCTCATGAAAAATGATACCTCCATTTCACCACTGAGAGAGAGAGAGAGGGAGAGAGAGAGAGAGAGAGAGAGAGAGAGAGAGAGAGAGAGAGAGAGAGAGAGAGAGAGAGAGAGAGAGAGAGAGAGAGAGAGAGAGAGAGAGAGAGGGGAAAAAATCCACCAAAGGAAAAGTAATGGATTGATGCCTGCGTGTTTGTTTTGCCTCTCGATGCGGAATTTCTAATAGTGATTTTCCACACCGGCAAGCAGTGGCCTGCGAAATGATCCCCTCCTCGCCGTCAGCAAATACATAATCTTCAGACAGAGAAGTTGCTTCCATGGCATGCAAATTAAACACACCTGAATAGATTTCATTATGGATGTCTCCTGCAGAACCAATCATCAGGGATGCACATATGTACAGTTTAAATAGAGACATTTGACATCGGCGTGGGATCATTTGTTTTCTTGAACAGTCCAGAGACCCCATGTGTCCTTTTAAATCCTCATCCACCCACCTGGTGTTCATTCCTCTGTGAGAGACTCTTGTCACGACGGGTGTAAGCTTTTGCTCTTATGCACTTGCATGACTCTGGTTTCTGTTATCTGTTCTCGTGTCACTCAAGAAAGAAATCCCTCTGCATATTTACAGGATAAAAGTGAAGTTATCAATGAGGTTTGGAGATTATTTATCCAGATAATGCCTCACAGCTCACAACTTCAAAATTCATGAATAAAGTATAGAGTCGCTGGACTTCAAACAGGGTAGAGAAAAAGGACTCATTGGTCCTCTTCCCTTCATCTGTCCCTCTTCTCTGCTTCGTGGCCTGGCTGTCTCCATCCTCGTGTGGACAGATTCATTCCCTGGGCTCTACCGGGTTTTCCAGAGGAGGCTCCTTGAGGAGGCTTCCACTGATTGTGTGTGATTTTAGTGTGTTTGTGACGGTGGGAGAGAGAGAGAGAGAGGTCGAGGTCACCTCAGCTGATGACAGGGGGGAAAGGAACAGATAGGAAAAGAGGTGGAATCGGTCAATAGCTGGGTGGAGGCCCAGTGGATGGGCTGAAATGTTCTGTGGCAAAAATCAAATGCAGCATGAATCTAATCGGTCCTCTACGTTCCCGTCACCGAGCAGATAAGTGTATTCTTCACGCCATCTGTGAGAATGACAAATCTGTCGGACATCCATCGCCTCAGGTCGGGATAAGGGAAGTCTCTCAGCCCGCTCGGTGGTGTTGATGTGCCCCGGCGCCGAAGCTGCTGACGTGCCTGTCTGCATGTTGAATTACCTCATTAACCTTTTCAGAGCCGGAGCAGGTCAATTATTTACAGGTAATCTAATCTAAAACACTCCACTGGCTGAAGGGAGAACAGTGTCTTACCATCCAAGATAACATTTCTAAGAAGATGTTGAAGCAATAACTAATATCTTTTAAAGCTACTATATGTAACAATTTAAGCGTTTTCATTGCTTTATATTGCCAACGTGTGTACGGATTGTTACGTATCTTAAAAACGGAGACCTTCCCCGACTTTCTCGGTTGCCTTTAACAGCCTGTGGACTGATTTCTAAGTAAAGGACTCGGGGCTGTTTTGCCAGGAAAATCCAAAGAATATGACGTTTATGGGCGCTCCCGAGTGCCTTGCCTCTCTTCAGCTCCCCTAAAGCACCAACAGTGTGCAGCTAATACAGCAAAATACTGTCTTCAGTGCTTAAACTATGGCTGGACAGCTTGCTACAGTATAACTTACAGTATCTATGCAGCATGGATCTGCTTGGTTCCATCTGGTTGCTTCATAACAGTAGCTGATAAAGTCATTTGCGAGTTAGTATCATGGAGCCAATGTTTCAAATAAAATATAAAAACATTACAGAACAGTATGTAAGGGATAATGCCCGATGAGCTGTCCATTATCAGGAATTAATGGACGACGTGGAGGGATGTCAGGATGCTGACTGCAGTTCACTAAGCGGCCACAGGTGTCATTGATAACAAGGATCTTCTGAAAGTTACATAGAGTACCTGTTGAAATCTTAATCTGAGCTTGAACCCAATATATTTATGATTCAAACAAATAGTAAAAAATCAGTGAATGATATCTGATGCAGTGCCTATTTCAGGACAGACAACTTAATTCTAATTTACTTCTTCATGTTTTTATTTAGCAAAGTCTTGTTTGTTTTTTTTTCTCATAAAGATTCAATCAGTGGCCATATTATGCAAGCACAGCATACTGTAGCATGCACCTCGCATGCAATACATGCACTGTGGTCTCACAGCAGGGGATAACCAAGCCAGGCCTCACCGTTGTGGGACCAACCTGGGCTGGTCTTCTCCCTCAAACCAAGTGTCTGGCGCTAAACTGACTGGCTGAACACTTGTGGAAGACAACTACAGAGAGTGTCAGCTCTTAGTCATTTTGTAGTTTATAACCATAGGCTATAAGAAGTGGACATAGTCACCGTGACATCACCCACTGGTATGTGGACTAGGATTTCAAAGCCTTGAGTTTGGCATTTTGGCCGTTGTCATCTTATTTTTTCGCAACCAGAAGTGACACGAGAGGGTGAAGCTGAGTACAACTGGACGCTGAAAAAAGGCGACCAAATCAACTCTCATGAACTGAATAAAAACTCACTGTGAAAGGGTTAAAGTTCTAAGTGATAGCGACCTGTCAATCTCAAGGTAGCCCCGCCCTAAAGCATCCCCTGCTTTATGGTCTATCTGACTCTAAATGGGACCATAATTTACTAAATGAACATCATGCTGTATTGAAGAAGACTTGAAACTAGCGACTGAGACCATAAACTCATGTTTACAATGTTTACTGAGGTAATAAATCAAGAGAGGAGTAGGCTCATTTTCTCATAGACTTCTATACAATCAGACTTCTTTATGCAACCAGAGGAGTTGCCCCCTGCTGGCTGGTAGAACGTTGTGGTTTGGAGTTGAGTTGCACACCTAACAGTTCCTTGTGTAACAACAGCAAAATGCACTTTACCTTCCTCTTTTCTGCGGCGGATTAATAATCAATGTGCTCTGTGTGATCACCATATGTTAATAGTGTCAGTATAAAATGACTGACTGACTGACAAGGTCGTCTCCAAAGGCAGAGATAGACGCACACGTGGCTGTTCTGCTGGCTGCAGCACTCCGCCTCTGTCACTGTGATGGATCTCCTCCACCTGGCACCTCCCTTTGCTGGCGAGGAGCAAAGGCAAAGTGTGTGTGTGTGTGTAGTATGTGTTTGTGTACTTGGTGCAGGAGTATAAAGAAAAAGGGACTAGGGAGGTGGAGGTGGAGGTGGAGGGGGGAGTATAGGGTGGATATTTTTGTAGTTCTGCATAGATCATTAATTTAATCATGTTGTGTGTATGTGTGTTGTGTGCATGCGTGACAGCAGTTGGGGCGATAAAGAGGAAGTTATGGCTTCTGGAGAGGTCCATGTGGATTCTCTGACATTTATTGCGTTTGCAGGCATGACTGGAAAAAGGGTGGAGGCAGGGAAGGAAAAGAGAGACATCGAATGCAGAGCTTTTGCCAAGAACAACTGGTGAAAGAGAAGACATATTGATAAACTGACAAAGAGAGTGAGACAGAGGCATCAGGAGACTGACGGAGAAACTGAGAGGTACAAAGAGAGACAGGGAGCCGTTTGATAGCTTCTCACATGACACAAGATGTCATCAAGACTTTAATGCCTCGTCAGCCGCCGCTAGCTTAGAAGAGAATGTGACTCAGCATCTCCCCAAACTCCCAAACCTCATTAGTAACTATCTGAAATCGCTGTAGACATAAAACCAACCTGTACTTCCTGTACGGCGTACTTAAAATGACATCTGTCAGTCGTCTGACCGCAGTGAGTGATCGTGAGTTATAGCTTCATTGAATTTTATAGAGCATATAAGATAATGCATCTGTGCCCCATTCGGAGCGATGCTAGTGCATTTAGAAAATGGAAACACATCCTGGAAGTGAAATAGGTTTCCCCGAGTTGATGTATTTAAATCTACTCTGAGCTGCAGCTGAGTCATTCTCCGATCCTTCAGCTGCCTGTTACACCACAGCATACTTTATTTATTATACATCAAACTGACATTATGTTCACTTTATGGTCACTGCCTGCATCTTGTTTCAACATATATATATATATATATATATATATATATATATATATATATATATATATATATATATATATATATATATATATATATATATATATATATATATATATATATATATATATATATATATATATATATATATATATATATATATATATATATATATATATATATATATATATATATATATATATATATATATATATTTACCTGAAATATTATAAGGGGCTGCACGGTGGTGCAGTGGTTAGCACTGGCGCCTCACAGCTAGAGGGTTGCAGGTTCGAATCCGGCTTGGGACCCTTCTGTGTGGAGTTTGCATGTTCTCCCCGTGTTAGCGTGGGTTTTCTCCGGGTACTCCGGTTTCCTCCCACAGTCCAAAGACATGCAGGTTAGGTTAATTGTGGACTCTAAAATTGCCCGTAGGTGTGAATGTGAGCGTGAATGGTTGTCTGTCTCTATGTGTCAGCCCTGCGATGGACTGGCGACCTGTCCAGGGTGTACCCTGCCTTCACCCAATGTCGGCTGGGATCGGCTCCAGCCCCCCCGCGACCCATAACGGGATAAGCGGTTGCAGATGGATGGATGGATGGATGAAATATTATAAGTTCAATAAAACTATAGAGTACGAATCGGAATAAAAAGATGGATTTAAATATGCAGTAATTAAAATGAGTTCATTAGTTGCTGCAGGTTGATTTGTTCTACTGTCTGGGCAAAACAAAGACATTAAATCACTTCTCCACCTGGAAACAAAAACAACTAAACCGTTTGTCTGCAGCCGGTTTAACTATGATCTTTTTTTGACAATGGCCACTGTTGCAGCATAATGGGAAATGCTAAACTGTAGTTAGTTAGTTTATTTATTTGACGGGGACAATACATAGGCATTGTTACACTTAAAGTGCAACCGTATATAGGACTTCTAGCCATAGCTAATTTGCAGACCTTGTTCCTGGTTAGGCTTTTAAGAAAAAGAAAATAAATAAAAGATACAGAATAGCACATCATATGTAAAATCACATAATACAACATTGTACATTACAATCAATTTACATATGTATGTTCCCAATCAATAATCAGTGATCACAGGTTTGGTTTGGTTTCAGCCAGTGTTTCACCTTTTCATTAAACATTTTCAGGTCAGGTTGTATTTTTATTTCCGTTGGTAGGGCGTTCCAGAAATGTGTTCCTTTTACTGAAAAAGAGGACTGAAGGTTGTTTCGCACTGTGCCATTCATTTTTGTGACAAATGGACAAAGTACAGCTGGGGCAAGATTGTTCACACATTTAAAAATCAATTTGATCAAAGAGAATTTGATCAAAACTGAGCAGCTTATACTTTTTCAGAAGTATACAGTGTAACAGCAGTGTAAGGTTTAGAAGTTAATTCATATCATTGAAAGTAAAGTTAATTCATATATTTGAAAGTAAAGTTGATTTATATATTTGAGTTAAGTTACTAAAAATATATGTGCAATGTTTACACAGTTAATTATTTACATATTTATGTTTACAAGATTATTGTATACATATTTACATGTTCAAATATTTACGGCAGTATCTTTGAAATAGTTGTAATGATATGGTGAATCTACCTGTAAGTATCTTCCTGAGATTTATCTTAGTCTAGGTTCGTCCGGCCTCTGATTGGTTAGTTCTATGATATGTGAGTAAGGAACCCTTACCCCAAGACCCAGCCCGCCCGTGACCCAACCTTCTTCCATAGGCCTTGTTATGAACAAGGAAGTGTTGTTGTTGTTGTGAGACAGATGAAGTGAAAACAGTAAAATGGCTGCTTAGAAAGTTATCCGTCTCCATCCTGCTGTTTATTCTATAAGACTGATCCACTACCACACAACGAACCCTCACATTACAGTAGCACAAGTAGCGACAAGTCATAAAGTCAGCATGGTATGAGTGGTAAGAGATGAAAATTCAGAGTTAAGATGATTTTTTTTATTAATGATACAACTTTTTCACAACAGTTTAAAATGAATCGCATGTAGCCCAATACTAAACAGTTTGTCAGTTGCTATTATCACTATTATCACTGCACTGGGAGACTTTTTGCACCCAATTACAAGTGAAATGTTTTCTCAGCTCTTATTTAAGAAGCAAATTCTTGAGAGTGAGAAAAGAGATTTGATGTGTTAACTTATAAATAATATTTTCATAATGTACTTACTTGTTAGCTAGCTATGCTTCACACTTGCAGTCTGCACAGATGCTCGTTGCAGCTCTCTTAATGCTGGATTTGAAACATTTGATAATCTCTCTCTCTCTCTCTCTCCCAAAGGAAGCAAATATTTCCCCTTCATTATCTCCTCCTCAGACAAAGAGACACGTCTGGGCTTGCTAAAGATAACGGTTGTTCAAATTTAAAGTGCATTTGGTTTTGTCGCTGCTCTCTGTCTTTCTCACTTCCTCTCAACTGTGCTGCTTCTGTCCTGATCTGTAAACAGCTCAAACAAAAGCAGCCAAACCTTCCTAACATAGAAGGCCACAAAGACCCAACCCAGATGTTTGGTCCAGTTGTTCTCTTATCATGAGCTGAGCGTCAACGCAGCTACAGAAAGACGACAAAATATGTGTCTGTTTCTTTTGGATGTACAACTTTGTGCTTGTGTATCACACTGCTCCTTCACTGGCAATGAAGTTGTTTGTATTGATTGTGAGAGTGTGTGAGAGTGTGTGAGAGTGTGTGCTCTGGGCACCTCTCCTTTTTGATTTATAATTCTGTTCTTTGAGAGACAGAAACACAGGATGAAGAGGAACTATAACGAGCAAATGAATGATAGATGGACAGAGAGAGAGAGAGAGAGAGAAAGAGTTAGATAAAGAAACAAGACGAGGACAAGCAACAAGAAGAAAGAAAAGCAAAGGAATATGAGATCAAGGTTGTTTCTTTTTTTCTGAGATATGATGCAGCTCCTGCAGGTGGAGGCTGTGAGAGAGGAGATAATGGCGGGCTGTAGATGTTTATTTCACTGTACTTGACTATCTTTTTATTTGGCCCTCAGGCTGCAGCATTATGCCGCTATGTTTGAGACTTGATGTGATGCGTTTTATAGAATTTGGACTCCACGGTTAACAGATTTACTCGCTGTCATGTTTGTTTTTACACTTGCCTCGCGTTGTGCTGAGGCCACCCCGAGAGGAAACTATTAACAGATGTTACAAATATTGTTTATTTACTGTCAATTGACTCCAAGTCAAAGCGTTAATATCCAAACAATCCAGCCTTGTGTGTCTCCACGGGATGCTGAATAAACGGGGTTGTAGCTTGTTATCAGCCACAATCACAGTGTAAAAGTACAATGTTGCAGTCCGCTGATAACTTCCCCTTTCCTCTAACACTTTATAATCCTTTGTAACTCATAGTGGCCTCTCCGTGACCCCAGCCTGCACCGAGCGTAACACAACCGACTGAGCCGCTGTGTCCTATGGGAGCCTCAGTGTCGGAGGCTACTAAACAGCTGTGCAGGGGAGAGTGCTGGTCATATTTCTAGTTGTTGCTAAGTGACAATTGAAAAACCTGTTTGACGTGTAAAGCCTTTTTGATGAAAGCGGAGCTGTTTTGATCTTAGCGTTGGCCACTCTGACTGCTGAGAGCAATCAAAGGTGTGACGTGCAAACTTTAGAACCAAACCAATTACATTAGACGTGTGCCTTACCATGTTCTGAGTCACAGTTATTATTATTGCCTTGGCTAGTATTTTGAGTTTCATGGCTCAATGCTCAAGTGACGTTTGTTTCCCATATTCAAAATATATTTTTGATAGATTAAAATATGTCTGTGAGAGTAAATTAATGCAAGATATATCCTTTACTTTAAGGAACTTTGATTTTGTGTTGATTTTGGCGGTCCATATAGACAAAAGCGGTAGTGTTTCTGAGCACCAGAGTCCCTTTAGAAAACCTCTCATTTTACTGCAGCAGGGTCTGACAGTCTGCCCTGCTCAGTCCTGGTTCTGGTTCTCCCGTGCCACCCTTTCTCTCCAGCGGGCCCAACAATGTGGCCCGGGCCTCCAGCAGCCTGGTGTCGGTGTTGGCTCCCAAATGGGACCGGCTCAGCAGCAAAGTGAAGCTCTGCTACTGGCCGGAGGAGGAGCCGCTGCAGGGTCTGGGTCTGTACACGGCGGGCTGGTTGCTGGAGGAGTCTCTGGTGAACCTGCATGATGTCGTCTGATTTTATCGGACCCGGTGGCACCGATGGCATCATTAAGATTAACTATATAGAAATAGCCAATCTTCTCACTGATGGTATCATTTACTTATGTAGGTCATATAGAGGCATCAGTATTACACTGAGACTGTTTCTCAAGTCTCTCACAGTAGTGAAAGTAGTAATGCCACAGTGCAAAAGTACTGCCTTCCTTATGTTAATGAAGTAAAACTAGTAAAATGCACGTAGAACCATGTATCATAGCAGTATTCTCAAACTGATCATATGTTTTTTATGTGAAATTTTAATCAAAAAAGTGTAAAGTAATGGTGATCGTCAAATAAATGTAAAACAACAAAAGGTTCCGTTTGAAATATTCTGGAGTAACAGGATACTGTAGCATAAAATGGAAGTTGAGTGCATGTACATAAAGAGGGTACTTGAGTTAATGTATTTCATTACTTTCCAGCTCTGTCCACACCTGGAAATGTCAAGTGTGTTTGCAGCTCTGGCTAAAGTTCAGTCAGTGATAGTAAAGCAAATGTTTGCCATCAGGTCAGCGCTACCCAGAAACTTTCTATCCAAAGCTGGACTGGATCAATGCACACTCACTCAGGTGTTTTCACTTACTCTGATTACTGCTCAGGTTAAAGCGGGGAATAACACGACTCCATGTGGCAGCAGCAGGCAGCTGTTTTTCACCAACAGTAAACAGACAAAGTTAGAGACTAGCTGGTAAAGGAAGACATCTTACTGCCTTATATAGAGACATATATCCCTCTCAGGAGACCAGAACAGAGCTAAAAAGGAGAATTAACACTGGACCTACATTCATGAGATGAATAGAAACACGGCTTCAAATGAATGGTGCTGCTCGATGTGTAAGTAACGATGTTTGTTAGCTTGTTGTGGAGTTTTTCCGCCCAAAAAGTGGTAAAAGAAACTTGCTGTTACATAATTAAGGAGCTAAAAGTACTGCACACTCTGTAATGGTTTAAACCCATGAAGAAAAATATCCTTAAAAAATGTAAACAAAACTTCTGTTAGTAATAGTTTTACAGGGTGGGGTGAATAAAGTGATTATCACAAAGCCCCGCCTACGACTAGTGTTGTGCATATGTGCCCTTCATACTGTATGTGCTCTGCAGTGCAACTCGAACCACTAATGTAATTGCATGAGCCAATTACAGGACATATTAAAGACTCTCCACACACTGAAATTAAGTGAGAAACCCCCCCTCCTCAAAGACCACGCTCACTGTAGGAAGTCTTAGAGAGAGCTGGGTTAATTGTTGTCAGGCAGCCAGTCAAGCTTCCTCTCTCTCTTTTGTATGATGTGATTAGAAGCCCAGAGCCATCGGTGCCACAGAGCGAGGACGATCGAGTCTGTCCCAAAAGTAATAGCTTCTCGACTTAATTAAGGAACTCACTCTGCATTCCATGTAAGCGCGGCGGCGGCGGTGGTGGAGGGGCGCTGACAAACTGATCACGCTGTGTGTGTGTGTGTGTGTGTGGGGTGGAGGGGGTACAGTACACATGTGGCAGAGCGCCCACAGATCTGTGTCTTGCTGTTTTGTGGATTTAAAACATCTGAAGGATAAATATGCTTTTTGTACTCTTTGAATATCCTGGCATGTTGAGCTGCAATATGAATTGCAGATGTGTGATGGTGTGGGAATAGTTAAAGGTGCAGTGTGTTGGATTTGGCGGCATCTAGTGGTGAGGTTTCAGACTGCAACCGATTGAAACCTCTCATGTGTGCCAAGTGTGTAGGAGAACTACGGTGGCCGACATGAAAGTGCGAATGGACCTATATGGAGCCAGTGTTTGGTTCAACGTATACTCACAACGGTTTGTATGATATCTTACAAAAATGATTCCTCATTTTGCTGTTTGGAAACCATTTGAATCGGGAAGGTCCGGAGATGAACTGGTGGCTGTGTTTACCCCTTGATCTTCAATACTTGACTCTGTGTAAACTACTACCTTGCTGGTATTAGTGATTAGAACATAGAAGCATTTGTAACCTGTTTGGGACGGGGCTAGGGATTAGTTTATTTGTTAGAACACATATTGCTATGCATTTTTGGTTAGTTATTTTCTGTTTAACAACACTAGGTAATTGGGCGGCTGCCATTAGTGTATCTTGTTTTATTTTTCTGAGAGTAGTTAGAATAGGGTTTTATTTTCTTGTTCATGTCAAATTGTTTGCGACTTTAGCTGTGATTTGAAGTTCTAGTTTGTAGCCCTTTTGTTTTATTTGTTTATTGATTCCGGCGCCATCTAGAGCCCGTTCCTAAGTTGTTTTTCATATCAACACACTTTGAGCTCGCTTTTGTTTGCTTCCCCTTGTTTGTTGATTGCCTGCAGCCTGTTTTGCTTTAATTGATTGTTCACTTAACAATAAACGGCTTCGTTACGCCCGACTACATCGGCTTATGTTGCTTCCCTTACCCCTAGACTTCAACTGGGGACGTAACAACTTATCTCACGAATGTCCGGCATCATTTTCCAATTCAGTCTTTTCAAAATAAGCTTCCGTCTTCACAGGAAACAACTTCATTAGATTTAAGAAAACTACTTAGTTACTAAGTTGCGTCACACCAGTAGTGGCATAAGTTAAGTACAGAAGTTCCGTGACAAA
This sequence comes from Sebastes fasciatus, assembly GCF_043250625.1. Lineage (NCBI taxonomy): Eukaryota > Metazoa > Chordata > Actinopteri > Perciformes > Sebastidae > Sebastes > Sebastes fasciatus. Next base: position 32,625,105 of record NC_133803.1, read on the forward strand.
AATTACTTAGTTAGGTTTAGGAAAAGATGGTGGTTTTGGTTAAAATAACACCGTAAGTTATGTGACAAATAAATGACTTAAATTTACTTCTGGTTCCACACAGGACACAAACAGCGGTCTACTGGGTGAAACTGTGGTGTTTTTTGACCCGCCCATCCACCCCGACCTCGTCGCTCTTTACACTTCCTGGTTCACAATTACGTGGCTTATATACAACTTGATTTCATGGGATATATATGAACTACAGTGCATTACTTTGTGTCGGTATAGCTACGAACGGTGTATGAGAACAGCCAGTTTGGTTTGTCCGTTCTTGACTACTGTAGAAACATGGCAGCCGGCTCTGTGAAGAGGACCCGCGCCCTATGTAGATATATACAGCTCGTTCTAAGCTAACAAAAACACAATGATTCTTATTTCCAGGTGATTATACACTATAGAAAACGTACATGTCGACGTTATATTCCATTTCTGCCAATAGATCCCCCTAAATGCTCCACACTGTGCCTTTTAAGAGCCGCATTTGGTAATTTGACATGCCGCTGACATAACTTTGTCTGGAGGTCTGCGTAATGAGCTCGAGAAAAACTTGATAAATAGAATGATTATCAGAAGAAAAATGGGATTCTCAAAATGATGCTTACTCTTGCACTAAACAGAGAAAGTGAAAGCCTTGTTTGGAGAGCGGAAACACCCATGTCTGCATCCCCGAAGACACGACTATCTGAAGTTAAACACAAGGAAGCTGTGCATCCTAGAAAGAAACCGGGGTGTGAAGGGCAGATAAGAAGTTTGTATAAACAGTAAAAAGCTAGTTGTTTGAAAGAGGAGAATCGTGACGACTTTTAATAGAAAATGTTTGCTGAGCAAAGCTGCTCCTTTTCAGCATCAGCAGACTCTCACCATCCAGCTGCCCGGTGTCACCTCGGCTCTCAGTTGTTGGCTCGACTGCAGCTCCACTGCAACAATTACAGGTTAAGTGGTTTACTCACAGGGATCATAGTTGCTGATGCAGTGGTAAACATTAACTTACAGTATTCTTTCTCCTTTCTTTACACCCGTAGCCCACGAGCTGCACATATGCACAGGCTTCATCAGAAGATCAATTATTGGATTTTCTGTAAATCCTCACAGAGACTCCTTCGGGAGCAATAACCTATTCATTTTTGCCAACTTGGTTAGAATGTCCCATGAAATCAAATAAGAAGTTCCAATACTGTTGGTTCTAAAATACAACTTGATTGAGGATCCTATTAAATCCCCCTGCAAGAGTCAAGTAAAAAACCCAACCAGGTTTCAGACTGTAAGAATATTGAAGGTCTCTGTAGGATTTTCCTAAAACTCCAACTATCTTATTGGCTTTTACAGTACAGTATATAGTATGGTAATTCTTGATCCTAAATAATCCTCTAGGAGTTTGATTAATGAAGGAATTTAAAAGTGGGACAGAAAATATATCTTGCAGTGGAAGCAAAGTGAGGTCACATTTATGTAGAGGGCACTTTTAACATTAGGAGGATTCTAAGTCCCCCAATACCGCCGTTCAGTCAGCGCCCCTCAGCATCGGAAACCGACGCACGGAGGCACCCTTTAGCGACAGTATGGGACAAACTGGGATTTCAGCTAACTCCGATATGAACCCACCCACGCCGTTAGTCGGCTGTCGGAGCAAGTGACATAGTATTAATAGCGGGAGAGTCCATTGAAGGCGAGCAGGAGGGGTGGTGGATGGGTCAAACAACACAGGACTTTCAACCAGGAGACCGCTATTTGTGTCCCCTGTGAACGTCAGTCCAGTGAGTCAAGTGAGTCACCAGTTAGTGAAGTTAGGTTCAGGCAACACAACCACTAACTTCCTGTGAAAACAGAAGTTTATTTTGAAAGGACTCTATGCATGTAACAAGCGTACATTGACACGCCGTCCCTGGTCCGTCCAAAAGTAACACTCAAGGGTTACCCGGTGTGTCGGTCTTCGATGCCGAGGGGCACTGACCAAGCGGTGGTATTTGACGAGTTGGGCGTGGGAATGTGATGGATTCTGAGCTGTGCGGCAGCTCTGATCTCAAACGCACCGTGCAATAGAGAGCTACAGGGATGACGTATTTTTGTTGTCCAACAGGAACTTTGCGTCCCCCGGTTCCCTCCACTAACAGCCAATGGGATTGTTCCATTGGGTTTTGGATTATTGCAGAAAATAAACTCTGTGGCAAACACACCTTTATGATACTGACACGTTTTGTTCAGCAAGATAATCTCTACAAATGAACTCCACTTTATGATGTTTGAACTGTGAATGCATTCGCCAGAAGTCAGAAGCTAACGTTAGGCTATAAACGGACTACCTCACGGTCACGAGCGTGAGTATAAACAACGAGGCTGTAAAGGCGGACGAGTCGGTGTGACGAAGTTTAGTAGTCTGATTTAGCTACTTGTTAGAAACCGCCTTTTTTAAGACACATTAAGGCTTCAAAATTCACAAGTTGGATATTTACTGACGTATTTTATATCGTAGAACAAAACGTTAAAATCTCTTCAGCTTGTGTTAACCACCGACCTTATTTCAGGCATCAAAAAACATTGACCATTGACTTCCAGACGAGGGAACAGGAAGTGCTAAAATGCTAACTCCTTTCTGGGTTTTAGGACTCATTCCTCTAGCGCTCTATAGAATATCATGAGATTAAAAAATGACCAACGGTTTTATTTCAGCTTCTTGGCTTCAGACAACATCAAAAACACATTTAGGAGAAGTCATGGGCTGAAAGGTTTGTAGTTGTTATTCAAACCGAGTTATTTACATTATAAAAACCCAGACAGACCGTCTCGGGGTCCTTGTGTTAATAAACAGAAAATCCCTTTCTGATCAGTTACCTGTAGACCTAGAAAAATACTGTTTGATCTGTACATTATTCATACTGTAGGTCTATTGAGAGACATTTATACGGTTATATGTGCAGGAAGAGACATCAAATATATGAATATAATTTTAACTATCACGGCATTTAAACTGACAAATAGAGAAAACAACAGATGCATAAGTGACATCGGTGGTTGTTTCCGACGTCGGCAAGTGAACGAAGTATTTTACCACCTGGCGCCGTGGCCACAGACTGTGAAATGTGACTATGTTGCTGTAAAGAGTTCACTAAATAAATGTAAACATTATTGAGATTAAGCTGCCAGATACACAGAGGTGGGGACCGTGCCAGCATATATATAGTCTTATTATAGGTACATGCACAACATCTCATGCTGCTGCCGGGTGACATGATGGAGAGATATTGCTATAATGTGACTGAGCCGGTAGAAAGTATAGTGATTGAGTGCTGGAATTATACATCGCTACTGGTTTTTGGGATTAAATTCTGTCATAGTTTTAGCTTTGCATCCCAAGAGAATGTTGTGTGTGGCTTGTACTTGGCTTTGCCAGGTCAAGTAGGTACTGTAAGAGATCCGTGACAGACTGGAACAATTAAGAGCTTTGTTGACATGGGAGGAGATGACCACGGGAGAGAAGCAAGAACAAACAGGGATAATTACAGCGCCAGCCATTAAGTCCCCACATTATTACTGCAGGTGATTATATCTTGAATGTTATATGGACGAGCCAAATTAGCAAAATGCACGACACATAGCTCAGCGTCACGCAGACAGTCACAGACCTTTTGGTGTAGAGAGATGCCAACCTTTCCACGTTGGTTTCTGGGGATGGAGCCTGTAAAATTCTACATCTAAGAAATAAACTAGAGAGTCTGAGGATGGTAGGTAGACATGCACAGGAGAGCAAGAGTGGAAAAAAGCAATCCAGAGTGATGCACAACACCAGGCTGTGTGATTTTAGAAGTGGCTTCATCCGCGGAATCAAGTAACGGTGAGAGCCACTTGACCTGAATACAATCCCAATGATCCAATCCTGTGTGCAGCTTCTCTGTCTCCCATACTGACTAGACCATCACAGTGTATCATTACAGTGAGCAAATAATCCTTATTTATATACAGGAACACAAAGAGCAGTAGTTATTAGGTCAGAAATGAATAACAATAGGCGGACAAGACAATCTACAAAAATCCAAAGAAAACCATTTTTTCTTTTGTTATTGGATGCTTTGCTTTGTTGAATACTTGATTCTGATTGGTCAATCACGGCGTTCAACGGTCCGTTATTTCTTTATAACAGACTGTTGCTATGGGCGCAGTTCTGATGTCTGACTCTCAGTCCTTTTTTGTGTCAAATGATTGATTTCTTAAGTAAGTAGCCGTGTAATAAGCGGGATAATGTACAGCTAGCGGGTCATTGTCGTGGTTTATTTAACAACAATGACCGGCTCGCTGCACATTATCCCTTACCTGTCAACAACTTCAGACTGTTGAAAGATAGAACTAAAAAAAGATTTGAGAGGCGATTCAGATCTGATAAGCCAACACATTCTCAACTCATCAAATACCGCCGTTTGGTCAGTGCCCCTCGGCATCGGAGACCGACACACGGAGAACCCCTCTTGCATTCTTTTGGATGGACAAGTGACGGCGTGTCAATATACGCTTGTTACATGCATAGTGTCCTTTCAAAATAAACTTCCGTTTTCACAGGAAGTTAGGTTTAGGCAACACAACTATTTAGTTAGGGTTCAGGAAATGGTCGTTGGTTGATGTTAACTTCACTGAATAAAGACTCAAGGGACTGACAATACCAACGAGTCACGTGACTACTGACTGACGGGACAAGTTTTTCTAGCTAACTTTTCTTTTACTTTTAGTTTCACATGGGACACAAACAGCGGCCTCCTGGTTATTGTTTGGCCTGTCCTCCACCCCTCCCGCCTACCTTGAACAGACTTTCACGCTATTAATACCACATCCAACTGTTGAATAACGCCACGGTTGGTTTACATTGGAGTTAGTTGAAAGCCCGGTTCGTAACAAGCTGTCGCTAAAGGGTGCTGCCGTGCGTCGGTTTCCGATGCGAAGGGGAGCTGCCCAATCGCTGGTGTTTGACGAGTTGGGAGTGAGACCGACGTAATCCTATCAAAACAGTTGGTATTTGTACAGTAGTAGCAGTAGAACGTTGTTGCATTAGTTGTAGTGCTAATACCAGCAGGACATATTAGTATGAGCAGCAGCAGCGTTAGCAGCATTCACATTCACATTAGCAGCCGGTTTGTGATTCTAATCTCCAGTGTCAGAATGGAGCCTGCAGGGATGCAAAGCCAATCCAGAGAGAGCGTGCTGGAGCTATCACCTGGAGAGTAATGAATTTCTCCACTACAGAGCCAGATGGCCAGGGGACGGGACGAGGCCTGATACTTAGCGCTATTTATTTGGCGAACCCTGGAGGTGCCCCGCCAATACGATCTGAGCAGAGAACAGGAAGGAGCGGGTGGACTTTATGGGCCAGGCCGGGCTGACTGACACACAGACAGATTAGTCCATGGTAGCGGGCCTATCTGCACCGAGCAGGTGTGCTTAAAACGAGCCACTGGAGTGTGTTTCGGTGTGTTCACGTCTGTGTTTGCGAGGAGAGAGAGAGGAGGAGAAAACGGGTAGTATCAGATTTCCATGATTAGCCCGTTGTTGACAGCGGAGCTATCTCGACACACTGACATTTAGTTTTTGTTTGGCTGTACAGTCGGAGCACGGAGGCCTGTTCACACACATCTATCTGTGCCACGCCACGACGGGCCAAGTATCTGCAATGCAGTGGCTGCCATTGCTTAACTCTGCTGCCTCTGTGCAACACCCCTGAGTCCACACAGACAGAATGAAATGCACACACATACAGATGTCCACAGGCACACACACATACAAATGCCAGCCCTGTCTCCTGAAAATGAATTAATGGTAATTGAATTTAAATTAATTTAATTGTAATTGTGAATTACAAGGAAAGCATATTTTGATGCAGATTATGTTTGTTATTTGATGTATCAGAAATATGTTTGTAATGATAGTCGGTAGGAGGAGGATGGGTCAAACAAACACAGGACTTTCACCCAGCCATGTAGTCTTTACTGACTGCAATGTAAACGCGTCCTCATAAATATGCTACGCACAGAGCTAGTGACGTAGAATAAAAAGCGGTGAGGTGGAAAACTCCAACAAACACAGGCCTTTCAACCTGGAAACCGGTGTTTTGTAAGTTCCGTTAGTGGCATTTGTTATGTGTTTATCATACGTATTTTACTTAGTTTACTTACTTGTGTTTTTCATAAACCTAACTAAGTGGTTTTGTTGCCTAAACAAAACCGCGGCCGTTACTATACTTAGTAGTTTTGTTGCGTGGTGTACAAATGACACGCGAAAAGGCTAAAATGCGTTCTCATCACACATGAAATGTCCTTGTAATGTCGGGCTATTCAAACACCTTCCGATGGGATCAGGTTGTTTAATTTACGCCCGTAGCTTAAATAACGTAACAAAGTAGTCATTTTACCAGTAGGTGTGTGTTGGCTCGCTGGTCTCTTTTCTGATTCTTGCAGGCTCTGGTCGAGGCGGGGTCATCATCAGATGATGAGCTACACCTGTGCCCGGTGTAGCACTCATTATAAACCCTCTTCTCCATTCAGATCTCTCTTTCCATCCTCTCAACCCATCCACTCACACACTCCATCTGTGCGGACACCGCGGCACGGCTGTTCCTTTTGTTTTGTTCCATGCACTCACACACATGCCTCCATGCACGCCTACACCACCGATTACTGATACTGATCTTTGCATTTATTTGTTACTGGTGCGTTTTCGTAAATAAAGTTAATGTTATTTTGCATCGACCCCGTCTCCACTCCCATTTTTGTTGCAGCCTAAGAGCCGGGTTGTATTGCATTGCATTGGATTGGATTGGACAGCTGCTGCACCTTTATTCAACAGAGGGGATCATTCTTGATCGCTCTCATCTTCTTCCCCTAACCCTCCCAACCCCACCGCCCTCTTTGCTTTTCTTTTCTCGCCTTTATCATCCCTCATTCTATTGACCAGCGCTGTCTGTCTCCCATTGATCTGAATATGGAGTTAGATGAGAGAGACACATCTGCCGGGCAAGGCGTAAGAACCAAGACTTGTTTCTAAAAGTGGACAGACAACAGCGTAAAAACACAAAGTATATTTGTCTAATTACTAGTTAAAACATTTCATAATACTTAACATAAGACAATATCACCTAACAAGTGACAGTCATGCATCTTGAATATCTTATGTTAAAAAAACATGAGCATTACAGGCTCATTATGACACACAACACTTCCTAATACTAGAGAAATATAGCTCAAAATGAGTTTTCCCAGCTAATTAAAATAGCTCTTTTTATCTTGAAAGGCTTAAATATTAAATCTTATTTTAAGAAATCTCACCAAGCAAATGTTCACCGGTTCCATTGGCAGGTTTTTTACTTATCACAAGCAAGCTTTTTACTTTGAAGTGGCCTTTACTTTGTGACAGAACATTTTTGATAAAATGTTCACGGCCAAAACCTTTCACTTACAGCCAACAGACAATTCCCCGAATTCCTAAATGCTTGAGCTTTTTAATCGGTTTTATGTTTGGCCGCCACGCAAAAACATCTTAAATTCAATCAAAACCCTCTGCAGTAGAGGTATTCAAAGTGATTTTAAAAAAAAGATAGCACACCACAGACTGGTGCTCTTATCTCAAAAGAGCCTTATAGTATCTATGAAGGTGATTTGGTGGATATTTATTGGACAGCTGTATATAAGAGTGGAGATGAGGGAGAGAGAGAGAGAGAGAGAGAGAGAGAGGTGCTGTTATCTTTATTGGATCGTGCTGTGAAATAATGATACCCCTCACCGTAGCCACCATGTGTCTGACGTTGCAGCTACAACACTGCTTCAAAAAAACTGCAATAGCTTCTCTGAGGGAGGGAACAGTAACGAGACATTTAATTTGTGAAATAGCATGAATTCACAGTCAGTCCTAGGCGTGTGTGTGTGTGTGTGTGTGTGTGTGTGTGTGTGTGTGTGTGTGTTGTTGAGATATTTTCAAGTGACGTTTGTGACGTGTTTTCCGTAATTATCTTACATTGTTTCCCTACGTATTTGACTTGGTTAACGTACTTATTTCAAGCCCCACTATGATGTTTTTCCTAAACCTAACTGCGGCCGTTACCATAGTTTTGTTACGTGGTGTCCTCATGACATAATACCAGTACAGGGATCTGAGGCAGACTACTTTATGTGACTTTTATTGACTGTTAGAGAACAATGGTCAATGTTAAAACATAAAACAGGAGCACAGACAGACAGGGGAGTCATAGAGTTCATGAACTGGATGCAGTTTATTCAGCAATCTCTCTCTAATGTTGCCACAATACACTACTGCCAAAAGCAGACAAAGTAAGACTAAAGGAACCGAAATTAAAGTGTTAATGTGAGCAAAGGTGGGTTTTATTGCTTATGAATTCAACCTTTAATTTGTAAGAGGAAGAATGTGTTATTTCTTCCTTCAAATGTCACATACTTATGGCACATAAGTACCAGATATTATTTCCAGTGAAAGGAGTCTAACATTTCAAATTTGACTAAATTAAAAGAAACATATTTACGGTGTAAAACAAGTTAATAATCGTGCAAATGGTCCTTGACAAGATTCCATTTTGGATAACAAAATATAAGACCTAATCACCCTGTAATAAAACGTTACGACTGTGCAGTGATAAGCCTGTCAACCTGTTTTATAGACACTGAGCAAAACAGCACTTAACATACAGTATGTTGTGCTCCTGGGAGGATTTGATGATTCATTGTCTCAGCTGCAGTAGTATTCTGTGCAGTCTTGTGCTTTTTTTTCCCTACTCACGCACACAGATGTTATTTCCTTTAGATGTATACGATAGATGCCGAAGCTATAGCGGGGTATGCATGTGTTGCACCTATAGATATTTGTGTGTTCTTTGTTCTGTTGAGAATGAATGAAGAGGCGCCCTTGCTTTCAAAAAAAGGAAATTGCTTGTGACCCTGCTGTTGCAATGGTGGGCTGCAGACGAGGCGGAGACATAAAAAGATAGTGGAGCAGTAAGTGTGTGGGGGGCGGAGGGGGGGACGTGCAGAATGGGATGGAAAACAGATGGACCAGCACAGAAGGAATGTGTGTTTTTGACCTTTTATTTACTGAGGGATTGTTTGCTGAGCATGCCTGGGGTGCGTTCGAAAAAGTCTTTTTTGATTAGGGAGGCTCCAAACTGAGTGAACTGACCCAGAAGTATCTAACTGGCAGCCATGATGAAAGCTCGTAGGATTCTTTAAATGCTATGAAAAGGCGCTCCAGGGTTTGCTTTTTCCTATCTGTGTTCGCTGTGGAAACACAGCATCATCCTTCATCAAAGGACAGGAGATAGAACTGTACTAGAATTGTTTGGCAACTCGGATGTTCCCCAACCAAGTGCTTCCCTCCCATGAGTTTTATGTTTGATTACAGTACAAGTGGGGTTTATTCATAGTCAACAGAAAATCATGAGTCTGCATTCTTTCATAACTTGTTAGACAACTGGATGCTGAGACAGGTGTGAGATAATGCCCTTTTTTATGTCACGAGATTTACTTTAAACGGTAACATACACCGGCCACTTTACATAGCATTACGTCATATGATGCTCTTAACGCAGGAATAAGCCTTACAGACAGCAGAAGTACTCAAGTCGCAGTAGCCAGGGTACAGTCTGTGCACGGTACCAATCCAAGCAGTAAATGTGATAAAAGTTCTGCCTCTCTGGAGAGTTGAAGAAGGTAAATAGGTCAGTAGCATTGTAAAGCGGTAATGAGCATCTTGAGTATAGAAAACAATCGGCGCTGATGTTTTTGACGTGTCCTACACTTCAGGAATGAAGCAGCTTCTCTTGCATCGTACCTATTGCTTATTTTCAAGTCTAAAACATGCTATAAATGTGCAAATTGTCATCTCGTCACTTGGTCCAGTCTGTTTTCTCATACACCGTTCGTAACTATACCTACAAAAAGTAATGCACTGTAATTTGTACATATATATCCCACAAAATCAATTTGTGAGTAATTCATGTTAACTGTGATCCAGGAAGTATAAAGAGCGACAAACGTCGTGTAGGGAGACAGTCGGGGTGGGTCAGAAAATACCAGACTTTCACCAGTAGACTGGTGTCTGTGCCCCGTGTGAAACCAGATGTCAACGTTGATTTATTTGTCACATAACTTCTGTGCTGAAGTAATGCCAAATCATGATCTTTTCTAAGCGTAACTACTGTAAGTAGTTTTGTTGCCTAAATCTAAGGAAGTTGTTGCCTGTGAAGAAGGAATTTTATTTTGAAAAGAATGAACATAAATTGACACCATTCGTCGGAAAACATACGCAAAAGGAGGAATAACTTTTTCGTAAGATATCATACAAACCGTTGTATGAGAACACGTTGCTTCGTCATAACCCGGGGCAGGTGTACTGGATTCCAACCACGAACAGGAATAAGCAGATGTATAATTCTTGAGCATGACCAGCAGCACTCTTTTGATGCCACAGCAGCAGTCAAGTCAACGTCGAGCTTCCAAATTCAGATTGCTTCCCCCTGCAGTGCTGTACAGAAACAGCACTGCAGGGAGAAGATCCCCTAAGAGGTCAACTTCAGGTCAGTTGATCTGTCTATGAGAGATGTTTCCATGTGCTGTACCTGTGCACCAAATTGCATTACAATTTAAGCAATTGTGTTTGTCTATCATAGAGGAAGTTAATGAAGAGGAAATGTTGAACTTAGACATTCCTGTTTGTTCTCAGAAAGAGCTAAAGTAGGAGCTGTATTAGCGATATAGTATATAGTATATAGTCCTGCACAGTGCAAGCTATGTCTAGTAAAATATTTATGATGTCTGGAGAGAAAGATTCGAAGGGTTCCTTGGGTAAAACCATCTGAAGCTTCATGCATATGTTTTCTATTTGTTTCTGACACATCTCGGATGGTTTGTTCATAAATGGCTCCAGTATGCACCATCAGACGGCTTACGCTGTGTGCTACCAATTAAACCACAGCCCATGCATTAAATTAATAAATTATCTCATAGGTTTTTTAAATGTGAAGCACGAGCATAATCTAAATATCAGCTTCACAGTTTTCAATTATCACACCACAGGCGCAGACTGCAACCACTGCTAGAACCAGCTCCATAAAAAGGATTTTGTTTCACATTTTCATAAATACACTTGAAAATTCTGTATTGTGAAATGCTAATATAATATATCATATAATGGGCAATTTAAATCAGTACAGTACTCAAAGACCCAGGCCACTGGGTTCCACGTTTTGGTCCATTAAAGGCCCATCCAGTAGCAGTGCAGGTGACACAGGGAGACACATGTCACCTCCAGTAATTTCATATAAATCATTGGTCTCCCTCAATTAACTCCGTCAAGTGTCCATGACAGTCTGAGAGAGAGAGAGAGAGAGAGCAGCCACACAGCAGACCAGTGAGTTAATCAGGGAGAACATTTGACTCCATTCAGCCTCCAGTTGATTGCTAGCTAACGTTCTTTAACTACATTTGCTGTCAGGTGAGGTCAGCTGTTACCTGAGACTAAGATGGATAATGTTAGCAATGTAGGAACTTTAAATGGACAAACACACAACAAAGTCTGGAGAAGGCCCCACACGACAAAGTGAGGTCAATAAAGGAATATGTTGTACAGATTGTAAAGCCCCCTGAAACAAATATCTGATTTGTACGGAGCCCTCCTAGCACCCTAGGAGAAAATTGTATTTACTCGTTCCCCCAAGTTAGTAAGTCGTTCCCTCGAGTTAGTAAGTCGTTCCCTCAAGTTACTTCATAGTGCACTTCCTCCAAACATTCCCGATTTACTAACTTGAGGGAACGACTGCGACCCAGCCCGGTCGCTCTTAATGCCGTACGAATGACACGGTAATCGTAAGTCATTTAAAATACAACAAGAACACCGTTCTTGCTTTTGGCGTGTCATTTGTACACCATGTAGTCTTACATCAGTGGTGGAGATTTTAATTTTTGGGATGAAAACTCAAAGTATTGTGTAGGTCTCTGAGGTTATAAATAAACACAACAGAACCTGCTTTTCCTGAGGTACACCCTCCAATATGTTCTCGCGTATCATATGCATTTACTGTACATGTGTTACATGTATGTATTACAGCACAGTTGTCCCAGTTTAGCTTAATCTTCCTCGGGTGGTTCCTCCACTAGAAATGGGAAATCACCAACAGAACTCTTGACTGTTGACTGATCAATGTTGGCTGTTCGAGTCAGTTCTGCCACCTCCATCCGGGTTAAATGGCTCTGTTCTCTGTTTGTGAACTGCTGCCTCTCTGCACCACTACTTACATCTCAAACACCTGCCACCTGATACAGCTAATACAACTCCTCTCTGCACCAGAAAACACCTTGTACCCTTTCTTCTCTTAGTCCCTGTGCCTCTGGTGTTTAGTCCTGCTCTCAAGGCCAATCGATAAGAGGACAGGCCAGGACTAGCCTGCCTGAGACCTTCGCTATCAGTTAGCATGGCTGCCTGGCTGGCTAGCAGACCGGCTGTGCTGTCGATCTGCCACTCCGGGGAATGTCATCCGTGAAGGACGCCATAACAGACCTGTCCACGGGACTGTCACGCTTTAACCCCTTCGAACACATCTGTGTATTGGTACACATGCATGTAGGGAGGAAGGAGAGGAGGGAGGAAAGTAAGCAAAGATGAAGGAGTGAATGACAGACAGAGGACATGAATATCTAATAATCATAATACAAATATTACCATTTAGGCAATACAACTTCTGTCTTCCGTATCAACGCCACATGTTCACCACATTACCGATTATTGCCTAATCATTTTTTTGCTCTTAATTGTTAGCTCTTGATAAAATATGACTTGAATTGTGCTTCCTGAAGGTTATTAATTTAGAAAAGATTGCAATGCCATCAAAGAGAAGCTGCATTTTTTCATGCAGAACAATTTGCAGATGTTCTGTTCCAGCTACGACTGGAAAATGCTTAACATTTTAGAAGACCAGCTGCACTAGTTTCTACACTAAGCATATTTAAACATTCATTTATTAAAATTCTCTGAGACAAAGGGATGGAGAGAGGTTAGTTTTAGAAAGCCGTTTACTCTGGTTTGTAGCTCAAAGCAATGGAAATAATACAAAGAAAGTTAGAACCACACTAGAGCACTGTCCAAAATGACAACAATAATGGGAAATGGAGCTGGAAATAGAAATCGGCAAAGAAATTTGTGAAATATATTTTCTCAGAAGCCCATTAAGTTACTTATGCAAACCTCAGTAATGCAAAAAGTTTTGAAAACTGAAAATAATTTGACATTCACATGGTTTCCAAAAATGGATCTGAAGCAAACGACTGCATGTTGAAGGAGTTGTGGAGGCCTAAACTGCAAATCACACACTAAATATTCCAGAAGTGTCTTCTCCGACTCCTAGATCATTTTGAAGGGAAATATTTGACTTGCTTGATAAAGTATTTGCATGACCAGATGTTTAATTGTTTGCCAAACTCAGAGCTCTCTGTAAAAAGACAGGAGAAAGATGTATTTATGTCTATCAACCTCTCAGTGAGGTGTCTTCAGAAGGAGTCTCCCACCTATGACACGCCGCAATCATATAGATAAATAATTAATATGTTTGAAAGTAGCAGAGAGAGATTGGTACTTTTATTTTATCAAATATTTGTGGTGGACTTTTTTCTCCTTTTACAGTTTACTGTAATGGGTATTTTAGTCGTCTTTATTGTATAGCGTGTGGGCTTTTAATTCCCAGAGAGAAGCTTCAGAGCTACTGTCATCAAAACCCTCCAATATAAAAGAAACCGCTTGCTCTGCAGTAAACCCGACACCCCGGCACTGCGCCTTTAACTGCTATCACTTGATCTAGCATGCTGCAATACTCTAACTGTACATGTGCCTCGGGTCTCCAAACGTTTTAGAGAAAAACAATGCTTTTCTTGTTTTTGACACCAGAGCATTGCTTAAACACAAATGGTTTGAGAAATATCGAGGAGTTGAGTGCCTAAGTGAATTACATGAAGGCATCCAAGGTATGCATTTAGAGGATTAGATACAGGAAAACGTCTATGTGTCATAGTAGCACACATTTCCCGTGTTTTTTAAACCTAACAAACATTGGATGCAAAACCCCGGTCTTTAGTATCACTGTCCTAGTTTCCTCCGAAACATATTTGTTAACAAAATACTGTAGTAGTATGAAAACATATTGGTTTCCACTGGGGCTGTCAGTTGATTAAAATATTTAATCACGATTAATCGCAAATTAATCACACATATTTTATCTGTTCAAAATGTACCTTAAAGAGAGATTTGTCAAGTATTTAATACTCTTATCAACATGGGAGTGGACAAATATGCTGCTTTATGCAAATGTATGTATATATTTAATATTAGAAATCAATTAACAACACAAAACAATGACAAATAATGGCCAGAAACCCTCACAGGTACTGCATTTAGTATAAAACAATATGCTCAAATCGTAACAGCAGGCAACAACAGCTGTCAGTGTGTCAGTGTGCTGACTTGACTATGACTTGCCCCTAAAACTGCATGTGATTATCATAAAGAGGGCATGTCTGTAAAGGGGAGACTCATGGGTACCCATAGAACCCATTTACATTCACATATCTGGAGGTCAGAGGTCAAGGGACCCTTTTGAAAATGGCCATGCCAGTTTTTCCACTCCAAAATTTTGCGTAAGTTTGGAGCGTTATTTAACTTCATTAGGTTTTTTGTTTCATATGATACCAGTATCTTCACTCTAGCTTAATAAGTTAGAGTGCTACGTCATCGAGGGTGGATCACATAGCAGCCATGGGACCGAGCAGGGACCCCACGGTGATCAGCCGCGGGTCAGTCTGGGACCTGTCACGGCCCAGCCGGTCATTTTCGATGGCTATACTGTAGGAGACACCGTTACACTGTCAGATCCCCAGATTTGAATTTGTAAATGCTCAAATTCCTCCTGTATATTCCCCCTGCTGATCTGGATTTACAGAATGGAAGAACAATAATTAAATCATGAATACTGCATCACCTGCCCCCACTAGTGATTGGATTCATCTCAGTGTTGATCTCCTTAGCATATTCAGCACATTGAAAGTCTTCTAGTGTTACTGTTAGAAGTTCAGAAAGGGATCTCTGATTGATCTTTTTTTTTTATCATTAAATTATTAAGTATTACATAAATGGCCGTTTCCTTTTCTCCACTATAGCCAAGCAGGCGCCT
This sequence comes from Sebastes fasciatus, assembly GCF_043250625.1. Taxonomy (NCBI): domain Eukaryota; kingdom Metazoa; phylum Chordata; class Actinopteri; order Perciformes; family Sebastidae; genus Sebastes; species Sebastes fasciatus. The sequence goes on from NC_133803.1 coordinate 32,640,340, forward strand.
CGATGCAAAGGTGAAAATCAGCAGATTCCTTATTCCTTCCTCATTTTCTCTGTGTAAGCAGAGATGAAAGAAAGAAAAGAGAGATTGAAGTGGAGGGTTGTGTTAACCAGCGCCCGATGGTTTATTGATCCTCGCTGTGCCTCTCCCTCTTTCTCTCCTCACAGTAGGGCGGAGTAAATTGGACTGTTTTCTTCTTCCAGTGATTGACGTCTGCCTTCTGTGAGCAATGTTTTCAAACCTCGCAGTGATATTTTCAGCCACACTGAAAAGATTTTTCTCCGGCCTTCCCTTTTTTAAAATGACACAATTCTTTGAGTGCGAACCGCGTCTGAGCTGACAGGTGACGAGTGTTAAGCTAAACAACCTACAGTGCATTGTGACAACTCCGTCAACAAAAAACAAAGGGAGAGGACGACAAACGGCGCTTCTGTCACTTATTACCAGGACTAACAAAACAGCACAGCCCTGTCCAAGCATGAAATCATGTCTGGAGGGAAATCCTTTATGTTTGAAAAAATAAATAAAAAACTAGTAGTGTTGCAGAGCAAGTGCTAAGAAAGACACAGCAGTGCTTTGTAATTCTGGCCTTTTGTTTGAGTGTCTCTGTGTGCAGAATGTGTGGCACTGCAAGCCAAATGTATCATGTCAGGCCATACCACATGGCATTGTTACATTATGAGTTCCTCTTACTCTATTATAAGTTTTCTCTCTTTCTCTTTGGAGTTGGCAGCTGTTCTTAGGAAGACAATGCGTTCTTCAAATTGACTCTAATCTCATTATGTCCTTGTGAATCCATGTTAACAGCAAGTAAAGCTTTAAAAGAGGTCGAGTTGAGGTGCCAGTTGATGGTTTCATTGTTACGTGAATCGATGTTCATGCTTTAGTTTTTTTCATGTTAAGCTGATGTCACAAATCTGGTTTTATGCCATTAAAGATATGTGAATATTAACTACTGACAACTGAGGGCGGCGAACATTATTGAAGTTGAAACTACTGTAAATCTGAGAAATATACAGTGCAAACTAAAGAAACCTAAACACAGAAACATGATTCTTCAGTGTACTTCAGTTTATGTGTTTTTGTGAAGGAAGAGTTACCTCACGGTGACACCCTGATTGAATGAATGGGCGTGTTTACAGTGGATCTAGACACACTCAAAGAGGAGGATGATGGGAAACTCCCAGCAGATGGAAGTTGGCTGGCAAACGGCTGGGAGGGGAGATTTTTTGGTGGCTGCATCTGTGTGTACTTCTCAAGCCTGTTCTCATTCCCAGGGCGTCACATCACAGCCGTTGTCGGCAGTCAGCTGTTTGTTCGCGTCACATGTTCACAACGTGAAGCCCAACCATGTTTTTTTTTCCTAAACCTAACTAAATGGTTTTGTTGCCTAAATTCACAACCTTAAAGGCAGGGTTGACGATGTTCTCCAGTAGATGGAGACGGTTTAGATGGAGCTCCTGAGGCCATTCTACTTTCAAATTATGCTAGCTTTCCAACATCGTCGACCCTACCTTTAAGTATGTGTTTACTGTGAGTGAAAAGTGACGCCGAGGGGTCTGACAAAGTGTCAGTAGAGTTAGGATGAGAACGTGTTGATTTATCGTAGTCAAATTTAATCAAATAACATTTGGTGAGTCGTCAAATTCCAACCCTATACAGCTAGAAAATTGTTGATGTCGGATCGCAGTTATGGTTAAAAATAACAACATTAACTGTTGGTCTGTGACAGGAGGCGAACACACAGTTCTCCGATTCTGATACCAGAATGAATGTGGGAATGTCTGGTGCGAGCACATGACGCACAGACCACACAGCCTGCCCCGTCACTCACCCGCTCCGCTGCACAGAAAAACATGGTGAAAGCAAAAGATGGATAGTAACCGTTAACTTATTTCATTTTGTATCAAACCTGCAATTTATCCTGCACCTCCATCAAGCTTCTCTAAGATTTACATTGTTGTCTTTTCAGAGCAGGTTCGGGCTTCGCCGTCAAGCTCAAGGTCACCTTAATTAAGGCCCTCTTGTCATCATGTTGACACCCTCATCTAAGAACACCATCCTGACCTAACTCTCCCTCTCACATGGAAACTAGTCCCCCAACAGCCAATTACCAAGGGTTGTTTAAGATCCCCGGAGCCCTATCACCACCTAGCCTCTTATGATCCAACCCACCACCCTACACACACACACACACACACTCATACTGATGATTAAGGGATCTGAGGACATACTCGAATAACTCGCCTCTCTTCACCCATCCATCCCCCTCCCCCCAAAAACACTGCTCATTATTAATCTCTCATTATCTCTTGATTGAGATATCTTCAGTTCATTTGGATGTTTCGTCCACACACCATTAAAGGACGACCTAATACAGTAATCAGTATACTAGTGGTACTACCAGCATCCTTGTGAGCACAACTGATTTTTAATCACTGAAGCGTAAAGTTCTAGATCATCACTGTTCATCCCGCTACTTTAAAAAAAAACATAGCCGAGGATGGGCTAATGAGAGCTCTTAGCACACTCATTTTTCATTTGTAAGCACAAAGGGAGCCGTCAGCGGTCTGCCGTGGTATTAATAAGAACATCATCAGTGGCGCACATCTGATTTCTCCACACGTCTGAAAGCCATGCCCCGACCAACTGCATCTCAGGCTTTCAAAACATCGCTGATGGATGACTGCCCATGAACTCTCTGTAATCTCTACATTTTCATTCCTCTTTCTTGTTTTATAAATTATCCTCGACAAGCGCGAAAAAATGCCCAGAACGCCATTGATCGCTCCGTGATTTTACTGCTTTTTAACATCAGATCACTTTATCATTTCCATATTTTCTCTTAAGCAACTGGCGCTTCACTTATTAATTTCAATAATAAGATCATCCATTAAGGTACGCGGAGCAGATTCCGTCAGAAGTATGTACTGTCCAAGAGCAGTCATGCATGTTGTGATAAATCGCTGGGTGAAGTCGAGCTCTCCAACAGCACCACTGTGACCAACAGAGTATTAATCACAGCAGAACAGATTATTACCCGTCCTCCATCCATCTTTTGCTGGTGACATCGCTGGTCTAAACAAACAATAGTGTGTTGGTATTATCCACAATGTGCAGTATGTTACAGTATGAGGCAGCGGATCCTTGGGAGGAGAGTAAGTAGCCTCTGCTGGGAAACTGACTTGCTGTTTTTTGGGGCTGGACCACAGAGGGCAAAAGGTCTTGTCACTGAGGGACTGACTGAGTGATGAAGTTAAACGACTAAGCTTGATTGTTGGGAGAGGGGGGGGGGGGACCAATGCATTCATGAATAAAAATATAAATATTCACTTTATGTGTTTGATTATGACTAACAAGAGTTTCTTTGTCTGTCCCGCAGCGTCTCCAACTGTCCCTCCGCTGCACTCGGAGCATTTCAAGCCCTGTCATGAGAAGGACCTGGCCTACTGCCTGAACGGCGGCGAATGCTTCGTCATCGAGACGCTCAGCGGGCCTCACAAGCACTGCAAGTAAGTGACTGACCTGCTGTCTTTGAGCGTATCATGTAAATGCCTCCTTCCTACATTTCATGTTTTAATGTTTCTTGCTGCTCTTGATCGTCTTCTTTGTAAGAAGATCCAACAGTAACATTGAGGGTTTGTGATGTGGCTGCTTTGTGTGTTGTTGAGATGAGACTTTGGATGGGATGCATGTTTAAATACGATTATTCGGTTTGAGAAAATGTTTAAAGATAAGCTGGACGATATGAACTTTATTATTTATCTGATGCTGTTGTGTGTGTTTGTGCTGTGTGCTCACAGTAGGTTGTTGTTTTTTATGTAGTCTTCTTATTTTTTGGTCTTGGGATATGTTTGTTAAGTTATGTATATTCAATGAGACAACTTGTGTTGAAAGTACGTGCTAAAGTTAGTGAAATAAGTGGTGAATGGATCAAGGAGTAACTCTTAAGTTTAAAGGGGTTTTCCACCTGTCTTTGAGTATCAATCACTCATTTCATGTATTGTGGGTTTGAAAGGCTTTTTCCATCTTTTGCTATTGCCAGGCTATGCTGAAGCTGTGCTGGAAGTAGAGTATTTAGCGACGTATCAGTAAATGAATGTTTGTTTGGAACATACGGATCAACAGCTGAGAGGTGGATTAAACTGAAACATAGAAATGTTTTGTTTTTATGGCACGATTTAGCATCATTGTTCGAGTAACTGCTGTGAATCCAAGCTGACTGCAGCTGACAAACGTATCAGAGCCATGTCTGAGTCTGCATTCAGACTTTTGAGTGTTTGATATGTGAAGTATTCCTTTAATTCTCTATTAGCTGTTGGTTGATATCTATAGGACATGTCCCCTTCTGAAAATACCCCATGGTATACTGCATGGAAAGATTGTCTGCAGCTCAGTGTGTGTGTGTGTGTGATTATTGCCATCTTAAATGCATGTGTGCCGTAGTTGTCCCAGATTTGAGAGAAGAGCTCATGGGCACTTGGCCTGTTCAAATGTGGGGCCTTTTTACTAATTAAGTCCCTGAACAACTTCTTCCCAAAATCTAACCGCAGGACTTCCACCCGACCTGTTTTTCAAAGAGCCTGTTTTTGCCTCCCCCGATGGGGTACGAGTATACATCCGTACGCATGCACAAGCGTGGACAGTGTGTGTATGTGTGTGTGTGTGTGTGGATGATGATGATGATGCTGAGGGGGGGTGTTTTGGCTCTGCAGTGTGAGTGAGACTCTAAAACTGAAGTTGAACACAAGTAAACACACATTAAATTATAATGTATACACATGCACACAAACAATGTGTTTACGTGAACACAACCACTTGCAGAGGAAATGTGTTTATGCGTTTACCTGAACAGTAAACTCGTTGATAAGAATGTGCACGCTGCAGGGCCAGTAATCAGATTTCTCTCCGATCCACAACTTTTTATTGGACCTGTACTTGTTTTGGATGTATCACGTCCCTGAAATGCTCTCAAACAGACACAGGTTTGGTATCTGCATACAAGTTGGAGCAGTTGTAGGTGTAGTCCACCCAGTCAAACAGTTTGGATAGCACGCCCTCGTCGACATTACCAAATGCCAACACGGATGCAAAAAGTGTAAATAGGACTTTAGTGAGACAAGATGCTGCTGCCAGAGGAGTATTATGTTTTGTTATGTTGGAGAACGAGGACTACTGTCTGGTCAAATAATTAGGTTCCTGCAGCAGAGATCTACCTGTGCTAAACAGAGTTTCTCTAATCCCCTCTTATGAAAACTATGCCTTTTGTTTACATGACATTTAAGGAGTCATATTTCTGTTGAAAAAACTGGCTGGTTTCTTAAGCGAATGCACTGAAAGACACTTCAGTTTGTCTTCTTCAGGTGTCTGTATATTGTTTTGTGTGTAATCCAGTCAAAAGTCAACCAAAGCCCACGACACAGACTTCTGTTTCTTGGAGCTTTTTATTTCAGAAAGCGACGGCAGTTGAAAGAGAGGAGGGGAGGAAGGATAAGAGAGAGCAGGAGACAAAGACCGACAAGACGTAGGCACTCGAGGAGCCGGAGCTTTCTTCCGTTGCTATGACAACGTAATATGTGGACAAGCATAGAGCTGTTGAAGTGCGAAGGGGTTTGCGATGTACACCGGAACGGCCTTGAACACACTGTCTGTGCATGTTAATGTGTGCGTCGAAGTGCAGAGGAGAGAGAAATGTGACGATGATCTCGACTTGCTTAATCGTGTGGCAGTGAGCTCTCAAAAGGAAAGATATGGACCATCAAACAATATGGCATACGCTCTTAATTTCAATAACAGCTGGTGTGACCATGCAGTAAAACTATAAAGTGTGTTTGCTTTAAAAATAACATAGAAGGGTTTATAGTTTGGGAATTAAACGATGACTCAGTCATTTTGGAATCAAACCATTTACATAAATATTTAATGAATGGATGAACTCTCTGTGTAAAGCTCTAAAGACTTTCTATAGAAAGTAAATGCTGTATTACTAAAAATCCACCCTAAAAGGAAAAAGGCGGATACATTGTGCTTCAGTTGACATGCTGTTAGACATCAATTTATCCTCATTAACAAAAGAATGACAAATTTCACCCCGAGCACAGGATCAATGCATAATCTGATTCAATTTGTGTTTACACTAAATTGAGACAAATCAGGTAGTGAAAGTGTGATCAATCCAGACGTTTAATGGGGACGAATTGAGCCGGTTTGTGGCATTATCTGTCACTGCATTAATCATTTTTTATTTGCGAGATGAAACTTGATCCTTTTTTTTTTTTTGCTGCGATTTGCTCCAGAGAGTCATGACAAGTGCCATTCCCGTCCAGTTGTAAAACAAGCGGCGATTGTCCCCCAGAGCGCTGTTTAGCGCTGTCGGTGTGCGCCGGTCGTGTTTGTCAACCCACGGGGACGGGATGCAGAGATGGAAGGGACTCGACGTGAGTCATAAGGCCTGCTCGCTCGCTCTCTCTCACACACACACCAGTGCTCACTGCTTTGGGCAACATAGTCAGGCATTCAATCATTAGTGCTCAGCTAACCAGTAAATTAGTCAGCGTGCTAAGATAATATTTTCAGAAAATGGCAAGGGGCCCAGGCTTTCACTTATAAAAGTATGTGATGCTGAATTTGATTAATTACTTTCTCAGTTTAGCAGGATTTCCCCCCCAAAAAAGAACAAAAACTCTAATCACTGTTTTAGTGTAATTACTGGTTCAAATAATGTCTATTTAAATATATTCCCTTCACTATTTGCCTCCCGTTTCTCTCTTTACTTTCATATTCTCGGTCTCTGAGTAACAAATCCACACTTTCATAATTGTCTCAGTCCCTCTGTTGAAGGACCCGGGGATTTAGCTCCAAGTCTTGGCCACTCTTCATTTATTCTGTCTTCAGATGGATTTGATTTCTGGCCCCGTTTATTATGTATTCCCTCCTGCTGGTGTGACTGGGCAGAGAGGGTCTCTCCTCAGTCTAGTTAGTGACAGGCTAGCTTAGCTAAGCCCGTCTCATCACCCTCATGTCGAGAGGCTATTCCAGAGCGATACAAAGGCAATCTCACCTGGCAGGTTGGGGTAGCGGGGGGTTTGGAGGAGATCCCCGCAAAGCCCTGGCCGATGAGACCTGGTCTGATACGGACACTCTCTAGAGGGCAGAGAGACAGATATATGACACACACCTGGTACAGTTTGTGTGTTGGAAGCTAAGATGTTGGCCCAGACTATGTTGCAGGTCGTAGAGCTGACCCCCTCACCAGCTGAGGGGCTTTTTCAGGAAGAAAATCCTCCCGCAGGTCCAGGGCTAACGCTTTTTAAAGCCTGTGAAGGAACGACGGCTGCTGTGAAGCTTCATGTGAGTAATGTGGGTAAAATACACAACCTCTCATTGCACACAGATCTAGAACTGGATTAGCAGCATCTGACTCGAGGATATTTGCGATAGACGTGCTAAATGGCAACATCAGAAAAATGCATTATTTCCCTCTTTCTTTTTGCCTAACAATTTTGCTTCATGATTGACAGCACATCATCCATTCCACTGGAGTTATAGGAACGTCTGCCTACGAGCATCACAATTTAAGAAGGGGGGTTAAGGTTGTGCAGCAGACAAAGCACTTCTTTCTAAAGTGTAATCCTCCTCATCCTCCCTCCTGTCTCTCTGGACGCCAGCCTCTTCTTTCCTGAGTGACCGCAGGCTTCTCCAAAGCGTTCATCCACGGACCAGCGCCACCAGATTGACTCGGGCCTCACAGGCGCAAACAGTGGAACACATAACATTACCTTCCTCGCTCGTACACACGTACACACAACTGGCAAGCCAATTAACAAGAAGCATGCATGAAATTGAAAACATCGCAGCAATAACACACATCTAAGCTGCCAGTAAACAAGGAGATTAAAACGCATATGCAAAAAGAGCAGGCACCTGAAGGGATCTGTGAATGAATGGCTGCATCCCACTACCATGCTAAATATTCCATAGTATGTCAGTTTTACAACTGACACAAAATGAAAAAGGAAATGATACTACATGTGCATCATACATAACATAAGTACGGAAAGCTCGTCACACACAATAGCAGTCTCCTGTGTTCCCTCCCACCATAAGACACAACCACTCATTTTTCACTTACCAGCTCTGAGCGTAGCATATTCACACAGATGCGTTTACATTTCAGTAAATACAGACTACACGGTGTACAAATGACACACCAAAAGCAAGAACAGTGTTCTTATTGCACGTGAAATGACTTGTGATTACTGTGTCATTCATACACCGTTTAGTGCCACCGGGCTGTCTTCCCAGAGCTTCTACTTTTCAACCAAATTTCACCCAGCTTTAACTTAGAAATTAGACATCTTTTGACAGGCAAATCAGAGCATAGAGGGTTGAGAACAAACTACATACTAGGGCTGGGACGATTCAACTATCTCCCGATTCGATACTGTCACGATACTTGGGTGCCGATTCCATAAGTATTGCGATTCCATATTGCTATTTTTAACTGTTTTAACACTAGACCATGGGAAAAAGTTGAATCATACACTTCTAGGGACTTTTACTTTGGAAAACCTCTAAATTAATACAGTAAAAAATGTTTGTTTTTCAGTATGTATGTAGTCAGAGATATCCTGAAGTCAAATAGATCAGTCATTGTCAGGAATTATTTATAAAAAATGTTTCGAGCATCCCAAAAATCAAAGAATAAAAACATTTCCCTCATGAATTAGTGGTATTTTCTTTTTAATTTATAAGGGACATGTAATGTTTAATACTTCTGGTGAATATAATCCAATCAATCTTATTTCCATATATGTATTTTGTATATACAGTTCCCTTTCTTAAAGCCTTATTTTGAAAACCGGACGTAGTCCCACGTGTCTACTTCCTCTAACTTCTCCAAGGTGGTCTCTAGCTCTCCCGTCAGCTCCGTTCTCTTTATCCGTCCATGGTCAGCTCCATCGGGGCCGTTTGAATGCAGACAACATAAATGTCAGTATCTGGGTGCTCTACAGTTGTAGCGTCGGCCCATTTGACCACGGAGATGAGAGCGACGGCCGGCTCGACCGCCACGTTACCGCGATACGATATCGTTTCCTGTCCGTGACAGAGTTAGCATGCAGCTTTAGCCGTGATGTCTAGCTCTGCTTTTCCTGTCAATGTGTGAAACCCAAAGTGTTTCCATCCTTTACTGGATGTGTAGTGTTTACCACGCTGGATTTAACATGTGAGGGTGCAGGTCGTATCCACGCAGACCCTCCACCGTTTTGTACTTACTGAGGTTTGTTTTGGTTGACGGATACAGAACGGATATGACGTCATGTTACTCAGACTACAACAATAAAAGCGGTAACTTCCTTCAACCTCCACATAGACTCAAATGAAGCAAATATATTGATTATGGCATTCAAATAATCTATTTCAAAATCGTAAAAAAAAAAATTGTGATACATAGGTAAATACATTTTCTTTCCCCACCCCTACTACATACTGAAAAGTTATACCTCTCCAAGGTCCTGAAGTCCTCTGGGCTTTTTGAAGGACATACAGTATGCATCCACTCACAGGAAAACACCCACATGTTGTTGACATGTCTGTCATCCCAAGAGACCCACGACATCCCAACAGAGAGCAGACCAAGAGTCAAGGAATACACGGAGGGGTCATTGCATTCTGTGCATTATTGTTTCTGACAGCAGGACTGTACCTTGACAGGTAAAAAGCCTCTGAGATGGGTGTGTCCAATGCTCACTGTATAGAGTGCACATTTGTGTTTCTGTCTTCCTGTAAACAGCAGTGTGCCTACATTCACAAAACCATCTGGTTGCGGTTAAAATGGAAAACACCTATTTTTTTCAGCCGTTCTGTCGCTTTCTTCCTGTTTTTCTTCCCCCGCTCACCCTGCCCTCCCTCTCTCGGTTTCCTCTCTCTCTCTATCTCGGCTGCTTCGTCTATCTCTCTCAACCCTCGTCGCCATCTGTGCGATAATAATGGCACACCAGTGGGAGTTCGACTGGTGTCTCTCTGACAGTAATAAACAAGGCTGATGCCGTGGCATGTTTTCGAGGTGGGAGAAAATTAAACAGATAAGAGACCGCATATTGTGGCTAGAAAGGCGTCGCTTTTCAGCAAGTGAATCCTCCAAGACGCCGAGAGGAGCACTCAGCGTGCCTGGGATTGGAAAAAAAAAAGCAGAAGAGCTGGGAGGGAGCCAAGGAGGGAGGAAGACGAATATAAACCAGGAAACAGGCGATGAGAAGGCTTGACACGGTGACTGAGAGGAGCTGAGAGCGTGAGCGATGGCGGCCAAACGTCAGTATGTCACTGCGTGCCGATTTAATTAGTACACAATGAAGGCTTAATGATCTCTTAGCAGTTCAGTCAGGGTGTTTATATAAAGGGAAGTCAATGCAGTACAGAGGAATCAGCCATCATCTTTCTGTTTTTTTATTCTTAGTTATCTCAGATACATCCTGTGGCTTGTTTTCTTGCTTTAAAGCTTCAGATATTGACATACATTTTTGCATTAATAATAAAGTGAATGAACCTACAAAGAATTATCATGCAGCTCAGCAGAGCTCTCTTTTAGCCCATTGTTTTGGTTTTACAGCACCCTTAAAGGTCCCATATGTAACAAGTGAGATTTTCATGTCTTTTATATCATAAAGCAGGTTTAAGTGATAAATAAATACTGTGAAAGTATCGAGACGCTCAATCCACGGAGAAACACACACAGCCCGTATTCAGAAACTGTGCTTTTGAAACAAGCTGTCAGGATTTCTGTCATTTTGTGATGTCACAAATATACAATATATATATATAGACTATTTCACAGTTTTAAACATTTTGAATGTATGTGTCCCAGTTTATTTCAGGTTGCAGTGTTTGTGAATGACATCAGCTGACAGGAAGTAGACATGGACCCCAAGCTGTTGCCTAGCAACGCAATTCCATTGCAGTTCCGTTGAAATGCGCTAAAAACGGAGCGTTTTAGACAGAGGGTGAATACAGGCATATTCAGGCAGACATTATGAGGAAAATAAAACAAAAATAATTAACATTACAGCATGTAAACATCTTCTAGTAAAACAGTATGAACCTGAAAATGAGCACGATATGGGACCTTTAATGTTGCGGTTCATCACTAAATGACAGAGACCAAGTTAGCGACTAGCAGGTGAAGTAGGCCAAAGACAGACCCGGATATATTTAATTCAAGTGTTGATGGAAACCTAAACCAGAGCTGAAGGGGAGAAACACAACTCTCCAACGCTGATCTTTTCTAAACTTGTGTTAATATCTAATTAGTGAGTGATTTCCTGTAATTGTGAGTTTTCTCAAGCCGGCCTCTCAATGCCACTTCCTAAGCCTCTCCAACTTCTCCACTCACGCAATTGATTCGTATTGATGTCTTTGTTAGTTTTAATTAGCAAGATTTAACAAGTTTAATTGTGCGATTGCATTAGCTCACTCAGTTTGGTAAACAGCAGAGTATCCAATTAAAGCTCTTTGGCAAACATGCACATATACAGTGTGTGTGTGTGTGTGTGTGTGTGGAAGAATGCTCATCTCCTCATGACAAACATAACCATCTAAATATGCTCATTTGGTGTCTGAATCTGTCAAAGCCGTCATGAGATTATATAGTAAACGACTAGAAGCTGTTGTTGGGAGTGTGTGGTGTGTTAATGTACTGCAGGCGTAACCACACACATGGCGTGATTCTGACAGAAAGTGACAGGAAGTAGAGAACTGAGATGAGCACTGCAGGTGATAATCCTTGAAAGCTTTAAATAATTGTTAAATTCACCGTTATGAATAATAGTACTTAGACTAATTACCGTCATTAATCACAGTGACGTTCTGCTGTGAATAACCCTCTCAGCCTGTGTGGCAACTGGACCCCGACGATGACGTCTGCAGGTTTTTAAAGACTGTTTGATGAAGAATATCCTAAAGCAATCAGATAGAAATACTGAATTTAACTATTTTTTAAATTCTTGGTCTTATTACTTTTTCAATTTTCATGATGCCACAGCAGAAATTTCATTAACGCTCAGCAGTAAAATTATCTTTTGCACCTCATCAATAGTGGCCATCAGAGAATAAAAACACACTTTTTGCATTAAAATGATAAAGTAGGATGCAGCTACAGAACAAACAGTGTTATGCAAGCCAATGTTTGTTGTATTGAGAGAAGCTTTACTAAAACTATGAGGAAAAGGCCAGCCGTGCTGCTTTATTCTTTTTATCCAAGGTGCTTGGGAGGGTTTGTGCTCCTGTCACACTTGCCGTTACTAAGCAACCAAAATGATGCAATGATGATGATGATGATGATGAATTTAGCAGTAAGCCTCACTGACTAAACTAAACAACGTCAACGTCAAACTCTCTCTGTGAGAAACGTGCTCTCCAGAAGGACAGAAGTATTTTTAATCAGGACCACATCCTGTCCAGTGAGTTTACACTAATGCCTTCAGGACGGCGCTATCTGCCGCCTCCCAGAAAGACAAACCGCTTCTCCAAGTCGTTCATTCCTGCTGCCATTGATCTGCTGAGCGAAGAGTAGCTATCTTGAATGAACGAAAGTTTTTATTTATTTGAATGTAAAGTTATTTTGCACGAACCATATGATGGTTGTCCGTGTTTGCAATTAGGTACATTTGTGTAATTTGTCATGTGCAATACTTCATTCGATTTATTCTATTGTTTTTATTTCAAATATTTTTATTCTGATACTTTTATTGATCTTTCACCTCCCAATATGCCATATGCAGTATGAATGTGTATATGCCTCGGTGGACTGTAGAAACCGAATTGCCCTTCGGGGATAAATAAAGCTATCTGTATCTGTCTCTGTATCAAAACAAAGAAAGGAATTTCCAGCAGTGTACATCCAAAAAGTAGCTTTACTGCTTGGTTTGTCTGTGGAACAAGTCTTCAGTTTGGCGGACCTTTCAACCGGATGTTGTGACGTCATTGGACGGAAAGGGCGATGCAAGTCCTGTGGAGCTGATTCTTATCACATGACCTGGGGTACACTTGCTGCGTTTGAAAAAGTGAGATTTTTCTATCTCAAGGGAAATTCAAAATGAAACATTTTACATTTACATTTTTCATAACATGTTGCATTTCAAAATAAAGTTGTCTTATTAATTTTTCACTAGATACAGTTCGCTGTACCGCCATTTTTCATCTGTTGTGGTTTAAACTGGCGCATGAGTACGTCTAAAACTGTGGGTCTCCAGGTCGATGAATGTCGCCGATGTGCCCAGAAAAACATGCACGTCGCACCGAATGCATGTTGCGACGGCTTCACTCGCACTTTTGAGCGCGCCTTCCACACATCTACATCAACAATAATGGATTTGAGAACGTAAAAAAACGCGGCATGTGTCCCGGACCTGAAAGTTTTTTTTCTTTTTCGATGTTAACTCTTCCTGTACATGTGAGTACATGTTGTAAAGGAAACATCGTTGCTGTAAATTTCCTGATGAAGGCCCTGTGATTAAATACCGATGTAGCGACAGCACCAAAGTGGACCCATTATACTCATGAGCACTTTATAATTACCTTAGGAATATATTAATTAACACCTTTAACATACACTTTCGCCCACACAGTCTGCCGTATTACTTCTACTGTCAAAAAAAAGCTGAAAAATTAGTCAGAGTGAAATATTTAAACCCAAGACTGTATGTTTTCATGGTTGCACCATTCCATCAAATGGCAATATTCTAGATGTCTGTTATGTTGGTTTGCAAAATGCTTAGCTGCTCAGCATGAACTGTCAGTGGGGGTTTCTTATGGTGCCAAGAGAAAAGAACAAATCCAAATATTTATCTTAAAATGTTTTTTTTAAGATTTCCATGATGCTCTTTTCCAAAATGTGGAATGAATTGTAGCCTGTCCTCGATGGTTTCCCCCACCCAGCTGGCAGAGTTCACCACACACTGTCAGTAAACGTTTATTTCACTTCCTGCTCTGCTTTAGAAGTGACTGACAGCCGGGATGTCGCCTATTTCATTACATAAATCAGCGATATTGCAAATCAGTGAACTGCGATTATGGGAGCACATTTATATTCCAACACCCACACGGTCAGCTCATCTTTAGGAGGCTCATAATACATTTGGTCATGTGTGTCTGTAGGTGTGCTTGGAGACGTAATACACATGCGCACATCGATTTTAAAATGTTTGACAGCGCTTCACAAACCTGTCAGTGAAGCCCCGAGGAAACAGAGAGGGAGAGTCATGACGAGGACGGGGTTATGGAGGACGTTTTTGGCACATCAACGGTTGAAGGATATCCCAGCATATTCTCTATAATGATGCACAAACACACACACAGGAGGTGACCTGTGCAGTAAAAATAGTTCAGTTCACAATCAGTGAAGCTGAGGAGAGTAAGCTAAGGAGATAGTGAGGGAACAAGGAGAAGAGAGGAGCGAGGAAGCAGACATACAGTAATTTGGTGGTGTTCCTAATCAAGGCATCCCTTTCAAGTCAGCAGGTTTGATGTGTTAATAGGATGCAAATATATGCAAATGAACCCTCCTTTTTCCCTCCAAAACTCTGACTGAGTTTGCTTTGCCCCTTCCTGCAGGATGGAGGAGTTCTGAATAAATACTAAAAGAGAGCACAGAGAAAGTACTATTGATTTTTTTATAAGAACAAAATCGAGGGAAAGTTTTTAAGCTGGCCACAAAGAAATTTTCCACGCCTACCTTGGGGAATCTTTCCCCAGCGACCGCACTCTGGCACAGCGGCGGAATTTCAGCATGCATGAGGAGGGAAAAGGAATGTGACAGTAAAAAAGAGGAAGAGTAAAATATATATTTACATAAAGGATTGCTGAGAAAAGAAGAAGGTGAGAGAGAGAGGGACAGAGATTGAAGGAGACAGAGAGGGGGGATAGAAAAGAGAATAACTGAAGACGAGCTGCGTCTGCAATATTAAGCAGGTGTGGAGTTGCAGTGCTACCTGGGAGCTATAGCAGCCCACTGATGTATGTTTTCACTGTAGTGCACTTCACTGTGACTAACAAGAAGCAGCTACCTGTCAGTGTGTTTGATTACACACACATAACACGTGTATCCCATAGCGACGCACCCACTCACGGATGTTTCACAGACGTAACGAGAGCTCGCACACACAATCTCTCTCTCTCACGCACCATCTCCTCCCTTAAATGGTCATGAATATTTCATGCTTTTCCTGATTCAAAATGTAGTCAAGGTCACTGTCACACTGCGCTAATGGCCATTTTGACATCTTCAACTAGAGGCTCTGTAATTGTTCTATTAAGCTGCTTTTTTCCAATTACTGACAATTAAATCTCACCTGAAAGCCAGAAATTGCCAGTTTGAAATGCTTTTGTTCCGTGAGTGTGTTTCCATTTATGGCGGCAGCATAGTTGTCTCTAAATAAGCCTTTCAATCCCATTTGTTGTGACTGCAATTTAGTCTTTTTTTTTATACGTAAAGCTCTAAAAATAGTTGTTATGAGCAACCTCTATTCACTGTTGGGGATGCTGACGTATGGTCGAAAGCACCAGGAAAAACCCCACTATTCCAAATGTCAATAGTGAACATCCAAGCACAAAGTAAATCAAATTACAAGCTGTCCATTTCAGTTTAAAGGTCCATCTTTGTTTTGTTATGTTTTTTTCAAATGTTAACGCCCACTCAGCCGTTAGCAAAAAAGCAGTGACATAGGTTACCACAATAAGCTAATCAATAAGGTTAGGAATAATGTGAACGTCAGCACTAGTTGAGTCAACATTAGCTGGGTTAGTTTGGATTTTTTGGAGTAGGGTTGTATGTATACTCCTGTGTTCTGAAAGGTAAAATTACTGTTTTTGTGGATGGAGTCTGGTGGCTGTGAAGAGAGCGCTATAACGGCTTCAGCATCTGTGGACGGGAGCAGCAGAAAAACGGATTTTAAACACCTAAAAAATCAATATCAGTTTAATTGTACGCTTTATTTAGAATCACCTCTTTACCTAACCATCAGACAGCCCTTTCTGATGGGGAACTGAATCTGTTATATCCCTCTCTTCAAAGCCACCAGACACCATTCACAAAAACAGTCATTTAACCTTGCAGAACACAGGAGTTGCTGGTCTACCGCTTCTGATCTGAACTAACGTGGCGTCCACAGCAGTACATTAGCTACATTAGCTTCCTGCCGGTACTCCTGTCTGCTTCTCCAAACTGGGAGCACGGCGGTCGCCATCTAAGTTACTGTATCAATACACTGACTATAAGGATGTATATATACTGTACATGATGATGATCTTTTCCTGAACCTGACCAAGTAGTTTTGTTTGAATTCACAAAGGTAACAACGTGTTGAAGTCTATCGGACTACCCTGCACGTTGAAAAGTGACGCTAAAGGGGTCCTGACCAAGCGTCCATACGTGTCGAGTTGGGAGTGAGAACATGTTGACTTGCCATTGTATACAGTATAGCATCATAATTTCAAAAGCATAATTTGTTTTTATTAAAACAGTTTTAACTCTTCTGGTCACAGTTGCAACCAAGAAATAAACACACATGTTCACAAAGTACTCCAAAAATAATCTCAGTAAATGCATGCGATGTGGGCGACGTGATGACTCAAGGAGTAAAATCCCTGCAGCCTACTCCCAATGCAACGTTCCAACACGTATTAATAGCAGCAATACTTTTAGAAAATCAATCATACAACATTTTATTATTTCTTTTGTAGAATCAGCAGGAACAAATAGAAATTAAATGAATCATGCCGCTTCGTCATTATTACTTGTTTTGTGCTGCGTTTGAGTCACTCAAAGTGACTCAGAAGTGAAACCATCATATATTAATATTACCAGCTGAAAATGATGAAAAACGCCAAAGGAATCTGTTTCAATTTAATCGATTAATTAAACAGACATTCCATATGACTTCCAATCAGGGCTCCCTAATCTGCATATAATGGTTTATTAGAACGTGTGTGTGTCTGGGTGAGAGTGTAAGTGTGAGCGTGGGTGGTTGTGTTTATGTGTGTACATAAACACTGCTGGCTATAAAAAGATAATCATGTGCTGTAGAAACATAGCCAATAATGGAGCCATTATTTTCCTTTTTTTTGGTTTACTGCGAGGCTGTTTGAGCCTCTGGCCAAGAGAGGAGAAAGTATGT
Source organism: Sebastes fasciatus (assembly GCF_043250625.1). Classification (NCBI taxonomy): domain Eukaryota; kingdom Metazoa; phylum Chordata; class Actinopteri; order Perciformes; family Sebastidae; genus Sebastes; species Sebastes fasciatus. The sequence goes on from NC_133803.1 coordinate 32,657,505, forward strand.
CAAGGGTTGCAGCCCCACAATGCTTTGCTTCGGGCTGAGCATATAAGAGTCCTTCCATCTTCCGGCTACGGTCATGTGGGTCGTACTGGTTGAATCCAGCATCTGTCAGGAGATGTCAGGATGTAGTGTAGGTCTGCCTGACATCCATTTGTCTGTTGTCAGCTTGTTACTGGGAGAAAAGAGGAGCACGTGGATGAGTGATGGAGTGAGTGAAGGAGGACGGGAGGGAGGGAGAGAGGGAGGGAGGGAAGTGTGTGTGTTTGCACACCTTTGCACATCTCTCAAATCTGAGTGGAAGAGACGGTATCTCCAGAGTTCAACTGCCATATCGAGAGGAGAGGAGAGGAGAGGAGAGGAGAGGAGAGGAGAGGAGAGGAGAGGAGAGGAGAGGAGAGGAGAGGAGAGGAGAGGAGATGGAGGGGTGGTGGAGAGGAGATGGAGGGGTGGTGGTGGGGAGGGGGCTGTGAGCAGATGATGGCAGTGATCCTGATTGATGCCGACAAGCTCCCGTGTCAAAGTCTAGTCACTGGAGCTCAACCTGCCACACGCACAAACACACACATATGAAGGCACAAACATACCAGCACACGTACTGTCAACATTCACCTTTAGGAAAGTAGGAACAAGCGTGCACAGAGGCGCCGAAGTACACATGAAGGAATGGACACATACACTCTGTCTTTTTTTAATACTGTTTACTGTTGCAGTGATTTACGAAGGGCGTATTCACACCTGCCTTATTTAGTTTGTTTGTAGATTTATTTCGTTTTTAGGTTTACTTACGCAACAAAACTACTTGGTTAGGTTTAGGAAAGGATCATGCTTTGGGTTCAAATAAGTATGTTTGTTATGTAAAATAACTCTGCTTGGTTTTACACGTCAGTAGTACTACCGTCTAATAATGACGCTGATGGGTTTACATTGGAGTTAGCTGAAAGCATCGGTATTCGACGAGATGGGAGTGCAAACAGGTTGGTATATTATCTCTCAGTTGGTGGTGTTTACCCACAATGACATCACTGTACTAACTCTTAATGCCACACTACTACTAATCACCAATCTTCATTCTAGCCATCAAAATACAGTAAATGAAAGTTCAGTCGACCGACTCTGGAACACGCTTCCGGTGAAAAATCTGCAAAAATGTTTTTTTCATCTATTATTCTTTTGTCACCCATCATCCATAATTGCTTTTAATTTTAGCTCCCCCATTTCTGTTGCTCATTGAATTATGAGACAATAGTCTCATAACTCTTTTCAAAAATCAAGCAAATGTAGTCTGCATGCTGACGTCTTTGAGTTTCTTACTTTTTGTCAGTTTCCCAGTGTGAATGCACCGAGAACTGGAAACCCAGATAAAATTAATATGTAGTGTGGAATGGGGACACAGCTGCTGAAAACACCCTGCTGGGACCATTTAACAAGTCTGTGTTCCTTTCTGTGTCACTCTGTGTGCCGTTCGCAGCCAAAAACCAGAGGACTATTAGGTTTTGCTGCACCCTGGGTTTTCTTCACATGTACAGTGTTTCTCTTGTGCTGCAGTGACTTCATTGACTATCACACCGGTCCGCATTCAAAAGTACTCTCCTGTTGATGCTTTAAATCATTCATTGCCTCACAGACTGTACCTTTATCGCTCACTCCGTGAGACGCTTCAAACATTTGGAAATATTTTCCGCTGGTTTCCCTGTGATGGTTCCTACTTGACCAACTACTGTATAGCTATAGTGTGAAGTGTATAGCTACGTTGACAACCCATATTTGTGACCACAGGATCCGTCCTTTCCACGCTTCCCATTCATTGTCTAAGTAAGCGGACGTGCAATGCATTTTAGTAGCGTGGCGGCGCAATTCGAGAGACGGGGCGTCACATTGGCCGGTCCTGATTTGCATAAAATTGAGGTCTACGCTACTTTATGCAAATCAGGGGCGTCCAGCACAACTTGCCCCCTCTGGACACTCCCTAGAAACTTTTAAACAAACTGTGATCGATCTAAAAAAAAAAGACAGAATCAGCAAATGCATGGCTTAATCATTATAAAATGTTTACAAAATGTAATTACCTGCTGTCCGTCCGCGTTGAGAAAGAAAAAAGCGGTAGATGACGGGATGAGAGACAACGTAGTGTAACATTATACAGACATAACAAGGCTGCTGAATGAGAGAGGCATCCGCCGATACGTTACACGGAAACACACCGTGTTAATAATAAGCCGACCACCTCACGGTACCGCCAGCTGTGAGCTGTGATCTGTTTTTAAAGTCGCGCACCTAGGCGGAGGTCTGCGCTCTCCGAGTGCCGTTCTAGTTTTATTTATAGAATGTTTTCAAAAACACATTTCGGTGAACTACTTTTGAGAAAAAAGTTTCCTCTTTGAAAGGTGGGAACAGCAGCAGACCCACGAGTGAGAGTGTTCGTCCAATCAGGTGCCTTGTGTCTAGCGTCCAATGCCGGGAAGCGAGGCGATCCCTCCACATCCAAAAACGCTTCCATGGACACGTTCCATTAGTCCTTTTAGCTGCAGCTGACAGGACCTTTTGCACTACCGATTAACATTAAAACTTCTCTCAAACTAGAGACCTCTGTCCATCTCCCTGCCCTTAACTGAACCGTGGGAGAGAGTAGAATAGGAGAACATGTGATGTTGAAGCAACATGAGGTGGTCGAATCCAACAAAAGGGCTGTTAATATGGTGTTTTTTTCGCTTTTATCTCCGGCGCTGCACTCACAAATAGATTCATGTAAAAACCAATTCTGAGCTCAAAATCCCAAATTGACTGATTAGTTTTTCTACAGTCCAGGTCCCAGAACTATTAATATATATACATATATTTTTAAATATATTACAAATGGAAAAGCAAACACATGCTTCAATGTTTCCCATGTTAACCTGGCAGAAATGTGTTTGCATGAAAGTCCTCACTTTCGGCGTTATCGTGTTGCTAAACAAACGTCCAGCTTGTTCCCACCGAGCACACACGGGATCCACGCCGCCGCCGCCGCTGTGACTCTATTAGCTGCGCTGACATGCCCCATCCTGATTGTGTGTATTACTGTATTTCTGCATTGGGACTGCACTGAATAATTTGTCAAACTTTAATTCTCAAGTGGAGCAGCAGCAGTGCTGGCTTTGCATTGTGAAACAGCGAGAACAAAGCCCCCCCCCCTATTGAAAAGTCAGCTGTGAATACAACCTAAACGCTTTGTTGTGCTTTGGGAATGAACGAAGTACCAAAGAAATAAGTTTTGCTATTAATGCTTTGTTGAGGGGGACCCAGTGGTGGGACTTGCTAATTACAAAAATGTTCAAAAAGTGTTAATATTAAGACTTTGCAACATTTCAGTGAGTTTTTTTTCAAGACTAGACGGTTCCCTGCGGTGCGTCGTGCTGAAAAACTCTATTGTTGAAACAACATGACCTTTGGCTTCGGCCCTTTTTTGGCAACCTTTTCAGCACGGTAAATGAAAAAAAAAATGCTCAAACTGAATCCTTTATTGTAGTTCCAGTGTGACCTCTCAACCTTACCTCACTTTTTTATTTTTACATATTAATAATTCTCCATCACTTGTGTAGTTTCTCCCTGTCACACTCCTAGAGATGGAGGAGGGAAGTCTGGCATTTTTTTATGTGACAACTTGTGTCGCAGCATCATGCAGAGAGCAAACAGCAGGAAGGATAGAAGGAGAGGATCTGGGTAGTTGAGCAGATTTACAGTGTCTAGGTTGGGATGTTTGAGCCGCTGAGCCGCTTGATTCAGGAGGCGGCGGCGAGCTAAAGAACAAAGTGAAGGTTTTATTAAGGTCACAAAGTAACTTTACACCTCCTCTATTAGTGCTCGGCAGGCTGGCTTATGGAGATACAAAGGGCAGATCGATCAGCATTGCAGATGGTGAAGCGCGGGGCGGAAGTCGGTGGAATTAGCTTTGATTCGTGTTATAAATCAGCTGATGGCGACTGGCGAGCTCACAGGGGTGGCTGCTAACGTCTGCCAGGGTGATCATATAAAATAATGTTATAATGGCACACATGCTCACACACTTCTAAGATGTTGTTTAGCGTAGAAGAAATACTGAGCTCATTATATTTTTACTACATGCCTTAAATTTGATAATTATGCACACATATATATATATATATGCATACATAGTATGCATAGTATGCATAGTATAGCACATTTTCAAGCTTTCTAACTTACTGAGATATAATTACACAACATCAAAGCTTGGGAAGTTGTGCTGTGGCCAGCCACTTATAGGGATGGAAACAGAACCAAATGATATGCAGAGTGGTGGTTTCTTTACTGTACCTTGATAAATCCACAGAGGAATGTGTTCCTACATTTTAATTGTACTGCTGGAGGTAGCTCTTTGTTTTTAATTATGTTGTACTGAAAGAACAATGGAAGAGCTGCATAGTGCGATGGCACTATCCGTCTTTTTTTTCTACTTTTGTGGTATGGTTTGTAGGTAAAGGCCGTGTGTAATATGGGTGGATTTACGATCTGGCCAGGGACAAGAGATTTGAAGCCCTACAGTACGTTAACTCTATCAGTGAGCAGGCCATCCCACAAAATGTATCATAGGATTTGGTTCACTTGGTCCGGACCAAATAAACATCTATTGTTCTCAGTAGTCATTTGATGGTGTTGCAAATACACACATGCACACGTGTCCAGCAACTAGTCCAGGCCTGGGAATCATAAATATGTATTTGTATGGGTAAATATGTGAGGCGAAAGGTGTGAGGTGAGTCTGACATTGAGGTCATGTTAGTTTTCAATACAGCGGAGAGCAGCCGAGACCGTGAGTCCGAATTTGTATCCGTGGGAGAAATGGAGGGTATAAAACCTACATGAGGTCGGCCGGTCACTCCTAGAGAGCTAATTAAAGAATAAAGAGCTCGGCCAAGTTCGGCGCTCGGGGGAGGAACAGGACGATTGTTGAAGGATACTGTGTTGTATCACTGCATATAGGGGAGGATATTTAACGGTACACAGGGGTTGCCATGTTTTTTTTTACACACGGGGGATGAAACAAACTGTTCCAGCTGGTCTCAACCAGTGTGTAGTCTATTAGTGTATACAGAGCAGATGTATTTTAAGACATCGTACTGTATATTTCCATGAGAGCATGTTGTGATTTTGCCACCATCTGAGGTTCACATCAAACATGAGATACAGGGATAGCTATTTGCAACCATTGCAGATAACTAGATCTATCTGTGGTTAGTCTGTAAAGGGCACTTTGGTTGTAGCACCATCAATTATTAGTGTGCTTAGTAACTGCTAGTTGAAGGAGCCGTTTGCAAAATTTGGCAAAACATGCAGGAAAGCAAGTTTACACGACTTGAAGCAAAACGCCTGAAGCGAGATCAGAGGCACAGCTGACTCCTCAGCATGCAGATAAAATAAATAAAAAATAAATAACCACCGGCAGTGTAATTGATTAAGTCTAAAGAAAAAAACAGTTTGAACAGTCACATTGTGGGTACCCATTATCTATTTATTTTATGTTCTATTTGGTTAAAGTTCGTATATAAGGTTTGGGTTTATTTGGCATGTTGGAGTTTTAGTGTTGTAGTGTACGGCCACACACACACCCGTTGTTTTACCCAAACACCTGTGGTGCAACGTGATGCATGTCATTACTGGTGGCTTTCCCAGCATCGATGAGCATCAACCCGCACCGTTTTCATGTTTACTCCCCAGATCAGCCCGTTCTTGAGTATTTCTCACGTCTAAAGGCACATCATGTGAGAGCTACAGGTGTCAACTGACGAGCATAAATTGACACGATGCTACATGATGCAGCTGGTGTGTGTTGAAAGGCAATGCAATGTCCTCACAAGTGACAGTAGAGTGCATGTATATTCTGTATAGATGTACTGAACCATGTTTGGCTGTGCAGTGATATTGACATGCAGCACATTGGTCGATGACGAGGTCAGAATAACGCACCTCTTTGCTGCCATGCCTACATGCATTAAAATGTCTGTGAGAATGTGACTAATGAGGAAAAACTCTTTTTTTCAGATGTTTAATGTGTTGTATCCAGTTAAACTTTGAAGACAATTAGTGACAAGTGGGAGAAATGTTTAAGCATTAGGGGTCATTTACCACTATTTCCAATAATTATAGAGAGATAAAAAGTCATCCGATGTCCAAGAGATTGTATTATATAAGCATTACAGTTGAAAAGAGAAAACTATATATTTCCTTGAAACATTTCCTCCATGCTTTGTTGTAGCTGTTTACTGTGTGTTTTACTAATTTAGTAAAACACTCCAATTTATTCCCCTTTCATGACGATCATTAAAGCCAAACACCAAGAAGAAAAGGTGTCTTCTTTTCTACAACTAATCACCCATTTGCCAAGCTCTCTACTCTACATTTAATTTGACATGGAAAAGAAGATTAAGGGGAGCAGGAGGCATGACTGCAGTGACAGCGCTGTTTGAATTCTATCACACATTATCCTCCATCACGTTCGGAACAGAGAAGCTGGAGACGTACAGCAACAGAATGAAGTGCCTGGTCTCCTTTAAAAAAGAAAAAACGATGAGCCTCTTATACAGCCTGAGACCATGAAAGACTTGAATTACTATAAGAGCATCTATATCTGTGGTATGAAATTGAAGGAAATTAAGTTAAAGCCTATATGGTGAAGCTGGGTGAGCAGAGATAGCTTTACTAGACCCGTGGAATGAAATCAGTTCATGCCTTTGTGCGTCCTTTTTTTGTGCAATTGTGCGGGCAAAAGGTGTAAACATGTTCTCACAATGTCCACGCTTCACACGTCTGAGCAGGTGTTTGTATGTTGTGGAATAGAGGAGAGAGAGAGAGCGAGACTGGCTGTTCAGGAGGAATGAGAGAGAGAGAGAGAGAGAGAGAGAGAGACTGGAAATGAGAGAGAGAGAGAGAGAGAGTCAAGGTCAAAGAGTAATTAGGCTTTTTTTCTGTCAGACCAGGGAAACTGTCAAGCCTTGGGGATGAAAAGTGATTATATGGGAGTATGAGAGTAATTGAATTCTGTTGCAAGAGCCAAGAGAAAGGATGAGAAAGAAGAAAAAAAAAGCATGGACATGATATCAGCAGTAGCTTCCAGTTGTCTTTCCGTTATTTCAAATCGAGTGGTGAAGGAATGAGTCCTAAAACCCGGAAATGAGTTAGCATTTTAGCACTTCCTGTTCCCTCGTCTGGAGGTCAACGGGGTTTTAGTTAGATGCCTGAAATAAGGTCGCTGGTTAACACAAGCTGAAGAGATACTAACGTTTTGTTCTACGACATAAAATACATCAGTAAATATCCCACTGGTGAATTTTGAAGCCTTTATGTGTCTTAAAAAAGGCGGTTGCTAACAAGTGGCTAAATGAAACGACTAAACGTCATCACACCTCTGACTCGTCCTCCTTTACAGCCTCGTTGTGTATACTCGCGCTCATGTGACCGTTGTGTCAACGAGTATCTGTCTGGACCGTGTACGGTCAGTCAGTGAATTTGTGGTTAAATTGTTACACAAATAGTCAATGGTCATGTCTATAATGTTAAATCCAGTAATGGTACATGTCCACCAGGTCCGGTTAGGACACTAGGGGACACGCTGCTCCACTCAACTGGTCCTTCAAGCGGTGACGTACCCTATCGTGGATCGCATCTGATTGGTCCCTGGTTTTCTGCTCGCCATTTCAAACAGGAAACAACATGGCAGCCTGCTCGTAAAGGCGGCCTGCTCGTTTCTATTATTCCGTCGAAACAAAAGTGGTGTTCAATTGTGAAGATTATCTTACTGAACAAAATGTGTAAGTATCATAAATGTTTGTTTGCCACAGAGCTTATTTTCTACAATAATCCAAAACCCAGTGGAAGAATCCCGTTGGCTTTCTGTGGAGGGAACCAGGGCGATGCTGACTTCCTGGTTGGCCTACAAAAATACGTCACCCTGCAGCTCTTCAAACTGACTCTTGCTCAGTTGTCTGCAGAAATGATGCTTTCATCTTCTTCTGTTATATGAGCTGCATACAGACAGTTGGATGGATGTTTATGCCAGAACATGTGCAGTTTAACTTATGTCATATGTTTTTCGTATGACTCAATTAATGGATGTAAAAAACGGTATAATGTAAAAGTGACACCGAATCACAGCGTATTAACACTAATCAGTCACGGCAGAGAGAAGCTGCAAGAGCTGCTCACATAAATCGAGGGTGTCTCCAGGTAAAATGTCCTGCGAGGTCTGAGTTGTGAGTAACTGCACTCTGGAAATTGCATTTTTAAACAAGATTAAATTTTTAAACAGATTATTGTATAAACCCTTTATTAATGAATTGTATAAATGCAAACAGCTTATTAGAAATTGAGTAAGCCGTGACCAAATACAAAGGATAAACCAGCCAAAGGGAATTGCACAACTTGGCAACCCCAAATTAACTCTTAACAATGAACTGATCTAGAAAAGCATGTATTAACCACTAATAAAGCCATTAGTTATAATGTATAAATCATTGATATGCAGAGTGTTACTCCACCTTCTTGTCCTTCAAACATCATGACACACTTGAAGGTTATTCTCTTGACTTTGCACTAAGAATTTATATTACATGGCAAAAAATGATTTAAAATGAGCCCTACTCAGCCACATATTTCCTTATATAAATCCAATATTCGTCCTAACGTTGCCAGTTCTAAATAGAAAATGTTACAATGCTGGATAAGTGCCTCATAAAATGCACCCTCGTTGCATATATTGGACCCACAATTCAGTTTTGTCTTTGTTTGTTTTCATTGAGATGCACATTATCAGGAAGCAAATGTCCCCGGTGGCAGATTTAAGGCGGTATTGGTAGAGGTTTAATAGGCCAGTTAATCGCAGCTCAGTCCATAGACTGTCTAAATGTGTAAATAAGACATTGATCCCCCCCCTCCCCCCCAACCCTCAGAGTGAGCCCCTTCAATAAATATGACTAATGAATTAGTAATGAGAGGAAATAGGCTTAGAAAGGAGGAATACGGGGAGGGGAAGTGAAGGGATGAATGCTGAGCACAGCGGGAAGGGATGGAGAGCAAGCGGGGGGGAGGATGGTAAAGGAAAGGACACGAATAGGAGGAAGAAACAGAGAATCATGAGGATGGGAGCTTCTATTGTTTCGTAATTCTCTTTGAAACCGATAAATATTTTTCATTTTCATGATTTATAAGTAGCAATATTGCATACAGTCTATGCAAATAATTCCCTCCCTTCTTCTTCTTCTACACCTCCCCTCCCCTCCTCTCCCCTCGCCCTTTCCTCGCGTCCGACTCGCGCTCCGTTAGGAATTGAAGCTGATTATATGAGTATAATTGAATCTCTCTGATATGCACCGCATCCATTCGTGCTGCAGTGCAGCGATCGATAGAGCTAAGGCTAATTTAATATGCACTTTATCACCCTGCTCATGAAACACTTTGTCTTTGTCTGCAATTATGCACTCACTCTCACTGTCACTCTCTTCTTGTTTAGTCATATAATCTGTGCACGTGTGTCTTTGTATCACATGTGCAATGATTCCTTGCTTTGTGTACTTTGTTTCCTCCTCTGTGGTATTTATTCCTGCAGAGCTTCCTGGAATGCAAAAAATTGTTTATGTCATAATAGCTCGCAAAAGAAAAGGTAGCGTTCTCAGTATGCGACACCACTCTCCTCCCCTCCTTCCTCTCCTGCTTTGAAATTCAAATAATCTTTATTGGCAAGATGGGAGCAAGACATTTACTGCATCTTATCAGTGCAGTATTTCCTCTCTCTCTCTCTCTCTCTCTCTGTGTCTCGCTCAACCTACTCAAACCCACTATATTAGTTTCATCTCCACGTCGCGAGCAAATCTGACAAATGTTTTCATAATATTTTTATTTCCCATTCTGTTTCAGATATTCTCCCTCTTCCACTTCACTGTGTGCATACTTATCTTTGGCCATTTAAATTCTCATTATCCTGCCTGTGAAAGATATTTTTTGGGCAGCGTGGTGTGCTCTGAAAACAGAAACCGTTTAATATTCGTAAAATGTCGGGTTCTTGGGCGAGGATTTGTCTCTTTTGAGGAGCAACCCCTCATTTCCATTCCTATCTTGCTTTGTATTAAGTGAAATTATTTCTCCACAAAACCTTGAAATGAATGAATTCCCTTCAGAACGGGGAGTTTGTGGGGTATGATTCCTCTTTCCTGCGTCTTATCTTAGTATTGCATGTCACAGCTGAGCCGCTACCACGGGGTACTGGGCCTGATGTGTGTGTGTCACCAGCCACGAGATGTTATTTTAATCATCACAAGTGGCGGCTGTTTTGCATTCACAGCTCCAACTGGAGTGTAAAGATCAGGCACTGGAGGGATTCGTTTTTTACATACAGTATTTCTGCCTTTTATTGGCTATTATACAACGGAGAGTAACATGAAAGAGAAAGCTGGCAGCGGACAAAGCTCATAAGGATTATTCAGAACAAAATGTACCTATGAGATTCCCTGATAGGAGAAGTCTGGGCCTTATTCAACGCAGGCTGTTTTATGTAAAGTATCTGGCGGGCTTGTGATAGTTTCAGACACTCATTGATTAAATCCCTGTTTACCAACAGTTGTTGCCGAGTATTCCCCCAGCTGCTCCGTTACAACCTGCAACCTAACAGGCGACACACCGGAGAGCAGGAACAACTGCACCAACCAACTCCCCTCTGACTAAACATGACAAGGCTCTGAAAGGGAGCATTTAGCCGTGCTGGCACTTGTTGTATGACAAAGAAAGTCCACGCAAAAGCATGTGTGGAAAAATAAGCACTGTACAAGGAAATGTAGGGTGGTGGCTTTAGAGAAGAAAATTAAGAATTTCATCTTTTAAACCCACATCATGCATTAAAAGCTCTCTATAGAGAGGCGAAGTCCCGCCCGCAGGTTAACACTGTTAGCTCTGTCAGCACTGTTGCACTGTTAGCACTATTAGCTACGAGCCGCTGGCTCAGCCGTCGCCATGTTGAGAGCCGTTTGGAGGCAACTTTGACTTCTGGTTTCACACGGGACATGAACACCGGGTACGAAACCTCCTGGGTGAAACTCCTGTGTTTTTTGACCATACGACCATACGAATTGATTTTGTGCTGACCATCACGAAAAATATGTGAAATTTGTGTCTATGTACACAAAAAAATGTATTTCCGATGTGCTTGAGAGGTTTGCGCGGTTGTCGTGCCTACCGTTACTAAGCAACCAAAACCTACGAGCTGCGACGACGATGATGACAAAGTTACGTTAACTTAGCGGGAAACCTTACTGACTAAACTAAACACAATCAAAACAAAGATAAATGAATCTCCATTACCGTAAATCCCTCACAGTAACATTACTGCTCCATTTCTCCGTGTCAGTCTGTCTGACCTTTCAACAGGGTGTTGGGACGTCTTCAGTCAGAAAGGCTGAAGCCAGTAAAACCGTCCGTGGGACGGATGGTAAAGCTCTGGGTAGCCCTGCACTAAAATGAATACCTTCTCCTCCGTATATTTACCGTAGGATGATGTTTACGGAAGAAAGAAAAGATCTCTGCCAGCTGTGATTGGTTGTTCCCCGTCATATGACATGTGATGCGCGCTGCAGAGTTCCAAGAGTTGAACTATTTTTATCTCGGGACGCAGCCGTCGCAAACAGAAAAATAGGTGCTTTGTGAACGCTTGTGCGTCACAACGGCGTTTGAGCATGCCTGCCATGCGTCTACTTTGACAACGATCAATTTGAGCGTGCAAAAGACGTGGCATGTGTACGGCCCCATATACGTTAACAGGCTGCTTGATCAAAGACTTCTAAAGCAGAGCTTAATTTAAAAAAAAAAAAAGAAACATGGTTATTCTTTGAAGCAGACATTGTCCTCCAGATTCCCTCTTAAAGCTATTAAAAGCGGTGGAGGCCCCGAGGACCGCAGTAAAAGCCCAGAGAGCAGCACACAGCCCAGAGAGGGGAAAAATGGAGCTCGTGCTAACCATTTTTATGAGATTGAGAGCTGTAGGCAGTGCAGCTTTTTACAAAACCACAGGCTTTCATACCAGTTGTAGGAATCCAAGGTGATCAGCATAGCCCTGATTGTCCACCGCCATGCACGACCCACAGATGGATTTACTATTTCAATCAGAGCATCCAAGGTTGTTTGCAAAATAATGCCCCCCAATAAATTCCTCAGAAATCAATCCAAGCAGTTGTGCATCACTCTTATCTGTCCCAACATTTGGCCGTCATTGAGCTGTTTTATTTGACTGGTACTTGCGTGCATGTTCTTCATGCTAAGAGCAATCAAGTTGGTCATATTGCAGTGATGGCCTGTAGCAATTCATATGAGCTATATTTTCTATCTCAAACCCCTCGATAGCAGATAGCCTCGCAGCATCATCATCTGTGTGAGTCGCCCAGTGTGACCCCATCGTAACCGTTAGCCTCTCCGATAAGCCCAATCTCCCCAGCCGGCCGATTGAGTTGACCCCGAGCTCCAACGCCGATACAGAAAACATTTGACAGCTTCTGAGAGGTCAATGAATCAAATCTCAGCTGACTGACCCACTGACTCCTGAGGGCCCTCATGGGGAGGATGGAGGGGGTCATGGTTCACGGACAACCCTTTAGCCACAGGCAGCAAAGAGAAATATAGAGGGCATGAGAAAAAGGTTGTGCATGTGTGTGTAAGGGGGGGGCATGTGCGTCACACCAGTACAGCCAATTATTGGTATGTAATTGCCGTCATAATCTGTCAGCCCACTTGTGAAGGTCCGAGCTGTCTCTGCTGAGAAATACCATGATGCGTCATACCTGATGAGTATTGACTTTCATGGCCAATGATCTCAGGCCAATCTCTGACAGATCAGCTTGAGCAGCCGTAGGGCGGCTGTGTTTGACAGGTTTAAGATCAAGGTCATATTTCTTACTGCAAAACTTGACTCGACTACCTGCTCTCATAGTGTGCCTTTCATGTTTGAGGTGTCCATAATACAGGAAAAACAGTCCGTGGAGGCAATCATCTTTGTTTTCAGGACACCTCAACATATTTTCTTTTTTTTAATATGCATATCATTCAGTCGGTTCGACTGTTATCAGGTCATTATATGGGCGTTATCGGTGGTTAGAAGCCTCATAGATTCACATGGGCAATCAACAAAAGAAGGAATAAAAGAAGATGACAGCGACCTCTAGGGACCTTAGTTTTTACAACAATGTAGTACAGTAGGTGTAGCAGGCTCCTACCATCCCACAGCTATGAGGCTTATAAGTAAGTTATAATGTACAGCTAGCGGGTCATTGTTGTGAAAGAATCCCCGACAGAAGGGGATTCTTTCACAACAATGACCCGCTAGCTGTACATTATCCCGCTTATTACACGACTGCTTACTGAAGAAATCAATATTTTGACACAAAAACAGTCTGCCAGAGTCCGACATCAGAGCCGGCCCATAGAAAGGGTCTGTTATACATAGCAACGGTATGTTATACATAGCAATGGTCTGTTATACATAGCAACGGTCTGTTATACATAGCAACGGTCTGCTATACATAGCAGCGGTCTGTTATACATAGCAACTGTCTGTTATACATAGTAACGGTCTGTTATACATAGCAACGGTCTGTTATACATAGCAACGGTCTGTTATACATAGCAACTATCTGTTGTATATAGCAGCAGTCTGTTATACATAGCAACAGTCTATTATACATAGTAACTTTCTGTTATACATAGCTACGGTCTGTTATACTTAGCAACGGTCTGTTATACACAGCAACGGTCTGTTATACATATTTTTGAAGTCTCTAGAAAAACATCTTTAGCAGCTAAATGTTCAACTCTTTTCACCGGCTACTTTGCCTGCCATTTTGGTTCTGATCAGGTGGCGTTCAGCGGATTCATCAGAGCTGTTTTTAACTAGAAACCTGGTTGATGAGAGATTAAGATTGAACCAAATCAATAAGCTAAAACACAGTAAAAAGAATTGAACAGTTATATTGATTGTTAATGCAAAAGAAGTATTGATTGGTCTGCTAACTGTAGTCTGACTAACACAGCCTCAGCGTTGACTAATATTTGTCAAAGCAGCCTATCAATCAGAAGCGTCAGGTTCGAGGCAAAATCAAATCGTCCCCCCCCCACAGAAAATAGCAACCAAGAAGGCGATGTCAGGCTGAGTGATGGCTGCAGTCTGAGTATCTCACTGCAAGACAAGAGATGCACAACAGATCTATAGAATTATCTCTACGTTTGGCTCATATGCTGTCTGAAATAAACAAGTTGTTAGAGCCGTTGCCGCAGGCCAACGGTTTGATCTATCTGTGTGAAAATATAAACACTGACAAAAACCATGACTCAGACATAATAGTCTCGTCTATATGATGGCATTTACTAGCTTTGATTTTAAATTCTACTCCTTTTTTCTCTTCTCCCTGCAAGCCGTGCAGTCATTTATAATTCACTATGTGAAGTGAGCTCGGACTGATTTATGCAAAAGTGAATGGGGGGATAGGTTGTGATTGAGTTTTTATGCAACTGTGTAAAAGCTATTAGATAGACGCATATAAACACATAAAGAGAATGAAGCGAAAGGCCATGTAATAGGACTCCTGCTGCGGAGGAGATTGGTCTAGCTCAGCTCTACTCGGCTGCCTCTCGTCCAAACCTCCCCGAGGCTTTCGCCCCAGCGTGAGCACACTGCACCACCTCGCTGATTGACATGCGGTGGTATTTTTTTTCCAAGCATAATGAATGCAACAATCACAAATCAATTTTATTCGGATTGACATCAAGCCATGGATGAGGGTTGCTGTCTCCTGGGGAGCAAACCGTTTGATGGCATCAGTGAGATAGATGTTTAGGGTGGAAACACTTCATAACTGGTTACAGAGTCCAAGGAGTGTTTTAAAGAGGCTCTGGGAGGAGAGCTGCTGAGATGGATTTATGCAAAGAGATGCAAAGTGCCGCTGAATATTCATATCAGATAATTGATTATGACTGCAGCTGATGTCTGCAAAATTTCATCTCAGTAATGTTTGAGCTCTGACCGCGTCTGCCCCGACAGCCCGATGAAACAGAAACAAGGAGATGGTGGAGTGCCTCTCAAGAGTGTTGCTGGGAATTCTGGGGCATCTGATGTAGACTAATCTCCTAAAAATAATGTTCCCATACAACTAAATTGCATTCTCAATTAGGTTTGAAAGGAACGTTTGACATTTATGTATCACAAAAACCTTTGTGAGTCTACGGATGGCCGCAGCGAGTAACGTAGGACAACGAGCGACGCGAAAGTCAAAAAGTTGGTAGAAGGAAATAAATGTCTCAACAGTCAAGAGTTGTCTAAGAATTTCTAAATTCTGATGTCTGAAATTATTATTATTTTTTCAAAAAGGCAAGTCTACTCCATTGTGCTACATATCGGTTATAGAAAAAGATTCATGAGCATAGCAGACAGGTTGAAGAAAAAGATCTTCAATGTTTTGAGACCTTGAGAATCCAGTGTGCATATGAAGAAGAATTCCTTTATGAGAAGACTGTTTTCAATACAGGTCCCTTCTCCGAATGGTTTGAACTCAGTTTCACTGTCAGAGGGACGTCTAGTAACGCCGCGATGAATTATGTCCAAATGCTGCTGTTTTACATGGCCGATACGATACAATACCAGTACCTTACAATTTGGGGGAAACATATCAGGCTGCCTACATTTCATTTTTCTTCAATGCACTGAACAAAACATTCTTATTGTAAATATCTGCAAACTGGCCAATATTTGTCACACCAGTTCACACAACGGTGGTTATTTTCTACAAAATCCGTGTGCAAATATGAGTTTAACCCATGAACACATACCACGTGATTTCCCATTGGATTGAATTTAAAAATGTGTCTCAGTGATGCAGAATAGTTGCATATAGAAATAACATGTAGAGGACTGGAAAAGAAATGCTGTAAATGCATCGCCACGTTGCTTCTGTATCCACCGTATCCTGTTCTGAAATAACAGATTTAGTATGAAAGGCTGGTGAGGGAGCAGCTCGCCTGTTTAAACCAGTTATATGCACTTTCCTGTAATAATCTTGCACATTTGTCATTTTCACTGTAGTAGTTTAAATCCCAACCATGTAGTTCTTCCCTAAACCGAACTGTAGTGGTTTCGTTGACAAGGGACGTGAGAAAGCGGCAGTATTTTTCTTCTCTTTTTTTAAGGTAGTTGTAGTAGTCGGGTATATTTATTGTGGATTCCAATCTTCTTTATATTTTGTATTCTATGGATATATTTCTCTAGTGTTGATATGTACATTTTATTTACTGTTCCATGCATTGCCTAGATAACTTGCTGATGTAACACAATAATTTCCCAATTTGGGATCAATAAAGTACATCTATTTATCTTTCTATGTTTCTATCCATCCATCCATCCATCCATCCATCCATCCATCCATCCATCTATCTATCAGTGGCGGCTGGTGACTCAGAACATTGGGGAGGACAGGAGGAAAACCAACCCACGACATCATGTTATATTACACTAGTTGGCTACTTATCTCTTCTTTCTTTATGAAACTAAAGAATATAATTCACATTCAGTATAACAATAACAAGAACCGGGGGTATTTCACACAACCTGCATACATTGAGTGTCTGAATAGCCTTTTTTTCTTAGTCAAATTAGAAAGTGGTTATCACATATTGCTCAACATCCTTCAAGATAACAACAAAATAAGATATTTATTGTTAAATTTATATTTATGAATAAAAGATTAGAAGAAAACCCATCAAATTTATTTTAAGAAAAATATTGTTTGAGGGTTTTTTGAAGAAACCAAACACCACATTATCCCATAATAATGTCTTTAAAGATATGATCAATGACAAATCTGCAAACATTTTTTTTTTATTATTATTTCTGCAAGTAGTGATTGACAGGGTGATATTTATGAATAATTTCTAAGGTATTTATGAGGAAGAATCCAGACCTTCTTTCATTCTCTTGCCTCTCAAAAATAGAGGAGGAGGCTTCTGCCTCTAAGGACCAGCCTCCACTGCTATCTATCTATCTATCTATCTATCTATCTATCTATCTATCTATCTATCTATCTATCTATCTATCTATCTATCCATCTATCTATCAATCTATCCATCTATCCATCTATCCATCTATCCATCAATCCTATCTATCTATCTATCTATTTATCTATCCATCTATCTATCAATCTATCAATCTATCAATCTATCCATCTATCCATCAATCTATCTATCCATCTATCCATCTATCCATCTATCCATCTATCCATCTATCCATCCATCTATCCATCTATCCATCTATCCATCAATCTATCTATCCATCTATCTATCTATCCATCTATCCATCTATCCATCTATCCATCTATCCATCTATCCATCTATCAATCTATCAATCTATCCATCTATCCATCTATCCATCTATCCATCTATCCATCTATCCATCTATCCATCCATCTATCCATCTATCCATCTATCCATCAATCTATCTATCCATCTATCTATCTATCCATCTATCCATCTATCCATCTATCCATCTATCCATCTATCAATCTATCCATCTATCCATCTATCCATCTATCCATCTATCCATCTATCCATCAATCTATCAATCTATCTATCTAAAGGTTCAAAGGAACATGCTGACATTGTGAATTTGGGTGTGCTACTTTTAATCCCAGATTAAAAAACATCAGTTCCGCCTAAATATGGCGGTACATTTTTTTAATGATGTAGTGAACTTATGGACTTATGGGTTTCGCCTTTGTTGCCATGAAAACAGGATTTGAGTTGGACTTTGTTAGAGTTTGCTCAGTAGATCACAGCCTTCAAAGGCCTCTGCTTGGTGTTTTGAATGTGTCAAGCTAATGGGACAGACCGTGTTAACAATGCATTTGTTTAAAAAAAATAAAATAAAAATACTGCTGCTCTTATTTCCGTCATGATACGACTCACTTTGGCAAAAATTGACAAAAACAATTCAAGGCACACAGTTTAAGAAATGTCCCTTTCCCCTGCTTTAAGTATTCATTACCTCCTCAAAAAACAATCTTTTTTTTTTTGCTTCTTTCCTTTTGTCTGATCAGAGCTTGCTCTCTGTCTTGAATTATGCAGCCGGGCATGTCTGAAAGGAGAGAAGCATAGTTGAGGGGGGAAAAAAAGCTGGTGAGAGGAAGCGAGAGACAGAGACGAGGCAGATAGAGGTTAGAGACAGAAGTCAGCCAGGGAAACGTGACAAGCATGACCTCAGCGCTCACATCTCCCATCCGCTCTCTGGAACCTTGAAACACTGGAAGACTGCAGGACTACAGGAAGCACCTGGGCCTGCTGTCGCCGCCTCGGCAGGCCAACGGGCCCGGTGGAGGGGGGGGAGGATGACCAGCTATGCATGACAATTATCCTCACAGGAACCTGCTGTCATCCTGCAGCTCGTCCTGACAAACAGAAACAGGCTTAAGAAGTGTGTTTACTGTACCTGTGATGTTGGTGATTTAAGAGTTTAACCTCATTCTGCTGTTATGAGTCAGCCGGGATAATAAGAGCACTGGCTGTGTGACTGTGATGCGGTGACATTCACGAGGCGGGAAACACAGCTTTGAGGGACAAAATGCTAATGTCTCCAACGGACGGAGAGGACAGATGGTTTGAGACGGGTGTAAAAGTGTGTTAAGAATGAACGTGAAGCAAATTAGAAGGCAGCGTGATGCATACAAAGTCAATGGAAAGATGAGGCTACATGCAAACAGACAATAATTCCCTTAATTGAGATAAAGTCTGCATCATTTTAAAATATCTTAACTTGTGCTGATCTCAAAGCTAGATGATTCCACTTCATGAACGCACAGAGATAAATGCATAACGGACGCTTCTGGGCTCAGAATGGATGTGACTTTGTCACCGTAAATCTCAGCTCACGTCGTATCGCCCATAAACTCATTTTTATGAGCATTTTCATGGCATTAAAAAAAGCTGTGAGCTGCACGGTGGTGCAGTGGTTAGCACTGGCGCCTCACAGCTAGAGGGTTGCAGGTTCGAATCCGGCTTGGGACCCTTCTGTGTGGAGTTTGCATGTTCTCCCCGTGTTGGCGTGGGTTTTCTCCGGGTACTCCGGTTTCCTCCCACAGTCCAAAGACATGCAGGTTAATTGTGGACTCTAAATTGCCCGTAGGTGTGAGTGTGAGCGTGAATGGTTGTCTGTCTCTATGTCAGCCCTGCGATGGACTGGCGACCTGTCCAGGGTGTACCCTGCCTTCGCCCAATGTCGGCTGGGATCGGCTCCAGCCCCCCCGCGACCCCTAACGGGATAAGCGGTTGCAGATGGATGGATGGATGGATAAAAAAAGCTGTATGGAAACGGCAAAATTCGATAAAACTTTCTCAATTGAGGAAAAAAGTTGTTATGCTCACTTGGTGGTTTTTTTTTTATCTTTGTTGTAAAAGAGTTGATGCACTAGATGGATTTATGGAAACACCTTTGCCGATTAAATTCTGATGAAGCGAACGTTAAACTCACATGACTGATCAGCTGTTTCTGCTGCCTGTCTTTGTCTCCGGACGCCATGAAACTTAATGCACATACAGAACCTTGATTGTGCCCTAGATGCCCTGTTATTAAGAACATTTTGGATTTTCTTACAGTTAGCACTTCAAGATTTGTAATTTTAGTCTGTTATGGTGCCCTCTGCTGGTCAGAGACTTTGAAACTGCAGAAAATTCCTGCTTCCACCACGGAGAGAAAACCTTCTTTAAGCCCACCCAAAGACCTCAGACCCCACACATGCAGAGCCACACTCCCACAAATCCACAAAGTCAAATACACATACGCACACAGTTAAGCCTGTGTGTTTCCCCTCAGTATTAAATGGGACTTAGTACACAGAATAATGGCGTCCTGGCTTCTTAGACAAGACTAATCCACTTTCATGCCGTGGCACTCTGACGTGTCAAGCCTTGTTCGTCGTCCCCGCCTCATTAATGAATGGAAACATCAATTAATCTTCTTATTAATGATTCATGGACTCTATATGCTAATTCCTCTCTCTCTTGTGTCAGAATATCCTCGCGGCCAACGTTAACACGTTGAGATTACAAACTGTACGAAGGTATGTACTCTTAAGCGGCGCATTTTATCATCAAGCACCTTTCACCTCCAGTATAAGTGCTCCACTGTACTAATGTATGCAGTTTGCTGTATGATTTGTCACCACCTTGTCATGTGAACATGTTCCTACCGCATATAGTTTTGTAGGGATTTCATGGGATGTTTTATAGATTCACTCGTGTAGTCAGCGTGGCTCTCAAGCGTATAATATGGAGATCATGTTCACTGCGTGAGCATCCCGTGATGTACTCATGTACTCATGTCCTCAATGATGGGTTTCCATAACAGGTTCCAAAGATAATAGATTCAGAAATGCACATCTCCCATGAGATAACCCCCAGCATTCACCAGGAAACGGCAGGTTGACTTGCAACATACGTTATATTTATCTTTAATAATACAGCTAAAAATGTGCAAGAAAAAGTTTGTTTGTTTACTGTAGCCCATAAAGGCATATTTTATTAACATACCACAAACCTAGCTTAGAGAGCATGTACGTTCATGCATTGGTTAATTAAAATTAAAAAAAACATTAATATTATAGTAATAAATACAGGACCAACATCATCAATTCTTTCTATGTATGAGAAAAATAAATATTGAATATATTAATATACATAAATAAGAAATACAATTTTCAGTATCTCACCTAACTATCTGTGTTTCAGATGATAATGTATTTAATATATGGCTGTCAGTCGATTAAAATATTTAATCTTGATTAATTGCAAATTTTATATCTGTTCAAAATTTACCTGAAAAGCAGATTTGTCAAGTATTTAATCCTCTTATCAAC
This sequence comes from Sebastes fasciatus, assembly GCF_043250625.1. Taxonomy (NCBI): domain Eukaryota; kingdom Metazoa; phylum Chordata; class Actinopteri; order Perciformes; family Sebastidae; genus Sebastes; species Sebastes fasciatus. The sequence goes on from NC_133803.1 coordinate 32,678,417, forward strand.
ATGGGAGTGGGCAAATATGCTGCTTTATGCAGATGTATGTATATATTTATTATTGTAAATCAATTAACAACACAAATCAATGACAGATATTGTCCAGAAACCCTCACAGGTACTGCATTTAGCATAAAACAATATGCTCCAATCATAACATGGCAAACTGCAGCCCAACAGGCAACAACAGCTGTCAGTCTGTCAGTGTGCTGACTTGACTATGACTTGCCCCAAACTGCATGTGATTATCATAAAGTGGGCATGTCTGTAAAGGGGAGACTCGTGGGTACCCATAGAACCCATTTACATTCACACATCTGGAGGTCAGAGGTCAAGGGGAACCCTTTGAAAATGGCCATGACAGTTTTTCCTCGCCAAAATTTAGTGCAAGTTTGGAGCGTTATATAATGTCCTTCACGACAAGCTAGTATGACATGGTTGGTACCAATAGATTCCTTTGATTTTTTAGTTTCATATGATACCAGTATCTTCACTCTAGCTTTACAATTGAGCCCACTACATCCTCCAAAAGATCTATTGCATTAATGTGTTAGAGAATTTGCGTTCACACATTATTATCGCGTGCATTCCAGTCGTACTTTTACAATCACTCTGATTCCTTTCAGTATTTTACTCTACACATTAAACAGCAGCATCGTGGTCGAAAAATGAAGTTGAAATACATGAAAGAAGATTCATCAATGCAATAAAACCAAAGTCCCTCCACTTCCCCTCTCTCTTATTTTGTTATGCTAATCAGATTCCTGCAGGCTACCTCCCATCTTTCTGCACACTAACTAGATTATCACACACATCATGTAAAATTTGGGAAATCAGGTTAGTGGGAACCATGTAAACACTTTAATCAAACAATTACCTAATCTCGTTATTCACAGTAATCGCTGGTGTATACAGTGTGTACAGTATGTAAATGTGCTGCTTATCTTCTAAAAAGAAAAAGCGTTCATCACACATGTGTGCATCACACACATATTGACAGATTAGAATGATTCTTTTGTCTCTTTAACATGAATGTATGCACACTGCCAGAGCAGGCCATGATATCATGATATAACTGGGATTATCCTGCTGACTCCTGATGTGTTGGATTAGTGTGAGACTGCAGGTCCTGGCATCACTTACTTGAGCCAATACAGTGTGTATTAATTTACACATTAATGAGATATCCGTTGATATGCACTGCACATGTATTAGAGGGGACATATCATGCTCATTTTCAGGTGTATTTTAGGTTTCTACTAGAACATATTTACATGCTTTAATGTTCAAAAAGACAGTATTGTTTCTCATCCTGTCTGTCTGAATATACCTGAATTCACCCTCTGTCAGAAACGCTACATTTTAGTACCTACAGCATTGGAGGCGGGGCCACGTTCATTCCTATGAAAGTTGCTGAGTGGCGCATGAAGCCTAAATGGCTCGACTTCCATCTGGAAAAGTACCCGTATCTTGGGCACATGGAACATGCGCAGTAGCGTCCGCTCAGTCACATGACTCGGTCACGGGGTCCTAACGTCACGCAGTCGGCACGGCTTGGCGTCCCAGCCTCGGTCTGGGTCTCATTCACATGAAGGGAGGAAGGGAAATAACTCTGGATTCAGCTATTAGTGCGTTTTACAACTTTAAAAACGTAATTTTTTAAATAAGAACTATTAGAGTTGATTCACCTCAAAATAAATTATCCGCTGAGTTACAGACGTCTCTTTCCCAATGTAAGTCTATGGGAAAAAGTATTTTTGGGCCCAATGGCATCACGTGACGGACACAGAAGTTGCAGTACCGCCATTTGGCCACTACGAAAGTTGGTATCAACGACCGGCGCTCTTCCTGAGGGCTTGTTGCCAAGGTGGTTCTCAAGCTGTGGGCGATATGTTCTGCATGTGACATAGGAAGGGGAGACAAATCTGAACGGCTTGTTGAATCACATGTTTTCTGATCCAAACAGCCCACAAATAACCAAATGGGTTGTCTTATTACCCAGTGTGTGGGTTGGTAGGCACTCCAGATACCCAAATGTATGTGCACAAGCACTGAAAAAGTGTCATGATATGTCCTCTTTAAAGCTTTTATTCATTATAGAGTCTTCATAAAGTCCAACTGCTGCATGTCAATCAGTCATGCCAATATCAAATGTGATTCATACATCAGATCAGTGTGCAACAGCGTAGTTGTGACGACACTGTACTTGAAGCCATCAGAAACCAGTGTGGTATGTGGTCGGTACAACAAACGGGTGTCAGATGGTGTTATAATCATCACACGTCCCTCAGACCTCAGACATGTTCTGGGATTGAATGTGTGGAGCGACGGATCAGGTTTGTATGGGCTTGATCTGTGAGTCGCTGTCCGTGGTGATGAATTCAGCAGAACAGAGTTGGCTGCTGTTGATGTTACGCTGAGCTACAAGCACAAAGAAATTAAGCACTAGCAGGGTCATGTGTCTTTTGTCCCCAACGTCACCGCATTTTAAACTCAAATATCAATGACTAGTTTGGCAGTGTGAGCTAACCAAATTGCATTTAGTCAGACTGTCTTCACCAGAACAGAAAAGCATTTTTTTCCAAACATTTCAAATCTCATATGTTACTTTGTTCCCAACAAGCCTCTATGTATAAATAATAACTGTCCTCTCATTGTTTAACCAGCACAAAACCTCCTTGGGAGTCCAGGATGGACTGTTGAGTGTACACAGCATGAAACTTTGGCATCAGAGACTATGACTCTCACCCTGTTTCCTCCCAGCAGTCGACACTGGTTTATGAATTATTCCTTCACATCACTCTATCTTAAAGGAACAGTGTGTAACATTTCTGGGGATCTATTAGCAGAAATGGAATATAATATTCGTAACTATAACTTTTTCATTGGTGTATAATCAACTGAAACTAAGAACCGTTGTGTTTTTGTTAGCTTAGAATGAGCCCTTCATATCTACATAGGGAGCAGCTCCTCTTCACCGAGTCCGCCATGTTTCTACAGTAGCCATTCACATGTCTACGTTACCTGAAGGCCACCGTACTTTTCTGACACGCTTGTGAAACTGCAGTACCGTGAGCCGGAGAGTGCAAAACCGTCGTATAGCCGCTGTCTGACTGAGCATTATCACGGTTTTGCACTCAGTGGCTCACGTTATCGCAGTCTTGGAAAGGGAGCCGTGAGCGGAGGGGTACTCAGTTGGTTGCAATCTGCAACCACACCACTGACTGAGTGTCCTGTGCCATCGGTGTGTGAGTGTGCATGTGAGTGTTTATCGCTCCTGTTGAGTAGGTGTCACCTTGTACGGCAGCCTCTGCCACCAGTGTGTGAATATGTGTGTGAATGGGTGAATGCTGGCTTGTGTTGTAAAGCACGTTGAGTGGTCACTACATCTAGAAAAGTGCAATATAAATGCAGTCCATTTACCATGAGCCATTTTTGGAACAGTCATAAGGGTCATAAATGGAAGCCACTGACATACAATGTGTTTTGTCATGATGGTGAACCAAACAGCTTGAATCATTTCCAACATAGATTATTATTTATGTATGTTATTATTCCAACCCGTCCTACGCTGTAGATTAATTATGAATCAAACTTTCAAAGACTTGGCCAGCCTTGTAGGTCGCATCATTTAAAAGACATTTCAAAGAAACTATGAAAGTATAGCATGCATGCGTCCTCATCAGCAGACACATTGTTGTTTCGGTGCAGCAGAGAAACGCGTTGGATTTGAGCTCTGAGCGGGAGGAATGGGAGCCCCCTTTCATTTGCCAAGTAGGATACAGCAGATGCACAAGGAATTTGACCTGGTTAATTGGGGCTGGCACATTCGAGATAGTTACATAATACAGGATTGACACACTAACTGAGGGGGGAGAAAAAATAGGAGCTGTGTACAGTGCAGATGAATCATAATCATATCATATTACTGAAGCCTGTAAGTAAACACAAGACTCAGGTACAAATGTGTCGAATCTCCGAGAGATGCAACCCTGCACGTTTTTAGGAGATTATCAAGCACACACGCAAACATCCGTGCATTCAAACAGTCTTTCTTGCCTCGTGGTTGTGGCAGTTCACGATCAGAGGACACAGTTTGCAGCTCCATGGCCTGTCTCTCTCTCTCTCTTCTATTCTCTCTCTCTGCCATTTGCATGCAAATAACCACCTGACACTTGTGCATAACCCCTCTGGTTGTTGTATCGTATAATCCCCTTCTACCGAGAGGATTTAAAAACACACACATCATGCACACACATGAACACTTACACACAGAGAAAAAGGATTGTCATGATCTACAACATGATCTCTCTTCGCGGGGGTCACGTGACGCCTCCACGACGATCCCATTGGCTGGCCGTGTTTGGCCTCCCGAGGCCCAGGCAGGGAAGTCCTTTAATGTTCCTCATCTGGGTGACAGGATAAGGGGGATGAAGCTACTGGCAAACATGCCCCTCTGTGTCAGTGATGTGGGTTTGATCCAATAACATGTGCATGTGTGATTTATGCTTGTGGTATGAACCCATGTGCGATATGATAATGGCATAAAGCGGATGATATTTAGCTTAGGCGATATAGGCATTGCTGCTTGATATGATAAGGCATATGATAGTACACTGATGCTTACACAGTATGCATTGCGCAATTTGGGTGTCTGTAAATAAGTGCATGTGTGGCTTGCATATAATATAATAAATATTATACTACAAATTACAAAAAAAAGCATGAATAACTTAAACTTAGAATAACCAAATGCAGTTAGTATTAGTAAGTTATTTATTTGGAAACTATTGTCCACAGTGTGAGGAAAAAAAACATTTCTTTAGCTTCATCGCAGTGCATAAATTAACAACCAAACAACAAAGCAAAACAGTAGAATTAATTCAGGACAAACATCAAGAGCAGAACATCAACAAACAACCTTTAAAAGACACACCGTTTAAAAGATGGGTGCAAAAACGTAGGAATATTCTAATAAAATTCCACTTGAATTATATACTCTACACATTTTTGATGCCTTTTTACTTTGTTATAGCGACTTCATTTGGGTGAAAGGTTGGGTGCAAAGGTGGAATAGAGCCCTTACAATCAGCTATCTCTGGTCTGTCTCAGTCTGTATCCTGCAAGCTAATTCAGCACCACATGGACCACAATCTAGCTGTGTGAGATCCAGAAAGAGAAAGAGATGCCAAATTAAGCTCAAGGCACTATTGGGGAGATCTACAAAAAAATATCTAGAACAAGGAGGTCGTTTGCTTCATAAATGGGTCTTTCACCTGCAGGGCAAAAGGCCTTAAATCCTCTCTTAGATTTGCAGCCCTAAACTCAATCTGCTAGGCAGCCCTAAGCCCGATAGCTAAAGAGCACAATTTCAGCATAATACCCAGAGAGCTTCTCCTTGAACATTTGTCCATATAAATAATATAGTATGTCTCCTTTCTGCCCAAAAGCATTTAGCTTTAGGGATCAGCACAGTTCATCAATGGAGATGGGAAGATTTAAGGAATATGGGGCTTGTGGGAAAACAAGCTTTGAGCCCCTTAGAACATTTTCTTGGTGAATATAATGCGGTGCCATATGCCCACTGTTTCTCACTCCTAATGTATTCTCAACCCTTCAAAGAAAATTCATCTTAACAGAATCAGAATGAGAAATACTTTATTAATCCCCGGGGTGTTACAGTTGCTTGTGTATAAAGAAATAAAGGAGTATGTAAATCATAAAAATAATGCTACAATATATATAAATATATATGTTAAGAAATAAAAGTACTACAATTTAAAGACAATGAGAATATAAGAAATATGAAATGTGTACAAATATTTGCATTAACATGTGTAATATATAACAAATAACCACAGTGCAAATAAGTAAATACAAAATGCTGAGAATTGGCATCTATTAAGTGTGTTAAAGGTCTCATATCGTGCTCATTCTCAGGTTCATACGTGTATTTTATGTTTCTACTAGAACATGTTTACATGCTGTAACGTTAATGTTAACTTTATTTTCCTCATACAGTCTGCCTGGATATACCTGTATTCACCCTCTGTCTGAAACGCTCTGTTCAATTGCGTTGCTAGGCAACAGTTTGGGTCCATGTTTACTTCCTGTCAGCTGATTTCGTTCACATTCACTGCAACAGGAAATAAACTGGGACACATTTAGTATGTTTAGGTTTTAAATCTGTGTAATGGTCTAACTATTGTAGATTTGTGACATCACAAATGGACAGAAATCCTAACGGCTTGTTTCAAACGCACAATTTTTGAATACGGGCTGTGTGTGTTTCTCCGTATACTGAGCGTTTTGATAGTTTAACAGTATTTATAAGGCACTTAAAACCTGCTTTATAATATAAAAGACATCCAAAATCTCACTTTTTACAATATGGGACCTTTAATATTATAAATAAGAAATGAATATGAATATTTCTTGAATGAACAGTATAAATGCAGTATTAATGACAGTATTGTACAGTTGAATTATTGCACAAATTATTTTAGGGTTAAGTAAAGTCAGCGTTGTGTATATACTGTAGCAGCTGACGGGTGAAAAACTAGCAAAATGTTCTTCATTCTAGCTCCAACCTTGAGGCCATAAACACCTTTCTTTCATCTATTGTCGTCCAGAAACAATTAGCCAATGAATGGATTAGTAAATCAACAAGAAATTAATCAACAACAATTTTGAAATGATTAGATCAGATAATAAATTCACTTTCATTCGGCCAGGTGTTGCTTGCAGGGGAGCGTACATATTACATGTTTAAAGCATCAGCAGCTGATAAAAAGCAAGAAGATGTGTTTCTTTTAATTTGCTAAATTACGTCATTTGTTCCTCCCTTGTTGCACAAACAATTACAATCAAATTACACGTTTTCTTCTTGTTCTACACTCTCTCTCTCTCTCTCTGGTAGATTTCCCTTTTACGATGTGCCTTTTTACATTACAGACACGGTGCTGTGATCAGACTTTAGGCTACATCTGAATTAAATGTCAGTGCATTTATGGTTCCTGCTTTTTTTATGCAAAACACACCGCACAGATCAGAAAAGACGTGTGACGGTCTCTCAGTGCCGAGGTGGATATCTCTGAATGTAAATAGTATATGGGTTTGAATAATTCATGACTTGCCTTTGTGTCGTTACTTCTAAAACCTTCCAATTTCAATATATTATTTCAAGTGGCATCACATACAATACACATATTACAGTTCTGTATGTGTGTTTCAGTGATGGTAATGATGCCAGTGAGTAGTCTGACAGTAGTGATAAAGACATAAGGGAGTTGCTGCTTGGTGACATTTAAAATGATACTGCAGACAAACCACACCCATCACCAGTCTGTGGTTTACTGGCAACCAGTGTTTGAAATGCATTCAAATAGCAGAGGTGAAAGTCAGCCTCGGGAGCATTGAACGCCTCACCTGTGCAGGATTGAATCCCAGCAGAACGTCGTCTCCTGTGTATCCCCGAGTCAAGGTTTTGTTTTTCATGTGTCTTATGAAAAGGTAGAAGTGGATTTTCCTTTTTGCCCTGCAAGAAGAAATATGCAGATTTTACATAAAGAAAGCATTTTACTGTAATAGGAAAATATACACAAGAGGCCGTGCTTGACAAATATTTTCTCCGTCGTGTCCAAAGCCATTTACACAGAGAGGAGGAAGAACCATTTTTCAATGTCAAACCTATTCAGTATTAGACAAAAAACATTTCTGGGACTTATTTGTCAAATTATCCAAACATATTTTTGCATAAAATGTTTGCTTGACATTTCCATTTAGGTCTACTAAATGCTTCATTTGCATGAACATAGAATTTGAGGCTTTAACAAAATGGATAAAGATACATTTGACGTCAAAAATCAATAATCAAACCCAGCTGACTCGATTACATATAGAGCCTTGTTCTTTACTGTTGTGGTGCAGCTCCCTGGCGTCGTCTCTTTTACTTCTAAAACCAAAGAAAACTCAGCAGTACGCAGTATGAAACCGTTAAAGCGATGTATTTAGCAGTATGTTAGACCAGGCTGGACAAAAAAACAAACTCGTACCACTATTACAATATTATCGAACAATACAACTTAGATTTTTTGTTTATGACCAATGTTTGTTTACTTTATAAGATACTGCAGGTTTAGCTCCACCAGCCCTTAAACTATTTATTCTAACAGCTCATAGTGAAGTGAGACAAACAGGATCATCAACGAGGGGAGACGGGAAATATAGAACATCGATCCACAACATTTACTCAAACTGCTTTTTCAGTTACAACAATAAAAGGTGGACTGATCTCCCTCCAGATATTAGAGTAATGTTAAAAAGGTTGATGTTGTCTCAGCAGGGATCTGTCTTTCCCTCGCCTCTTCCCTCGCCACTCTGTAGCCGGTTTGTGAGCGTCACTGGCCGGCTCTCCAGCGAGCTACGCCCGCGGGTGATTGTGGAGCTTTTCAACTCCAAAAAGGCAGATAAACAGGTTCCTGTTAATTTATAATGGACATCTGTGTTGTGATATTTAAACAAACTATCCGTCAACAAGGGACTAAAAGCCCCTCGTCTACAGACCGGTCTCTAGAGAGCTCCAGCCAGCTCATAGCGGTCTGTGAGCGTGACCGCCCGGCTGGCGAGGTAGCGACCTCGGCAGGTGCTAGCTAGCTGTCACAGCAATTTGTGGAGCTACTAAACTATGAAAATATCGGAGCAAATGTTCAAATCGCCATCTAATATTGTAAAACTGCCGATATTCTAAATCTACACAGTTAATTTCTCACCTCAAAAGTGAATTTTGTGATGAAATAGCTACGAAAAATGTAAAAAAACAAGCCATTTTTTGGCTGCTGTTGTTAGCCTGTACGTTCCAGCGCTTTGCATTCAGTACGTAATGTTTGTATAGTATGAGTTTTTGGACTCCCACAGTCTTAAGAACATAGGAAGTCTCTTGAGTGTGTCCGTGTGTGTGCACATGTGTGTGTTGTGTAGCACAGACAGCCTCTGATGAGGGAAAGGCCTCGAGGTGGTAAGACAGGCGACCAGCAGACATGTTTTCACGTCTCTAAACACACACACACACTATTACTCTCACACACACACCCATGCACACACGGACACATCCACACACGTACACACACAAACACACGTTCAAAGTGAGGGTGGGTAGGCGGTTACCGTGGCAACCGTGTGAAGGTGGCTGGGGAGTTTTACTGCGCTGTGGAGACAGGCAGAGACAGAGAGGGGGAAGAATATGAGAGAATATGAAAGAAGAAATATATATATAGTTCCCCAAAGACCTTGTATTTCTCAACTCACTGTAGGTTCCAAACAGCCACATAGAAACCGAGAAAGCAAAACAAAAGATAAAGCGGAAGGCAAGAATGAAGCACAAAAGCACCAATAAATCAGACCAATCTACATTGCTGATGTGGGAGAAAAACCACTGTATTATAAGGGAAGTGATTTATTTTAAGGCCCACTGCCTGATGGTGGAAATGGGTGAATTGAAAAGCCATTAGAGATGAAAACACCAAGGAGAGGTTGAATGGACCAATTACTGTGGGGGTTTACTGCTGGCTGCTGTCGAACATAACCTTGATGGATGATTAGTTTGAATCCAGTTCAATGAAAATGTACATAGTGTCCGGCTTTTGGTGCTGTGTCAGGTGTTTGTGCGTACGGGACGGCCGAGGACTGATGTCGCCTTTAGAGTGAGGACTGAAAATGAGCCACCATGAGACACGCGTGCATTCACACCTGTGTTGAAGTGAGTAGTGTTTGTACTACACTACTCTAGGATCCAATCATTTTATTGTGTCACCAATGTTTGGACCACTCCAATACTGTGAGGAACTATTAAAACAACGAAATCATGCAGGTTCACCGGAAACTCCAGTTGAGACTCAAGTGGGCCCTCCGGCAGCGACCAGTCCACCGCGTACAGACCCAGATCCGGCTTTGCTGCCGCCTTTCTACCTGCGGTCGGAGCTCCGGCGGGAGGTGGAGAGCTTCGCACCCGGCAGCAGCAGCAGCTCCTCCTCCTCCTCCTCCGGCCGTGAGCAGAGCTTCGCCACGCTGCTCTGCCGGTGCCCGCTGGGAGCCAACACCAACACCAGAACCAGGACTGAGTGAGGAAGACTGTAAAACCCTGCTGCCGTAAAATGAGAGGTTTTCTAAAGGGATTTTGGTGCTTGGAAAAAGTAGCGCTTTTGTCCACTGGAACCGCCAAAATCAACAGAAAATTAAAGTTCCTCGTAGTAACTTTGAGTAACAAAATGTTTTAGATTTCAAAATACGTTTTTCCTACATTTCATACAACTAGTACTTTAGTTTAAACACATTGTCATCCCAACTTATTAAATACCACCGCTTTGTCACGCCCCTTGGCTTGGCTTGGCATCACGCCCCTTGGCATGTTGTCACTTTAGGATTAGGCAACAAAACCACTTAGTTAGGTTTAAGGAAAAAACTACATGGTTGGGCTTAAAACTCCTACGTTTGTACAGTGAAAATGACACTGAACGATCAGTTGATTGTAACGTGACACACGGCACACAAACAACGGTCTCCTGGATGAAAGCCTTGTGTTTGTTGGACCCATCCACCTCCCCTCCTTCCCGCCTGCCCAGTGTGTCTTTTCGCTCTTTAAACTACGTCACCACACTCCCAGCGCACTTTTTATAAGCGTTATCTGGTGTGTTTCACACCGGCGCTAAAGGCCGTCTAGCGTGGCGGAAACACACGCCGACGGCCGTGACAAAGCCTCGGTGTTTTGACGCCCTGGGAATGAGAACAGGCTGGTGGTTTTCACTGCACTTCATATAAAAAATGACTGTTTAAACCTGGTAACGCACACGGCTTGTTTTTATTGTCATCAGAGTTATTAGTTCCTGTTGGCTTTATTTTTAAACGAAATATGATAAAATAAATAGTCAACAGTGTGTTCAAATTTTAGTGAGAAGCTTTAACGACCATGATTCACTAGCTCGGGGAAAACATGACAACCAACAATATCCTTGTCATGTTTGATTATTGTTTTCTCCCTAACTTGTAAACACTGTGGAAGCTTTGGATAACGGTCAGCAGTAATAATAACTTATGAAGAGTAAAGACGAGCCTCATATCCTCCTAATGCCTCAACGCCTCAAATTATAATTTAGTTTTTGTATTAAGAAGCTTCATTGTAATTAGCCACTTCTCTAAGTAGCTTTATTGTTGTCTAAGTTGTAGCTTTGCTAGCTTATAGTGTTCACAAGTGCCCCTCTGTGTGTGTGTGTGTGTGTGTTAATGTCTGTGTCTGTATGGGGACTCAGTGTCGATGCTGTCACACCCCATGGCAAGCCTCGCTCTGTCATATCAACGCCAAACCTCCCAGCAGCTGGCGGCTCGTCCTCACCGTCCAAATCACACGGCCACACACACACACACTCACACTCCTCCTCTCTGTCTCTGTTTCATGATCTCTCTCCTCTCTCTCTTTCTCTCTATCGAACCTCTCCTCTCTCTCATTCTGTGTGCCTGGACGCCTGTGATATCTTTGGTTTCCCAGTTGCTTAATTCAGTTATAGGGCGTACTGTGTGTGTCCGTGCATGCATGTGTGATCATGCATGTGTGGAAGTGTGCAGGAGGATGGCGGAGGGCCTAAAAGCCCCAGTCTGCCCATTAAGTTGATCAGGGAGTGGAAGCATGGTTATGGGGCTGTAATGTGAGGAGCTCTGAACAGCTCTGATAAAACAGCTTCCTCCCCACAAGTCCCTGCGTCCAAGTGCTGCTCTGGCCTCACTCATTCTCTCTCTCTCTCTCTCTCTCATACTAATCTCCATATTCAAAAAACCTCCACACCATCTCCGGTGTTGCTCCGACCTTGATGCTAAGCCAGATTGCTCTTTGTGGGAATTCTTTGCTCCTCGGTTGCCAAAGTTAATAACACAGCTTCCATCTTACTTACTGAGAAATGTATGTAAATGAAGTTGCGGCGCTAACACGCCCACCGAGGACCACCGTGCACCCAAATAGCCCTTCTCAATCACCCGTCTTTATTTGCACTCTTCAGACTCTTCAGACTATTTCACGACGGGGTTGGCCAGCTTTTGTTTTCACGCATCAATCCTATGATTTATTTAAATAACAATATTTCCTGTATCATCATCAAGTGATTCCAGTTGGAGGATATTATTTGGGAGTGAGTAACGTCTCCATTCTTGCCTGACATTCAAAGAGGGCTGCTTTTGGCAGTTGATGATATTATCATCTCTTTGCCAACTGGATCGCACTCCACAGACATTTCACTTATTACGACTTGTTACCAGGGGTTTGGCATTTTAGAAAATTGTGGAAGGAAGCGATGGATTATTAATACTGCTTTTGTTTGGTGCATGTTACTGAAGCATAAAGGCAGCAATATGATAATGGAGAAGAAGCACTTTAAACCTCCATTAACTTTTTTTGACCACCAGGGGAGGCAGAAGAAGAACTCCTCAACAAGCTGACAGACCCATGAGAGGTCTTCATTGGTAGTTCTAAGTATCTGAGAGGGTCGGGAAGAGTTTGTGTCAATATATGTCACACCCGAGGGGATGCAAGCAGACTCTAGCAGCCATCAGCTCTGATCATGTAGTGGGTCATAATTATCAGGAGATAAGAGTTTTTTGACACAAAATGGAGAGTTACTGCTCATTAGTTGGTGAAGCATCACACAACCGCCAGTATTGGGGTTATATCTCTATTAGGGTCTTTTTGGACCGACCACATTTTGGTTTGGGTCTATTATCCTTGTATGTATTTGGGTCTAGTGTTTTTGAGTTATTTTTGTTTGTTAGTAACGTGTTTTTCGTACCTCTGTTACATTGTTTACGCACGTATTAACTTAAGTTTACGTATTTATTTTAAGCCCAATGATGATGTTTTTTTTGTAAAACTAACTAAGTGGTTTTGTTACCTAAATCAAACTGAGGCCGTTACCGTGGTTTTGTTGCTTGGTGTAAAAATGACAAGCAAAAAGGTTAAAATAACATTCTCATGACGTGCAGAATGTCCTTGTAATGTCGTGCTATTTATACACCTTCCCACGAGATCAGGTTGACACAATCCGTTCTCACTCCCAACTCATCGAATACCACTTTTTGCTCAGCGCCCCTCAGCATCGGAAACCAACACACGGAGGGATGTAGCGACAGTACGTGACGAACCGGGTTTCAATTAACTCCAATGTGAACCCACCCGCGGTGTGACTCGACGGTCGCAGCAAGTGACGTAGTATTAATAGCGTGAGAGTCCGCTAAGGGCAGGCAGACGGGGATGTTGATTGGTCAAACAAACAAAAGGCTTTCAACCAGGAGACCGCTGTTCGTGTCCCGCGTGGAACTAAAAGTAACGTTGATTATCACGTCAGTCGTAAGTCACGTGACTCATTAGTATCATCAACACCGTGGACACCGTGTATGTAACAAGCATATATTGACACACCGTCCCTGGTCTGTCCAAAAGTAACATAAGAGGGACACTGACCAAGCGGCAGTGTTTGACGAGTTGGGAGTGAGAATGTGTTGGTTGAAGACATACATACCTTATATATTATTGCCTTATGAAGTTGTTATAGCTAACATGTTATCACTCACCTGTTTACACAGCTAGCAGCACCATTAGCATTCTTTTAGAGTTGTGTTTTTGTCCACCTGATGATTGTAAGATCTGGTTTGGTCTACATCAACTCTTGAGAACAATATCTTGCTCTTCAGCTGCTGGATGTCCCACTTCCTTCCCCAACTAGTTGCTACCTAACTGTACCAAACCGTTTGTTGCTATAGGCAGGTAGCATACATCAGAGCTTGTATATTTGGAAATGGGGATAATTAGTGCAGAATTTCTGATCATACAACTAAAACACAGAGCTAAATTAGCCAGTAAAAGCTCCATTGAGTTGCAGAGTTCAGCGATAATTCTCTGTAGCCCCGTTATTGTGAACAGCCTCTTCCACATTAAACATAACCTTTTGATTTATTAGAAATATTGATTGGTGGAGCTTTAAAGTCATTACAGTTTAGGAGCAACATATTTTGTTAGTCCACATATATACGTGAAGCACATATGCAGTATGTAAATCGAATTCTACACCGAGTCAGTATTTTGTTCTTAATGTTTGACCTTGGGAGTTTGTATTGTGTGTGTTTGTGTGAGTGTCTGCGTTCTTCAGTCTGCTGGAGATGAGCCCGGGATAAGATCTGCTCATTTATTATTCAATTAAAGATCGCTGAGGTCACAGCAGATCATTAGCCATGGAGGTTATTTCAAAGGAGGGAGACACACAAACACAAGCAGGGAGACAGACAGACGGACGGAGGGAGGTAAACACAAGAAAAGACATAAAAAAGGATGAAAAAGACAGAGAAAAAATGTATCGATTGAGTGATTGATTTCTTGTTTCATCATTTTGTCTGCTCTTATTTTGAAAGCACGTTCTTCCCTAATTACAGTATCATGTTGTTCTCCTACGGCTGAAACATCCTGACTGGCTTTGTTGATGGCTTTTTACTCATTAAAGTGAAGACGCTGCACTTCTATTGGGAACGTATCAGAGGGTTTGCAGAGCAATTTCTGAGTCGGGCTCAAGTGATCTGTGCTCTGTGAACAGATTGGGGAGACAGAAATAACCTCAGCTCAGCAATAACAACAGCTCAAGCACAAATATTTCTTGTTGCACATCCAGCACAATAAAATCAAAAAGCCTTTGGGTGGCGGCAACAATAGAAACTTTAATAGACCTCGTGTGCTATTGATTTTCTCAAATGTTGAGATAAATAATGAACGCACGTAAGCAGAGCCGTCGACACCTGAAGTCACTGTAGACGTGCTTTTATGAAGACGAACAGGGTGAGAGCTCACTTTAGTTTCCATGGAAACGATTATGAAATTGTACATTAAAGTGAATGGTTTGTCGTTTCATGTAAGATCTTTAGGGGGCACAAACCATAAGAGGAACTTATACAAAAATGATCTTATAATGTTCTTTCCAATAAAAATGGCATTGCTGTAAATTGTAAAAGTGTTTTTTACTTCTTTCTCTACCATTGGAATTCAATCAAAATAAATTAAACATAAATTTAAACAAACAGTTAAAGCATGACATGTATATTCCTTTGGATATATGGTGGGAGGGCATGCCATAGTATAAATAGTATTTTAGTAAGTTAATCTGGGGGATCCAGTTTGAATGGACCTGATGCAGCTGATAAAATGAATAATAGCATTGTTATCTATAATTTGCAGGTGCTATGCAGCCGTAGCCTATATAGCATTATGTTTACATTGTATAGCCAAAGCTAATTGTATAATATTGTGCGGACTGGACTAATTAAAAGCCAGCAGAGCCACAGCTCAGTGTTATATTTTATTATTTACTGATCTTAAGATCGAATGGAAAATATTCTATTCATTAAAAAAATAAAAACGTGGGCAGCTGGCCACCTGACCTGTAATAATGTTGGACTTAATTGTACGTAGCCTCCATCACTGAGTAAGTCTCTCTCAGTATACAGTAGGAGAAAGAGAGGCCCACTCACTGGAACTACTCCGGGGCCCAGCCATCTCTGTGGGCGGTCCGGTACATACATACTGTTCATAGAGCAGAATTAAAACTGTGAAAGTAGCTCACATTTATTGCATCATAAGGCTCTGATCAGACAGAGAGTGTTCTGCAGTTGTTGTTTTTTTAATTGTTGCTTGGCAACCACTGGATGAGTACTAATGTTAGCTTAAAATAAACCATGAAGTGTACGCTACCTAATACTTAATAATACAGTTTAAATTGATGAAAAAAACCTTGCATGAAATTTTGATTACCGCACTAATTTGCCTCCAGGCCTGCTGTCTTCTGTTCAGTTCCTAGGCTGTATATAAGAAGTGGACTTATGGTGCCTTCAAATAAAACTTGTGAACTTGTGTTTACGACATGGGAAGTCGTGTACACGATATGTTTGGTGTTCAAGTGGTTAAGTCGTGAGAACACCGCTGCTAAGCAATATTAACCTTACTGTCGGCGTCTAGAAGCCACAGAGGTTAACAGTTTAGCAAGCTAGCCAGTGGGTAACATAATGCCGTAAATGCAAAGGCATGAGGCATGAGGCAGTGGGAATGTCAACATTCTCCTCAGACATATTATAAAATTAGGAAGTAAAAACAATATACGACTAAAATTACAATATATTCCTTTATTATGCACCGGAAAATGGCATTTCTCACATTTTTGTAACCAGAAGAGACACGAGAGGGTGGAGCTAAGTACAACCAAATACAAATAAGACATTTTTTAGGCGACCAAAAAGGTTATAATTAACTTTGATGAACTGAAAGGGTTAAAGTTGTAAGACCAAAACATGGACAACTCCCAGACCGGACAACGTCAATCACAAAAGCATCCCTGCTTTATGGTCTATCTGACTCTAAATGGGACCATAATTTACTAAATGAACATCTTGCTGTATTGAAGAAGACTTGAAACTAGCGATTGAGACCATAAACTATAAAACAAAACTCCACCTCTGGCTCGCTGCTAAAATACTCTCTGTCTGATCGGGGCCTAATGTCATTTAACCACCAAAATGAATAATGAAAGCGAAGACAGTAAACAGTAAAAGTGGCCTTGAGGCTGTGTGCAAATGCCACCTAATTACTCTGGAGACAACAAGGTGCTTAGGAACATGTACATACTGTATGCACTAATAATGTTGCATCAGTATGATGGCTGAGCTAATTATACTGTATGTTAGTACAGTAATCCCATGTTGTATCAGCAACCGGAGCAGAGAGGGCACAATTTGAACATGAGGTTTGATTCATTGAAAGCTTTTTAGAAACTGATTTAGGCAGAATATGCAGAGAAAAACAATACATGTTAGATTGCATAAACGTGTGAATTAGGATATTTGTTTCATAAGATAGGACAGACTTTGGCAACCCTGCCCAGGTGGTACATATATAAAAGCTGTGTCGGCGGTGGCCTTGGTGTGTGGCTGCAAAGACGGCGATGAATCAAAAACAACACCCATGTTTTGAGCGGAGGAGTCTTGTGTGTAATTGTGCGTCCATTGAGGTTAGGAGTCAAGAAAGAAGCAACAGAAAGAGAAAGTGGCTGTGTTTGAGAAAGTGGGAGGTGTACGTGGATCGGTTGTTATCTGGGTAACTAACTGTCACGCCGCTCTCACCTTCAAGAGCAGGGCGGCAGGGAAAGATTGGTGTGAACGTTTTTAATGAAGCTTTTGATTGCGGTCAACGTGCCACTTATCACTGCGATGTGTCTCCGTCGGCTCCCCTGAATGCTAATCACCACTTTCTATTTGGCATGATGATGATACTGTTATACTTTGTGTAGGAAACTCATTTCATTATACTGTATATTAGGGATGTGACGGTGAGGACATTGTGAGTGAGGAACACCGGTGTTACCGATTACACCGGACATTTTACAAAAAAAGATGAGTCAATATGAGTAGCACGCTTACTTACTCTCCGGTAGACCTCATACCTCATTAACGTTATGGTTCCCTTATACAGGGTATCTCCAGGTTTCAACAAGTCAAATTTAAGACTTTTTAAGACCATTATGAATGCAATTTGACAGCGCCTTTCCTTGTGCACTGTGCTGGTTATGATACAGCGCCAACACAACGGCGTATTGCCGCAATTGCAGTTACAAATGACAGAAATCCATCAAGTGCAATGGATATTTAGAAAATTGTGTTTTCCTTGAAGACACCCATCAGTTTTATCAAAAGCTGGAAGCGGGGAGAAATTTGATGAAGGCAGCCTCGTAATTCTCTATGCAAGAAAAACCTGCACTCCCCTTGACTGCAATGTGAAATGGGTGTGCTCCGATAAATTCTATCCGGGGAGCGCAGTGTGGTGGCAGTTTCTGTTAAAACAAGACACAAACCAAGGTAACAACTTGTCTTTCAAGTAGAATTAATAAAAAAGCATATATTAATGAACTTTTGGTTCCGTGTTACTGTTTTGTTGTGGCGTGCTCAAAAAACGAAACATTCAAAAGCAAGATAATGCATTTATTTTATTAAAGGAAAGTAATGTTAATGAAATGTTAAGACTTGCCTAAATTGTATTTAAGACATTTCATGGGATTTTAAGGGCTTAAATTCAGATTATTGGATTTTAGACTTTTTAAGACCCCGCGGGAACCCTGCTTAAAGCATTGGGTTTATATCTGAAATATTGCCAAATAGGCATTTTTGCTTTCCGCTCCAACACCAAATCCTTTGCCATCATCACCAAAAATCCTCACCAAAGTTAACTACAGGGGTTTTATTTAGCAGAACGAGTACGTCACGTAATCGCTATGTGCCCGACCACCGTGTAACACCGGTAACACCAATTACCATGACAAGCCTACTGTGTTCAGTATATTGTTCATAATATAGGAAAAAGCAGATTTTCCAGTAGAACTCAGAGTATCAAGTCCTCCGCAGCCTCAGAACGAACTTTGTCAGCCTTGAACTCTATTTCACTTTACAGCACAGAGGCATTAGTTCAAATCATCCACAATTCAAGTCACATTTGTTTTAATACTTCAAAATGACTGACTGCTAATTACCACATTTCTCTCCCTCTCCACCCTGTTTGCAATTAAAAATGATTATTTTCACAGTTAGAAACCTTTTTGAGCTTTGGAAGCACCTTGACATGACATCGGCTTTGATAAGCAGCCCAATTACCAGCAGACTAGGTCACAAGTTGATTCGAGCGTCAAGAATTTTAGAAGAGAAAATCCTCCCTAAGTCTGTGTTGGCATCCACAACAATAATGACTGCCGTGTTCCTGCCAAAGGGATAATTAAACCTGAAGACAATGCGAAACCAAAACTCTCTCTCTCACTCTCTTTTCTGTTGGAGTTGAAACTGTGACACTGAGGGACAAGACACTCAGCCTGGGAATGGGTTATCGACACGGAGTACACTGTGTCACGCAGGTCCCGAGGCCTGGATGGAGGCTGATGAGGACCGGTCTTATTGGCACCACTAGGGAACGCCACTTAGTGCCAATCACTCAGGAAAAGCCGGGCCCGCCAATATTGGTCTTGTTCCATCTTTCTCTCTTTCATTTCTTCCTCTCATTCATCTGTCTTTGTCCAATTCACACACACATGTAGACACACCAATCCATCTAGCTGCTCCAGTGCAATGTGTGTGTCTGTGTGTGTGTTCATAACAACAACAACAACAAACAGGCCTTTTCAAACACAACCTGCCCGGCTGCTGTGTGACAGAGAAGCTAATTTGCTCCGCTAGAATACTTTACACAGCCGTCATGCAACTCTGGCAGCCTTCCACCAACCAACCTATTATATTAGAATATCTCTCCGTGCGTGCCACAATAACACATTTACAACCAATGAGTGGGGGGCGTTCTGCCCTAAATTAGCCGTGACTTGCTTTTCAAAAGGGTCATAAATGGCTGTGAATGTTTCATAAACAGCAACACAGAAAGCTGCATAACAATAGGAGGATGGTGTTTAACTGGATGTGTTGTCATGGCACCACAGCCATGTGCACTTTCAGAAACTATCAGATTGAATTAGCGATGCATGCATGTGTATTGTGCACATGCATGTGTGTGGTCATGCGTGCATATTGTGTTGGCGCGTGGGCGGGACGCTCCGTGTGATGACAGATGTGTCATTCCTCTCCACTTTGTACTCGCTGTCACTGAAATGAGTGAAAACGACGAGCAGGAATCACACATCACACTGTCACTCTGACAGTCTGTTTCCCCAGCAGCTCAGAGAAAATTGTCATTGAATAACTGAAACTAAAGACTAGGTAGGAATTTTCATGTGTCCCAGTTGTCATTTTACTGCGCAATATAAGTCAGACACACAGTGTTTAGAGAGTAGTTATTAGCTGCTAAGGGGAACATGGCAGTAAGGCGGAGGACTGAGGTGAGAGAACGTAGCGCTGCTGCCTGCCGCCTCAGTTCTAAAAAAAAAAGAATTATGCAAAACAAGTTTTTTTAAAGATCAGATTATTCAAGGAGACATCAGAGTTGTTTTTTGCACACATTCTCCTAATAATTTGTCTACCCTTCATATCAGTTTCAGAATGATAGTATCATCGCTGCCCTAGGAGAACCATGTACTTCCAAAACTTTTTTTCTTTTGTTCATTCCTGGCTTTGTGACGACGCATTTTTCAAGCAGTCCACTGGGGTTTAAATAGTTTATTCAGCTTAAGAAGAAGAAGATGTTCTCATCCCAGAAAGGAACATTTAGTCCTTCAGATCCCAAATATGGAGATGCTGTACGTGGTTGTCATCGGACAGCAATGTTATGCAGTCCATGTGGATTATGGGCTTAATGAAATGAAAATTTCAAACAAATTGACATTTTTGTCAAATACATGTTGAATCAAACACAAGCACCCAAAATTTGAAACACATTCTCACCCAAACTCGTCACAGACTGTACTGACGCTTTGTCAGACCCCTCAGCATCACTTTTCGGTTGCAGTATACACGTTTCTAAAGTGAAAATGTGACTTGACGTTGTGAACACAGGACGCGGACGAACAGCTGACTAAAGCACGGGACACGAACTGCGGTCTCCTGGATGAAAGCCTGGTGTTTGTTGGACCCATCCACCAGGCAGTATCAAACGCTGATGGCCGTGACAAAGCATCAATATTTGACGCCCCTGGGATTGAGAAAGTATTTGGTACAGTAAAGTGACAAAATGGAAAGTTTATGTGTCGTCTTCATATGCAATGGGTCAAGGGGAGGAAAAAGATACTAGGGTCCCAAATATTGTGCAAGTATATGGTCGGGTGATATGTCTTTCACCACGTCCAAAAAGAAAAGTTGACATAGTTTTGTGGAGCGACTTTGACGGGAAGCTTGTCCGTATCGTCAGAGAGAAAACTGTCAAGTGGAAGTAGCAGTTGGTACAAGATATCAATAAAAAGGCTACAGGAACTAAACTATTGCACTACAGGTAGCCGCTTGTCTTGAATAGCAGCTGGCTCCACTCTGATTGAGAAACTTGAAGTCAGGGGTAGAGAGAATCTGTCTACTGGTGTAGATTTGTTTGACGGTGATCCAGAGTCTGGTCCAGCTCCTCCTATGTGTTCGAGTGCAGCCCGCCTCCATCGCTGCCAACACAACGGTGACTGGTGCAGTCCAGCCGTGAAGACGGATGCTGCCAGAAATAAGACTGTGAGAAATGTAGAGGGTGGAATTTTTACATCTTTGAATACCTGCTATTTGCTGCAGAAAGAGGAACGTGGCTGTCAGTTGTCTTTTCAGAAACATATCTAAAGCTATGCTCTTTCTGACCATTAGACAGGAGCTTTATACCACTGTCAGACTTCTCAAACAGCACTTGAAAGAGTATATATTGGCCTTTACTACACATGGACTACATGCAGGGGCGGACTGGCCATCGGGAAGTTCAGGAAGACTCACAAACGACCGATCCGTTAAAGGCCGAACCAGAGTTTTTATTTTTCAATTTCTGAGCAGTTACTGTTGGCTGTGCCACGGGGCCAGCCTGCATGGCCCTCGCAGCTGCAGACAGCACTAAGCAGAATGCTGCCTTTCAGACTGGCCCAATGGAAGGGTGCCTTCACACCTGACCCATTTGGTTCAGTTAAAATAAACTTTAAAGTGAGTGACAGCGATCCCACAGTAATACACCTCATGTGCATGTCCGTGCGTTCCCCAACGTTCACACTATGTGCTGCATCAACTTCTGTCAGTTCCTCACATGGGTCCTGATGATGCCGGATAAAAGTCGCCAAAACTGTCCAATCAGTGAGTTACCTGCAGTCTGTATAACTTCATGTTTACTCCCCTGGTTTGTTTGTAAAAAGTCAATGTGATCAGGAACTGGATCAGACCTAAAATGCAATAATATATCATTGCATTGGACCCCTGTACCACTACAGGTGTGAAAGCACCTTATTACTACTCAATAAATAGGTGTCACGTCTGGCACTGTACAAAAGGTTATTGGACTTTTTCCCTTTTGATTAAGATCTTGTGTTCATCCTTTTAGTCTATTAGTAGTTGTGTAATAGTGGTTTTGGTTCCTTGGATTTGGGTTTTCTGTTATATTGTCTGCATTCTAGTGTTTCCTGTTTTATTTTGAAATTCACCTGTTGTTTTTACTTCCTGCCTTTTGTTTGTTTTCCCGCCTTATTGTGATTGTCTGCCCCGCCCTGATTTGTTCCACCTGTGTCCAATCACCCTGATCCACCGGTGTATTTAGTCTCTGTGTTTTTTTGCCAGTTTGTCGTTGCTTCTCATGTGATGTGTTCCCTCCTGTGATGAGTTTTTCCGGTATTTTGTTCCTTTTGACTTTACTATTGTGGATTGTATTTTGTGAACCTGCCTGCAGGACCAACTGCTTATTTAGTTTCCCAGTAAGTTTGCTTTGCTCGTTGCATTAAATCATTGAACTTTGACTGCTGCCTCCTCATCGTTATCTGCATTTGGGTCCAACCTGTTATCCCTGAGAGAACTCTGACAATAGGTGGGTTATAATTTGTACTGATCCTTATTTTTGTTGAAATCTGATTGGCTCATTGACTCCTAATCTCATTTTCATGGTGAACGTGACGAACTGTGACTCGTGTTCCGGCTCACCTCAGCTCGCCTGGCCGGTCTTGTTTTGATTCAGCGGTGACGTGCTGATCCAAACTGACTGTCTTGGGGGTCTTCAGTACATCAGATTCTCTTTATACCACAAAAACTGTATTAGCGTTAAAATTACTGCCAAAAACCTTCAGCTTGTGCCCTCTTGGCGCCGAACATAAAAGGCCTCTCCGTCTCAAAGTGCCGGGGCTGAATTTCAGTCCCAGTACGCGGTTCTACCATGTTTGAATTCCTACTGGCCCTACAGCGCTTTCTGCCCTGCCTGCCCGTATATCTGTCTATCTTTATGTCTTTCCAGGGGTGGAGAAATATTTCTGTTGTGGACAGGAGCTTTAGCAAAAGGTCAGTTGTATGTGGCGTCAGACTTTTGCCTTATCTGTCTGAGACAAAAGGAAGCAGCCAGCAGAGGACACGTCTGGTTATGGATTCCACTCACAGCCAGGCGCTAGTAGTCCTCTGTGGGCAGAGGCTCACATCTGGCAGGTGCTTGTTTATGAGAGCAGTTAACACTGGATCAGGGAGGCTTTATAGCAAAACACATACGCACGCGCACATGCACGGGCTCAGGCAAACAAAACACACACACACACACACACACACACACACACTTCAGCAAGCTCCCTGTTTGAAGTTATCTGTCCCTTTTTAGGTTTTTATAGACCTGCCATCTGCAGGCAGCTAATACAGTCTCTCCAGGATCTTGTGATTATCAGCCCAAAAAAAAGTTTGTTATTCTGGGATACACTTCAGTCAGCAGTAAAACATTGCGATTATTTATGAATTGACGAATAATCATAATATATAATATGTTCCAGTGGGAATAAAATGAGTTGAGAAACCTCACAGGATCATAAGAATGAACTGTTAGCAGCTGTCTGCCTGTGCAGTTAGAGCCAGGAAGTTACTTATTTTTCTCCTGACTTGATTCAGTTTGGAGTTGAAAATGGTCAGTTGGACTGGTTTGTTGGGCGCGATCATAATTTAACATTTTGCGGAAACAGAACATTTGTCAGTCAGCTCGTTCTCATTCCCAAGGAGTCAAATACCCACACTTTGTCATGGCCGCACCATTTAGTGCCAGTATGAGATGCACCAGGTTTTCCATTAACTCAGAGAAAGTGCACCAGGAGTGTGGGGACGTAGTTTAAAGAGCAAAAAGACACACTAAGGGCGGGTGGGTCCAACAAACACAGGGCTTTCATCCAGGAGACCTATCGGTGCCCAGTGTGTTACGTTTAGCTTTCACTTTACAATCAGCTGTTCGTTCGTGTGCCCTGTTCACAACGTTCAGTTTCATTTTCACTTTACAAACGTAGTAGATTTAAGCTCAACCATGTAGTTTCTTTTCCTAAACCTAACTATAGTGATTTCGATGCCTAAACCTAAAGTGATGCCAAGCGGCCATATGTGACGAATTGTGATGAGAATGTGCTGCTTAAATTCCTAAGAGTGTTTTTTGTATGTATAAAAATACAGTAAGTCTGTTTCCATTCAATTGTCAAGCAAATTTTTTAAATGCTGCAAAAACAAAAATGTGAATTAGGCGCGTTTACATCAACTGGTTTGAAGCGAATTAACGAGGCTGCATAGTTTGGTAAGAAGTTGGCGGTACAGGCGTCACTTTGAGCTATTTTTTTTGCACAATTGAGGAAGTTATATTGAATTTTGCCATTTCAATACAGCATTTCTAATGAAATTAGATTATATTAGATGAGATGAGATTAGACTCAACTTTATTGTCATTGCACATACTGTAGTACAAGTACAGAGGAATGCAGTTTTGCCTCTAACCAGAGCACAAACTAGTAGAGTGCTGATTAAGACAATATATACAAATGAGGATATACAGGTGGAGTTATATTTATATCTATACGCAGAGAGGTTATGTACATAGAGCTATATGCATATGGTGAATATATATATATAAGATGAATATTAGAGAATAGATTTTATATATACAGGTTGAGTCATAAGTTATATAAATACTTCAAAATGTGCATAAAAGTATGTCAATATAAACACAACTACTGGTAAAATTGGGATGATTTCTTCCAGTGGCCATTTGTTTTGTTGCTGTTGTTAGACAAAGAGCACTTATAGCAGTAATGTGCATCTGTATAGATCACGAGGTCAAAATCATAATTAAGATCTGCACAGCTGAGTGTTTGTATGAAAGGATTTGGATCCTGATAAAAGTCACTTGAGCAGCCCGTTGCTGAGATAAAAAAGCACTTCAGTCCACTCTTCACCAGCAGACATGACAACAGGTTTGCTGGGGATGCTAACAAAAAAAATCTGACCATAAACAATTCACACACACACACACACACACACACACACACACACACACACAAAGAGAGAGAGAAAGAGCTACTCATCCTTGACTGTGAAACTAGGTTGATGTGGGGCAGCCTATCTCCTATGGCTCACACCGTGCTGACAGGCTCATTATAGTGGAGTTAGAGTGGAGACCTTGGTGTGACAGAGCCAAAGTCATCCCGGCCAGCTTCCCTCCAGCTCTTTGTCCCACTCACTGTACTGCCTGGCCATCTCAGACACCACAGCACAACCTTGTTCATCCCACACCACGGATCCGCCCCCCCCCAGGGGACCGGAGCTCGTCCAAAACCCGGCAACACATTTTAGAGTGACTCGGATACGTCTGAATGCTTGACAAAAAGCTCATTCTGTGTCCACCGTTTGGTTTTCCCACTGGTATGTCCACTGTGGCTGAGTTTTCTGCTCCCTTTAAATTATTTGACACAAAAATTGGATTTCAAAACAAAAATACCACGAGGTCTAAGACGAGGTCTGTTTCAGGAACGCATCAGGCGGTTCGTTGAGTTGTACACATCAACGGGCGTTATCCTCCGTATACCATGACCACTAGTCTAAATAACTTCCATATATCACATCACATTTTAAATAACAGTCATTCCTTTGATCATGTTGATCATAGTTAGTCGGCCATTTGCCAATTTGGGACCGTTGGTGATCGTCTGTTGGCCCAGTTTTTTCGGTGTGTCCCTCACCATCGGCTCTAGTCTGCCCGTGTTGGAGCTTTTTTTGGCAGATTCAACATGTTGAATCGGTGACGGATCCCGTCGCTGAGAGAAATCACTCTGATTGGCTGTTCAGCTTAAACGAACCAGTGCACGAGAAGAGAAACTGAGGTGAGGAAAGCAAGCAAACGAGTAAAGTCGAGACGGCAAACACATCCGTCTTCATCTTCATCTGATCATTCCAACACACAGATGTTTTCACAACGACATGAACATCTGGAATGAAGCTAAGTGGTGATTGAGGTAGTGTGAAAATAGATAGACCAGAAACCAATTATGAACCATTGACAAAGCGTTAACTATCTATCTAAATAATGTTTTACAAACCAATTATATTTATATAATATATAAAATATGATAATGCGTGCAACAATAAACTGTGAACATCCATTATAGCATTACTAATATTTAGTAAAACATTATCAAATATAATTTAATTGTTTTGGTAACAGTCAAACTACAACTACTACAAGATAGCGCCGGTAGGGGTGGCTGCCGTCGTACCTGCTCCGGTCATTTGTCTTCTGTTAATTGTTATATTTAATCTATTAGCACAGCCTGCACTTTGTTTTATCACATATGACAAACAGACACTTACAGGTATCGGAAAAAGTGCTGCCTATCCATAGGGGACGCCAGTACCAACTGGCCCAGCGTGATACTGCAGAGAGCCGACGACAACGGGGGACACGCTAACCCCGGGCCGCAGAGGAGGCCCAGAGGGAAACGAGCCGGGGTGAGGAATAGGCTGAGGAATCTGGCACACTGTCCACTTTTACCTAACATCCTACTAGCCAACGTCCAATCCCTGGAGAACAAGCTGGACGACCTCAGAGCCTGGATCAAATACCAGCGGGACATTCGGGACTGTAACATCATATTTCTCACCGTGACATGGCTGACTCCCGCTCAACCAGCGGAGTTCTTTTCTGTTCATCGAATGGATAGAACAAAAGAGTCTGGCAAGTCGAGGCCGGATAGGTACATAAGCATTTCACTGCACATTATACTTGTATAATTGTGTATGTGATGAATAAACTTGAAATACTATTAACTAAGTTGAATTAACTATCGATTCACCATTTCTAAATGATGATTGGGTCCATGATCTATTGTGTATCTATTTAAAGGTGCTCGACATGAAACAAAGTTGAGAACCGCTGGTTTAAATCATGTTTAAAACATTGAAATCTACCATGTTATTATATTTATATAGTTGTTCTTGTTCTTCTTATAGATTAATGCTGAGCACACATTTATCATGCAGTTTGTGTTGGACGAGCTGAAGAGAGTTGCCCTACTTTCTGGAGCGTTCTTGGTCTTATTTCTTCCTCCTCAAAGCTGAAGTTTGAGGGAATTCTCAGTCTTGTGTCTTTCATAGAGTTTCATAGTGTTTGTGTGTGTTTGTGCACACCGGAGGGACAAAGAGTGAGATGTGGTGTTGCATTCGAAGGCATCTGCTCATTTCTATAAGTCATCCATCACACCGACTGTAAGACGACATCAATGCTGCACCGAAACGAGAGAAACATCCAGGAAATGTGTGACATCGGCTGCATTCTATTAACATATCACATTGTTGTGTGATTGACCGGCACGGCGCTGGAGATCATGGAAGCTGACTATCACCGGAGGGATTAGCGATAAATCCTTTTCACGACTCGTGACTGTACACCTCATCTCTCTCTCTCTCCCTCTGTTTCCCAACTATCCCTCTCTCTGTCAGAGCCAGGGGCATGATAGGCAAATAGACTGCACTCTAATTGCCAATGTAATGATGCTGCAGTCCACTCATCTCACCTGGCTAATTAATACTACAGCTGCCACCCCTGCTCTCTTCTATCTCATACACATCCACAACATGCGCGCACACATACACACACACATACACACATGCATGCAATCACAGGAGGCGACACAAGCTTGTGAGTTCATCTCACGTACGCTCTCCCTGCCTCTTCCTTCCTCTCCACTGTAAAACATGGCCCTGTCAAGTTGACACGATACACCAAGCTGCACTCCCAGAGCAGTGAGACAACTGGTTCAGACTCTATATGGTAGAGAAATATGTCCTCAAAACTCTGTGTTTCATGATTAAACTAATACAAATATGATTTAAAAAATGTATGCAATAAATTGTCAAAGAATTTTACGAATACATACAACCTAACTTGAAAAATTGTTATTAATTATTATCGTAGTTCCTTCATTAATCAAATACGATTTGCATTTGAAATGCTTTCTGTGAATGTAAAGGGGGAATGGAGCCAGTTAGTTTTGTTCACCCGCAACTAGCGAACCGCCTCATGAAGGACTAGTTTAACGAATTTCAATAGATCCAAGATGAAAGTGACAGAAGGGCGGGACTCAGAGAAAAAGTTACAATTATAAATCCGTCTGCTACTTCAGCACCACGGACAGCGCCGTGGATTTATCAATACACAGCACAGTTAGACTGATATTTCAGGTTTGCGTTGTATAACTAAACTAGAATGGCACTCGGAGAGCGCAGACCTCCGCCAAGGTGCCCGAGTACGATACCCCCCCCCCCTCTCCATTGAGCTTGTGCCAGCATCCACGTGTATTCTTGTTTATGTTGAGATCAACTGTACGTAGCGGAGCATCGTAAAACACTTCATTCAAACTGGACAGAAACAAAATAAAACTCACCTTAACCGTCGTCGTTACTCTTTCCAACAATCACAAAGTGTGCTTTGTTCCAACTCAACTGTAATTTCACCGAGTTTAATGTGAAAAAACACTGAATCACACACACACACACACACAGCCCGCTCTCTCTCTGTCTCTCTCTCTCTGAAGGAAAGAGGCGGGGTCATGTGTCATCAACTCCTCATCAGTTCACTGCGCATGTGTTATACCCAGAGGTCTTCATTTTTTGGCTGATCGGAATCCTTGAAAAAATTCTTGAATCCGGATCATGATCTGGATCGCCGCCAAAATGTAATGGATTGTTCATTGTTCATTGGAAAAACATCATGGTTGTGCTTAAAATAAGTACGTAAACTAAGTGAAATATGTACGGAAACAACGTAATAGAAGAACGGAAAATACAAACGTCACTAAAAAATTAATCACCAACATTTTGGCGGTCTCCTGGGTGAAAGTCCTGTCTTTTTATTCTACTCAGAGCGTAGCATATTCATACAGATGCGTTTACAGTGCAGTCAGTACAGACTACATGACGTAAAAATGACACGCCAAAAGCAAGAACGATGTTCTTATTGCACGTGAAACAACTTGTGAATTATTCATACACCATTTGGTGCAACCGGGCTGTGGTTTCAGACGACCAGATGACTGTTTACCAACCAGTGAGTGCTGATCAGGGAGGTATTGAAATCCTTTTCCCCTGAAAGCTGGAATGTCATCATTTATTTACAATCCATCACATACGTTTTACATTTTTGTATCACATTTGTCACTTGTTTTTTGCTTCATTTCTCTACTCGATCTCGCTCTAAAGTTTGTCTGAAAGAAAGCAGACTCTTTGTTAACTCCGGGGCGAGGTTGAACAAAACAGATTTGGTGGCAGCCTCGCTCTCATTTCTTTCCTCTTCCCAAAAATGATGAATCTGTAGGCAGGGTGCGTTTCTCGGGTCTTTTTTGGTCACATAAGCCGCTCCATGTTGCCAGTCCTGCGGCACGACGGAAGTCTTGTGTAAACGGCTTCTCCTGTAGTGTAGTAATTATTTACTCCTGCCTCTTTCTTGTCCTCATAACAAAGCTTCTTTCCTCTTTTTTTTTTATCCCTCCCCTCCTCTAAAAAACGCTGTTGACAACTGGTTCACTTTTGTTTTCGTCGTTGCAGCTATTTTCTTCCACTTACTGTCCTCTTTACTGTCTGCAATCCTTTGTGAAGCATAATGTATTGTTGCTCAAGTCATTATTTCTTTATTCATTGTAAGAGCGGAGGTTGATTGCTTCAAATAAAAAGCTTACACAATGCCGACCTCATTGAAGACCTGAACCGACCTGGCGTTCCCCTCCGTTCACCGTTCTCTTGTTCTTTGACACTAGTTGACATTAGTCACCGTATTAGCATAATTGAAAATCAGTCTGTAACGCAGATAGTGTCTGAAGGGCAGAATTAGTCCAGATGGAAGTTCTCATGTCGTGTGCTCAAGAGTCTCGCCTGCATGAGAGCTTTTGTGTAGAGCATGGATTTCAATTATTCTCTATTCAAAACCATTAATATGATGGACTGAAGGACTGTGAGACATCTTCCAATTGCTTCTTAAGATTTCTCCAATAAGCACGTTTGTGAGCTTCTAATGCCCCGTATGAATTCACTGTTTAAGCTGTGGAAAACGTGGCAAAGTAAAAGTAGAGTCTATGGCCAGCCTGATCTCATGGGAAGGCGTATAAATAGCACGCCATTTTTAATGACATTTCAGTGTTTAAGTGTGTCACGATAACACATTTTAAATGTCATTTAACGCGACACGGTTACCATGAAACGGTAGCAGTTATGTTTAGGCAACAAAGCCACTTAGTTAGGTTTAGGAAACACATTATGGTTGGGCTTCAAATAAATACGTAAACTAAGAAAACAACGTAACAGAAGTACGGAAAACACGTGATAAACATCAGTGACGTCACTTCAAAATAACTCTTTGGGACACTAACAGCGGCCTCCTGGTTGAAATTCCTGTGTGGTTTTGTTCGTATGACATCTAAAAGTAATTCCTAATTTTTTCGTTCCGTTTTCCTACGAATGTCCAGCAACGCGTGTCAATTTCCGCTCGTTACGTGCATACAGTCTTTTCAAAATAAACTCACAGGACACTACTTGGTTAGGTTTAGGAAAAGATTGTGGCTTGGGTTAATTTAACTACAGAAGTTACGAGACAAATAAATCAACGGTGACTACTGGTTTCACACGGGACACGGACGCCGCTCTCCGGGGTGAAAAATCTGAGGGTTTTTTTCATCCACCCTGACCTCCTCCCTACGTGGCGTTCGTCGCTCTTTGTACTTCCTGGTTCACAATTACGTGGATTAAATACGCATTGATTTTGTGGGATATATATGAATTATAATGCATTACTTTCCGTAGGTATAGCTACGAAACTGTGTATGAGAACAGCCTGGTTTGTTGGTCACTGGCTCTGAGTGTAGCATTTATATGTCGATGCATTTACACTGCAGTCAATACAGACTACATGGCGTTAAATGACACGCCCAAAGGCAAACGCGATGTATGATTGCACGCAAAATGATTTGTCAAATTGTTGATTCATTCATACGACATTTGGTGAGACCGGGCTGTCGTGGCATGCACCGCTTTTTTGCTGAAAATCCCAGAATGCAATGCTTTTCCTTTAGTAGTCACATCAATGCATGACATCACAGTTATGCAACACAGCACCTGTCAGTGATTTTTTTAAAAAGACGACGATTCATTTTATCCCAAACCTCATTTCACTTCTCCAAATAGAGTAAACTGTTACGTAAGAGACGTGGACGCCGTCATTGTCTAAATTGAACACAAAATGCAAAAATGTGAGGAGAATCTACTCTCTGCCTTTTATCAGTACCTGATCCAACAGTATGTTTTAGCTCCATAAAGCAAAGCCTGCCTTTGAAAAGGGGGACATGGAGCACAGCAACTCAACTGAAGAATGACAGATGGTATTCTTTGAAGAGAAACGACGGTCCTTTCACTACAGGAGACCGTTTCAGTGCTTCAGTGATATGTAGACTCATTCATTAAATACATTGGATTCTATTTCCATGTATTTCTTTCTCTCCCAGCATCAGTCTCAGTATGTCAGGTCAAAGACTGGGTCATGTGTTAAACTTTACAAAAAATGTTAGAACTGCTCAAAATTGAATTTTTCTTCAGTTGTCTGCAGCACAATGGAGCCATCAGGCTTCATTTCAGACAGGATCCCTCACTCCAACTCAGTCGGTCTTTTCTGTTAAATACCTTTTGATTCTCTTCTTCCTGCTGAGGATATACTTTGACACTTTTATCAGACACGTGAAGGTAATCCTGCTTCGTCTCCGAGTTCACTCGGAGGGCGGCAACAGAGAACACCAAAGGTCATCACTTTAGGTGTGAATGGATGCAAATCTCATTCTCCCTCTCTCCTGTCGTGCCTGGCAAGTTTCCCTTTGTGATCATCTGTTATCTAATAGAGAGCTAAAGGAAGGAGTCCCTAAAACCCTGAAATGAGTTTTAGCACTTCCTGTTCCCTCGTCTGGAAGTCAATGGGTTTTTAGTTAGATGCCTGAAATAAGGTCTGTTGTTAAAGGGACTGTTTGTAACTTCTTACACGTATAAATCATTGCAGGTCGGTGTCCCACGCGCGCTCGCGTGTGGCTACGCTGTTCAGACTCAGACTCCAACACAAACTACACGGAAGCACCAAAACCACAAAGTTCTATCTAGTGAAGCCCGTCTGTTAAACAGTTTTAACTCTTCCTGCTTCAGCCCCCCGACCGCGGTCAGAGGACGCGGTGGAGACCGTAGCTTTGGTCTCCAGGGCCGGAGTCTCTGCTGTACTCTGCTCCTCTGCCTGCCTGCCTTCACTCACACACCGCGCTCGTTCTCGCTCTCTCGCTCCACCTCTCATGTGCATGCTGCTCACTCCACACTGCAGAAGAGTTAGTTTATCTCTGAGAATATCTAGTGAATGTACAGTGGACGTTTGTGCAGAAATAACTGCTGCAGCTCCTCCAGACCAACAGAGGTTTCCCGTGTCTTGTGAAGTGACGGGGCTCCGCAGAGAGAAACGTTATCGTCTCCGACCAAAACTCTCGTGTCTCCCCTGTTCCCTCTGACCGCGGCTGGTAGGCTGAAATTGGAAAACACAGAATCAGCATCGATTCATGGAGAGACCTTCGTCTGGTCAGCTAACATTACCTCCAAGCAGGTGAAATATAGAGTGATATTGTGGTTTTAGCTGACGTGTGTCGCCTCACTGTTTTGACCGATGCTCGTTCATGTCTATGTAGAGCGAGCACGAGCAACAGGATGCTGACTAACAAGGTGTCGCTGTTAACAAGCAATTTCTGATTCTTATATAGAGTCCCTTTAACACAAGCTGAAGAGATTTTAAAGTTTTGTTCTACGATATAAAATACATCAATAAATACCCCACTTGTGAATTGTTGAGCTTTATGTGTCTTTAAACAGGCGGTTGCATACAGGTGGCTCAATGAGACTACTAAACGTCGTCACGCCGACTCGTCCTCCTTTACAGCCTCGCTGTGTTTATACTCACGCTCATGTGACCGTGGTGTAGTGAACGTTAGCTCTTTACCTCTTGTGACTGCATTCACGCTTCAAAAATCAGAAAAGTTGTGTTAATTTCTGAAGATTATTTTACTGAACAAAACGTGTCAGTATCATAAATGTGTGTTTTCCACAGATCTTATTTTCAGCAATAATCTAAAACCCGATGGAACAATCCCATTGGCCTCTGAATTGACATGTTTGCTTTCACATTGTGAGAGTGATTTTTTTTCTTAAGTGGCTATAATTGATATTTTCATAATTACAATGTATTAAAGGACAAAAGTTTTAGCTCTCTGAGAGAGATTTTTGCATTCCTGTATTTCAGCTGTGGAGTTTAACTAAAGCCAACAGCTGAAATGAGCACCTGTTAAGTGTGATATCTCAGGAACTGGGTGGACTTTTTTTTCTGGGATAATAATTGTTTTTATCATGATTTTGACATCTATCTCTCAGGCTTAGGGAACAGTTGTATGCCAGAGTCCTTAATCATCACTGTGGGGTAATAATCCTCAGAAAATTGGTAATACCCTGTCATATAATCCCTCTCCGTAGCCTCAGGTTGTGTTTTGATTAAACTGATTTTTTTTCCATATAACCTGGAGGTAATGGTGCTTCATATGGGCAAATCATATATGGATAAAACATTTTCAGATATTTTTATGATTGATTATATGCATCACAACAATCTTTCCTAAGGCTATAGGCTGCATAATACAATAGTTAAAAGAAATAACACAAACCATCAGGATAGGCATTTCAGGAGATAAACAGATATTGAGCCGTTTCCAGAAGACAGATTACGGCTCCATTGTTAACATGAGGTCTGATATTATCCACAAGGTAGAGTGCAGTTTTACTGGATATTCATCAACGTGTTTAACAGCGCACATCAAAAACATTTCTATTATCCATTTTATTTAAGTTGTCTTACACCATGGATGTCTGACGAGAACTGGATACAGCGTTGGAGGCGGGGCCCCGTTCATTCCTATGAGAGTTGCTCAGTGATGAAGAAGAAATGGCTCGACTTCCGCCTGGAAAAGTACCCGGATCCTGGGCTACATGGAACATGCGCAATAGCGTCAGCTCAGTCACATGACTCGGTCATGGGGTCCCGACGTCACGGCTTGCGCTCCAGCCTCGGTCTGGGTCTCACTCACATGAAGGGAGGAAGTGAAATAACTCTGGATTCGGCTATTAGTGAGTTTTACAACTTTAAAACCTAATGATTTAAATAAGAGTTATTAGAGTGTTCGTACTGGGAAGTTGATTCACCTCAAAAAAAATTATCCACTGAGTTACAGACGTCTCTTTCCCAATGTATGTCTATGGGAAAAAGTATTTTTGGGCCCAATGGCGTCACGTGACGAACACGGAAGTTGTCGTACCGCCGTTTGGCCACTATGAAAGTTGGGATCAATGACATGTGCTCGTCCTGGAGGCTTGTCCTACACCTCTTAAAATCAAGAAGGCCTAGCGACCCCCCTGTTAAGCTTTAGCGACCCCTAGTGGGGGTCGGGACCCCCAGGTTAGGAACCACTAGTTTAGAGGTTTGGAATTTCACCGCAATGAAAATTTCACTGTAAATTCCAAATAGCTTCATAACTTGCTACAAAGGGAATTTATTAATTTTCTACATATAAAATACCTCTCAAGTTGAGAGTTGGTCTCGTCAGTGTCGTTCTATATGTTCAGTTTAAAATGATCAGCCACCTTCAGACACAAACTCCTCAGACTATCTGCTGGATTTATTTCTAATCTAATATCAACTGTCTTTGCAGCAGTTCCCAGTAACATTGCTGATGTTTCCTGTGGTAGTAGTAATATTGTTCCAGCGGTGAAATTACATTTTACATGCATAAGAATTTAAATCCCAGCATCAACATTTGGGGGAGATGAAGTGGCTGCCAGTTTCCAGAAGGTTTATAACTTAAAATTCCTTTGTGAAGTATTATCCTTGCCAAATGCCTTCTTAGCGGTGCCCTCTAACGGGATCAGCAGCATGCAAGTGACACTTTCACAGTGAGAAAAATATTTCCGAAGGGACACCGCATAATCCGAAACAGAAGCCAAATGGGGCGAGTTTAATTATCTGATTACCCTGACGGACTTTCCTGCGGCTTAATTTCATCCAAAGGTCAAAGCTTTCATGAGAATATTGTTTTTAAACATAAACTGCACGCTCTCCTGCGTAAATCCTCCTCTGGCATTTGGCAGATTTTGGTATATTTTCTGAAATTATGATGCGATAAAGCTGCCACCCCTGTGGTTTTTTATGCACCAATTTATGGTGGAAATGTTTTTTTTGTGTGTTAAAGGGCCAATGTGTAACAATTAGGGGGATCTATTGGCAGAAATGGAATAAAATATTAATAAGTATGTTTTCTTTAGTCTTTAGTCACCTGGAAATAAGAATTGTTGTGTTTCCGTTAGCTTAGAAAGAGCCGTTTATATCTACATAGAGTCCTCTTTCATTCTTGGGCCGGAGTCGATAACGTTACTCGCTCCCGTCGCCGCCGCTCTCTCGCTCTCTCTCTCTCTCTCTCTCTCTCTCTCTTCACCACTCACTTTCCTTGCACGCACACACTCTGCTCCAAATAACCTACGCTACAACAAATGGTCTAGAGAGGGCATTCACGTTTTCACGTCGGCCACCATAATTCTTCCAACATGCTTGGCGCACGGGAGAGGCATCAGTTGGTTGCAACATCAACCTCGCCGCTGTGATGGAATCTTCTATCTATTCCTCTCTCCTTGGTCGGGAGGTCAGAGTGTCTCTCAGAGTGTCTCTCAGAGTGTCTCTCAGAGTGTCCCTCATGTTGACATCATTGGGTTGGATTCCTGCCACCGTGATCTGTACAGCTGTGTCTGTAATAGGGGCCATAGAGCCAGTCGCTGGGGCAACCAGGGTCAGAGATGCCAGTAAGTGAAAACATGATGTAGATAAAACACTGAGCACCACGAGGGAGGAAGGGCAGAGTTGTGAGGCCTTCACGCAGAGAGCACACCAATGTGGAGGCCTGACAATTGCTACTTGATCAAGCTTCAATAAACTCTCTGTGTAAGACATCAACAGCTCCGGGGCCTCTTCCTTTCTGTTGACTGAGTTAACCTGAGTGTCAGACATTTCACAACAACCGCTAGATGCCGCCAGATCTTACACACTGCTCCTTTAAGGAAAACACAAAATCTTCTGTCACACACTCGGAGACTTCCCCCCGCACATTTTTTTTTCAAACTAAATATGTCATGATGAGTCCACCGGGTGTTCAAAGTTTGCGAGCCATCTCCCCCTAAATGGCGTCATTTTGAGGCTGATGTCTCCGCGTATTACCTCTCTGGCAGGGCGTGGCTGCAAGCCTGTGCGTAATACAAACTCCAGATTCAGCACCCCCCGTCAATGGACAGTGACAAATAGTAAACAGATTTCCCTCCTTATCAGTAAACAGAATATGAAACTCATCAATAAAAGACATTTCTAGAGCTGTACTGAATAGCTGAACGCTTAAAAGCTTCATTCATAACGTTGACATTATGTGTAGATATATAGATATAGATTTTCATGTCGGTATTTTGGCACAGTTGCAGATAGAAGTCAGGCTACAATAACATTATTAGTATTATACTATTTTTAGAATTAGATTCCAGTGGTGGCTGCGTGGGATTGTTTCCGACTCGAACGCTGGGCATTAATCTGCTGCCATAACAGCCTCCACTCATCTGGTTTCAGGCCTTCCACCAGATTTTGTATCCCGGCTGCAGGATTTGGTCCCTTTCAGCCACAAAATCATTAGTGAGGTCGGTCATTGATGTTTGGCAACAACACCTGGCTTGTAAACGGTGTTCCAATTCATCCCGAAGGTGTGGGACGAGGTTGTGGGTCAGAGCTCTGTGCAGGCCGGTCAAGTTCTTCCACAACGGACTTTTTGATTATGGACCAGGCTCTGTGTTCATGGACAAGTTTTGAAACAACATTGATTACAGCATTATTTAGTGTTTGACTGAAACCGTCCAGAAGAAGGAGCCGTAATCACTCAGATTGCACTGAACATTTTCCCTCGGTGTATTTTTTAAGGAACATTCTGGCTCTGAACAATTAACTTTGGAAAGACATGAAAACACCCCCATTATCCTCCTCCTGGATGGGAGAGGGAAAACTTGTTGCTCGTCTCCGGCAACAGCTAATTTAATCGATCTAAGTACCTCGGTGCCTCTTTTAACATTCAGATGCAATGAAGATATGTTTCCTGGATCCCACTGTTGATGGAATGAACAAAAGGGAATTATCAAGCACAGCACGGAGATAAGTGGTCCAAGTGATAAAGTGTTAATATTCATAAGGAGAGAAAGTCAAAGACGGGGACAAACACGGAGAGAGAGAGGTGGGGTGGGGGGGGCAGAGTGAAGAAGAGATAAGGGTTTGGATTTAAGTGTTATCTCACCGTTAATGGTATTTCCAGTCCTTATCAAGATGGCTGCATAAGACAGAGGAATGTATTTATGGAGTGTGACATGATCGTCTTCTACAGTATAAAAGGCACTTAGGTGACTTCTACTGAGCTGAGAGAAGAGCTGCAGTTTGCAGGCAGGACTTCACTAATCTACAATCTTCTCTTTTGTTTTCTGTTTGCTGTGGTCTCTCTCTCTCTCTCTCTCTGTCTCTCTGTGTCACTGCTACGGTCACGGTCATGGTTAGATAAAGGACGGGTCCATCTGCGTTCTTTCAGCGCACTTTCTTTCTCTCAGTTTCAGCTCTAATTAGATCAATCTTTGAGTCCTTCAGGTTCCTTGTAAAACCCACTGTGATACAAGACAAATGTTGTTTTATTGACTGTAGGTAAACAAACCACCGAAATGTGAGCCAAAGTATTAAACATTGAATATCATCATAGAAAACCAGGATGCAGCTTTACAATAAAAAATAAACTTAAAGGGACTCTATGTAAGAATCAGAAATGCTTGTTAACAGAGACACCTGTGGCCGGTAAGTCAACGAAAGTCAGCGTCCTGTTGCTCGCGCAGATGCAGATGGATGGATTTCAGCTGCTTGGCAGTAATGTTAGCTGACCAGACGAAGGTCTCTCCATGAATCAATGCTGATCCTAGTGTTGGCTTTTCCTGCCTCAGCCTCCCGACCGCGGCCGGAGGGAACAGGGGAGACACCGGAGTTTTGGTCGGAGACGATAACGTTTCTCGCTGCGGAGCCCCGTCACTTCACAAGACACGGGAAACCTCTGTTGGTCTGGAGGAGCTGCAGCAGTTATTTCTGCACAAACATTGCACAAAATATTTTCAGAACTACTAACTCTTCTGCAGGGTGTAGTGTGCGCGAATGCACGTGAGAGTGGAGCGAAAGAGCGAGTGAGAACGAGTTCGGTGTGTGAGTGAAGGCAGGCAGAATAATAATCCTCCCCCTTGGAGAAGATATGGATATAATAATTATGTACATTATTTTTATTGATTTGCTTATACTTTTTTTATTTCTATTTCTTTTATTTTTTCCTATTTCTTATTTCTATTTTCTTTATTGTCTTGCCAGCAAGACATACTGTACATGTTTTTTGCATACGTCTCTTCATTTCTGCTGCAGCTGACTTCATGAGAGATGCTGGGTGAAGTAACGTAGTATTTTTTCCTGTATTCCCCAGAGGGATTGCTTGCACAAAATCCAGTTTCATTTTCTTTTTGGCTGTCAAATATGTAACAATGAGTTGGGTGGAAGACAGTTACGTCTCCTCTGCTGGCTTCCTCTAATGGTTGTCTTCTATCCCAGTCGTGCCTTTGTTAAAACAGTGTAGGGCGTAAGTTAAGGACGTGTGGAGGAGCAGAGGGAAGAGAAGGGAACTGAGGTAAAAGACAAGTGAGCAACACTTGGTATGATACATCGGGGGAAGCAGCAGGTTTTTGTTTTAATTGTGGGATCAGCGGCCAGGCAGAGCTGTGAATTATTGAGTGACTTCCTGCCTCTGTTTGAAAGGGTTGAAGGACGGAGGTGAGATGGAGGAAAGGGCACAACATTCAAACACCCTGGCATGTATGCAACACTCAGTGGGAGGGATGTTTTATTTAAGAAGCTCAGCCGTCAGTCGCGCCTGACAACTGGAAACATCCAGAGAGCAAAGAGCAGGAGATGATAGAGATGGTAGGAAATGATAGAGTTTGCTGAATCTTTCACCGACTCGCTCAGAATTTGATTTAAAAAATTAAAGTTGTGATCTAAACTTGAAGACGGAGGTTGGTGTGAGTTTTCTCTCACGTGCCATTCTGAAGGGGGTCATGCCTACACTTTTACCCGAACAGAGACCCGGAGAACTTCACATCCAGTTTGACCAATTTTTAAATTGCTGCAAAGGGAACATGTTCTTCTTCACTTAAAAAGCTACTTTAGTAATTATTGCTCCGTAGAGGCCATTTGCAGAAATTAAACTGGAATTGGATAATTAGACCACAACACGAGAGCATCCTCCGCTGCAAATATGTTCCTGTTGTTTGTTAGACAGAGCGCTCCGAGAAGTCATTCGCTCCTAAATTAATTTTCTGGGTTCACAGTGACCTATTAAGTTGTGTAAGATTAGAAAGTTTTCATCTCAGTCATTGTTTACTGTTGTGTAATGAATGTTGTGGGGCTGGTATCACTATAGCTCATGTACTTATATCCAAAAAATACTCTCTTCCGATAAAACACCTAAATTCACCGGTTGCATACACCAAGTATCAATAATCTTCTACACATTATGGCTACAAAACATGGACAACGACGCGACCCATTTAAGCTGCTGCTGCCACCGCCAAGTACCTTGTCTTGTCGGGGCACTGTGTCCTACAGCAGCCATGTCTCCTAAAAACTACGTTCCCATACAACTAAATTGCATTCTCAATTACATTTGGAAGGAAACATATTTTGTTGCGTTTGTCTTTTACGTATCAGAAATACTTTTTTAAGTCTGTGGGCGTCGCACGGTGGCGTAGTATATTGAGCGACCATGAATGAAAACGTTATTGAATATTAACGGGTTTAACAAACGAGAAAGTCCACTACATCGAGGTAAATGGGTCCAACAAACACAGAACCTTCCCCCAGGAAACCAGTGTTTGTGTCCCATGCAAAACATATTAATTTATTGCGTTTTCATTTTGTTTTTAATAAATTTTAAGCCAAACCATGATGTTTTTTACTAAACATAACCAAATAGATTTGTTGCCTTTTGTTTAAATTTACAGAAACTAAAGCTGTTAAAAACTGCAACCATAATCCGGGAGAAAATATGCATTTCCCTCAAAACATTTTGTGTTTAAGCAGTTTAGTTGTCATATAATTTTATGGAAATCAGGGTTGCCTTGGCACAGATCATGAACCGCAACATCCATGGTTTGTGCAACAGCCAGGGAGCTTTGTTGCATGTCATTTCCTATCATGTCTCTGCTCGGCTATATAATAAAATAAAATGCCCAAAAAGATAAGAATTAAAACATGTTTTTTTAATACCAGAAATATCCAGTCATGACAAAATAGCAGGCGTATCATTTCATAGGTCCACATGAGGCCTCCAAATATTCTTTACCTTTTCATCTTATGCTCCGGAGCACTGTTAACAAATCATGTTTCATCCCTTGACATTTATTACAATAAAAAAACAGAGCTCTTAGTTTGGGCATAGGTTGAGGGTAATCCAACTTGCTTTAGACTGAAACTAAGACCCTAAAGGCCTTTACACACCGGATATCATACCAACTACTTGTGTGTTTCACCCATGTGAATGTAGGTAGAGCTGAACTGGAATGAGCGTTTGGCTTTGACAGATCCTGTTGGATTGTGTTTCTTATAAATCACTCACACACACACACACACACACACACACACATGGTTATGCATATTCAAGAGAGCTTGCTTTGCCTGCTTTTGTCTATGTGTGACATTCAATCATACATAAGACATATGCTCATACATGTATATCAACACAACAACACATGCAATGCACACACAGTTTCACACTCACATATCGCCTCAGATGTAAACGTTATATTTCAATCACCCCCGTCTGGGAGAAATGAGAGCAAAGACTTCACTTGATACCCAGAAAAGATAGATTTTCATTTAGCTTTTCTGTCCTATCAGAGGAATGAATGGGAACACATAACGCGTGAGAGATATGTAATGTCATTAAAGTAGAAAAGTAATCATCTCAGGCCTCCTTTGAAGTCCGGCCTGTCAGTCGTATTCGGTTGTCTGCAGGTCTGATTAAATAAAACCTCCGAGCAGCAAGTCGCTGTTAAAGCCGAACAGACGTATTGGATTACGTTAGGATCTGATACATGAAACGGTATGACTTCATCGAGTATCCACAGCAACAAACCTTCATTAAGGTATCTTATCTTAAAACCTAATCACAATAAAACAATGAAATAATATCTGTTACACGTGTTCCTGTCTAGTCCTGTCATGTTTTTCATCATTGCATCCAAGACTTGGTGAAGAAGTTACTATCTAGTTGGTTAATTGACTCGCTCGGTGTCTTGCTGTGAACGTTTCCCTTCAGTAGAACCATGTCTGCCTCTCTCTTCTGCTGTATCAGTATAGGACATTTCACCTAATTTATCACATTTTATATTCAAGAAAATAAATAAGTGAATCTCCACATGCAGAGTGAGTGATGTGGCGTCAATTTAAAAAATGTGTCCATGCTTAATAGAATGAATTATTCTTCAGGGCAAACTGTGATTGATTAACTTGATAAGTATAAACAAGCATTATGCAAAAAGTTTTTAATATATTCCAGATGCAGATTGGGATGCTTGAACCATTTTAATTGAACAGTGGCTGTCTTGGTTGATTTCTACCTCCTGAAGTCCTGACCGAGCAGATAGTCGTCAGGTCGAGCTCCAGCCGTGACACAAACAACACTTTTCCTCGGCTATTTCCTGTTATTTGTCGGCCGGTTTACTGGATGTGTATCGGAAATGAATTTCATGCTGGGAAAATGGCCCGCGATGTGAAGATCATTGAACCGACCTGTCACAGCCTGACCAATGCACTGTGGCATATTTTCTTTTAATAGACCATTGAGCCTTGCGCCGCTGTGCGGCTGCACTGTATTAAATTGGTCCAAATGGCCGCCGCCTGCCAAGGAGAGAGACGCAGTTGTTTGGATCTCTGATATTTCTTTTGGATGTTTGACACCGTAAATTGCCTCATTATTTTATCTGTATCACATCTTTAGTATCTGAGGGGGAATCAGCGGACGTGATGAATGTTTGTCTGTCGTGTTCAAACCTAGGAAGAGGAGTATAACAATTCAGTTACAGAGGAGAACATTTCACAAATCTATCTTCATTTTCCAGCTTTCAGTCTCTGGATTGGACAAATTCAGTAAATAAATGGGCTACAGCGCTGCAGAGCCGGCCGATGGACTGTCGTGACATTTAACATGAGGGACGGTGTCCGCCGATAATCAGCCTGACTTGATGTTTCTTCTAATTTCATCCTTTTTAAGCATCAAGATCAAGATATGTTACAGATCTCCATGTTACAGATGCAGTAAAGAGGATTAAGCAGCCCTGTCTCCTACAAAATAATGTTCCCAAACAATTAAACTGCATTCTCAATATTTTCTCCTGCATTACGGTCGCAGTTTTAAATACGTGGTTAACGTTGCAAATTGAAATAAAACAAAACAAAAAACACTACAAAAATACTTGGTTAGGTTTACTAAAAGACATCATGGTTTGGCTTAAAATGACCACGTTTGTTACGTTATTTAAGCTACAGCTAAAATGACAGAAACCATCTTTGGGAAAAGTTTATTTGACGTTTATTTTGAGTTTTCAGTTTGACCCATGTCCCATCTGCTAACATGGAGGAGACGGGATTTATGACCTCTACTGCAGCCAGCCACCAGGGGGGCGATCCAGATGTTTTGGCTTCACTTCTGGGGAGCTGTCATATCGTCCATCTTTTATATATTTTGTCATTGTGATACGTCAAAACAAACATAATCCAAGGCAAAGTAATTCACAGTTTCGTTGTATGGGAATGTCATTTCCAGGAGACAGGGCTGGATTTAAGTGTTGAAGCTTTAACCAGGCATTTGACCAAACTCCCAAACAGTGCTTTTAAAGTTCGAGCATGCAGCGTGTATAATTGGCTGCCTAAAGATAGTTCAAATCCTGCATTTGCAGGATCAATCCCCGATGCCCCTTTTGAGCCAAGCAGTTTTAACCCCGAACAGGAGTGATGCTGAGCAGCTTCAAAGTGTGAATGTTACCGTGTAAGTCTTCTGAAAAAGAGAGCGAGGCTAAATAAAACCAAACATCTTACCTCCTGTTTTCTAAAAACTGGAGCATGTTTGCTTCATATTATCTTTAAAAACTTCAACTGGAATATTCGGTTTTGCATCACAGTAAATAATAAATGCCATGTTTCCCCCCCACACACAGCACACAGAGAACTTTTGAACTGCTTAAATGGGATGTGATCTTCGTTCCCTTCTGTTATGCATATGTATGTGTGTCTTTGTGCTCCAGCGCATGTGTTTTCACACTTCCCTTTGCAGAAATTCATCATCCTCCAGGCGCTATGTTTATATTTATCCCCTGCTCTGCTGCTGCTCTGTACATTTGTGAGAGATTCACACGTACAGTATGCGTCCTCAAACACACACACACTCATGCATGCACATGCAATCTCGCCCTGTTTTCTTTTAATTAATGACATCGGTGCTAATTAGAAGGCATGCAACTCTTCAGTACCCTCCGACTGTCTCTCTTCCATTCTTAGATTTTACTCCTCCGAGCTTCATGAAGCAACACTGACGTGTTCTGATCTCAGCTGGGAACAGCATATAGGCAAAAGAAAGGCAGTTTGAAGGATACAATAACACCATATATACTTCACAGGGCCAGACATGATGAAGTAGGATATTACAGCAGTGTTTGTGGAGCTCACGGCCACACGAGAAGAAGGCTATGTCTATGCATAGTTGCTCTCTGTCGCCTCACACACATTCAGTTTGATCACTGCTCTATGCTCATTCTCACTTCCTCAGTCTCCCCCGTAATGAGCACGACACACAGACCGTGTCACCATGTTAAGCCTCTATTCTTTTAATTATCTTCTTCCCCGTCGACTTGGTGTGA
The DNA here is from genome assembly GCF_043250625.1 of Sebastes fasciatus. Classification (NCBI taxonomy): domain Eukaryota; kingdom Metazoa; phylum Chordata; class Actinopteri; order Perciformes; family Sebastidae; genus Sebastes; species Sebastes fasciatus. The sequence goes on from NC_133803.1 coordinate 32,722,508, forward strand.
CAAAGGTCGCCTCTTGTCAAAGTTGAGTCGGTTTAGGTCTCAGCAGCGTGGAGGGGATGTTAACCACAGATTTAGCGCAGAGAAAAGCCCACCTGTGTTGTCAGCAACCTGCTGACATGTTAAGACTTCGATCCTGAATTGAAGCATCTGATTAGGAAGCTGAAGTCTGGACACCAAATAGCAACATCTATACCACTTTCACTGGAGATTTTTAATTTAGAAATGAAGTCTTTAAAACAAGGCGACTGTGTTTGTTTGTGTTTGTTTTGTTCTCTTGCGCCCACACAAACACACATTTGGCATCACATGCTGCAACAGTAAAAGCTGAGAACAACAAACTTGGAGGACAGGCGGCAATATGGACACTTTGACAAATGATGAGACTGTTGAGCCTCCTTAAAGGAACAGTGTGTAGCGTTTAGGGGGTTCTTGTGGCAGATATGGAATATAATATTATTTATTTTTAATGCAGTTTCTGATGTCATCACCCTTACAAATCCTCAGATTCTCTTTAATGAATAGAACTCATCAATGGCTCCATTCGTGTGCGACAAACGGGAGAGCAAAGATTTTTTACCTCAGTGAAAATGTTGTTTTTGAAAGGCTAAACGCCAACAAAGATGGACTGAAGCAGAATATTTCATTAGATGAAAACATGTTGTGAATTTTGAAAATTATGACATTTTTCTGTTTTCAATAAATTTAGACTTTTGGACTTTACAACGCTCTGGAGTTATTGTAAATGTTTGGATCCCACGAGTCAGAAACAATCCTACGCAGCCACCATTGGAATCTACAAATAGTATAATACTAATGATATTAGTGTAGCCTGATCTTTATCTGAAACCCTGTCAAGTAGCAAAGAAATACATCCTTTTAAATAGTTTTATATACAGACTTTTGTACAAATTATCCAGCAAGTGTGTTGGTATGATTTTAGTTAAACATGTGCAAATCTAATTTTGGCGCCCCCTTAAGGTTGGGAACCACTGCTATAGTGTATAATCACCTGATAATAAGAATAGATGTTTTCGTTACCTTAGAATGAGCCGTTTATATCTACATATGAGCGGTTCCTCTTCAAGTAGTCAGCCGCCATGTTTCTACAGTAGCCCAGAACGGACAAACCAAACACTGGCTCTAGAGAGAGACATTCACGTTTTTGCGTTAGCCACCGTAGTTCTCCTACACGCTTGACACACGGGAGAAGTTTCAGTTGGTTGCAATCTGCAACCTCACCGCTAGATGTCGTCAGATCCTACACACTGCTCCCTTAACAGCCTGGTTGACATGGTTACCGTCCGTCATCCAGGTGATGTGGTGTGATTAATGTGACTATAAGAAGTCCCCCCATACACGCAGTTGTTTGTTAAAACACACACTTGACAAATAGAAAATACTGTATGCCCTTGAGTTACTATGACAACCAGTGATTCTTCTGCATACTAATTGCGTACTGTATGTACTAAACACTCATCGTGACAGTCTTGTATACAAGAAAGCAATGCACTTTACCCTTTTTTACTACAGGTATTGATGTAGTGTGCACGGTAAATGTGAAATGCCAATTAAACTTCACATAAAATCTTTTTTTTCCAAAGATGTAATACGTATTGTTTGCATCTTTCTGGATGAGTCTGACCAACCCCAATTTATTTTAATGAGCTGCAGCTGTGAGTAGATCCATCATCTCCGTTGTGCATTGGGACAGTAGTGTACAGTGTACTACAGCACACTCAATTCAAGCATATGCACACCAACTTTTTTGATTAATATCAAAATTCCAGTGTGAACGCTCTGCCCCTCCTACCCTGATCAAAATTTGTACGCAATATGTAATTGGGACACAGGTCATTTTGAAGCAAAATGAAGTTTGATACACTTAACCATTAAATATCAGAGAGATTCAATTCAATGTCACAACAAAATTATTGTTGTAATGTTCTGTTTAGACTCAGCATCAATGTCACAGACTCCCACCGTACGTCTCCCCATATTCGCCCCCTTCCCTTCCCCATCCAACAGCGACGACGCTATTTAAGCAAACCGCTGGCATGCACAGTCGAGTGCATCTTTCCCGCCTCCTGCAGCTCATTTAATAATTGAAAATCACTCACCGTAGATGAAAGACAAAAAGAGGGTACGCTCTGCACAGAGCAAAATCTTTGATATGTCCCACTGCATTCTATGTGTGCTTGATCTCTATGCACGGTATGCTCCGCTGTTTCGCCTGGGTGGACGTACATGTAGACGTTCTCTCACTTGGGGGGCTTCTAAAGGCAGGGACCGCTGGGATATATGTATTTGCTCTGCTGTCAGCTTGTCACAGCAGATGCATGTTAATTCCAGGAGTGTCAATGAAACAAATCCACAGGAGTTAACGGGAGGAATTGGGATGTAGAGAAAATGTAGTGATACAGAACAGTTGAGAAAGTGACTGATTGATACATTGGGATATACAGTAGAATCAAATTTAGAGAAGTAGCACAAACTACTTCTGTTGCTAAAGTTTCTGTTTCATTTTCATGTATGAGACTTCCCCAGGAGGGACAGAGAGAAAGACAGAACAGCAAGCGAGGTACAAATAGCCGGAGGCGAAGATTGATATCCAAACCAACTGAGGCACCCAATTAGGCTTTACGCCGCATACTGGCATTTTTAGTCTCCGTGCTATCTCTGTGCACTGTAAGACACAGTTAACACTTCTATACGATTGATAAGGATGTAGTTATTGAGCTGAAATTAATTAAAAACACACGCTCGCAATGCACAGCCTCTTCCTGGGACGCTTTCTGAAGAGCACATTTCAGAATTCATTAGCTGCTTAATGATCATCGCCTCGACTCATGAATGTGCCAATCAAATTCAAAAAGTTGAGATTTCTTGAAAGTTTGAGGACTATCCAGAGAGCGTGGAGTGTGTCTTCAGTTTAATTGAGCGCTCTTCATCAGAACGTCTTCCTCTCGGTGGCTTGTATGGGGTTAAGAACACAAAGGATTTTTTGATTAGTCGTTTCGAAGATTTGCTACGACCGAGCGAGGAGCCTGGAACTCATTGAGCGCCACACAGAGAAAGGTTATACCGTAGGGTCTCTCTTAATGGGGATCGGATGCTGCTTTTTCTGCTGCAGCCTCAATTTGGGGTTTTTTTTGCTGAAAGGACAGATTTCTTCTTCAAGAAAATTCTTTCCTATTGCAGGTTTCAACCCTTAAAAATCACCTCTCTTTTAATTTCTTCCTCTCAGCTTGCCTTGCACTTTCTTCACTTCCACACGGAGTCGTACCTACATCTGTGTGCTTTTCGTGCTGCTCTCGCATTCACATCCGTTGTTGTGGCGTTCGTTGGCAAATCTACCTGATTACTTGACTCATTGTTTGTTCCTCTTGTGTTTTTTCTCCACCAGGTGTCGAGAAGGCTACCAGGGAATCCGCTGTGACCAGTTTCTGCCCAAGACGGACTCCATCCTGTCTGACCCAAGTAAGTTTCCACATTCGTTACTTCAATGTACTCCAGTATACCAACATGTATCATCAGACCATGACATCAAATTTGACCGTACAAAAGTAAACATGAGGGAAACAGAGGGGGTCGTATTTCTTAGATCATTCTGGTGAGGTTTAACTGGAGTTCTTAAGAATATTGATCCACATTAATAAAGCAGGAATCTACAATCTTGGCTGTGACCCTTATTGCACAGACGGGTTTCCTGTATACAAACATTACTGAGTGTGTGTGCATTCAGGGGGCAAAACTGCTTTGGCAGCCGGTCACAAGATTGTAGTCAACCGTTGTAATCAACGTAGATTTCTCATTATTTGTAAATTCTTGTTGACTATACTAGACCCCTGCAGAGCCCGACCACAAGATACCATCATCATATGACACATTGGTATCAGATCTGATTATTGCTATCACCTGTAATGAAATTAGCAAGACATAAGTGTTAAGTAACATAAGTTCAAGTGAGTCCCTCTTGATGGACGCCGCCGCCAGACACTTTTTCCTCATAGATTCCTCAACAGGTAGAACGTTACTATAAAACTGGAGACTTGGATGTTGGTCTTGTTATTAGTTCAACCCGTCACACAGCAGCTCTTTGTATGTCGGGCAGGTGAATATTAACATTAAACCCCTGACGGCTCTCTATTAAATAGTGTGTTGCTGGTTGAAAATGTAACGCCAACAGTCAATACAAGATTACTGATATGTCTGATTCAAATTTAAACTAACGTTAGCTGACGTTAGCTTCCAGGGCCGCTTGTTGTGACATCTTCTTTTAAATTGTAATGTTACGGCGTACAAGAATGAGCTTTCCCCGCCGTAATCACGTAAAGTTACAACAATTTAAAGCCGTAATGAAGTCCTGCAACACTTTTAAGTTTGAAGGCATAGTCGCTAGGTAAGAGATAATGTACAGCGAGCCGATCATTGTTGTGCTTCGTGTCAGGGTGCAGCATTGCCCTGAAGGGGATTCTTTCACAACAATGACCGCTTATTACACGGCTACTTACTTAAGAAATCAATATTTTGACGCAAATACGGTCCGCCAGAGTCCGACATCAGAACTGTGCCGATAGCAACGGTCTGTAATAGAGAAATTACAGACCGCAGAACGCCGTGATTGACCAATCAGAATCGGGTATTCAACACAGTCGTGTAATAAATCGATCTAAGTATTTCCTCAGAGTGTGGGTCGATCACCTTGTTATTGATCAGGCCATTTTTATCGATCTGTGGAGCGTGACAGCTCGCCATGACCACCCGCTGCTTTGCTAGTGCTGTGTGACTAGAATGCTTTTACTCATCAGACCTGGATCCATAATCTCCTTCTGTTTTTAGCAAAGTCATGTGATCCCCTCTGAATATCAAACATTTTACATCCATCTTTTCTGCGGTTGGTGCCGTAACAACTCCTCGTCATTTCTGCTTTTGAGATTGGCTCCGCTAGACATGCCGTTCTTTCTTCCCCCTAGCTGTTTCTCTGTGATGACGTTGCACAGAAACCCGGCTATATTTCCTTTGAAATATATAGTCATTGCAGCAGCAATGTAGTCTCGTGGATTGATTTCTTCTCGTAGTGCGAGTCATACTACACGTTAAATTGTGGTCAAAAACTATAAACTTCCTCTGTGCATTTACACGATATGTAGATCTTATGTCAGTGGGTTTTAATGCAGATCTTCAGAAGCCACATGCACAGCTGGGTTTTGATCTTACAGCCCGGATCACTGCAGTTACACTAATTGCCTTCACCTGGCATCCCAGATCCTCAGTCCCTGATTAGAAAACCAGCAGGACTGTGGGTGAAAACCAGTTGCTATTACATGCATTGATACACACAGTGAACCACCGTAAAGTAGAAGAGCAACAAGTATTCCTTAACAAATTCTGACTTTACCTGCATTTCTTCTTATTTATACAGCTGAAAACACTGAATACAATGTAAGAAAGCGAGATTTAGTGTATAATACCATCCATGAACCTTAAAAAATAACATTTCTGACGTTTCAGTAACAATAATATATTTTATTTACAGCTTTTTCTGTCTTCTCTTATATTCAGCTCTGTTTTATAATTTACTTTTTCATTTTCTCTTCTGTTCCCTGCTTTCTCAAACACCCTCTCCTACTCAGACTGTCACTTCTCTCATTTCTTTATCTCCCAAAGACGTGGTCCTCTCAATGTCATACAGCTGAGGGAAGTTAACTTCTGTCTTCACCGCTCGCTATCTCCGCCATACAGTACTCATTTCCCCGTTCCTCTCAGCTCATTCCAGAATAATATGCAACCTTGTCACCGGGGCATTAACGTTGAGCCCATTCAATATTATCTCTGATTTTTCTACCAACAAGGTAATGGCACCATTTACCGTAAAAAAGGACAGTGCCGTGCCTTTAGGGATTTTTACCTCATAATTGTCTAATTTCCAAAAAAAGAAAACTCTCTGTGGTAATATTATGAACTTTTAATTTCTCATTATGAATATGTCCTACTTGATTGCAAAGGAGAATGTGCCATAAATGAGACATGTTAGATGAAATGTGGCAAATGCAACAACACTGTTATCACTTGCTCTTTGTTAATATCCTTTACTTTCCAGATCATTAATTAAGTCTCCGTAATGAGGTTTTTAATTCCGAGCAAGTATTAGGGTAATTGTCCTTGTTGGAACAACATTGGTGTTCAGTGAAGTGACGCCCATCGCCGTGTTTCTACACCGAACCTGCTGACCTGAACACACTGGTGGCTAAGAACTGTTACCGTCATAATCACTTAAACCATTTGTCAAATGTCAGACGGAAACGGTTTGTGATTGTGTTGCTTCGTTATCTGTTGAGCGTTGTGAAGAAGCCTTAAGGCCGGCCCCCCACACTTAACAGATGTGTAAAATGTGACACTCATAATGACATGTTCTGTTAAATTTAACAGTTTAGTTCCTATAGTGTGTGGAGAGCAACGATTAGGCCAAAACAGTCACCACACACTAACAGATTCATTCATCAACAACAAGAGTCCAAAATAAAAAAAACATGACTTTAGTGTAAACAAACATGGCGGACGACGAGCAGGAAGATTTAGTGACGTTCATTCATGAAGGATGAAGTCATGGAGACACATTAAATAAACACTTGTGTTGTTGCCACAATGGTCCTCCATTTCTGAGCTCCATCTTAGTACTATTTTATGCTCCATGTTTAGCATTAGCTCATGCATTAGCCGCTGTGGTTGTCCTTCCTTCTTCAGTCAGCTTGGTTCTCTATTGGCTATCGTTCTTTCCCACGTGACGGCGTCATCGGCTGTCCTCGGGGTTCCCCACACATGGTCACTGGATTGGTGGATGTAAAAAATACTCTTAACATACCTCACACCACAGGAACATCTGGAAAGATCATCTTTTGAACCATCAAAAAAATCGGGGCTTTGTTGACGATTGTCGGTGAATCAGGCTCAAAATCGGCTTGATATTCCTGTAGTGTGACCACCAAAAGAAGGATAAAAATAAGACGACAGCGACCTCTAGCAACCATAGTAACCATGACAGGAGCAAAAGACAGCGTGGAACTCCATATGGTGGAGTTTGGAGGTGATGGATGAGACACAAAACGCAGGACTTTCACCCAGGAGAGCCAGGGTTTTGCATCTCGTGTGAAACCGACAACGTCTACAATAAGTTTCACTTTCACTTTTCAAACTTAGTTGTTGTTTTGTTGCCTAAAACCCCAAAAAAAGCTGTTTTGTTTGAAGTTGTTTTTGTGCATGTAGCTCCTTTGAGGCTCCACAACTTCACTCCAGGAGTGAAGAGAGTTGAGTTTCCACATCAACAAAGTTGTGCTCTAACAAATGTTAACCATTACCTCTAATTGGTTTTCTGGCCTAAGTCAGTGACTGATTATAAATCGTTTAATCGGCGACTCTTTTAGGTGAGTTTCCATATTATTTGGCTCGGAGTTACCGAGTCATTACTGAGGAATTTGGGACTAAAAAAAAGTCTTTTCACTTTGTGGCCTCCCAGCTGAACCCCGGACACACATCCTCTACTCCTTTCTGTTTGTATCAGCTCACACCACTTTCCCTCATTCCTTTCTGATCTCATTCATCTATTCTACCTCTCTGCCAAATCTCTATCCTCAATTAATTTTTCTGATATTAAGAATTGATCGGCCTACTTTCAGGTCATCCTTCTCTCGACTGACTTCTTTATTTCTGACTTTAAGTCTCATGTTTTCTCTATTTTCTGTTCACAATGTTGTGTAGCCTATGAATTTCTTTTTTCAGTAACACCGCCTTTTCCTTTCTTCCTTTTTTTCCCATTTTATTCGACTACTTGCTGCTTCAAAAAGTTGGTAAGTGACAAAGTTTGAAAAGAAGAGAGGCAGATTGTGGCCTCCCTCTTCTTTCCTCACCCCCTCACATAATCTTGTCACAGCATCACTCTCCTTGACTCCTGTGCTCGCAGCTCATCAAATCCTAATTTCCCGGGTTACCTTTGTGTCTCGTGCTCGAGCTTGCCTCAGTGTTGACATCCTTGTTCCCTCTTCCAAATTTCCCTCCAGACGGCCCCCCTCTTGCCCCCATCTGTCTTTTGCTAACCTCCTCCGTGCCATCCTTTCCTCAACACGCATCTTGTCCAAGCGTCAGACCTCATCCCTTCTCCCCTAGCCCACAGTTCTCTGTCCAACTCATCTCCTAAGACAAAGTGGCACGGGCCTCGGATGGACCGAGGCTTGAATTGCGCCAGCTAAAAAAGGTTCACCAGCAGGGCAGACAAATACTGCCAAGGACCTCTGGCACGCCGCGGCCTCGACGGAAGGGAAGGAAGGGAGCGAGGCTGGATGAAAGTGGATACATCTTCTGAGTTGGGCTATCACACTGTCTCAGGGTCCCAGAGGACGGAGAGAGAGTCATGGCTCCAGTGGCTATACAAACAGAATGAGATACGAGGCGAGGCAGAGAGAGAGACAAATGTTTGTCTTCTGGACTATTTAAACAAGTCAGAACACAGTCATTAAAAACCGGCTTTAAAAACTGCATAACGATATTAAATAAAAGGCTCAAAAGTCAATAATGGAATGCAAGACATGAATAAAAGCCAGACGAGGTGTACATAAAGCATTTATGTTATGCATTTATTATGAGGAAAGAAAAATAGGGCAGCAGCTAATGAATTAATGGATTAATCATTCAGACAGTAGAATACCAAAAAAGAGTAGAAAATGCCCGGCACAAGGTCTGAGAGCAAAACCTTTCAGCTTTCTTGTTAACGGTCCAAAGATGTTCAATTTACAACGACGTAAAACAGAGCAAAGCAGCAAATTATCTTTTCATTCAGTTTATCAATTTAGACCTTGAGAAGAAATGGTCCACAGGTAGTTCACTTAGAAACTCGCGCTGTGCAGCCAAACATTGTTCAAACTAGTAGATCTTTATTTAAATTCTAGTGGAGTTCCCAAAGTTTCCAAAGATACCAAATATGTCGGCGTAAATGTGTGTGAAATGATGCACAAAACATCTAGAACATTGTCATTTGATGGAATCCATGAATAATATGAAGTCTTTGGTTTGAATATTTCCTTCAGTTTAAACATCGTACGGACTCAATGTAGATCCAGAGTATATGTGATACAGTCAGCGTGGGATACGATGATTTTAACAACCGGAAGTTATTTTCATATTAGGTACGATTGATTTGTCCCGCCTCCTTTCTCCGCTCCCCCGCCGCTCAGCTTTCACATTAGTCTGTAGTCCTGTACCCGAGTACACTTGCGTCCTCATCTACGTTTTTTTATGTGTGGAAGAGCGCTACCCAATCACAAGATCCAAAGCCCATACGAGTCGACCGAGTCCAAGAGGCAAGAACGAACCTCTCGCCTGCCTTCCTGCTTTATCACCTATAGAGGATGAGATCGGCTCGTGTTGCACGCATATGCAGATTTCAGAGGAGACCAGTGGCGTTAAAAAAAAGCCTGCATGCCCTCAACAATACTCGCTGACTGCTACTTGTGTTAAATCAACCTGATCTCATGGGAAGGCGTATAAATAGCACGACATTTTAAGGGCATTCTGCATGTTGTGATAATACATTTCACAGTTTTTGTGGTTACAATGAGGTAACAAAACTACAGTAACGGCAGCAGTTAACGTAACTTCAAAATAACTCAACAGCACTTTGGGAGATACGTTACGTTAGATACGTTTCAGTTCAGTTCAGTTCACCATCAGAAAATATTCTAAAGAAGGTGTACACTTTAATGGATAGCGATTTTCAAAGGTGATCCTTTGTTTTAGGTGGCTAACATACGTTTTTCTGTCACCCCCACTCACAGCACTCCTAGTACTCCTGTCTGTTTCTCGATGCTGGGGAAACGACTGGAAGTAATAAACCTACTGTGGATAACAACTATTCCTTTAAAGATGCAGTGATGTAGGATTTGGTGGCATCTAGTGGTGAGGCTGCAGATTGCAAACCAACTGAAACTTCACCCGTGTGCCAAGCGTGTCGGACAGTGGCCAACGCAAAATCGTGAATGGCCCTATCTAGAGCCAGTGTTTGGGTTGGACTGTAGAAACATGGCGGCCGGCTCCGTGAGGAGGACCCGCTCCCTATGTACTGTAGATATAAACGGCTCATTCTAAGCTAACGAAAACACAACGATTGTTATTATCAGGTGAATATACACTAAAGAAAAGATGCTTATTAATATTCTATTCCATATCTGCCAATAGATAAATGCTACACGCTGTTCCTTTGAACAAAATCATAAAGATGTTAAGATCTTCCTTCCAACCAGAACAGAGGATCTCAGGAGTTACACATGACTCACTGATGGTGCGTTTAGTTCTCAAAAATGCTGAAAAGGCTTCCGTCACCTGACTGGCTTGATGGGATGTGTTAGAGATCAAAGATTTGTTTAGGTTTCCCCTCAATCTGTCAAAGAGGAACAAAGGCTTCTTTGTTGTCATCCCCCTACATACAGTATGTCAACTCGTTTCATTGCAGAAGAAACTAGAGTTCGAAGCCGCTTTTGTTGTCGAGACATCTTTTGTTGTTCAATCTGGGAGGTTGTTGATTGGCACTACCCATTCTGAGGAACTATCACAGGATGATGCAGTATTCAGGATCCAACGTAGACTAGACTCTAAATGTATTCTCTTTGAGTAGCGCTCCCTCTCTTCTCTGCCCTGCCTCCACCTCTTCCTTTACGACTTTCATCATCTGTTTTACGCAATCATTGTCTTACTCATAAGTTAAAAAAACACTTCTGAATCAACGGAGCCGAGACGGTCTAGTTTTACGACGCTGCGAGGCAGATTCAGAATCCGCATGCTTTCACTTACAGTACAGAACGTGCATCATATTACACCCCATAGGCACACAGCGAGAGAGAGAGATTTAGAGATTTAAATCTGAAGACAAATTTAATTCACACTATCTTTATGAGATCTGATTTCATGCTCGTCAGGTTTGCGTGCATCGCTGATGATAACGCTGCAGTAATCATGCAAGTCCAATTTCCCCCTCGAACACAACCCCTGTGTTTCACGTTGTGTTGCATGTTTCAATCCACAAGATGTAAAGGAATCATTAAATGTGCAACTGCTTTAAGCTTAATGCTTTTTATCATGGGACACCTGTTGAGGCAAGGGCGACGCCGGTCACCTTGGATCGTTCCACTAACGCTCCGCTGAGGAAGTGTTGTACTTGTTGTTTATTCACATCTGTGCTAATACCTCCATTTCTGCTTGAGCCTCGCAGTGATGCTCCACAATAAATGATTCAGTCGAGTACAAGGATGGTGGTGATGTGGTGTGAATGAACACGGTGTGATTTAAGGTGTCCTTGGGCAGAACAGTGAAGACCTTTGAGCTCCAGGGGTGATGCTCCGTAGCTGACCCTGACCTTTAGACACTTAATATCAGACACACATCTACTCATATACTACTATCTAACTATCATTTAGCAAAGTCACAGACTCGGACACATTATGTGTTTGGGAACTAGTTGAACAAAGTGCAAAGACGTCAATAAAAGGTCAAAATGTTGTATCAAGCATAGATATAGTATACTGTACATGCAGGGAGTGGACATGAACATGAACACTGGTGCAATGTAAAGCTTGTGCCACACAGGGGACGTTAGTAGCGTGTGGCGGCTGCGGAGCCTGACGTTTTTTTTATTTCGGCATCCATGTTAACAGCTTAAAGTAGTCACACAGCCCCGTGAGCAGCGCGGCTCGGCTGCGTGTCTTCTAGAGATTCGCTTTTTTTCTTAAATAGTTGCAGGACAGTGTTGTAGAACATGCAGTGACATGGAGAGCTCCATGAATGAATTAAGTACAGGGTTTTATCTCTGGATTAATACTATTATTTACAAATGAGCACACGCTTCTTCACCTTTTTCTGTCTGAAATAAATATAAATGATATTTATAATGAAATGAAATGGCCATTATGAAAGGCAAACTGCAGAAGAGAGGAAGCCGTCACGCACTGCTGACGTGGGCAGTCTGTCCCAAGCGTTAACCCTAAAGAAGCCTTTTTGTTTGCGTTCAAAACGTGACATTTCATTTAGTTTTACAACGTGTTAGAACGTGTTGCTTTTAAGTTTCACTTTTACAACGTAGTAGGCATAGTAGGCCCCTAATGACCCACATCTATGGTGCTTATAGCGACTGATAATGCCTATTTAATGGCCTGATAACAGGTGAATCTGGTGCATAAACACAGCAGTTTGAGCGAGGAGAGTGCTGTCCGTGTCCCATGAGAAAATAAAAGTCAATATCCCCTTCATTTAATCATGATGTTTTTTTTACTAAACCTAACGAAGTAGTTTTGTTTTCATTTTTTGTTTTGTTTCAATTTACAACGTTAACCATGTTTAAAACTGCAACTGTAGTCTGGGAGAAAATGTGTTTTCCTCAAAATACAATTAAGGATGCAGTTTAGTTGTATGGGAACTAGTTCTGTAGGAGACAGTGGTCAAACACACATATATTGTTTAACTATTTAACAACACAACACATAGCATCACAGTAGGCTGTACAGATCAGTAGCTGCAGATGAAGAAGTCCTCTAGGTCGAATATAACCTTTCTGAATTTGACATAAACTAGTTAGAAAGCTGTGCTGCAGAGCTCTGTCCTTGGTTTGGTTTCCTCAAGTCATGCTGGCACATTTCTTTAAGTGCATGTTTGTGTGTATGCGAGGGCGTGAGTTGTTTCTGTGCTCTCTACATTTTTAGGGCCCGAGCACGAAAGTGCCAGGACCCAACGGTGTCCTGGCACGAAGTGCAAGGAACCTATTGTTTTTCTGCAGATTATTATTCTTTTTCCGCTGCAAGAACGCGTTTTTGACGACCTTAGCCATCCCCAAAACTCACGAAAAGTGGAGTATGCGTCAGAACTGGTGGGAAATTCAATGTTCTGGAGTGACTGGGCTCGGGTGTCTCCAGGGGGCTCCATAGCGCCCCCTAACGTACGCAGTTTTTCCGAGAAAGTTTCTTCGATCTTCACGAAATTCAAGTATGTCGTTGCTCACGCCCTCATACCTGGATTAAATGATTTTGAGATTTCTCCGGCAAACAGGACATGTTGGACTTCCTGCGTGATTTTAGAATTTACGAACGCATATTTGAAGACTTTAGGATGCACAAAAATGTATGAAACTTTACACACACATCCAAACTAGTAATTACTTAATTTTAGTGGTGAAATTTTGCTTGGGCGTGGCATGTTGGCTCTCTAGCGCCCCCTTATGTCTTTCAGATTTTGAACATACCTTTAGGTACTCGGAATCTCATAAAATTTGGCAAAATGATAGACACCTGTGAACTTTATGTAACTGCATAGCCATTAGGCTCCGTGTGTTTTTATTCGGCTCTATAGCGCCCCCTAACGCGTTGAAATTTTAACTTTGTCAAAGTTGATCCGATATTCACGAAATTTGGTATGCATATCCCACTGATCATTTGAAACATATTCCTCATTGGGTTTCATTAGCCCCGCCCACCCAGAAGTCGGCCATATTGGATTTTTATGTCATTTTTGCGTTTTATTGGCCGCGTACTTTAACGAACTCCTCCTACAGATTTGATCAGATCGAGTTGATATTTGGTCAGGACCATCTCAAGACCTCGAGGATGAAAAGTTATTAAAATGGTGAGCGTTCACTTAACGAGCGGACCGTGGCGTGGCGGCCATTTTGAGCCATTCGCCAGTTATTGTAACTCAACTGTACATAGTCCGATCTGCCCCAAATCTCTCAGGTATGATGTTGCTCCAGTACTGATGACATGTATATGAAAAAATATACTCATAGCCCCGCCCCAAGACGTTAGCCCCGCCCCCTTTCATATCTCATGAACCGTTTATAGTAGAGTCTTGTGGGATGTGTCATATCACTCAGCAGAGAGTGGGTTAACCCTAACTCAACTGTACAGAGTTCGATCTGCCCCAAATTATCATTTGAAACATATTCCTCATTGGGTTTCATTAGCCCCGCCCACCCAGAAGTCGGCCATATTGGATTTTATGTACGATTTTCCCAATTTTTGCGTTTTATTGGCCGCGTACTTTAACGAACTCCTCCTACAGATTTGATCATATCGAGTTGATATTTGGTCAGGACCATCTCAAGACCTTGAGGATGAAAAGTTATTAAAATGGTGAGTGTTCACTTAACGAGCGGACCGTGGCGTGGCGGCCATTTTGAGCCATTCGCCATGAAACAGGCAGTTAATGTAACTCAACTGTACATAGTCCGATCTGCCCCAAATCTCTCAGGTATGATGTTGCTCCAGTACTGATGACATGTATATGAAAAAATATACTCATAGCCCCGCCCCCTTTCATATCTCATGAACCGTTTGTCGTACAGGCTTATGGGAGGTGTCATATCACTCAGCAGAGAGTTCCTGTTTTATTCGTTAAGGGTAGCCCCGCCCCCTACACATTAGCCCCGCCCCCTTTCATAACTCATGAACCGTTTGTCGTAGAGTCTTGCGGGAGGTGTCATATCACTCAGCAGAGAGTGCCTGTTTCATTGGTAAATGTTATGCCCGCCCCCTACACATTAGCCCCGCCCCCTTTCATAACTCATGATCCGTTTGTAGTAGAGTCTTGTGGGAAGTGTCATATAACTCAGCAGAGAGTTCATGTTTCATTGGTAAATGTTATGCCCGCCCCCTACACATTAGCCCCGCCCCCTTTCATATCTCATGAACCGTTTGTAGTAGAGTCTTGTGGGAAGTGTCATATCACTCAGCAGAGAGTTCCTGTTTTATTCGTTAAGGGTAGCCCCGCCCCCTACACATTAGCCCCGCCCCCTTTCATAACTCATGAACCGTTTTTTGTAGAGTCTTGCGGGAGGTGTCATATCACTCAGCAGAGAGTGCCTGTTTCATTGGTGAATGTTATGCCCGCCCCCTACACATTAGCCACGGCCCCCTTCATAACTCGTGAACCGCTTGTCGTAGAGCCTTGCGGCAGGCGTCGTGGCGCTCGTCAGAGTTTCGGTTTCGCGTCGGTCGGCGTCCCGCCAGCAACCCCGACCCGCGAGCAGGGGCGAGGGCCCTTTCATAGCTGCGTGCAGCTCTCGTTACATTTGTGTTTCTGCGTGGTTGCGTCTCCATCCTGACATTCCCACACTGCGTTGGGAGGTGAAAAGCAGCGTCTCGGGAGACATCCTGTTGCATTCACACCATCTGAAAGACGAGGAGGAAAAAGAGCTGGCTTAACGCTCAGAAGTACTTGACGTCTCTGGCATCAGCTGTGGTATCAGCTCTCCTTCTTATATACCGACTTATTGTGGCGTGGCAAATCCATCCTACCAGGATGTGGATAAAGAACTGTCAAGTCTGCGCCTCGCAAGAGCAAAGCCAGAGGGGGTCTAAGATGTGAGAGATGTGAGTTTCTTTAGCGCCTAACAATCACTAGGAGCAGATTGGAACCTTCAAATCCGGGATCAAGGTTTTGTTTTTTTGTGCTTTATAATATTAGAAATAACATAGCTTGCTTTGTGTGAAGCTGTAGCTGCAGAGGCACAGGCTACTTTCAGTTTAATTGGCGTGTGTGCAGGGTGAAGGAAATGGCAATGTTCACTTCTAGACTGCCCATTAAAAACAACAAAAGACGACTCTGTCTGACAGCAGGTTTCTTTGAAACCACATGAAAAGAATCCATCTCACACATTAAAAGTGTTCACCATTTCCTCTCCCGCTAGACGTCGTGTGTTTGTTTGTGCAAGACGCTGCATTGGATTACAATTAGTCACATAATCCGCAAGCTGCTGTTAAACTGTTGTAAATCAGAAGCTAATTACACAGAGACTCAAGTGTAAATCTAAATAAATGCACAGAGAGAATTCGCCCTGCGCTGTCAAGTATGAAAGAGTCGATATAGGAGCCTCTAAGTTCCTTGATTACTGTACATTAGGGTAATGTCCCTCAGTTCACGTCACGACGGAATTAGTTATAGTTCATGAACTTTGTTTCAAGAATGAAACCTGATGTGTAGAATAATTAACACAGAAATGAATCTACTAGTAAGTCTAACTTCACATTAGCATGGCACCAATAATTTTAGGACTCCCCAATTGCTAGAGGAGTCGTATCTGATCAAGTGGACATACCGCTATATGGACGTTCATATGGACTCATCTTGTGAACACGGTAAACACGACCCCAATCTCCGGCTCTCTCTCGGCTCTTTTCCCCGAAGCCTCTTCCTTACCAATAATACCCCCCCGTACATCCCCACGTCAACCCTGCCTTTTAACATTTAGAAATCTGTCTGTCGCAAGACTTTAGGGTCTGCAGTGACCAAAGAATGGTCGTAAAGCGTCCAAGTTTGTGGTTCCAAATCGCCAAAAATATGTCAACATGCATGGGTTGCCTCACAAAATTTTAAATGATTTGTCTCCTGCAAGTGTCACCGATGTGTTCCCCTGCTGAGACCGAGCAACTACAAGATGGCAATCTTCATGTTTTGGTTGCTCTTGTTTGCCAGCGAGAGCTAGTGAAGTGTTCGGGTAAAATATTGCTCCTGTGGATGGCGGCGGTAGATTCTCAGGAAAGCTCCGTCGTCAGCCTGAGCTTCTCAGGTTTCACTCGCTGCCTGATGGTGTTGCTTGCTGCATGACAAACTGCTTCTCTGCAGGCTGACAAGGTGATGTGGGACTGTTGCCAATGAAGGCTGCATATTCTCAGTATGTGTAGTTCTAACTTTAACCTATGAAGAAAGGTGTTTGTTGCATTCATAGCTGCTGGGCGACCGCTAGAATCAGTGTTTTTGGAACAGTTTACCTGTTTGGCAGGCTGATTAAAGTTTTTCTCTCTCAGGCCAGAAAGCGGTGGTGTCATTTATATACCCAGCTGTTCCAGGTGCACAGCAGGGATACCCCACTCTCCCTGTTAGCTTCCACTGAAACACACATGTATAGGCAGAGGTTAATTAGCTGCAGGTGTGTCTCATTGACCAGCTGGGTCGCTCCTGGCTCGCTTACATCTCGACCAATGCTCAGTCTCCACCTGGCTCTCTGCGGCGACACAGAACATTAGAGCGCACGGCTTGTTTAACCGCCTTCAAGAATCACGGTCGTATCGCTGAGCGGCGTCACCGTTGAGCTGCTATTCCTGTGAGCTGCAGCTGGTGAAAGTGAAAACTAGATTACACGCTAACACACAGTATGCCGCTGGGTGCACATATGTCTCTGCAACCATATCATTAGACACAATGCATTGAATTTAGAATACTAAAAAAATCACAGCCCTGAAAATAATGGATTTGTGCTTGAGTCTATAGCTCGATCAAAGTTAATCAGGTGCATTCCCACTGAGCAAAGACACGTCCAAAGGACATCAATTTAACATCTCTGTCAACCGTCCAAAAGACGTCCACTGAGGAGCCAGAATTGGGACACGGGATTGGTTTCCCCCCCAAAAGGGGGCGTGGTCATGAGAGCCTACTCTGGGTAATGTATTGCCGGTCTGATGTATAACGACTGCATCCATTCTGCATTCATCTCTTTTTAGATGGACAAAAACACATATTGTCCTCTAAAATGACATCCCTCCCTCTGCGGGTGAAATCAGAGGCAAACGCAAAATTGACTATTGTGAGCGACGCAGCTTAGTGGAGTCTGATTGCTGAGGCCAATTTACCTTCCCCGTCTATCGCAGTGGACGGGGATGGCAAGCAATCAGGAAAGAGAGAGAGAGAGAGGGAGAGAAAAGAACGGAAACTCATATTGATTGCAGCAATTCATCCGGCGTGCGCCCCTGTGTGACTTGGCCTTCTGATCATATGTACACAAGTGAATTGCAAATGTTTTGGATTGAATATCAAAACAATAACTTTGTTGTTTATTCCACACAACGTGGCTTTGTTTTTTCTTCTCTCATATTTATTGCCCCATTTTTTCCGTCGAGCATTTGATCAAGACTTTTGGCTGTGAAGCACATATACAGACCCTAATGGATCTGGAAGGCCCAATTTCTAGTGAAGTATGGGTCTTGTCAGCTGGTGCTTAGTGGAGAATATGGCAGTGGGATGCAGATGATCCCAGAGAAGTGCAGCCTGGTCTGCTCGCTGCCTCCAGTCACAGGTCATTAATAACTGGGCCTGGGTGGCAGACGGGTCAAGGCAATTCTCTCAGTAGCACACCGCCTGCTTCCTCTCTTTGTCTCTGTCTGTTCGACATGATTATCTCAACTTTTACTTCATTTTCTTCTCTATCTGCTGCTTAAAGCTTGTGATCATTTTACCTTTTGGGTTTGTAAATATACCTCACTGATCAGCAGTCTGTTCGAAAGCAAAGGCACAAGGCGTTTAGCATACGTCCTTTCTTGATTTCTGTGTCATTTGTACACCACAGTGCTTGAATTGGAAAAAAACAAGAGCCAGTTCTCCTCTTATTCACATGTTGGTGTGTGTGTATATCAGCAATTTCTTGTGACTTATTCCCATTTATTCATTATTTCTTTAAGCATGTTATACTGTGTCAGACATAATCAGCTGTAGTTTTATTGTTATATTATAATACTTGAGCTATGCATCTTCTATAGTTGCCCTATAATACTCCACTAATATATATTAACTGGAACATTATAGGGTTAAGGTTGGTGTGTTTAGTGTTAATAGTTAAAGTGCTTTCCTGTGTTATTTGTAGCCTATAGTATAGTCGGGTATCAGTCAGGATGCTCCTGCATGTTATGAAGAGACACACTGTGAATAAATGTAAATATAAATGTCACGTATTTAGTGACGTTTGTGGCGTTACGATTGTCACGTATTTAGTAACGTTTGTGGCGTTACGATTGTCACGTATTTAGTGACGTTAGTGAAGTTACGATTGTCACGCATTTAGTGACGTTGGTGAAGTTACGATTGTCACGTATTTAGTAACGTTTGTGACGTTACGATTGTCACGTATTTAGTGACGTTTGGGACGTTAAGATTGTCACGTATTCAGTGACATTTGTGAAGTTACGATTGACACGTATTTAGTGACGTTTGTGAAGTTACGATTGTCACGTATTTAGTGACGTTTGTGACGTTACAATTGTCACGTATTTAGTGACGTTAGTGGAGTTACGATTGTCACGTATTTAGTGACGTTTGTGACGTTACAATTGTCACGTATTTAGTGATGTTTGTGATATTACGATTGTCACGTATTTAGTGACGTTGGTGAAGTTACGATTGTCACGTATTTAGTGATGTTTGTGAAGTTACGATTGTCACATATTTAGTGACGTTTGGGACGTTAAGATTGTCACGTATTCAGTGGCATTTGTGAAGTTACGATTGTCACGTATTTAGTGACGTTAGTGGAGTTACGATTGTCACGTATTTAGTGACGTTTGTGACGTTACGATTGTCATTTATTTAGTTTTCCATACTGATGTTACGTGGTTTCCGTACGTATTTGACCTAGTTTACTATTCTTACACTTAAAAGTATTCTTTAATAAACTAAAAAGTGGGACAATTTAGTCCCAAGAAGCTTACATGTATACTACTAGTACATTGATATTAGTATATTTACTACATAAAGTATACTTGGGAAAAACATACTTGAACTTTACTTATGTATACTTCATAAACTTGAAGTATACTACTTTTTCATGAGGGAAGTTTGGGGATTTAAATTGTTTTCAGATTCCTCATCTAGTTAAAAATATATATTGACAAAAGAACAATAAATATGTTTCTTTATTCATTAGAATGTTTTTTTTCTCTCTTCATGAACTGTTATTTCCCCTTTGAATCTGTGTTATGAATAATATAGAGTAATATAATCAGGGAGTGGAGGAGAGGTTTTCAGCAATAAACACATTTTAATTGTTTGTCATCGTTTCCATTCAGTCATATGTGAGGATGAAAACCCCCGTGCACCGGGTAGAAATATAATTTTGATGTGAGATATATTTACATAATTTCCACTTTGTCTAGAACATTTGGGGAAATAAACAGAAAATATTCTAATCATAAACTGGATTATTGAATAATGCATGTGCAATATGATTTACAATAAATGCAGATGCAAATAATTATTAAAATAAAAATAAAACAAACACTTGCTGCCGTTAGAAATGGTTCATGTGCATTCAGAGTCTGAGCACAACCCGGTCTCATGGGAAGGTCCTCAGTTAGGTTCAGACAAGAAAACCACTTAGTTAGGGTAGGAGAAAATGGGCTTTAAATAAGTATGCAAACTAGGTCAAACTTTAAAAGCAGTATACTAATAGCACACTTGAATAAACTTAGTTTTGGTAAGGGTTGGGAGTTTTGTCTGTCAACTTGGGTATAAAACTTTAGTGATGTTGTGATGCGGTTTCAGCTGCTGCGTCCGATCACTAATAGATGTTCAATAACGGGCGCGTCAGACCGGTAAAAGGCTTCCGTGAAGGTCGGTTCCTCAGAGATCAAATAAGTGAATTGGCCCATCAAACCTTACCACATATGGACAGAACCACTTAAAGATACCATCACCCAAATTGCCACTCAGCCCCATAGAAAAGGATGTGATGCCACGTTCCAATGTAGGTGATAAGTAAATATTTAGCAGAGCAATCACACACTGTAAACAATGTACGGGAGAGACGGAGCACTTTACAGTCTGCTGGTGTCATACTGTTCAAAGATGGCACGTCACCAGGATGACCTGCGAGTCCAGCGGAGCCAGCTGGAGACACAACAAACAGGAAACACATGCTCCTATCTGTTTGTCCTGCTGGTTTTTGGATGAGAGAGTGAGTGGATATTCACAGGACAAAAATACAATGTCACTATACTTAAAGACAGAGGACCTCAAAATTAATTTGGGTAGAGTCAACTTTGCAGTAGCGGTTCATTTTAATGCTAGAAGACGGAGTCTAACTCCAGTTTTAACCTCTGAAAACAACATTAATCAGCGTATCCTTATACAACGAATCGTATGATATCTTATGAAAAATTATTCCTCATTTAACGTTGGTTCTCCTACGTGTCAATTTCCACTCGTTACATGCAGTCTTTCAAAATAAACTTCTGTCTTCAGAGGAAACTTCTCAGTTAAAATTTCTAGAGTGAAGATACTGGAATCATATGAAACTAGAAAACCTAATGAATCCATCGGTACCAACGATGTCATACTAGCTTATCGCGAAGGACGTTAAATACAGTACCTGTGAGGGTTTCTGGACAATATCTGTCATTGTTTTGTGTTGTTAATGATTTACAATAATAAATATATACATACATTTGCATAAAGCAGCATATTTGTCCACTCCCATGTTGATAAGAGTATTAAATACTTGACAAATTGACAAATCTCCCTTTAAGGTACATTTTGAACAGATAAAAAATTTGATTAATTTGCAATTAATGGTGATTAATTGCAAATTAATCACCATTAATTGCAAATTAATGGTGATTAATTTGCAATTAATGGTGATTAATTGCAAATTAATCACCATTAATTGTGGACACTCATGCAATTAACATTTTAATCGATTGACAGCCCTAGTATATTTAATGTGTACTTACTGTTCCTGTGCAATGCCTGGATAATATGCTGCTTTAACACAATCATTTACCAATTTGGGTCAATAAAGTACATCCATCCATCCATCCATCCATCCCTGCAACCTCATAGTGGTGCACGAGGTGAAGTCAGGAGATCAACAGTCATTAGGATTCATCCTGTGGAGACCATTAATATATCTACACATTTTCATGTTGGTTTAACCGGACTATTTGCAAGGACATGTAGAAATACGTGGGCTAACCTCTTTTGTAAATCAACAAGTACAATAAATAATGTGTGATTAATTTGCGATTAATTACGATTAACTATTTTAATCGATTGACAGCCCTAATGTGTTTGTATATTTTTATCTGTTGCCATTTCTTCAATGTTACTACATGGTTTTTGAGATTCAGATAAAAGTGTGTGCGTGCGTGCGTGCGTGCGTGCGTGCGTGCGTGCGTGCGTGCGTGCGTGCGTGCGTGCGTGCGTGCGTGCGTTCGTGCGTGCGTGTGTTTAAGCACACAGCTTTTGCAATTTAAACAACTGTCTCATCTAATGACAGCCCTCCCAGTAGCGGCCCCAGTGAGTTAAACGATTATGACAACTAGCCATGAACGCAGGTGGAGAACCGGACGGCTAATGGCCAGCAGACCTCCGTGATGGAGCAGTTGGATGAGAGAGCTGTAGTACAGTGGAAAGCAAAATGACTTGAAATTGCTCCGTCCAAATGGCTTTTTAATGCTCCTTTTTTAAAGCTTTACCAGTTGACTACTGAGGGGTAGTGTCATTGTCCGTCAATGGGGGGGCAATTGATGGTAGTTTCAGTAAGTAGCCTATCATCTCTGAACAAATCTTCTCTGTACAGACAGAAACATCCAGAGTGTCTCTCTTTATATCCATTACACACACACACACTATCTTTTAATGCTTCTCACTGCCTATTGATTCATATTTTTCTCTAAATTGAATCATTCATCAATAGCATGAATTATTACGAAGTGAACTTCACACAGAAGTATCTATATGTCGGCCCAGAGAGGTTTGAATTATGTACTAGATAGAACAATAATGCCCATTGCATTTTCTCTGTGATTTTAAAGAGAGAATAAATGAACGTTAAACCTCAAGACAATAATAAAATATATTACATATGTTTATGCATGCAGTCTTTTATTGATTCTAATATAAATATAAAGTAAAAAATCTGATTTAGATGTTTAAGTGAAAATATAATGGCAATAATTAAACTAAGGTGGTACGTGAGGGCAGTATATACATACTTTACACGTTTACAATCCAGCTGTCACTTGTAGTTTTATGCGTCTTATTTATTTTTATTTATATTGTTTGCAGTATAAACTGGTAAGGAGCTTTCATTTTCTTTATAGATGTAAAACAGAAACATGTTGCGGACGACGGTATTTACACTTCAAAACAAGGGTTGTAAAATAAATTTAAATAAATATGTAGTATTTAATCTATTAAGTCATACGCATTGGCCTTTCTTTAAATGCTCACTATTCCATATTATTACATATATTGTAGTTATTTATGTGCATTTTCTTGTCACCTCAAAAAAACTCACTGACTTTCAGCAGCATTAAAATACCAATAAACATGAATTAAATGAATACATACTGAAAACAAAACCCAAAACGTTTCAGCGTATTAGAGTTGATGATCCTCCCCTCAGTACAAAGAGCTCATCTAAACTGACCCGTTCTTCTTCACAGCCCTCGTTCCTCTCTGACTCCAGTCAACCATCCTGCCCTTGTTTCTCTTCCTGTCTCTTTATAAGCCTGAACTCACGGCACCATGGATCCTTCCACCCCCTCAGAGCTCAGCCCGGGATGGAGACCGGAGAGTGTCTGGGTACATTAAGACACGCCGCTCTGCCTTTTGCTCCACCTAGCTGTGGCTCTCCTCCAGGGCCTGTAGTCATTAAACCTCCGAGAACAAGAGAGCTGATCAAGGATCACTGCTCGGGTAGCGTGGCCGTATTAAACTAGAGGAACACGAGTCCTTTATGGCTGGTGGGATAGAAATAACTGCAGCTGTCCTCACGTTACCTTTTTAGCACCATCTTCATACTGGATGTGTGATCTGACTGGTTGCTTTGAGCCTTTTATACACACAAAGTAAATATGTACATTGATCTCATCTACACTTTTTAAATTCCACCGACCAATCTTAGATCGTCTTTGTCATTTACAAGCAGTAGTCGTCCATGAGAACAACACCAGACTGATTTAAATCACTGACAAAATCAGAGATAGGGGAGCAATTTATCGGTCTGGAACCCGGCTACTTTCTAAGTTGAGGAACATTGAAGACAACATCAAAATTAAACTTTCTAATGGGAACTTACACAGTAAGAAATACTAAGAAAGGTGGTCTCTTTAAAAGCTCTTTAAAAACCGAATCAAGTTGTTTCCTGTGAAGACGGAAGTTTATTTTGAAAAGACTGAATGCATTTAACGAGCGGAAATTGACACATGTTGCTGGACATTCGTAAAAAATGAGGAATAACCTTTAGTAAGATATCATATGAACCGTACGTTGGATGAATCAGCTTACATTAAAATGTCCGAGTCAGGAGTTGTGGAATTGGTTATTAATCAGTCTTTAATGTAGGTAATGAAATAGATAAGGAAAGGAAGGATGGACAGAATGAGAGGAGGGGAAGTCTCAGACTCTACGTGACTGAAGTACATGACATGTGTCGTGCCCTGTTGAATCGTGGGTCGCCGTCTGTCAGCCCTCCAGGCGCTGCTTACTAAAACTCATCACTTCCCAGAAGTACCCAAACTCTCTTCTGACATGTCCTGCCTCTCTCTCTCTCTCTCTCTCTCTCTCTCTCTCTCTCTCTCTCTCTCTCTCTCTCTCTCTCTCTCTCTCTCTCTCTCTCTCTCTCTCTCTCTCTCTCTCTCTCTCTCTCTCTCTCTAATCCTCACTCCTAGCCTCCTTCTTCATTTCGTTGCTTTTGGGAACAGTTTACTCTTCCCTACCTCCTCCTCTCTTACTCATTCATCCTTGCAAAGCCTGCTGGCGAGCCACCCTCCTCTCTCCGTCTCTCTCTCCATCCTTCCTTCCTCCTGCTCTCCAGAAGCCCCAGAGGCATCAGTGATTCACTGGCTGACCTTCCTCTGCTACAGCTCAAGTCTGGCTGGCTCCATTTCTCCTTTACATTATTGTCATCTAGCCAGTCCTATACGTACCTTTTTAAAATGTAAACTTTAACCTCCTGACTTTAGGATGCTGATTATACTCAACAAGCTATTATCAGCGTTGTTTTGTTGTTGAGATCATCATGAAGCTCATTGAAAGGTTAGTTTATTTAAACCAACATTATCAGCTTGTAAATTAAGTTTCAGTTTAAAAATTGTAACATTTTGTGACGTGCTATCCTGATGAATTACTGAGTAATTAGGGAGCTGCGATTTTCACGGTGACTAATGGGCATAAAATATCATATCAACATTAAATGAATCTCTTTGACGGATCATTTTCATTACCCTGGAAGCTGATGGAATGAGAGCTAAATTTGAATTTCCCCACAAATGCTTTTTGATAAAAGAACATATACAGCTCAGAGGTATCCTCACCACCTTTGAGTTTTGTTTTTCTTATGACAAACCTGAACACCTGCTCAGCAAGAAGACGTCCGTTACAGGATGTATTTATAATAATTAGGTTGACCTTAACGCCACAGAGAATAAGAGCATTTGGCTGTTTGTAACTTCTTAAACATATAAATCATTGCGGGTCGGTGTCCCATGCGCGCTTACATGTGTCTACGCTGTTCAGACAAGACTCCAACACAAACTACACGGAAGCACCAAAACCACAAAGTTCTATCTAGTGAAGCCCGTCTGTTAAACAGTGTTAACTCTTCCTGCTTCGGCCTCCTGGCCGTGGTCAGAGTACGCTGGGGAGACCGTAGCTTTGGTCTCCAGGGGGCGATGCTGTACTCTGCTCCTCTGCCTGCATGCCTTCACTCACACACCGCGCTCGTTCTCACTCTCTCGCTCCGCCTCTCACGTGCATGCGCGCACACTACACACTGCAGAAGAGTTAGTTTAGCTCTGAGAATATCTAGTGAATGTACAGTGGACGTTTGTGCAGAAATAACTGCTGCAGCTCCTCCAGACCAACAGAGGTTTCCCGTGTCTTGTGAAGTGGCGGGGCTCCGCAGAGAGAAACATTATCGTCTCCGACCAAAACTCCGGTGTCTCCCCTGTTCCCTCTGACCGCGGTCGGGAGGCTGAGGCAGGAAAAGACAACACTAGGATCAGCATTGATTCATGGAGAGACCTTCGTCTGGTCAGCTAACATTACTGCCAAGCAGCTGAAATATAGAGTGATATTGTGCTTTTAGCTGACGTGTGTCTCCTCACTGTTTTGAGTGATGCTCGTTCATGTCTATGTAGAGCGAGCACAAGCACGAGCAACAGGACGCTGACTTTCGTTGACTTAACAGCCACAAGCGGCGCTGTTAACAAGCATTTCTGATTCTTACAAACAGTCCCTTTAAATTGTTCTGGTGCCAACTTTAAAATATGAGATGGCAGATGACACGTAGTCATTGTTTGCCCCGTCTGAGCCAGCAGACAGATACTCCAGCCTCAATAAAGTTTGGTAGCAGTATTGTGTTTGGCCGTGTGAACAGTAAATGGTAGATGTTGAGTCAGAGTTCAGTCATACAGACAGAAATCCATTCTTCTTCTCTTTGTACCAACAGGAGCTTCAACAGAGCAGAATACATTCCTTCCATATACGCTTTTTTGAATAACAGACCCAAGTCGTGCTCTTTCCTAAAGCTAAAAAAACTCTTTTATTCTATCGCCGGTTCAACTTCACGCCTTCCACCTACACGTTTCGCCTGCAGCTGCTGAACGCAACAAGCTCACACCTGTTTTATTGATATGTTTCAGAGCCACTCTGGGAAGACATTATGGAAAAAAGGCACAAGCTAAAGTAGAAGTAGATGAGGCATGTTGAGGAGAAAGCGGGAACAATAAATCACATCAACTCACACAATAACACCAGAAACACGCTGAACATTACAAGTTGATTATGCATAACAGTGAAAGATAAAAATATAAAAAAGGGTGCAAAGTGTTACGGAATGAAAAAAGGTGAATAGAAAGCCTTTACAAATATGTGTGTGTGTGTGTGTGTGTGTGTGTGTGTGTGTGTGTGTGTGTGTGTGTGTGTGTGTGTGTGTGTGCGTGAGTGCGTGCGTGCGTGCGTGCGTGCGTGCGTGCGTGCGTGCGTGTGTGTAGGTTTTAGCCTGCGGGCCAGAGAGGAAGTTCTCAGTGATGTGACCCTGATGATGATTGACAGCTCCCTGTAGGCGTTCCCACGGTGACTCAGACTCCCTGTTAAACAGCACCGATTATAAACAGCAGCTAAATAATACTGGATCCCATCTCAATCCAAATGCGTCCTGTACTGTAGATTGTACATAACTTTTTCTTCCAGCTTTTCATAAACACTCATATTTCTGAATACACTTCAGGCCCATTTAACTTCAAGGCTCCCCGAAAAACATCATTAATGAAAGATTCGTCCTTGTGCAGCACCGAAAAGCCTCAGACAATTCATCTGAGAGTGAAAATGATTTCAACCCAATAACTCAAAGTCAGTTAAAAGTAGTCTCGTACGGTTAGACCACTCTGTCTCATTTTGTGTCACTTTGCTTTAATGCTGTGCAGCGAGCGGGGAAATAATGTGAGGGAGGTTACTGTCAAATGGAGGTGAGGACTGCATTTTCTTTAGCTAAACACAGTAGAAGAAACCGAAGCACTCGCTGCTGTCTAATGGACCGAACACCCACCTGGATCACAGAGAGTGAACGGTCAGAATGTAAAGATATGGGCAGCATTTTGCATTAGGGCTGCATGATGTTAAATAAATATCTAATTGTGATTATTTTGACTGATATTGCTAATGTGATTATCAATATTAGAGCGATCAATATTTTTAGAGCTGTCAGAGTTAAGTTGATAATAACACGTCATTTGTTTTAACTCCACTAATTTCTTTAACGCAACTTGCGATTTGTAGGTTGTAGCGGGCTCAGTTTTAAAGCTAGAGTGAAGATACTGGTATCATTTGAGTCTAGAAAAACCTAAAGAATCCATCGGTACCAACCATGTCATACTAACTTGTCATGAAGGAGGTTAAATAACGCTCCAAACTTACGCTAAATTTTGGTGAGGAAAAACTGCCATGGCCATTTTCGAAGGTGTCACTTGACCTCTGACCTCCAGATATGTCAATGTAAATGGGTTCTATGGGTACCCACGAGTCTCCCCTTGGGCTGCAGTTTGCCATGTTATGTTTTGAGCATATTGTTTTACGCTAAATGCAGTACCTGTGAGGGTTTCTGAACAATATCTGTCCTTGTTTTTTGTTGTTAATTGATTTACAATAATAAATATATACATACATTTACATAAAGCAGCATATTTGTCCACTCCCATGTTGATAAGAGTATTAAATACTTGACAAATCTCCCTTTAAGGTACATTTTGAACAGATAAAAGATGAGGAGTCATGTTTCTGCCCACCTGATTAATGCTAAGTCCAAAATGTACTCCCGTTTTAGCTCCTCCTTTTAGAAAAAGATCTCTCTTTTAGCAGCTACAGTATGTTCCACTTTCTTCACCTGCTAGTCGCTAACTTTGTCCGTCTGCTGTTTGGCTGCTCACAGTGGGTTCATCACAATTTGTTTGCTGAAAACAGCTGGAAACGAGGATGATGAGAGCACTGAGACTAAACTGTACAGTAAATGTGTCACAAAAAGCAAACAACTGAAAGAAGCTATAAAAAAAAAAGCTTTGAGGAACTGAGTCGGTGATAATTATCTCCTCCAATCACACGTTTAATATGAAAAATCTCTCTCTGCAAGTCCCACCGCCCGGCATAATTAAAATGACTCCAGTCTGTTGGTAGTTTATCTTATTTATTCCTGTAGTGTTTTTCTTGGAGTGGGTTTCAGGTAGTAAAGTAAGCCATAAGTAGATCCTCCTCATCCTCCTCCTCCTCCTCGGGGCCTGTTGTTTTGGACCACTCTGATTTATGGATGCAGAGCAGACAGCTCAGATGAAAGACTTTCTGTCAGGTCAGAAGATACAGATACCTTGTTGCCATAGCAACCGCTGCGGGCAAAAACAAAACAAAAAAAAGAAGAGAGGGATACAAGGGGAGAGATAACAAATGATGAAATGATGAAACGGGTCAGTGAAAGATGACATTCAAATTGGAGAATGACAGAGACCGGCGTTCAGCAGATAGATTGTTTGGGGGTTTTTTTTAAACACATATTTCTGCTCTGCACACGCACACACACACACATACACACACACACATTAATCTGTCAGACTGTAGCGTGCTACAGGATGCTCCTTTCAGCTCAGGACAGACGTGACCTGAAAAAAATGTAGCAGAACAATTTGAAACGACAACTAAACCACTTTTGGGCTGAATGCTATTATTATTTCCTTAGCTGCTGACAATGTTGAAAAATGTTTTGAAATGAGGGTAAATTTAAGTATATTATTATGATCCGCAGGGTGCGAACCTCGAGGCGGCGGTTACCGCAGCGTTGTCAGTAGGATGAGATAAATGCTTCAACTATGTTATTGTGCTTCTTTAACACATAAAAAGCAGCTTTTTGGGGAATGTTAAGTTCCATTAATATGACTACTAAATACAAATACTGTTAGTTCTGACAACAGCAGCAACAATAAGTGATCGCTGTTACATTTCCTTCTTTGCACAAAGAGCTCAATGGATGCACCTGCAGAACTTAGTAAACAAACTATTGTGTAACTCGGAGCAACAGCGAGCACAAAGGGAGAAACCCAGACTCTCTGTTGCATCACCTGATTGCGTGACTTATCCACGTTGAATTTCATCAGTGGACAATGCAGGCCGATCATTTAGTGTCCCCTCCCGCTCCTTCAGATCCGCCATCTGTCAAAATATCAATTTATTTCTCCCGCTCTCTCCAACGAGTGCTGAGCACTAATTGGAAATAGCACGCAGCGTATTCTCTGTTCTGCACACACACACACACACGGGGAGAGAGAGCGAAGCCATCCGTCAGGCTGAGATGTGAACATGATGCAATCACTCCCTCATGCTCCATCTGTAGAATAATTCCTGTTTTTTTATCTGACGGAGGGATGTAAAAGAGATGGTTGTGTTTGTGTGCGTTGCAGAGACACACAAACATTATCTGAATTAAACAAGGCGACCGGAGAATTTGCAAAGCGGAAACATCTTAATAAGTGCAGCACGCAAAGAGTGAAATGAGGCGGAAATGTTTAGATGCTGAGTCTTTAAAGTAAAGCAGAGTGAAACCTTCCAGACTGAAGGCAGCTGAGATGTTACATGACAGTTAACAATAATAATAGTATTTTAGTATGAGTATTTTATACTGGTATAACAGAGGACAACAATGAATCAACCCACTATACACAGACAATATCAGAAACTACTAATTCTAATTTTATAATATTTAGCATTTATAAGTTTGAAAAAGGTACCAATCAATGTTGTAGACATCATATGTAATCTTGAAATCATGGGATGGACAAATATACAGATGAGCAATTTCCATCATATTTTAACTAGGGCTGTCAACATTAATGCGTTAACGCAAATTGGTTTTAACACCACTAATTTCTTTAAAGGGACTGTGTGTAAGATTTTACACACAGTCCCACGTAACTTAAAAAAAAATGAGACCTTCCGCGACTTTCTGGGTTTCCTCTATCAGCCTGTAAACTGCTTTTAATGTGAAAAATTCGAGGGACGTTTTTTTCTGGGAAAAATCCAACAGATATGACATCATGCACGCTCACGAGCGCCTTCATTTTCAGGACTAACAGTGTGCAACCGTAGTTAACGTTCGACTAGAAATGGAGTCCGCTAACGGCAACAAACAACCAGCCACCACCACAACTCAGACTCCAACACAAACTCCACGGAAGCACAAAAAACAAAGTTATATCTAGTGAAGTCCGTCTGTAAAAGGAATGTGACCGATGTCAGGGAAAAACTAGGATCAACATTGGCCGGTTCTTCGATTCATAGAGGGTCCTTCGTTTGGTTTTGGGAATCAAAACGGACCCTGAGCTGGTAAAATTCCTATTGGACGGGTGAGCTAACATTACTGCCAAGCATGTGAAATACAATGTTTTGACCGATGCCTGCTACCGTCTACATAGTGCGAGCAACAGGACGCTGACTGTCGTTGACTCTACGGCGTCACCGTTAACAAGCTATTTATGATTCTTACAAACTAACCCAGTGGTTTCGTTGGCTTGGCGCCCTGCTCGCTGGTGTTGTTGGACATTTGTAGGAAAATGCATGAAAATAACAAAACAACTTTTCATAAGATATCACACAAACCGTTGTACATGAATGAATTATGTGCTTTGCATTGTTTCATCAGTGCAGTGGTTTATTTGATGTTTAACTGGCACTAGTATGTGTTACACAAAATATCATGAGACGAGCACTAAGCGCGGCATTAACCACATGTAATCAATCACGCTAAAGAAACACAATCAGTAATTGGAGGCTGACATCTTCCTGATTGATGGATAAGACATTAATTAGCAGTATTGGTAGTCCCAAAGATACCATCGTCAATCTGCCAATTAAAATGACATAATCAATCGAGGTTGATGACTGCGGTTCAGTCGGTGTTCAGTCTGCATTCATCACAAGATGATTAGCGACCCTGAAAGACTTCATTTTGAGTTATCTCTTTTTATTCACAAGCCGTCACCTCTTTCTTTCTTTCTCTCACTTTCGTGTCTTTCACTGCTGTCATACAATACGGCTAGATTTGAAATATTTTTTTGAACACGGCAGCAAGGCCGCAACCATGGCCACAGCCTTTTACAAGAGAAGAATAGACGCCCAGCTGTGATAACCACATCCATGTTTCAGTCAGGAATAAAAGATCAGTTCTGCATGCACTCCTTTTTGTGTGAAGGTCTATTTCATGTCCTTTCCTCGTGGCTAGGAATGAAAGAACTTAAAGGGATAGTTGTGGTGTTTTGAAGTGAGGATGTATTAGGCACTTATCCACAGTCAGGGTATTACTTATACAGTAGATGACGGTCAGCACACAAACAGACGGGAGTACCGGCACTGAAGTGGACAGGGTCAACAGCAAAATGGCTTTTAGACATATCCGTTAAAGCGTACGCTATATTTAGAATATGTTCCAACGGAGATCTGAACTCAAAGTGAAACTTATCTACGCTGCTTTTGAAGAGAGCATAGATAAGTTTCACCTTCAGTTTAGTTCCCTGTCAGAAAGGGCTGTCTGACGGTAAGATAAAGGGATGACAACGTCCACAGTAGAGCTGGGACGATACACCGATCTCACGATTCGATTCTATCACGATACTTTGGTGCCGATTCGATATTTATTGCGATTTTTAAATATTGCGATTCGATACTACGATTTATTGCGATTTTTGTTAACTTTTTTAACACTAGACCATGAGAACAAGTTGAATCATACACTTCTAGGGACTTTTACTTTGGAAAATATCTAAATTAATCCAGTAAGAATGTTTGATTTTCAGCATGTATGTAGTCAGAGATGTCCTGAAGTCAAATATATCAGTCAATGTCAGGAATTATTTCCAGCAACCCAAAAATCAAAGAATAAAGACATTATCCTCACAAATTAGTGGTATTTTCTTTTTAATTTATAAGGGACATCTGGTGAATATAATCCTATTTATATATATGTATTTTGTGTATACAGTTCTCTTTGTTAACATCTTATTTTGAAAAGGTGTCTACTCTAACTTCTCCAAGGTGGTCTCTAGCTCTCCCGTCAGCTCCGTTCTCTTTATCCATCCATGGTCAGCCCCATTTGGGCCGTTTGAATGTATTTAACATAAATGTCAGTATATAGGTGCTCTACAGTCGTAGCGTCGGCCCATTTGACCACGGAGATGAGTGCGACGGCCGGCTCGACCGCCACGTTACCGCGATACGATAACGTTTCCTGTCCGTGACAGAGTTAGCATGCAGCTTTAGCCGTGATGTCTAGCTCTGCTTTTCCTGTCAATGTGTGAAAAACAAAGTGTTTCCATCCTTTACTGGATGTGTAGTGTTTACCACGCTGGATTTAACATGTGAGGGTGCAGGTCGTATCCACGCAGATCCTCCAACGTTTTCTACTTTCTGAGGTTTGTTTTGGTTGAAGGATACGGAACGGATATGACGTCACGTTACTCAGACTACAACAATAAAAGCGGTAACTTCCTTCTACCTCCGCATAGACTTAAATGAAGCAAATATATTGATTCACAGCACTATATTGCTTTGCTCCTGTGTCAGTACTCCTGTCTGCTTCTCCAAACTGGGGGCGTGCCGACCGTCATCCACTGTAGTAATACACTGACTATGGATAAGGACTTCATACAACCCCACTTCAAAACACACAAACTATCCCTTTAATTGACGAGAGGATTTTATTAGATTATCAAACCTTGATAAATTGACAAACTTTGCTAAATCCAGAATTGAACTAAATGAAAGAACGAAGCACATGAGGACTACTATTATGTTTTATGATGCATTATGGTACGCCGCCGCCACCACTAGTTTCATAATCATATATTCATGGAAAATGAATGTCGTCTGTAAATCAGCGGGTTGTGTGTCCCAGTGGAGGTCAGCTCATCTGTCTTCCGCTGTGAGGTGGCCTGATATCACATAAGACTGTCAACGCGTTGCACTACGTCTCCGTCTTCTCGACCCGGCGGAGTGGGCGGATCCAAAGGTCTGGATCCAAACTGTGAGGCTCAGCCCAGAGGTGGAAGTAGTCAGGAAACACACACACACATACACATATATATATCCAGCATATCCTCATAACCATGTGTGAGTCCACAGGGAGGGGAAGTATACGGCGACACGCCACAGACTCCCTGCCACCCACACCTGCCTCCTTCAGGCGGCACACACACACACAGTTGGGAGTATCTACTTTCATATAAAATGCCACATTGGTTTGCTTCGTTTCTCCATCTGAGTTCCTGTATGGCGTGGGGTTTATTTGCCAAGAAGATTGCAAATGAGAAGAAGTTTCAAGGACATTTCAATGAGCTTTACGGTCCATTTATGTCACGTTCAACGACCACAAACAGCAGATATATAGAGCAGCTTTAACAACACTGAACTGAAGTACATCCTATGCATGATTATACTCTCCATTTCATCCACACATTCAGCCATTACGAATCTTTAAAGGAGCAGTGTGTAGCATTTAAGGAGGTCTATTGGCAGAAATGGTATATAACATTAATAAGTATGTTTTCTTCAGTGTATAATCCAGCCCAGTCTCACGGCAAAGCGTGTCATAGACCCGCCTGTCCACCAGAAGAAAGCATGTCAGTGTCACGTTTTGTGTCGCCGAGACGTGAATATTACACGGCTGCATGAAGTCGCAGTGTTTTGTAGTGTCGTTTGTCGTGTGTTGTGTTGTGATGGAAGTAATATGGTACGTGTCCACCGGGGCGTTTTTTTATCGTGAGGCGACGCACCGCTTCCCAGCATTGGACGCTTGGTGGGCTGCCGCAAGACGCAACACACTCGGCACCTGATTGGACGAACGCTTTCCCTCCGTGGGCTGCTGCTCCCAGTTTCCAAACGGGAAACAATATGGAGGCTCGTTTGGAGACTTTCTTCTCTTCTTTCACGAAAATAGTTCACTGAAATGTGTTTCTGAAAACATTTGAGGCGAGAAATAAGCCACGCATTTGATGAATCTGTCTTTATTTTGGATCGACAACGTTTATTTTAAAACATTCTCGGGAGTTTCGAGAGGCGGTGAGTTGAGTCGGATGGCCGTAATTTGCATGAAATAGACGAGACCTCAACTTTATGCAAATAAGGAACGGCTGTCGTGAAGCTCTGTCTCTCGAATCGCGCCGCCACGCTACCAGAATGTATTGCACAGCTGCTTTCATAGACAGTTACGTAGTATATAAAGTAAGAAAGACCACTTATGGTGGACGGACGGGAAGGTGGATGGGTCCAACAAACCCAGGACTTTAAAGCGGGATACCGGTGTTTTGTTTTGCAGGTTACGTTAGTGGTGTTTGTCACGTGTTTCCATACTGATGTTACGTTGTTTAAGTACGTGTTTTACTTAGTTTACGTATTTATTTTAAGACCATGATGTTTTCCCTGATCCTAAGTGAGCGACAATGAGGTTTTACCTTAACTTCACCAAGTGGTTTTCTTGCCTGAACCTAAGTCCATGGCTTTGTTGCCCCCTGCTGGTACTGCACGGTAATACAGGAGGCAAAACGTGACACTGACGCGCTGTCCTCTGGTGGACAGGCAGGTCTATTGTTGGTTGGTATAATTACCTGAAAATAAGAATCGTTGTGTATTGTTAGCTTGGAATGAGCCGTTTAAATCTACGTAGGGTGCGGGTCCTCTTCACGGAGCCGGTCACCATTATTTTTCGTTACTGCAGTAGCCCAGAACAGATAAACCAAATACTGGCTCTAGAGATAGACATTCATGTATTCACTTTGGTCACCGTAGTTCTCCGACACGCTCGGCACACGGGAGAAGATTCAGTTGGTTGCAATCTGCAACGTCACCGCTGGATGACGGATTCCAACAAACACAGGGCTTTCCTTGCCTGAAACTAAGCAACACAACATTAAGCACGTGTTTAAAGTTTGTGTTTTAAAGTTCTGTGGGTTCGGCTTTTCAACGCGGGACTTGTATTTGGGTATTTTTACACAGTACTTGTACATAAGTAAAGGGTCTGAATACTTCTTCCACCACTGCTCAGTGGAACCGTTTTTCGATAAGAAAACAATATCTTTTTTTTTGTGAAAATGTATGTCCCTATTTTGGAAAGTTTCCAGCCTTATTTGGATTCAGATGTGGCGTCTCCCTCGGTCGGCCCAATGATTCAAAGGCCATCAGTTTCCACCGAGCACATATTTAACATATGACACTTGGTGGGCCCCTTCCATCTAAAGTGGTTTACAGTAGCAGGAGTGCATACATCTTCAGTATGGGTGGCCCCGATGGGAACTGAAGCTCATATCCTGACAGTGCTGCTGCTGATATATGCTCTACCCACCGAGCTACACAGAAAATGAAATCCCTAACCTTGGCAGCTTTAGTGCTGGGCTCTACTCATTGAGCTCCATGGGAAATTGAGTTTCTAACCCTGGCAGTATAGCAGCACTTATAGCTCTACCCAAAGGGCTGCAAAACTGCAGAATTTCAAAGGACAGATCACACTGTCATTTTCCTTTGGCTCTGTAGAAGTCAATGGGGTCACCAAGGCTAAAAATATATATATATATACACTTGTGTTATTGTTAAGCATTATAAATAAAACTATACAGCAAATGAAGATTCACATTTCTGACAAATTCCATAACAATGACAAATAGAGCTAATATTTTAAGTTTTGCTTTCGTACTTGAGGTTTAAATGTGCCATGTGTAAGATGTAACCAGAATTTTAGTTTAAAACATTCAAAAAATTAACTAACAGTTTCCAGTCGCTCTTTCATACCGACATTCTGCAACACTGCCGTAAAAGGAGGTCGGCCTTACGCCGGTTTAACTGAACCAAACAACAGCGGCATAATGTGTGATTTTAAGATAGCACGTCGGCATCACAGAAGCAAAAGAGACATGACGTTTAACACAACAGCGCCGGCGTCTAGTGTGTGTGTGTGTGTGCATGTAGTCCCGCCGTGCTGGCTGTCCCTTTTACACAGATGTCGGCTCGCCCTGAAACTACCTCCGATGCCGGCTCAGTGGCGAAACAACTCCTTCCCCCTTTCCATCTCGTTTCATACAGAAGAGCGAGACAGAATAACAGTCTGGCCATGAACAGGCAGTGTGAGAAGCAGCTGCGACGTTATGTCAAAGACGTCTATGTATTGTGTTGCAGAGATATCTGCGAGTCCTGTCTTGTAACACCATGAGAGGTGATAGTGAGTCACTGTAGCGTCCAGTCTGCCCTCAATCCAACATGAGAGGACCAAGAAGTAGAGATGCCCCGAGGACTTGTCAATCACGTTGATGGTACAGGGTTTGTGTTCTTTTCAATAGCTTGTTTATTTGATTAAATCCAAAGTTGAAGGAAATAAAGACTTGTATTTCCGTCTCATCCTCCCCTAGACTAGTTCGCAGGCGACGGCTCTCAAAGACGGACAAAGCTTCAGATAGCAGTTAGCTCGAATTCAGCAAGCATAAACCCCAGACTGCCCCAACTCCCCCCGCTGGATCAACAATCTTCACAGTTTCTACAGCTGCTAGCTGAAGCTTCAGAGCAACCCACTCTCCTCCCGGCAAAGTAGTCTCAAGGTGGTGGGGGAGGACGAAACAAAAATACTAGTTATTAAACGTACACAGAGCGGTTAGTGTCACAGTAAACACACAGAGGGCTAAACTATAGGCCGACGCCACACGTGAAGATTATAAGATAGCCGTGTTGTTAATTTGACCGGCAGTTTGGTTGAATTTGGGTCTTCTTGTCCTGCTGTTGACTTTTTTTGATGACTGTACATTTAGATTGTATGGACCCAGTAGTAGAGGTAAAATGCTGCCCCCTATCTGTTTGGAGTATGTGGCTAGATCTTACACATTGCACCTTTTTAAATTTTAAACAATAAAAACTCACCCAATTACAAGCTTCTTCCTAAGGAATCCTTTCAATTGCATTTTATCAGGTCCCATATTGTAAAAAGTGAGATTATCATGTCTTTTATATTATAAAGCAGGTTTAAGTGCGATATAAAAACTGTTAAACTATCAAAACGCTCAATATACGGAGAAATACACACAGTCTGTATTCAGAAATTGTGCGTTTGAAACAAGCTGTTAGGATTTCTGTCCATTTGTGATGTCACAAATATACAATATTTAGACCATTTCAAAGTTTTAAACATAAACATTCTAAATGTGTCCCAGTTTATTTCCTGTTGCAGTGGATGTGAATGTCATCAGCTGACAGGAAGTAAACATGGACCCAAGCTGTTGCCTAGCAACGCTATTCCATTGCATGTCTGTTGAAATGCACTAAAACGGAGCGTTTCAGACAGAGGGTGAATACAGGTATATTCATACGGACAGTATCAGGAAAATAAATTTTTTTTTGGAACATTTCAGCATGTAAACATGTTCTACTAGAAACACAAAATACAAGTATGAACCTGAAAATGAGCACAATATGGGACCTTTAATATAAAGCTGTCCTGGTTTAGTCATCACTGTAGTCTGCTATTATGTACATATCAAATAAAAGGCATTTATCATACAAATAAGTACAACTTTCTTGTGAGATCAGACAGTTTTCCCTATTTCTTATTAAATGTGGTAGTTTTGAGTCTTACTAAAGTCTTTCCTGAAGTCCTTCTCTTTTGTTGGTTTGCTTTGAGAAATGTTGGATTACTTATTTTAATATTAGGATTTGCAACCTTTGCATTTAACCCGACTAAAGCTGTTCCTTCATTCTCTATTCTACGTAAATGTACAGCATTGTGGACTTTCTTTGACAGTTATAATCAACCTGTCAGTGGTTGAAAACCTGAATTTAGATTTTTTCCAGAAGCTTTCATGTGAGAGTGTCGTTATCTTGTTCATCTTCTCCCTGTCCCACATCGCAGGCGTGTTTGAAGGGAGAAATCAAGAAAGGCAGTGGAGAGAGGTCTCTGGGTCATTGGTAAAGTGAAAAATGATCCGCTTACATCCAGGCTAACATTGGCCGATAAGATTGGGGGCAGATTGGACGCAGCTTTTCGCATTAGAAAAGACCAGCTCACCCACTCTAAGATGTAGGGCACGGCCACTCAGGAGATAAAGTCACTGTCGGTGTGGTTAAAAAGCCAGCGGTGACACCGCAGACATCAGCACTTCCTCTAGATTATTTTCTTACAGTCAGTGAGAGTTATACTTCCAGTCGTACAGAGCCCAGGGAAGCGCCTGTGATCCGAGTCACTATAGAAATGATTATGTTTGGAAACTGCAGCTCCTCATAGCTGCACTGTAATTAACTTGTTTCTTTCTTTTGTCAGTAAAGCCAGGTACAGATTTTGAGG
This sequence comes from Sebastes fasciatus, assembly GCF_043250625.1. Classification (NCBI taxonomy): domain Eukaryota; kingdom Metazoa; phylum Chordata; class Actinopteri; order Perciformes; family Sebastidae; genus Sebastes; species Sebastes fasciatus. The sequence goes on from NC_133803.1 coordinate 32,761,146, forward strand.
GATGACGCAATGATAACACATTTCTCTCAGTCAGTACTTTAAAAGCAAAATTAATAGTAAACTCAATGGTTAATTTAGCATGTTAGACGTCTCTTTTAACAGCAGGAACCTGCAGCTACACTCCACCCCTTTAAATGCTTGCTGGAATTACAAGTAATTGTTGTTTTAGTGTAAAAATGTGAGACGTTTACAGGACTAAAATGACCTCCGACCTCTTGTTTCCCTGATATGTTTTACACAGCAGAATCCACACGAGCTCTCTTATTTATGCTGTTCAGGCATCGAGGAAACACACACACAAACACACACCAGTGTGTTGTTTGTTACTCTTATACTTCTATCTTTGTGAGAACCAACTTTAGTTTTAGGTTTTTAGACCACTATTGGCATGGCATGCAGTCATGTTGCATTGTGGGTAATGTAGGCACCAAGAAAAAGGTGAAATTTGACTATTAGTTCTTTTTTTTTTCTTCATATTAATGATCTGACTCAACGGGTCAAGGCGAGGGAGCCATGGTGCGCTGTGACTGTCTCTATTTCACTCCACAACCATGTGGTTTCCTTGTTGACACCATTGCGAATTACATGTTTTTGTAAACAAGCTGACGTTATCTATTTAGCCGAAATAACGGAAAACGCCTTGCTGCCAATATTTAGACACACCGGAAGCTCTGGTCAAGCCTATCCAATAGGAGAGGACCGGAGGTGCATTCTGAAGGAACGAGAGTACCACAACCCTGTTTCTCTGTTTTCTCTGGTCATGTTGCACCAATTTCAAAAATATTTGTGCCTGTCTCCAGCAGACAGCGTGATTGCAGCGGTGAAATACTTCTTTAAGGTCAGGTTTAGGTCTGAGGGGTCCTCACAAATACAGTAAAGCAAGCGTGTGTTCATGTGTGTGTGTGTGTGTGAGTGTCATTCCTTGTAACATTACTAGCATGTGCCTTCTGACTCCATGTGACAGCGGATAAAACACCGATACAGCAGCTTACATGAAAGAACAACAAGTCAGTGATGATCTGGCTATACGCTGTGACACAGTGCTAACGCACACTGTTCTTAATAATAACTTTATTCTCTCTCTCTCTCTCTCTTCCCTTCCACCTCCCCCCTCCCTCCCAACAGATCACTTGGGCATCGAGTTTATGGGTAAGGAAGCTTTTCTTGTCTCACATCTGCATGAATCACGACTGTAAATAAACATCACAGTGTGTGTTTGCTCGCATACAGTACATGCATCGTTCACGTCATCCAGCAACTGGCACACGTGGACGTGCCTAATCACACATGACATTGTTACATCATTTGACATGTTCACAACAACAAAGCTGCGGTGGATATGTATAAGGCATCTCACATATTCATGCTCTACAGTCTTTGGAATATCAGCCACTGTTTATCGCTCTCTTCTCTCTATGTAATTATATACCATGGACTGGGTGAATACTCGATTCTGATTGGCTGCAGGGTGTCCATTAATTCCTGACGTCTTCCTGACGTCACATGTTTGCTGGGATGAGCTGAGCAGACAAGAAATATCTTCCGTTGCCAAGTCATAGCTAAGGTTCAACCTATTTACTGGAGCAGTGAACAGCGTTTCCATTGCATGAGAACCTTATGGGATGGTAATGATTATTCCAGGTAGCAGTAATCCCTCAGGTGTTTCCAGGGAAACTTGAGAAATCTTTAGATTTTGCAAAATGCATGTTTTTTTGAGTGACCATGGTATAAGCGGGGTAATGCCCTTCGAGGTGTCCATTATCATGAATTAATGGAAGACCAGAACTGCCCGACGCGCATCGTCGGGCATTACCCCGCTCTTATTTTTTGCACTGTCGCTATCTTAACACTTCCTCCCTCTCTTCCTTTCTCTCACTACTGCTTATGAAGTGTCCCTTCAGAATTCCAATGTGCTGCAGTCTCCTTGGAAACAGTGAGAACAGAGAGGCGGGCGGGGTACAGTGAGGGCTTTTTTTATGATGTTGGCTCTGTTACCAAACGCTCTCCTCATTAGCGCGCGTGTGTGTGTATGTGTGCACATGCATGGCACATGGTCAAAAAGTGTGTTTCTGAAGTCCCCTAGTTTTTACTTATGTGAGTTAGATGAGATTCTTCCAGTGATTGTGTGTTTCACATGCCTGCGAGGCTGCGCAGGGTGGATGCCAGCGGCTCCTCCTCGCCGTTGCCAAGCTCCCCTACTCCTGTTCTTGGCTCTCCTCTTCAGGCTCTGTGTCGGGTATCACAGCTGAGGAGCGCTAGTTAACGACATGCAGGCTTGTTGTTAACTAGAGCCCCTCTCTCTCTCTCTCCCTCTCTCTCTCTCAGTTGGTATAATTTGGGCCCTTTCCACACGAACAGGTTGGAAAAGCAATGGATCATGTATGAAAATGGCCTCCCCCCTGGTTTCGACAGAACTGCTTCTACATTCTCAAAGTAAAAATTTCACAGGAACAAGCAGTGCCGGGCTTCTTTTTTCTGCGGCACGACCGCTGCATTTTGCAGTGAAACGAACAAAAGCTTCTTTTTTCTTTTTTCAGGAAACTTGCTGAGACTATGCAAACCTGGCAGTGACAGATGATCTTTTTCCACAGAGCTATCTTGCAGGTTTTTTCCCATTTATATTCAGCGAGAGCTTTTATGCCTCTGCAACATTGTTCAGGCTGCCACATTTTCTTTGCCTGGCTAACATCTCTAGTCCTGCCAACGTCTTCCCCGGCATTGTGTTAAAGCAGTGCACAGATAGATAAGCACCTCCCACACTCAACCCCGGCTTGTCTGTGTCTGTGGCTTTGTAAGAAAAAAGAGGATAGGCTTACATACCAATCCACTGAAACAATATAAGTACAATACAATTAAGTAAATGCATACTGTACGAAGTGGGCCACTTGTGAGGATGAAGGAAGGTGCAGGTTTTAAAACATCTTGCAACATCCTATTTCTGTTTATAGCATCTGATAACTTTGTCCCTTGTCGTCCACAGACATTATTTCAGTCAGAGACACTTATGTCAAGGATCTGACCGTTTATGTGCGAATGGTTATACAGTTAGGCTCTGATAAGATAAGGCTCCGCTCTCAGAGAATCAAAGCTGCAACAAGGGCTCTCTGCTGGGAGAACAAATCCCCCTTTAATAAACACATCAGTAGTCAGAAGTAAAGTCCGCTGTCCACGCCCGTATGAATACCAGTCAGCTGGTAGCCAACTGATAAATGAGCCACTGATGGTGAAGCATGAATAAAGCCGTGACTGCTAATGCAAGCACAACATCAGTATTCTGCCTAAACCAATGCAGCGCTCCATTTGTTCTGTGAGCTGAGCTTTTAAAGGAGAATTCTGCTTTATGAAAGTTGATTTGTTTTTTTAATTCATTCCTAATGGTAATAATAATGTTCATTGCTTAGATCTGGGAACGAGGCAATATTGCTAAAAAAAGAAGTCAGATGGGGCACGCTAATCAAGACAGACCACCAATTTAGTCAAACTTATTTTGAAGAGAAAAAATATAGCAAATGGAAAAATGATTAGCAAAACCTGCTGTAAGCAGCAGACTCTGACCCGTCATACTCGCTCTAGTTGTGCACTCACAGTTTACTTTGTAATGGGCTCTTATTACTGAGATTACATGTGGCAGATTTTCTCTTTTACCGGCAAATAAAGTGCTTCAGATAATCTGGCTAAGCTTCTGTCTGATCATCTGACTGCTCGTGTTTCTCAGCCAGTCAGACTCAGCCCATTGGACGTTTCTTCACACCAGGGATACGTCGACGAATGCCGACGTTTTTGCATTCGGTCAGAGCAAGTGACGTAGTTTAAAGAGTGAAAAGAGACACACAGGCCAGGCGGGAGGAGAGGAACTTACTTCAGTCCAAGTTCCATGGTGGAGAGGAGGTCGTGTTTCTCTGGCTCTACCTATCTGGCGTGGAGTGGAGGTCGTGTTGCTCTGGCTCTACATATCTGGCATGGAGAGGAGGTTGTGTTGCTCTGGTTCTACCTATCTGGCGTGGAGAGGAGGTCGTGTTGCTCTGGCTCTATCCATCTGGCGTGGAGAGGAGGTTGTGTTGCTCTGGCTTTGGCTCTATTTATTTGGCGTGGAGAAGAGGTTGTGTTGCTCTGGCTCTACCTATCTGGCGTGGAGAGGAGGTCGTGTTGCTCTGGCTTTGGCTCTATTTATTTGGCGTGGAGAAGAGGTTGTGTTGCTCTGGCTCTACCTATCTGACGTGGAGAGGAGGTCGTGTTGCTCTGGCTTTGGCTCTATTTATTTGGCGTGGAGAAGAGGTTGTGTTGCTCTGGCTCTACCTATCTGGCGTGGAGAGGAGGTCGTGTTGCTCTGGCTTTGGCTCTATTTATTTGGCGTGGAGAAGAGGTTGTGTTGCTCTGGCTCTACCTATCTGGCGTGGAGAGGAGGTCGTGTTGCTCTGCCTTTGGCTCTATTTATTTGGCGTGGAGAAGAGGTTGTGTTGCTCTGTGCACAAACTATTTTGATATCAGGTTTACAAAATAGTCTGTCAAATGCTATGATAGTTATTTTCCACAGACAACCCATAGCTCTATGCATGATTTATGGAGAATGAACCCACCCCCCAACCTTCCCTCCGACAGAGTCAGTTTCTGAGGTTAAAATTAGAAAGGAAGTGTCTGGAGGTTGAGATCTCTCCACCCAGGCCATCAGCCACACAAGGCTTTAATAAAACAGAGAATGTACTCAAGGATTCTTCAATCCTGAGCTTCCTCTTCATACATCTTTTATATTGCTTGGCAAAAAAAGGAGGGAGAACATTTTACTGTATGTAGTCAGTCATGTGGGCATCAATATTTCCTTTCCATCAGAGATCACTGAGCTCTGACTGCTAGATGTTCCATCTGGTTGTAAATCAATGTCGGAGCAAAGTGTTACAGGCAGATACTTTTTTTTGGGGGGGGTGGAATGGATTTTAAGTCGTGTTGATTTTCAATTTCCACCCAGGGGGTTTCAGGTGTGTTTGTGCTGGAAGACACTAGAGTAGAGATGACCGGAGCTACAGGAGGAGGACACATTTGTGTGTTTTATATAAGACACATATATACATTATATATATCTTGACAGCATGATAAGAGTTAGTGACATTTATGTCAATCAGTTGTCTTTCACATGTGGAGGCGAGGTAGGACGTTTTTATTTCACTCTGCTCGACTTTGACAGCACATTTTGACTCCCAACACGTCACATACCGACCGAGCGGCGCTGAGAAACGAAGCCAACGAGGAAGTGCCAAAAACTTCTCCGAGTGGCCTCTTGAGGCTCCAGGAGCAGGTTAATCCCCATAGACCCTCCATGTTAAAGTGCCCAACTTTACAGCAGAAATAAATACGTTAACAGCCTGGTACGAAACACGGTTTTGGTCTCTGTAGCTAATTTCCCTGGTTCATGACGACTGTACGGGGGTGAATTTTTTATATAACTCACCTGTTTAAATTATATTAAGGCTTAAAGTTAGGCATAATTTAGGGCGTGGATGTCATCTCAGGTCACTGGCAAGCTGACAGGAAGAGCGCCGGTTGTTGAGGCCAACTTTTGTAGTGGCCAAACGGCGATACTACAACTTCTGTGTCCGTCACGTGATGTCATTTGGCCCAAAAATACTTTTTCCCATAGACTTAGATTGGGAAAGAGACGTCTGTAATCAGCGTATAATTTCTTTTTTTGAGGTGAATCAACGTCCCAGTACGAACACTTGAATAGCCCTTATTTAAATCATGATCATAAAATGTACTAATTGCATCCAGAGTTATTTCCCTTTCTCCGTTCATGTGAATGAGAACCAGACCGAGGCTGGAGCGAGGGCTGGGAGGCGGAGTTAGCAAGCCGCGACGACAGCGTGACGGCTGTGACCCCGTGACCGAGCCATGTGACCTGGGGAAAGTCAGTGTTTGTTAAACCCAACAATCCACCCGACCTCCTTCCTAAGCAGACTTTCTCGCTCTTTATATGTCAGTTGCTCTGACCATCTAATACTGACGCCGATGGGTTTACATCGGAGTTACCTCATCCAGATGCTAAAGGGTGCCTCTGTATTTGACGAGTTAGATGTGAGAACAGTTTGACTTTGACAACTTCGGGACTGAAACACATCCTGACTGCAAAATATAAGGCCTGTTCTTCTCAATGTCAAAGAAGAGAAAGGAGACGAGTAACAGGAGGGGAGGAAGAAATCACTCTGGTGTCTTCCAACAGATCACTTTTTAATCAAACACAATTTCTATTCAGTTTTTTGGGGGGTTTTTCTGAGATTTTCTGTGAATGAGTTTTGAATTCCTGGAGGTGCAGCTTTGTTCTTTTCAAATAAACTAGTGCTGCTGCTGCCAGAAACATAAAATGCAGTCCTTCTGGGGAGAATCGCTTGTCCTGGTCTTGAGAATTTAAATTTTAAATTAATATTTCGAGAAAAAAGACAAATTTGCAAGATTGTAAAGTCAGAGATCTACGTGAAAAAAACACTGAAAAATAGTGTAAAAATGGTGGTGACGCCTGTCTGAATTATGTTTCAGGACCTTTGCCTCGCTCAGAGGTCATCCTTACCATGATAATACTACTTTAGGGGCAAAGAAATTCAGACGGTGGATGGCGTTAACACAGTTTTGCACTTTTTCAAGGCTTTTTTTTTGTAAATTCATGACTTTATAATCTTGTAAATCTGTGATTGTTTTTTCATGTAAATTTTCCATTTTAATCTCAAACCATGTTTTTTTTCTCGTAAATTTATGACTTTATAATCTCGTAATTTTTTTTTTCTTGTATATTGGTGACTTTATCATCTCGTAATTTTTTGAGCTTTTTCTTGTAAAAATTTGCCACTTTATTTTCAGAAAATATAATTTTTTTCTTGTAAATTTTTGACTTCATAATCTCGTAATTTTCTTAGTTATTTCTTGTAAATTTGCCACTTTATTCTCAGAAAAGTTTTTTTTTTCTCGTAAATATATGGCTTTAATCTCACGTTAATTATTTTCTCAGAATATTACCATCTTCTCCGGCTCCGTAATTCTTTTAATTTTTTTTTTAATCTAAAATGGCCCTGATATGTCACCGTAAATTAATCTAAAAATAAATAATTCCTAATATTACAGTAAGAAGTAGGTGGTTGCACAGCCAGTGGCCATGACAGCAAAGGTTAGATACCCGTAGTGCTTCAGCCTCGACCACAGAACAGTTGAGATAACCTCAGATGACCCGAGACCACGGGGAGGCTGAGCGGCAGGTTTGTGAACACACTACAGCTGGAAGAGACGATTTATCAGAAGAAGAAAAGAAAGCCCAGTCACTTAAACATATTCAGTGTGTAAATGGTCCAATAAAGCCATCCGGGTAATAGAGGAAAGGACCGAGAGCAGCCCAGAGAGCATGCTTACTGTAGCACGGCAGACCTGCATAAATACAAGCTTTATCCACCATCAGCAGTCCGCGCTCCGCCAACATGAAAAGGCTAATGCTCCGGCTAACGAATCCTGTTCCTCTCTGTCTGCGTCCTCTGATCTCTCCTCTCCTGTTATGTCATCCATCCTGCCAATCTCAGCAGCACAGATATAATATACAGACGGTTCAATAAATAATACAAAATAAGAAAGTGGTTCTGCATCATGTGACTGTAAATCTGTAAATCTTAACAGAACTTGAAACCTTATTGATCACATTTGTCATCATTAACTATCAATAGTTTATATGTCTCTGTGAGAGTTTGTTTGTGTGAGCAGTCAGTTGAAAACTGACCTTTTTGACCATCATTCATCCAACTTCTGCCACTACTGTCAACCTTGAACCGATTCCAATGTGCTGCCACTAAACATTAAATTTCACTGCCCTCAAACTACAGGCCACAGTTTAATTGTATAATTGTACAAATGCAACACAATTTAATAATCCTTAACCTAATATCTGCAACAGACCTTGACAGTGTTAGTGCCTGCCAGCAGTCTGACTCGCCCATATGTCCAAAACATTAGATAGAAATCCCTGAATGACTCACAAACCTGGCGCCGCTAAATAAGGGTCAGGAATAACAGATCCTCATATTTCCTGGGTGGAGAATGAAAAATAGTTTTTTTTAGATTTGTTGATGCACAAGAGATTTTCAATGGAGTCTAAAAGCCTTAATGGAACAATGTGAGCCTAACTTTGAGGGTCGAGGTCACAAACTCTGCTGATAATGATGGAAAAAGATGTGCTGAAGCACAGCAGAGTGCATGTTGGTGTCCTTTGTTTCTGTTCATATGTCATGAACCATGAACTCAGAGTGAAAATGCCACCTCAAGCTGTCGCCAAACTTCCGTCCCATCTGTTTATGTCTATGTGTGAGTATCTATGTCTGTGTTGTCACCAGCTATTTGACTGTAAAGCTTCTTTCCCACTGGACAAAAGAACCCTTAACACCCGCTAACATCTGGCTTTTGTCTTCAGTGTGAAAGTTTACAATCTGCATTCACTCCCGGGACAAATGACTCTGCAGTAGTCACGGCTATTTATTAGCTCCAGACATGACACGTTAATTTTCACCCCTTTTCCGGTACGATGTTAAGTGACGCGTGTTGAAGTGAATATAAATAAATAAAATCAACAGGGATTTTGGCGATTACCGTGCACAAACCGTTCAGGAGATATGACATTTTTTGTAATATAAGCCATCAGCATTTGAATTAAAGGGCCAGTGATAGCAAAACTGTGTAGAACAGCAACAATCAGAACAAGTAACTATTTCCGTCTTGGTTCAGAGATGTTCTGTACCATATTTTGTGACGATTGTTCAATATGTGCAGGAGGAGTAGCACAAATGGGCGTGGCTAATATGGATAGATTCATCTTTACACACAAAATCCAAGTAAAAAATGTTGTTTCTGAGATTAATGGTTCAAAAGTTACAGGCCAAAACGTAAAGTTAATTGTTATAGTGCCACTGTCTGGCCAAATAACACCACACTCCCTTGGGTTCTGAGCAATACACTCGCCAAGTGTGAAGACGATCGGATGAGCAGTTCTTGAGGTATGCGAAGGACACACAGAAAGACAGACAGAGATTCCCTGCTTTATAGTTAGATTTATTAACATATAAAACATACAATTAATATGCTCTCCTCAAAGCCACCAGACTCTATTGACAAAAACAGTCATTTTACAGAAACAAAATTAAATTCATCAAAACTGTCTTTGTTAGTCTTTTCTACTGTTCCAACAATCACCAACTCTGGTTTGAGAGTTTGAAAGAGAGACTGAATAAGTAACAGAAATTAAAAAAGAAGTAACCACCGTAACATTTTCAGTGTTTACTAACCCCGTTTTCTGTGATGTACAACGTGACACACCAGAAAAAAAACAGAAAGGCAGACTGGTCTACCGGCAATGGGAAAGGAGGCTATCGCCTATTTTAGTTGTTTTTTCTCGTGTTTAAAGAAACCTCCAGATATGTGCTAATTTTGGTGGAAAAGGGTCTTATTGTTTGTAAGTTTTTGTGTGTATGTTTGGTGATGATACAAGTGATTCCTGTATTTATAGAAATACATTCCTATACAACTTCCTCTGGGAAAACTGTATAGTAGTTTAAAGTTTAAAGTTTCACCCAAAATTACATTTTTCTTATCTAGCCATGCAGAAAGTTTAGGTTTTATTTGTCCAGGTTTTGTAGATATTGTTCTCAGAGATCGATCCCAATTCGATCACATCTTCAGTAGAAAGAAGTTCCTAAAAGAAAACAGCAAACCAGCGAGGTCCGTATTATTCTGAGTAATATTGTTTTTCAGTTCTTTGAGCAAACAATATTTCCACTCCACTTCCTCAAACTTGCTGCGGCGGGAAAAAAAATCCAGTAGACAGATATCTTAAAATCTGAGCAAATAAAACCAAAAACATCAGCAAGCTGCTTCTTTTCCTGAAGCTCGGCTGGACTGAAACACGCTCTGACAGATGGATGAAAGCAGCTCTTCTTGTCAGAAAGAGAGCTTCCTTTGCTTTTCGGTGATATATATGGATTAGACATATTCAAGGATAGACCCCTGTGTTGTATCAGCACCTCAGCAAGTACTATTTATATATGTCTGCTTATTATACATCAAGCAATACGAGTCATAAATGGCACACTAAAGGCAGTGAAGGCTTTAATCTTTATTGGCAAGACAAGGCTATTTCACCACGTACTCCATCACTTATTGATTTCTCTCTTTCCAGCCAGCTCACCTGTACGGAAACATGGCCGCTGTAAACACATTGAATCACATATACATACAAAAAGGTCAACACCTCTATAACGCCAGCCGCGACCACCTTTAGCATGAAATATGAATCACATTGTTCTATAATGTTGCAGTAAATAAGCGGCCAGCGGGGGGGCAGAGCTGGAGGTTTGAAGTGGAAATAAATAGAAGATGTGACCTTACGGCCCCGCAGATGGAACATGAACACGGTTTCCCTCTCGAGCCGTATGATTTATTCACATCATGAGTGTGTTTGTGCATACAGGAGGCATGTCCAAACAAGGACGAGGGAGAGAGGCTGAAGTACTGCTTGACCTTGGCAACACATTTATGATTGGCCTCACACTGAGCATGCTGCATGCATATATAACATGACAAGTCTGACTGTACAGGACGAACTCAACTTTTCACCTCTAAACTTCTTTGTGTATGTATGTTTGTGAGTTTACATACAGTATATATTTGTGTGCCTACACATTGCAATCTCATTCAGATGAGCGTTGCAGACGGGCAGGATGAAATCATCCCATGTTAGAATTTCAATTTCCATCTTTTCCATCCATTTAAATCCCCGGCATCATCTTTTCTTTTGAAACATCTGTTTCCATCACCTTCTGTTCACAGTGTCACTTCAGCCAACCATGAAAACACTTTGGGGAAGTTTTCTTTTTTTCCTTTACGAGCACAAATGAAAATTGCAGTTAAAAACTTTTGGTAAAACTTTCTATGATACGACGGAGTATCAGGGCCATGTTGAGGGGAAAAAAAATAATCTGAGATTTCGAGATTAAAGTCATAATATTATGAGAATAAAGTCAGAAGTTTACAAGAAAAAAGTCGTAATATTACGAGAATAAAGTCAGAAGTTTACGAGAAAAAAAGTAATAATATTATGAGAATAAAGTCAGAAGTTTACGCGAATAAAGTCGTAATATTATAAAGTAGTAATTTTACGTGTTATTTTAGAGCAATGTGCCGCCTGTGTGAAAATGAGGAACGTGGAGCATCTTGTGAAGTTATACTTAACGAAATACTTCATCTTTTGGCTCATCAGCACCACATTATCATCAGTATCAGGACCTTGAAAAGATTGTGCAAGAAACTGCGTTTATTCAGAAGAAAGAACCACACAGACCTGATGGGGAAACTGACTCTTTGGTGGAGGAGGAAATCACTTTTTTTCTCGTAAAGTTATGACTTTATTCTGGTAATATTATGGGAGGGGAGGTGGACACCAAGGTGGACACCGAGGGGCGTGACAAAGCGGTGGTGTGTGATGAGTTGGGCTGAGAATGTGTTGGTTTCTCAGTGAGGGATACAGATGTTAACTTAAAGGGAAAATTTGCCACGTTTTATGTGGATGTCGGATCAGTGCTGATGGTAAATGTCGTCCACTGGAGATATAAATTCCCCAGTGTGTGCTATATTGACTGAGAAAGCTGATTCCTCCTGCTGCGGAGCCTACATCTACCAGGATTCTCCCCGCACCCCCCTGCTGTTTCTCTCTGCCGTGCGGCTGCCCACTGAGCAGCTGCCCGCTGCAGCGGCTCGTTGACGGCTATCACTCCTTCTTCTTTGAAAACTTTCGTGCATAGTAACACACACACACACAGATCACTCCCTCTCTCTGGGTTGTCATCGGCGACAGCATCCAACAAGCTGTCCACGCTGTAATTCATTACAGCAGAATGATTGTGTTTCATCAGTCGCTGTTTGCTCTCGACAGCTCCGGCTCTGGAGGGACCCCCGCCGGCCAAAACACTGGAAAAACGTACACTGGAAAAAAATAACATCCTCTGCACTCATGTTTTGGGATAAATAACTAACTACAAAGTACGTAGTGTTGCATGCAGTATGAATACAGTTGAGACATACTACTGTACATCGTCAGAACATTGTGCCTTGAACTTTGACCTTCTTGCTCTTATATCCGCTGCACAGAGGCTTGTGGGTCAGAAAAGCATGCTGCAAAATACGACTGGATGCAGTACTTCCTGGTATATACTGCGTTGACATGCTATGAATTGGGGTCATACTAGATCTTTTTCTGGCATACTAAATAGTACGGTAGTATACAGTAGGTATTGGAACGCTCAGAAGGACGTTTTTGAGCGCTGTTGCTGTCCCCACAGTTACCGAAGCGGAAGTAGCACTCTGTAGTTCTTCCTCGCCTCCAACGACGTCACTGGATGCAGGAAGAACAACATATTTTTTCAGCTGAGACACAGAAAGCATCAGCGTTTTTCACACTATATCCTTTGATAGATTTAAGGTTTTAAAATCAGCAAATGTTCCCTTTAATAAAGAAAGATGCAACATGCAGTAAACAGTGAATGTCAGCACAAAATACATAGAGAGGTGGAGTTATGTTTCAGTCAACACCTTCAGTATCAGCCAATAAATTTACACCAAAAACAAATTTGTATCGGGAGAGAAAACATCCTCCAACATCCTGCATCTCATTCCTCCTCGTGTCTGTTGTTTATTTATCCCATCCCTCTCTCTCTCTCTCTCTCTGCCCGTCTGTCTCTCTGCCTTCCCTGCAGCCGACCTCGTTGTGCTCCCGTAGGACGGCCCCCAGCTCCCCTCTAATGATATAATTATAGCCAATAAGCCAATGTGATGACTCAGGCTGATTAGCGGCATCAAAACAACGCTGGCCCCAAACATAACTTAGACATGGAGGGAGAGAAACGGGGGCACGGAGAAGAGGAGAGGAAACGATGCACCGACAACACGCTAATGGACTCCCTGACATCAGTTATTTTCAGGGATTATGTGTGTGACACACTGCATGTATGATCGGTTATGTAATATCTGAGTGGGCATCAGGAAGCGGTGAGCTTGTTGCTGAGAGTTTGAATTCCCAGACAGGCTTGAAGATCTCGATGCGGTTGTGAATTAGTAACACTCTCCCTGCATGGCCGACGGCTGTCAGGACGCCCTTGAGCAAAGCGCAGAGGCTGCAGTTGTGTTGAGGAGACTGTGTGGTTGTATTCTGCAGTGGTGATTTCCTGAGTGTATACGCAGCTGTAAAGAACTTTATCTTTTCTCTACTGAAGTGGCCGTTCAAACCCGTCCGCAGTAAAAATTTGTCTCAATCACCTCGATGTAAAACCCCAACACCTTGTGTCATCTCGCTGCTTCTCCAAGGCCCTGAGCCTCGCTAAATAAAACTTGATTGATCGCCTATTAACGCATCTGAAGGCAACTATGATTTACTTGTTCGTAGCAAACAAGACAGCTTCCATTTTTCTCCACTAATGGCGGTCCGTCCGCGCCCATAACTCTTCTTGTCTCCATGTATTCAAGCTCCATTACATGTGGCATCCATTTCAAAAGAGCGCTCGGCGTCTATTGGACTATTACTCGACGTTGTAGAGCCGATAAAACGAGCTGACTGAGGCTGTGTGGTAACTAAGAATAGCAGGTGTTTGCTGGAGGAATTGGAAATAAGGTGTTTGTGTATTGTAAACTGGGCTGTGAGTTGTTATATTTATTTCAATTTTGGTTTATTTCTCACAAAAGTAATTACACTTATACAGGAGAGAATCTGCAAGGCAGATAGAAAAAGCCCCAGAGAGCCGTTGCAGCACCGCCGACTGTTTGATGATTTGAAATGGCTGTTTGGGTGCTGTAAACAACCATGTTAGAAATTAAAAGTAGCTAAGTACAAATCTCAAAACCGTGTTTAATTCCGTGATACGTTGGGATTTCTGTATAGAATTAATTCGGTATTAACTGTGAATATTGACTGAGGGATCTCAGCAGATATTCACAGTTACACACACACTTCCTCTTCCTCTATTTCTTTCCCACATGCTGACAGATATGTGTGTGATCTATGACTGTATCATCCAAACTGTGTGTTGTTCAAACATTAATGTGACATCTTCCTCTGTTTTGTGTCCCCACAGAGAGCAAAGAGGTGTACAAGAGACAGGTGCTGTCAATCACATCCATCGCCATGGCGATCAGCCTCCTGGGAACCCTGTGCATGGCCCTCTACTGCCGCAACAAGTGAGAGGAAAACACACACAAACAAATACATATAGATATACTCCTTTTTTTTTTACTGTTTATTTGTACATTTTGTAGTTTTAACTGCAGGTTGTAGTAATCTTCAGGACATTTCATACAATCTACAGTTGTTGGCCATACTGATGACACTGTTAATAGTGAAGGGGAATGTGGTGACGTTATTTTTGTTTGCCCTTATTCTGAAAAAGACAATATTACTAAGCTGTTTACATGGCAAATGAAGATGAATATTCCACTAATATTCCTGTTTACATACAGCAGTCGGTGTTGTGATATCTATTCATATCCAAAAATCCTCTTAATAACCAAGTCTTTCATAATGTTTAAGAGTAGAAGTGTTTCTCCTTCTTTTCTTTTGGGCGAACATCTCTGCAAACTGTCGGCTAGTTGGTTTGCCGTGCTCGTTCGCACAAACGGGTGTATAAATGCCACGATAATGCGCAAGGCGTTTAGCGTGCAACAAGTACGCGTTTCTTGATTTACGCGTGTCACTTGTACACGATGTATCCTGTCCTGACCGCAATGTAAACACATGCGTATAAATGCTACGGTAAGAGTTAGTGACGTAGTATAAAAAGCAAGGAAGCAAGCAAGCAAGACACCTTTGGTAGGCGGATCCAACAAACACCAGACTTTTAATCAGTAGACCCGTGTTCGAGACCGTTGTTTTATTTTGTAAGTTACATTTGTTTATCACATGGTTTTTAGTGACGTGTTTTCCGTAGTTGTGTTTCCATACCAGTTTTACTTACTTATTTTAAGCCCAACCATGACGTTTTCCCTTACCCGAAGTGTTTTTCTTGCCTGAACCTAAGTTATTTTTTCCTTAACCTAACTAAGTGTTTTTCTTGCCTAAACTTAACTGCGGACGTTTGTGTGGCATAGAAATTAAAACGCGTACTCATACAGAATGTCGTGGTATTTATCTGCCTTCCCATGAGACCGGGTTGGTGTTGTAAACTACTGTAAAAACCCTAATGGAGACGCATATTCCAAATGCACTGTATACATGACCAAAGAATGCTCTTAAAACCTGAATATAATATCATTATATCACACATGTCTTAATCTGAAAACGCTCATGATTGTCCGTAGTTAGTCGGGATTAGTCGCAAATTAATCACACATTTTTTATCTGTTCAAAATGCACCTTAAAGGGAGATTTGTCAAGTATTTAATCCTCTTATCAACATGGGAGAGGGCAAATATGCTGCTTTATGCAAATGTATGTATATATTTATTATTGTAAATCAATTATCAGCACAAAACAATGACAGATATTGTCCAGAAACCCTCACAGGTACTGCATTTAGCATAAAATGATATGCAAACAGGCTTTGACACAGCAACGGCGAGGCACACACACAGTTCACGGACGGCAATTTTTTCCACCCAACTCTTCGATAGAATCCATTTTTTTCCAGCCATGCACAAACGTGACATGTGGAGGTTTTTCTCTTGAAGATGTTGGCAGGTAAATTAGCTCCAGTGACATGTAATTTCATCCCAACCATCAGTTTCCTCGCTTTCACTTGAACTGAAAGTTGCTCCAAACTTTCAAACTTTACTTTGACGATAATATTTATGGTCAAATGTGCCCAAAGTCCTAAAGTAAGCAGAATGTTACGGTGTTTGGTAATAAGCCCGGTTGGGTGTGGGCAGACGAAATGCCCAAGGAGACATTTTGTTAATTTCGTGAAGGCCGGTGGAACATGTTGAGGCATCAAACATCTTGAACCGAATCCCAGACCGGGTATTTGCAACAATTTGTAAATCTCATTATGTGCACACACATATTCATAGCCCATTATAACCCAAAGGTCAGCTCGTGTGGCTCCTGCTCTCTCTCTCTCCATTCTGTCCTTCTCTCCATCTGCATATTTCTGCAGTGCATGCCCTTGTGTGTGCACATTAATTGGCATATGAATGGACTCCATCCATTCCTGGCTGCAAGGACTTTTTCATAGCTTGCCTGGAGAGATTCTCGTGGGTCAAACATCCGGTATGTACAGTATACCGGCAGTCTGTCCTTCAGGTTGTTTGGACCACGGCTGTGATAGATGGCACTGCAATTCCATAGGCTTCCCTCTGTAGTATAATGATGTGAGTGAGTGAGCAGCCTGACAACAAGATAATCGGATAACGGCGTGATGGACAGGCACTTTCAATGAATCCGTAATTGAGTCAGGAAACGGGCTTGTTCGATGGAGAAGATGCATACAGATATGGGAGGAAGTGTTCATGCAGATCGGAGTGACCTGAATAAAGATAAAGTTTTCTCACACTGAGCCAGACAGAAATACAGCTAAATGAAAGACAAATGATTCTTCGACTCACGCTGTCGTCGTTGCTCTTTAAAGGGCAACATGCAGAGCTGTTACTCCTTTATGTCTCTCCTCCGACACGTTCACACTGAGGTTAATGTGCCGCTTTAAGCTTTAAGTGTGTTTTAGGTGGATCACATCCATGTTTGGTGACTGTTTTTATACAATAGTCCCTCAATTTTAGGACACAGCAGCAAGACAAAGATCCTCAACATGCAGACGAGGCAGCCAAAGAGTTTTAGGGCCAAACAGTTAAATGTTCTTGGTCATCCCAGTCTGTCACTTTACCTCAAGCCAACTAACTGATCATGTGTTTTACTTTGTGAAGACCAGGCTGAAGGCAAAAAGCTGCAATAAAGACCTGGCCGAGCATCACCAGAGAAGATACCGAGTGGAGGATGAAGTACCTGAAAGCCACACTTGATTAAACTACAGATATCTAAACAGAAAATGCCTTTACTAGAAGTTAAAGTCACCAATTAGAATATTACTGGAGTAAAAGTCTTAAAGTGTCGGTATTTATTGTACTTAAAGATAGGGTCGACGATGTTGGAAAGCTAGCATAATTTGAAAGTAACATCGCCTCAGGAGCTCCGTCTAAACCCCCGCCAAGGGTAGAGTATGAGCAGGGAGGCAGGGAGGCATCTGATTGGTTCTTTCCAAGCGGCCCACGAGGCAGTGATTGGTAGACGTTTTTACAGGATTACAGCAGCTACAGATGACGGCTCTTTTCAGGTCCTTTTTCAGAGCTCATCAGTAATGGATCACTGTCGAGGTGTAAAGACCATTTCAACCAATAGAACAAATAGTGTATACTGGAGAACATCGTCAACCCGTCAACAATCCGTTCGTAGACGTCGTCTCTCAATCGGACTGTAAACAACGAGCAGCGCACAGAAAAGAAAGTCTTAGCCCGGATATCCTCTGGTTACACCGGAACTCCAGAAATATAAACCCCTTGCCCTCCAGAGGATTATGAGATTGTCTTTTTTCTAACAATAACTAAGTAGTTTTGTTTTCTAAACCTAACCAATCGTTTCACAACGTTAACCACGTGGGATTGTGCGTTTCTTGCGGGAACGTGACTGATATGAGGTATTCATGAAACATATTTTTGGTTCAGAAACGTACAATACCAAAAAAAATTCTGCCAACTGGGTTGGTCTGTTAGACCCATTCATAATAATACACAAGATCCTCTAATTAGACGTAACCTGAACTGCAGCTACAGCAGATCAGGATGTCGGAGGCTGCTGACGTCATTCAAACAGGTCCGATTTTAGCATATGCTCCGTTGTTATAAAGAGCGAGCAGACCCGTTTGCATGCTGCAGCATCAAATAAACAGCAGATTGTGCTCAGGCTTTAGAAGAGATAATGGACCTTTTTATATTAAGTGAACGCCATTCCAAAACTAGTGTGTGCCAAATGTCACAGCCTTCTTCTGAGAAAATATAATTAAAGTGCCATGGAGGAGCGGCGAGCAGCTCGCCATGAGGCTGTTTGTAAACACGGCGTTGCGGCGCTGTCAAGGCTTCATCGGCTCTATCTGATAATGAGCGTACCTCCGGCTCGCCGCTATGAAGGCCCGATAAAAGGGGTTCGGTGCAGTCAGAGTGATTACACAAGCTTGGTAACTAGTGTCGTAGTAATTAAGGGCCTGTAACATACACAGGTAGAAACACAGCCCAGAATCTTTAAGATTAATGCAATCACATTACAACCCTCTGCATCTCTAAACCTCTCAGTCTGCTTCTAGGAAAGATTAGGGTCAAACTAATGAGTTGTCCATTCAATGAGTCCTTCAGTAACTTTGCAATAAATATTACAAGGCATTTTAATAAAAACACATCTGAGGAATGAAGACTCAAAACATCTTCACAGAATTTATTAAATGGAGTCAATAAAAAATGGATTTTATATTACTGCTTAGGGAGGGAAGAAGGACAGGTATCCTTTGGTCAATAGCTCACTTTCTTCTTCTTCTTCTCTCTCTCCTCAAGAGCAGAGAGAGAGACTGGTAGAATGTAATTCTCCTTGGCCTCTGACTCCTTTTTATAAAGTACTGTATGTTGGTGGATGAATCTGCAGTGTCCTTTATAAGAATGACACAGGATATTATGGATGTTTACTAAACTAAAGTAGGATAAAGGACCATACATGTAGTCTTTGGACTGTATAATGTAGAACTTTATTCTGTAATTTATCCTTTATGCTTGTGATTTTACTCAGAATCACTGTTGGAGCTAACTGACCTGGGCAAAGGGACCTTAAATCGGTGACATCTATGGCTGCAATTAAGAACCAAGTTTGTTAAATTAAATTTGAACACATCAGGATAACGTTGTAATTTACCTTCGCCCAATAGTCATTTTTCCTGAGCCGACTTTAAACGCGTCATAATAATAACTCAATGGCACCTCCGTTAACGTTCGTATCTCCGGTATTTAGCCAGTCAGAAATTGTGGTACGTGTACCATAGTTTGAGAACCACTGCTGTAGCATTTATACACTGCAGTCAGCACAGGATACATGGTGTACAAATGACACGCAGAAATCAAGAAAAGTGTACTTATTGCACGCTAAAGGCCTTTTCGTGCGAACGGGCTGAGACTACAAGAGTGATATGCCATCATGACCTACTGTATAGTTAAGAAACAGGGTGACAGTTAAAAGATGCTTTAAGTAGCTATTGAGTTATAGAGTAGAAAGACTGATTACTGTAGGACTACTGCCTATATGTTCTATACTGTAATGAACAGTCAAGGTGAGACCAAACTGATTACTGGACCCTAAACAGTACATCTGTAATATTGTACATTTGTGTCATTCCTTTCTGAAACAAAGGCCCCAATGCTCCTGTTTTGAATTAAGAGCAAACTTACTGTATATATTAGTTGCAGGTGGGTTTTGGTGGGAATGTTGATTGCAGAACATAATTATGACACTAAGAAACTCAAAACATGTTTTAGAAGTAATCTGGAAAGCCTAATGTAATGCAAAAGAAGGACGAGGAGGGAACTTGGACCAGCAGGATGCTTTATCCTCATACATGTGTACGGTTTAGCAACTCAAAGCCTGTGTTACCACAGCACTGCTTGATGATTCAATAATCATTGATATTATATTTACAGAGGGATGAAAATCTGCAGACCTGATTCACAGTAATTGAGCTGAGTGGTCAAAGCTCTCCTGAAATAAATTCCACTTGTGCATCATCATCCTTTTATTTTCTTTCTCTTCAGGAGGCGCCGAGAGAAGCTCCAGGCCCACTTGAAGGAGAGTCGCAGTTTGAAAAACTACACAGCTAATTCCCATAATGCCGTGGAAGCCAAGATGAGGGCCCCTAACGCCAACCTGCAAATGCATGAGGTGACTACTGCTGTTTTTCCTTTTTCCATCAAGTGTTGATGTCTTCGAGTGAAGGACGCCCGTACACGTACACACACCTGGAAAACATATTACTATGTGTAAGTCAGGTAAAGACTGGCTGTATGAACTGATGTTTAGAAGATGACATTAACTTGAACCTGATGTGGTTAAAGGTTTAATATGCAGCATTTTTTCAGTTGGTGCTTGTAAACCCACAGCATTCAAAGTTGGCCCCTTCTGCCCGGCTCAAAAAGAGAGATTAGCGATAGTCGAGCGAACTATAGAGTGAATGAAGAGAGGGAGCGTCGTTAGTGAGAACAAAGCAGTGAATCACAGAAATAAAATGTTATTTTCTGATTGTTTCACAGCGGTTAGTTTCTAAAGCACAAATAAACACACCCAACTCTCCACACAACCCTGTGGGAAGGTGCCACATTGCCGGATTTTGATTGAATGCAGTCGAAAAGGCATATAGAGGCCACGATAATGCGCAAGGCGTTTGGCGTGCAATAAGTACGCCTTTATGGATTTTTGCATGTCATTTGTGTTTTGTAAGTTACATTAGTTACGACGATGGTAATGTGTTTTTTATTGCCGTTTGTGACGTTTTTTCCATAGTTGGGTTATGTTGTTTCTTTGTGTATTTTTACTTAGTTTACATACTTATTTTAAGCCCAAAGAGGACATTTTCCCTTTCCTGGCGTACAAATGATGCACGAAATCGGCGTAAAAATTACACGCAACAAGGCTAAATTGCCTACTCATGACATGCGGAAAGTTCATGTGATGACGTGGTATGAAGAATCAGCAAGACCAAAGAGTGGAACTTAGTATTTGTCATTTCAAAGAGCATCTTCAGTTGCCTCTAGCAGCATAAAGATGCAGCACCACCAAGAGAACGAACCTCTAAAGTAATCTTTGACGTTCAATATACTGTATGTGCCATTAGTTGCCATTAACACAAATTTTGAATGTTCTGTTGCTTTAAGCAGCAAACCGAAGAAAAGATCACAAATCAGACATACACAGTACACATATTACACCTCAGAGTATTAGCATCTATCATTGAGTTTATCACCCCGCTGCAGTTTTAGCTGCTTCTGAATCAGCTCGTCTCCACCTGGCCACTCGCATCAGGCTCACAGGTCTTTGAGTGAGCAATCGTTCAGTGGTTTGGGAGCACAGCGCCAGCTAGCCACGTCGTTCATCATCTTCTCAGCGCTCGCTCTCTCTCCCAGATGTGCGTTTCGGAGTAGCTGGCATGGAAAACATTGCATTAATTTGAGTGTCAGTCAAATCCACATCTTACATTGCCTTGTGGGGGTGTATGTACGTATGCATTTGTGCAACATTGGTCATGTATTATCTGTTTGTACATGTTTATTATATACAGTAATTTACCTATGTAATATACACAGGTTTGACGTAAAGCTTTCCTCCAAAGGGCATGATTTGAATTTACAATGAAGCGAATCACATGTACTGTACACACCAGGGAGTCTCAATCTATCATAAACACATTAACATACACAAGGTGGATAAATCACTGTGTGGGAGAAGCACAGTCATTTTACATGAAGTAAAGATAATTACAATTCACACTGGCAATTCATGTTACAGCTGACAAGTCAGGCCTCATTGGGCCAAATTAGTATAAGAACAAAAACTAGACTGTCCTCTGGTCATTTGACAAAACAGCTTCAAAATAAATACAGGTGACATTCTTAAGGTGTGGTGGAAAGTCAGAGAGAGGGAGGTCAAGGCCAAGGACCACGGTTCCCTTTCCATCTCCTACCAACAGCCAACACTAGTTCCTTAAACCCATGAAGGCAATCTCTTCTCTTATCTAGACTTTAACCAAGTAGTTTTGGTGCTTCCACTTAACCACACCTTAAAGCAATAGTTTGACTTTTTAGGAAAAGATGCTATGCTAAGCTAACTGGCGATAGCCTCATATTTACCGTACCAGCCTGGTCTACTACTCATACAATGAAACTGCTTTGTTAATTACATTTCAAAGGAACGTATTTACTCCTGGATTTGTTTTTGACGGATGACAAATATGTTTAATCAAAGTCTGCATAGGGAGGAGGAGGTCGGGGTGGATGGATGAGTCAAACACGGGACTTTCACCCAGGTGTTCGTGAGGCCGTTCATCTTGGTTTGTGGTCGTCGTCATCTTGGTTATTTGCAACCAGAAGTGGCACAAGAGGGTGGAGCTAAGAATAACCGAACGTTGGACAAGATATTTTTAGACCAAAATGTAACTTTCATGAACTGAGGACAGACTGTAAAAGAGTTAAAGATGAAAACACAGAAAACGTTCACCCAGGAGACCGGTGTTTGTGTCCAGTGTGAAGTAGATCAGATGAACGGTTCTCGAGATATGCGAAGGACACACAGACTGACAGAGATTGCTTGCTTTATAGTTAGACTATTAAAAGAACTATATGTATAAAGTATCACCCCTTAAAATCTCCCATAGTCCTGTGTGTGTTATTTAAGTGACCCAGCGTCGAGGTCTAGATCATGTTTTATTTCTTTTATTATAATTATAAATCATCACACAGACTGATGTCTCAGGCTGGTCACCAGATGCTTATGAAGTGCAGAGTAGAAGGTGACAGTCTACTCTAACTTGAATCAACAGGTCAAAGAAGTAAAAGTGTCTGAACGGAGCAGGACTGCACAGACCCTGTCGACTTTAATCTGGAGCTTAAAGACGTTAAAACATGAGGCCGTTCTTGCCTGAGGATCCCGAGTTTCAGTTCACAAAGAGTTCAGATAAGGTATAGCTGGGAGACGGAGCTAACCGAAGCTTGAAAGTAATCTGTAAAATCTGGAGTTTGTGAAGACGGTGTGTCAGGTGTGCCACCTCGTATTAGCCTCAAGCTGAGTGCTCTGCCAAGGACAAACAAACTGGCTCCCCGCACTTACATGGAGATCAAGGGAATGGCAGCGATCCAACCGTCTACATGGATTTAGATCTTGTGTTGTGCAGACGTTTGAAGTGCATCATATTACCATTCAGTTTCAACCTGAATGTCACAGTAATTGAGAATAAATAAGAGATCTTCTTTACGTGCATGCAAATGGATTAATGTATATTTACGGCCCGTTCCCATTCCCAGGGCGTCAAATACTGAGGCTTTGTCACGGCCGTCGGCATGTGTTACCGCTGCACAATGCACCCTTTAGCGCCGGTATGGAACCCGTCCGCGGCACCAGTATACGCTCCCATACAGTGCTCCGGGAGTGTGGTGACGCAGCTCCGTCGCACAGCGGTTTAATGTATTGATTCGTGTTGGACATAGACAGAGTCAAGTCAAGTCAAACTTTAATTATAACACGTTTAAAAACAAAGTGCTGAACATGTACATAATAAAAATGAATACAAAGCAAACAACACTAAACATAATGTGCCCATAACAGCAGTGAAAGAGTCACAGCACAACAGAAGACCAACTTAATCAAATGCCAACGAGAAGAGGCCACCACAAAGAATCGGTCGCCTCTGTTTTCGAGTTCTGGGTACGTCCAGGAGCATCAGATTGACCTCAATGCTCCAACTGGAGTATGAATGTGCATTAGTTCTGCGAGATAAGGTGGTGCCGGCCCGTAACTTCTGTACTTAAGTTACGGCACTTCCGGTGTTATTTAAACCCAAACCGCGATCTTTTCCTAAACCTAACTAAGGCTCACAAGGCTTTCATCCAGGAGAGCGCTGTTAGTGTCCCGCGTGGTAAGTTGAAACTCTGAGTGTGGTGGATGTGAGGTATCTGCAGGACTATCACCCAGGAGACCGCTGTTGGCTGTTTGTGTCCCGTGTGAAACCAAAAGTGAACGTTGAAACCTGTAATTTAAATAATGTAACAAATGTACTTATTTTTAGCCAAACCGTGTTTTTACCAACCCAAATCAAGTAGTTTTGTTGCGTTTTTGTTGTGTTTGTTTCAATTTACAACGTGAACCATGTGTTTAAAACTGCAACCATTATCCAGGAGAAAATACTTTTACCTCAAAATGTAACTGAGAATGCAGTTTAGTTGCAGGAGACAGAGTTGGGCTATAATGCTGATGTCAATTATGATGTAGTCTCAACTGCTAGATGAGTAAACAGGTGACAAAGAATTGTCTGCCGCTCTTTGTATTTGGTAATTTAGCCAACAATGACTTTTCACACAGATCTGGAAAAGTGTATTTTCTCAAAATGACTGATTTGGTGAAAGTTGCCATGTCAGATGGCGGTCGGTGTACTGTAGGTAGTAAAGGTTGAGCCTCCTCTCTGTTGCCCATGCAGGTAAATGAAGCTCTAGAATCACAGTCTGAGGAGACGTCTAATCAGCCAAACTCAACACACCTGAGTAGGTCTGCAGCTCAGGATGTGAGCACTTGTGCAATCAGTTCGGTTGTGAAAAGATAATGACACGTCACGTTTTAGCACTGTGAGTTGCAGTTTAAATATATAATGTTTAAATAAAGGGAACTGAATTAATAACAAATATATATATTCAAGGATTTCAGACTCACAGTTAACTTTAATCTGGTATATGTTACTTTCTGAGTTAAAGGAGGGTTGAATGAACATTGTTTAACTTGACCCACTCCAGCCGGCCACATTCACATCCATTATAAAGTCTCTAAAAGAAGCACCGAACCTAAACTGTGATTCCTCAGAAAGTAGGAAAAAGATATCACAAAGCATAAGTGATAAAGTGCACTGACCCATTTACAGTTTGAATGGAGCTGCTCGCTCAAAGAAGCAGTTTAAAGAGCAGCAGGTTGGAACATTCCTCCCGTTGACGTCCACAATGAGAAAAGTAGAAAAAAAAATTACGAAAAAATATTAAAGAAATCAAAGTGGCAGCAACAATGTCCGTAAAAGGGATTTCAAGTGAAGGTAAAATAATAATGAGTAAGAAGAACATTGGTGGGATTAGTCTAAGTACATGAAATAAACATCATCCTTATCAATAAATGATTAGTTTTCCTGTGTGTCATTTGCCAGCAATAATCACATTATACAAAACATAACAGAAAACTATTTAAAAGTAAGAGTGCTAATTTCTCTATTAAAACTGACTCACTCATGAATGACTGATTATTGTTTACCGACTCTACAGCATGTATTGTTGAGAGAAACAAAGAAGATCTTTAGTGTATAAATGTTGCTTTTGAATCTTGATTTATTTATTTAATTTCTACAAGAGCCTTTGAGGAATTTACATGCAAATGAATTGTTTCTGTTTTTTGTTTTTATTAAATGTCACATTGACTTCTGTCTGCAGGCGATCAATTACCCAAATTTCTGAACACGGAGCAACAAGCACAGGGTTAATGTTGCTTTAGGAGCATGCACTCACACCAAGCTGTTACTGTATACTGAATTTATTTTACATTTCTTCAACACAAATAAATCCTAATTTAATTTTTTCTAATCTGAGTTTAACGTTGCACTTTGTTGTAGATAAACATCCCGATGTAATCGGGTAGGTCGTGCCAAAGGCGGCAGAACTATCCAGCAGTGGCCTGTTATAGAAAATGAGCTCTTCTGATTAGCACCGCAGGGCCCTTTGTTGGAAGTATTTGATTAAGCAGTGAAGTGAAGAAGCAGCTCGCAGTGAGCCGATCTCGCTCTATCCATCAGGTTTTACCAGCCTATCATGTATTCCACAGGTATTCCACCGAGTCCGTCTGTCATTGCCGCATAATTGAAACTGCTCTGTCTCTATCATGAAACAAGACTATCCTGAGCCTGCTCTGCTAATCTGAGACTATTGTGTGTGTGTGTGTGTGTGTGTGTGTGTGTGTGTGTGTGTGTGTGTGTGTGTGTATGTGAGTGTATTTGTAATGCTGTAACACTTTTATTGATGGCAGCATCTCTGCACAAATCATAGAAATCCTCTCCTGGTTCCCTCCGGATGGTCTGTCAGTGTTAAAAAACCTCAGAGCCGGAGGCATACGGTGCGCGCCATCCCTTATCTAAGAGATTAAAACATCCATTACAGCACACACACACACACACACACATACATTAATATACGACATTACATGCTCCCTCTGCACCACAGATGTCCAAACTCGGCATGAAGTCACTGTCAAAGTAATGATTTGTTGTATATCTGTGTGTGTTTATGGAGCTGGAGAGCAGAGTTTCTTTGCCTGCAGCTATGCAAGAAAACATCACATTTCTATTGATGACCTCTATAAAACAGTCAGTGTTGCTGTGTGACACATGAACACACACAGCTTCCGTTTTTTTCCTTGTGCGGTCTTTCTAAAGCCCTGGATCTATTTTCAGACTGAAACAAAAGACGCCGAAGCTTCAACAGTGTCAGCGTTAACAGATTGGAGGCTCTTCTCCCTCTCTGAGCTGCTGGCTGTGTTGCCAGATCTCGCGAGAGAAACGAGCAACCAGGTCTATAGAGACAAGCCCAAAAGAATCAACTCCCCCCTCTCAATTTATTTTGGATTGCATGCATTTCATTTCATTTTTGCATCCATTTTTAGCTTCTTCTAGCTATCTTTAGCTTAGCTTTTAGCTTGCAACTTCACATTTTTCTTGTTATAAAGTTAAAGAAGATGAATGTTTTGTCATTTTTGCACCATTTTTAGCTTGTAACTTTACATTTTTCTTAACTTAACTTAAAGACGTTGGACATTTTATTTCATTTTTGCATTGCATTTTTAGCCTGTAACTTTCGATTTTTCTTGTTATAAAGTTAAAGAACTTGAACATTTTATGTCCTTTTTTGCACCATTTTTAGCTTGTAACTTTACATTTTTTTGTTAACTAAACTTAAAGAAGTTGAACATTTAATTTCACTTTTGCATTTAGTTTAATTTTATCAAGTCGGCATTGGCATGATGTGCTTGTATTTCCCACTTGCAAAAACGGCAAACTGCCGTTGAATTAACCCCCACTTGAGGGAGAATCCAATCTTTAAGTCCACTCTCTTTTTCCCAATCTTTGTTGTACTTATTGTCATATTTCATCCACTTTGTACCTGGCATTGTTAGCTGAACGTTGTCTCACACTTTAGAAACAAGCCCAAAAAAAACGCAACCCGCGACTAACGATATTTGTAAGCGACTCTTCAGGAAAACAAGCCCAAAGTCACTCATAAAAAGCGGACTTGGCCACTCTGGCTGGTATCCAGAGCTCTTTATTAGTCTAGAACGGATCAATAAGTTAAACACAAGACGTTTTCTGCCTGTAACTGTAAAAGCAAAGCATTGTCATATCAGTGAACTCAGTCAGAACTAGCAGGCGTAATTATATTGCCATCCATTTCTTCTTTAACATGAATAAATTAACATGCAAGCATCAACAGATCCTTCTCTGTTTGAATAATTGTCGCCCAGTTTCTGAAGTGGCTATAGTGTAGTGTAAATGTTTTCTGTTTTATCACAGGATGAGAAGATGAACAACTGTTCGCTGGAAGCTTCAGTATCAATTAGCAGCTTGCAGCATGGTGTCAGAACATCGGCCTTTATGTGTAAAATTATCTGAGTGTCCCTTTAATGTGACATTATCTCTGTAGTTCCTTTCATTTGAAGAAAAAACTTTCCTCACACTAAACTGTTGCATCTGGTGCAATACGTTCTCACTCCCAACTCGTCAAATACCACAGCATGGTGAGCTTCAAACTATGACGCTCTAGGTACCTCTCTAGCGTCAGTTTTGGACGTGTCAGGGACGGCATTTCAGTCTCTGCTCGTATGCATAGTGTCTTTTCATAATAAACTTCAAACGTATGGTTTACTTAGTTTTTAGGTTCACTTACGCAACAAAACTATTTGGTTAGGTGAAGTAGAAGATTATGGTTTGGGTTAAAATAAGTATGTTTGTTACATAAAATGAGTCTGTCACTTAAGTACGGAAGTTACATAACAAAAGTAAGGTAAAATAAGTCAACGGGACACAAACAGCGGTTTTCAGGCTGAAAGTCCTGTGTTGTTTGACCAACCCGGTCTCACAGGAAAGCGTATAAATACTACAACATTACATGGACATTCATGTGTCCTGAGTACGCATTTTAGCCTTTTCACATGTCATTTGTACACCATGCAAAAGTCCACAGTTAGGTTTAGGCAAGAAAACTACTAACTTAGGTTCAGGTAAGGAAAACACTTAGTTAGGGTAAGGAAAAATGTCATGGTTGGGCTTAAAATAAGTACATAAACAACTACAGAAAACACATCACAAACGACATGTGACCAATGTCACTAATAAAACAAAACATAGGTCAACAACAGTCACAAACACGGGTCTCCTGGTTAAAAGTCCAGTGTTTATTCTACGTCACTAACTCTTACCGTAGCATTTGTACGTGGATAGATTTACATTGCAGTCACTACAGGATACATGGCGTACAAATGACACGCAGAAATCAAGAAAGGCGTACTTATTGCACGCTAAACGCCTTGAGCATTCTCGTGGCATTTATACACCTTTTCCTTTCCATTTATAAGTCTCTTTTTCGCTTTGTCACAGCTATCGCCGTTCGATGTCCCGTGTGTCAAGTTTCACTTTCACTTTACAATCAGCTGTTCGTTTAAAAACATCGTAGTTTCAAGCCCAACTATGTTGTTTTTTTCCTAAACCTAACTATAGTGGTTTTGTTGCCTAATCCTAAGCATGTGTTTTCGTTTAATTCACAACGATAAGCACATTTACTGCAACTGAAAAGTGACGCCAAGGGGTCTGACAAAGCTTGTAAGCACCTTGGTAGTGTACACTTCTGTTGAAGCTCTAACTACTAGTCCACCCAAAGATCCAAATAACCACTAAATAACTATCAAATTATTCAGACTTGTGATGTTTGTTAATAATCAGAGCCAGTCCCTTCTGTTTTAGGAAAGTATGATAAGTACCGTCAGAAGGACAATCAAACATTGCAGCACCTCCATGAGCTCAACAAGAATCGTTTTAAAACTGCCTTAAGCAGCTACCTGACTCATTCCCCAAAGACATTTGGTCAATCTTAAATTTGTGAAGAAGCTGCTACACCCCTGAAATATCAATGTAGCCTCACTCTTTCAGAGTAAAAGTCAAAGTCGGCCTCGCCAGCACAACATGGACTGACTCCACCTTAAGACAGGATGAGCACTATTTGAACACATGAGATACTCTGCAGGTTGAGCTCTTCCTACTGAACCTGCTAATCATCTACATGTACATTTCTGCTTCAGTAGAGGTGGTAGTCTAGTGTAAATCCAAGTTAAAAGAAAGAAAGTATGTCATAGTTGTCAAGTACAAATCAGCCTTCAAACGTCTAAATGGTCACAGAGCCGAGGCAGAAACTGTGACGCTAATGAGGCTGGCGTCCTGCGGAGGGGACTGTGTGAGTGACAACCTTGTTAGTCACAAATCAAAACTTTGTCTAAAGACATAAAAGTACTCTGTGCACAAAAATAAGTCTAACTCTTACCTCGTGTTACCGACGTCCAGATGATGCTGAGATAATGCTGAGGAGAGAAAAAACTGTCAGTGATGCAAACCACAGATAGGTTTGTGTAGTAGATAAGAAATCAAACCGGCGCCACTCTCCTTACATCTTTTAAGGCTTTTTAAAGTTTAAAAACCTGAAACACTTTGTGGCGTTGCCCCGTGTTCAGCAGATCTCTGCCGCTGCCGCTGTGTAACGGAGCGAGGCCGCCTTGTCAACCATATTGTTGAAGTGCAGAACAAAAGAAGTGTTTGGTTTCATTGCATATTTGTCTCTCCAGAGACGTAGGCGAACATGAAGAGAGTTAAAAGGGAGGACCTGCGACTTACAAAGTACCGCGGTAGTGCTGATTTAGATATGCTGTCAGGACGGAAAGAGGGACATAGAGGGTACAAAGGAAGGATCATTGTGGATGAGAGAGAGATTCAAAGGAAGGAAGATATACAGCAGTATTATAGAAAGAACTCAAGAAAGACAAGACTAGCCATGACTTTTGTTTCAGAGTACAGAAGAATGTGAACCAACACAACTTTAAAGATATAAAGATATAAAGATATTATAAGCCAGATTATAATATTTATTGCAGGCAGGAGGCACTCGTGTTTACTGTAAACACTTAATCCTCCATCTCTGCACATATTTAAATTCAATTCAAATCTCCTTTTATCCCGTCTGTACAAAGTGAGAACTTAATTGCATAGATTTACTGATCGACGATCCCACTGTGATGAATCCGGGCTTTGAAAGGGCTTATTGTTAATGATTAATTTCATGGCATTTCTGCTTTATTTGATGATTAGACTCATAGAAGTCATAGAGAGATGGGTTGATATGCAAATGATGTGCATGTATACATTGCAATAAAGGCTCTTATCACAAAGCCATTCTCAAATGTATAATTTAATCTAGAGCTCTGAAAATGAATAATATCTCAGCTCTTGGGTACATTGTTCTTGGCGAGAAGATTGAGTGTTTTTTCAACTGTCTGAATTGTACTCAAGACAGAGCGATGGTTCCCAAACGGTTTTGGCTTGTGTTCCCTTAAAACGAAGCAAAGTCTAAATGTGATCCCTCAACACGGGTTTGTTGTAAGACATAAGCAGTTCAACCACAGCGATTTTCTCCTCTCAAATTGTTCCATTTTAATAATTTTTGAGAAACCTGGAAGTTTACAACGATCCTCAATTGATTAAATTATTAGAGAAGAAATATGTTTTTGATTCCGTTGTATTCCTTTAAAATAGAGCTGTCAAAGTCAATGCGATAATAACGCATTAACGCAGATTTGTTTTAACGCTACTAATTTCGTTAAGGTAACATGTGATGTGAAGATAGTGGTATCATATGAAACTATAAAACCTAAGGAATCCATCAGTACCAACCATGTCATACTAGCTCATCGTGAAGGAGGCTAAATAACACTCCGAACTTTTGGCGAGGAAAAACTGGCATGGCCATTTTCAAAGCGGTCTCTTGACCTTTGAAAAAGTCTGAAAAAAAGTCTTAAATATGTCCAAAAATATGTTGAAATGTGTCCGAAAAAAGCTGAAAAAATATCCCCAAAAACTCTGAAAAATGTGCGAAAAAATATCCATATCATACTAGCTTGTCGTGAAGGAGGTTAAATAACGCTCCCAACTTACGCTAAATTTTGTTGAGGAAAAACTGTCATGGCCATTTTCAAAGGGGTCCCTTGACCTCTGACCTCCAGATGTGTGAATGTAAATGGGTTCTATGGGTACCCACGAGTCTCCCCTTTACAGACATGCCCACTTTATGATAATCACATGCAGTTTGGGGGCAAGTCATTGTCAAGTCAGCACACTGACACACTGACAGCTGTTGTTGCCTGTTGGGCTGCAGTTTGCCATGTTATTTCAGCATATTGTTTTATGCTAAATGCAGTACCTGTGAGGGTTTCTGGACAATATCTGTCATTGTTTTGTGTTGTTAATTAATTTCCAATAATACATTTATACATACATTTGCATAAAGCAGCATATTTGTCCACTCCCATGTTGATTAGAGTATTAAATACCTGACAAATCTCCCTTTAAGGTACATTTTGAACAGATATAAATGTCCGATTAATTTGCGATTAATCGCGTCTAATTATTTTAATCGATTGACAGCTCTACTTTAAACATCTCACCACAGGTTGGGAAGCATTGAGCTAGAGGACTGAAGTTAACATTAATAATTGATGCTTTGGAGCGTCTTGGTCGCCAAGTGGTTGCAGCGCATGCCATATAACCACAATGTCCCGGGTTCGATTCCGGCCTTGGGGCCTTTGTTGCGTGTCATACCTCCCGCTCCTCTCTCTATCTCCCCCATTTCTAAACTGTGCCAACGGAAGTGTTTTTGTTTAATCCACAACATTAATAACGTGTTTACTGCGACCGAAAAGTGACGTAAACGGGTCTGACAAAGCGTCAGTATGTGACGAGATGGCATGAGAACATGTTGGACCTACATAAGTAAACAAGACCATCAGCGATATTCAGCCATCAGTGGCACATCTGGACGCTCGAAGTTTTGCTACAGAACCTGAAGCCTTAATGCTCGTGATGTTATCAAACTATCAGCAGCCTCTTTCTCGTTCTCTCCACACGGTACCATTTACCTCAATCCCCGAAAAATCGAGAATAATGTGGAGGAAAGTGGTGAGGGGAAATAGATGCAACTGGGCTCCATTTAGTCTCCGACAATCAGCTCTGAGAATCGAGGCGGTACACTCCCCACCCGAGGCTCTCAGTGTGAGAAAGAGCCGGGGGAGTTAATGGAAGAGATCTAAGAAATCTCTATATACCCTGCTTAAGAAGGAGGACAAGTTCTATCCTGAGTGGGAACACTTTGTATATAGCACGATGTAAAAATATATTTAACATCAGTTTATCTGAAGGATTCCTCGTGACATGTTAACGCCACAAAACTTTATTGTTGTTCTTGTTTGTTTCCGCAGTACTGTAAACGGTCCTCCCAGCCTCGCCAGGGAAACGTCTGTGAGTCCAGCTTTCCACACTGCAACATCTCCACCACGCCGTCCAACGCGTCCAGAGGCACGGCCAAACATCACAGGTATGACATTTGATTGCACATACGGGTATAACGTCACACCAGAGATGCAGCTTCCACCTCCGTTCACTGCAGGAAATAGTAATAATGCAAATTACACCAACAATAGGCAACTTCAGTGTCCCTCTAATCAGCAGGGACGCAGTGAAGAGAGAAATTGAATTATCCACATTACAGTGCAGCCAAAGCTAATTGCTGATTCACGGAAGAATGATGGTAATTATAATTAAAGCTATAAACATGTTAATAAGCATATCTATAACAGTCATGAACGCTGAGGAGATGAGACAGAGATAAAATGGGAAGCACATGTGCAGGGATTTATGAGGCAGCACCGACATGTGAATCCCTGTAAGCTTTTTCTCACACTGCTCAGCGGTGTGTCGGAGCGTCGGCATGTTCATCAGCAGCAGTAGCAACACCCTCGTGTGTTGCCCACTTCTGACGGAGTTAGAACTCAAATCTCTGCCAAGGCTGAATCCTCCGCTACAATACACACAAACAAGCACATTCACACAGAGCTGAGCCAAAGAGACGGGAGCTCCCGCAGAGCCGGTTTGTACGTCATTGGTATTCTGTTTTTAGAGTTTTAGCCTCTGCTCCAGGTTTTATGGTTTTTATGTGTGAAAAAGAAACCTTGTCTCCTCCAACGTTACGTTCCCACACAACTAAACTGCATTCTCGAATAGGTTTCGAGGGAAACATATTTCTCAATCAGAATCAGATTTATCAATTAATCCATTTATCAATTTATGAATCAGTACATGTGCACATACAAGGAATTTTTGCATTTCTCTCAATGTACTTAAACAGAAATAGAAATAACTTCTAGGGACAAGGACAACTAAGCTGGACAAATAAAGACTGTTATGTACACAAATATATGTCAATAGGTGTGTATATATAAATATGATATAAATATATATTAGAAGCACCAATGACCAACAATAAAAAAAAATGAAATAAAACATCTATATACAAGCCAAGTGTTTCTCCTGGATTACAGTCGCAGTTTAAAACACGTGGTTAATGTTGTAAATGGAAATAAAACAAAACTCAACAAAACTATTTCGTTAGGTTTAGTAACAAAAACTAAAAATGACTGTTTGTTACTTTATGAATCTACAGATGTAAATTAAAAGAAGTGAAGGTTTACTTACATAACAAAACTTGGTATAGGTTTAGGAAAAAAGATCATGGTTTGGGTTAAAATTACTACGTTTGTCACGTAAAATAAGTCAGTTTGTTACTCAACTGCCGTTAGTTAAGTACGTACGCTTAGAATAAGTCAACAGTGACTTTTAGTTTCACACAGGAAAATAACAGTTGTCTCCTGGGCGAAGGTCCTGTGTTTGTTTGACCCATCCACCTCCCCGACGTCCTTCCTACGCGGACATCCGCAGACCTCCACAGACTGGCATTACAAACATATTTGTGATTGTCAAAAACAAACGTAATCCGCGTTGTATCGGAACGTCATTTTTAGGAGAAAGGGCTGGAAAAAGAGTGAAAAAATTTTGTTTTCAACATTGATGATGCAGAGGGAATTGACTAAAATACGTACTTAACGCTTTTTTGACTTCACTTTCCTTTAACAGAAACAGATGTTCACGCCTGAGAGCCTCTCGGTAAACTGGGTTTCTACCTCTAACTGCTGAGCAACTCCACCGGAGCAGCTGGGGGGGTTAATCAGCTTTTTGTTAGGGGATCCAAGCAGAGATTTTCCCAGCCAAACCAGAAATACGATCAGACAACCTTCAAACCACAAAGTCCACTTCTCTAACCTTTTGGCTGAGACTTTTCTTTCTCCTTTTCTTTCCATTTCTCGGTGAAGAGCTGAGGTGATCACAAGATTAATTATCTGGCAGTCTGTTCCTCTTACCGCAAATTACATTCTTAGTGGGCGATCAGGGTTTATTTGTTTGCAATCGCATCGGCTTAGGCAGAGACTTGGACTCTATTGTCGGGATAGCGGAGGGTGTTGGGATACCACGGTCCAAAATAGCCAGAAAGAAACTGGCCAAGGCTAATTCTGTGGTTCGGAAATATCTCGTTTTAAATGCCTTTATACAAAACTCTGCCAACACTATTAAGTGGCTGACTGTAAGTAGGGCTTCCAGTTGTTATGGCTAAGAAGCACATTTTTAGAGGCAAATCTCTCCTTCAAAACAGCACAGTTAAATATGAATGAGGGCCTGGAGAGCTACTTCAGTAAAGCAAGTCAAAATGTACTTAACACATTTTCTGGCTCCAAAATCTCTTTTAAGAGATTATATGTAAGCAAAGAGGACATGAACATAACACCATGCTTTCAAATGACTGTATTACTAAAACTGATTCATCTAAGAGAAACAAATCATCTTAAAGGATGTGAGGTCATTTTAATAACTTCAATCCTTCTTGGGAACTAGGAACATTTGTCTACTTCCCATTCTCCCTTTCCACTAAAGTAAATTAAAAAAACGAACATAATGACTTGTTTTCTCATTGCGTGCAAAAAATAGTGTCTCAAGCAAAGCCAGAAATGTACCAAGATTACAGGTTGTGCAACGACTTAATCTGCTGGTCAATTTTCATATAAATTCAGTTTGATAAAAATTTTGAACAGTGGTCATATGTTGATGCCCACTCAACTTATTTTAGCTGTTTGCCAGAGGTCTCCAATCCAAAACGGACCAATGGAAAACCTACCGAAATGCACAAATAAATAAAAAAAAAAGAGAGACTGATCCAGAAATGGCTAGAGGACAGTCAGATCCAAATAGACCAATGGATAATTAGACCAGATCCAAATTGCGGTTGACCCAAACAGAGAGAGAATACCAACATTGGCAGCGGTGTGATGCACCACCAATTAAAAAAGCAGAAAGAGCAGCAATAACAATCAAAAAACTCATCTTCTTCCTGAGATGGTGATGAAGAAATGTGATCAGAGTTGCTTGTGAGTCCACAAAAGTATTACACATATTTAAACCATAGATTGTGTAAGTGGACGTAGACACCGTGACGTCACCCATTGGTTTGTGGACTGCGGTTTTGAAGCCTCGAGTTCTGCATCTTGGTATTTTGCAACCAGAAGTTCTACCGAATGCTGACCAAGACATTTTTTAGGCAACCATAAATGTCACAATTAACTTTGATGAAATGAAAGCACACGGACAACGCCGTGGTAACGGCCTGTCAATCACAAGGTAGCTCCACCCTAAAGCATCCCCTGCTTTATGGTCTATTTGACTCTAAATGGGACCATAATTTATTAAATGTACATCATGCTGAATTGAAGAAGACTTCAAACTAGCGATGGAGACCATAAAGGTAATAAATCAAGTGAGAAGTAGGCTCATTTTCTCATAGACTTCTATACAATCAGAGTTCTTTTAGCAACCAGAGGAGTCGCCCCCTGCTGGCTGTTAGAAAGAATGCAGGTTTAAGGAACTTCAGCATTGGCCTCACTGGAGGTTGCCGCCTAATTTAAACATAGACCAGAGACCCCCAGCAATACAACAAGACTTTATCCATCACAATATCAGTATAATTTGGCCCCGGCCCGACTCGGGTCCTGGGTTGAGAGATCTCATACATTTGATCTTATATCATATCTGACAGCATGTCTAATTCTATGTTAAACAATAACGCTTGATTCTTTTCTGACTTCTTTTTTTTCTTCTTAGAAGTGGTTCCTTGTCTCACAGCCCGGATCCGAGAACCCGGGCAGCCTATTGGTCAGCTCCACGCAGGACCCCGCCCATACCCAGGGGAAGGTTAAATCCGATTGGAGGATCCAAGTATTCAGGCCCCGCCTACCAACACCTTCAGGAAGTGGACTCATCTGAGAGGGAGGCTGAAGCACAAAGAGGGTGAGGAGAAGATGCTGAAGGCCCAGATTACAGATAGTGACTTCAAATGATTAAAACAGCTTAATCATAAAATATGTCACTGTGAGACATTTTTGTCTTTTTATTTTGTTTTAATAAACCAAATCTGCCCTAAAGGTTTATCTGGAAAATATGATATGATAATATTCTGTTTGGGTCTTTGCATCTGTATGGGATGCACCGGGCTTTCAACTAACTCCAATGTAAACCCATCAGAGTCATTATTAGACGGTCAGAGCAACTGATGAGAAAGTTCACCCTCCACGGGTGACAGAGGGGTGGAAGGGTCCAACAAACACAGGACTTTCACTGAGACTACTGTTTGTGTCACAGGTGAAACCAAGTCAACGTTGACATATTTTACCTTAGTTTTGTTACATAACTTCCGTACTTAACGAATGCCAGTTACATAACAAACATAGTTATTTTGCGTTAAGAAAAACCTCAATATTTTCCTAACCAAGTGTTTTTGTTGCGTGAGTAAATCTAACTAAGTAAACCTACGTTGGAAGTTTATTTTGAAAAGACACTATGCACGTAAGGAGCGTAAATTGACACGCCGTCCTTGACACGTCCAAAACTTACCAAGCTGCAATATTTGAAGAGCTGGGCAACCCGATTTCATGAGAAGGCATATAAATAGCACGACATTTCCGCATGTCATGATAGCAAATTTTAGGCTTTTTGCGTGTCATTTAACGCTATGTCGTCACCATGAAATGGTCGCGGTTATGTTTAGGCAACTAAACCACTTAAATTTAGGAAAAACATCACGGTTGGGCTTAAAATAAGTACGTAAAAGATGTAACATAAGTACAGAAAACATGTCGCGAACCTCACTTGAAATAACTCAACAACACTTGGGGACAGTAACACCCGTCTCCTGTGTTTGTTGGACCCATCCACCTCCCCTTCGTCTCACCATAAGCAGTCTTTCTCTCTTTTTATTCTACGTCACTAGCTCTGAGCGTAGCATATTTAAACAGATGTGTTTACATTGCAGTCAGTACAGACAAGAACAGCGTTCTTATTACATGCAAAATGACTTACAAATTATTAGTCATTCATACTCCATTTGGTGGGACTGAGTTGGGAATGAGAATGTGTTGAGCTTAAAGATCTAGAGTATTTTAAGGTTTAATCCTCAATGTCTTTTCTGTCTCCGCTTTACTTCTTTGCTGTATCCTCCGTGTGCTGAGTCATTTCAATGAAAGCCACTAACTGAAAAATACATTCCTGCCGCGGACAAAGCTTTGGATTTCATTTCAAGAGTGGATGTTTCAAAGCCAATTCTGTGATATTTTATAAGACTGCATTTCTTTTTTTTCTTAAACCTCCTTTTACTCCCCCCATCCCTTTGTTTTCCAATCTGCTGAGCAAAGATAAAAACAAGGTCACGTTATGTTGTGGTCTGCAGTACAAGTGACACGAGTTCAAAGGAAATGCTTCGCCTGGTGCTTCTGCTTTTAAGGACACGACGCAGGCTGCACATCCAGATTCTTCGCTCTCTTTCTCTCTCTCCGTCTCTGACATCTTGTCAAGCCTGCGCTTAATTCTCATTCTCAGCGTTTTAATGCGACGGCTTAGCAGGTAGACAACAATTAAATCCTAGCATTTAAATGTAACACAGTAATGTGCAAACAGCATGTGCACAGCAGCCAGGGGGAAATGCAAATGATCAGTGCGAATGAATAGCGAGAAATGTATTGAGTGTGAAAGGCGCTGTGCTTTGACCCATTTTTGGTGGGTCATGAGTCAGTGCTTTACCCACCTGGGCTGGCGAGCCTCACTTCAGGCGTTCAGGTCCCAGCGGTCCTGGCTCAGGATAAAGCTCCACATGACCTACATGCATACTAATAGAAAGAGGGGGGAGCAGATAGACATGGCTGGGCAAAAAAACACACACTCCCACATACAGTGAGCACACGAATAGCATGCATACAGTAAAGTCAGTGATGTGAACACAGTGGGGGGGGGGGGGACGTTTCCTTTAGTTTTAATCTTTACTTAAGCAGCATATTTCATGCCTGAATGTATGGAGGGACACTTGAGCTGCTTAAGTGAGCATCTCCTCAACACAAGAGCTCTTCTTGTCTGCCCAAGTTCCACTCAAGTTCCCCTCTGGTCAGCCCAAGTGTCCTCTGGTCACCCAAAGTCCATCCCCAAGTGACGGTTGGGTCAGCACAAGTGCTCTTGGGTCGGCCCAAGTGTCCTTAGGTTGGGCCAAATGCCCCTCAATGCTTACTGGTCAGCTCCGATGTCCTCTGGTTGTCTCCTCCGGTCTGCCCAGATGTTCTTAGTTTAATCCAACGGTTTTCTGGTCAGCTAAAGGGTCCTTTGGTCAGTCTAAGTGCATCTTGGTTGGGCGTAATAGTTCCGGTTGGCCCAAGCATCTTCTAGGTTGTCCATATGTCTTCAGGGCAATCAGTGTGTCCTCTGGTCACCCAAAGTCCATCCTCAACTGACGGTCGGGTCAGCATAAGCGCTCTCGAGTCGACCCAAGTGTCCTTAGGCAGGCCCAAGTGCCCCTGAGATTGAGTGCTCACTGGTCAGCTCCGATGTCTCCTGGTTGTCTCGTCCGGTCTGTCCAGATGTTCTTGGTTTAATCCAACTGTTTTCTGGTCAACTAAAGGTTCCTCTGGTCAGTCTAAGTGCCCCCTGGTTGGGCATCTCTTCTGGGTTGTCCATATGTCTTCATGTCAATCATTGTGTCCCAAAGTGCCCCTCTGGTCAGCTGAAGTAACCTATGGTGATCCCCCATTTGTCATATGGTCACCCTAAGCGTCCCCATGTCAGTCAGAATGTCACTTGAGTGTCCTCCAGTTGGTCTAAATGTCCTCTGATCACTACATTAGCTGCTCTGCTTAGACCCCTCTTTTTTTATTTTTGCCCCTGCCCCTAGAGCATCTGTGCACGCCACTGCACAGAATGAACTCCCCTTTTACGTAGTATGGTAGTCTGGGTTGCCATGGAGACATTTGACCATGACCGCACAGAGACTGGAGGGAGAGATGCAGAGACAGAAATAGAGAGACAACCTGTTTGAATCCATTCTGACACGGACAAAAAGCGTTCAAAAATCTAGTAAAAAGAAGAAAGAGGCAGTAAAAGGATGTGATAGAGGAGTGTGCAGATAGCACATGACAGTTAGAAAAGGCTTTAAAGAAAAGGTTGCCCGTTCTATTCCATGCCTGTTAGAGAAGCCTTGTGTTATCTCAACAAAATGGCTGACAGGGAGACAGAATGTCCTGTGTTGTTACTTCTATTTTAAGATAAAGCTGTCTCCAAAATGGCTGATGGAGACACAGCATGCAGTT
The DNA here is from genome assembly GCF_043250625.1 of Sebastes fasciatus. NCBI lineage: Eukaryota > Metazoa > Chordata > Actinopteri > Perciformes > Sebastidae > Sebastes > Sebastes fasciatus. Next base: position 32,800,816 of record NC_133803.1, read on the forward strand.
TTGTATTTCCTTCCACTGTTTGCAGCATTTCTTTAGAAACATCCCTCCCTCTCTGAGCTTGTTTTGCGATATATCCCGCCTTCAGTAAGACAGCTTGTGTGTCTGTGTGTAGGCGTACACATCTACATGCATGCATAAACACTCACGTGTTGCTTCTCTGGAACATTTCCCAGTGTTACAAGGTCGCCGCATCACATTGCATAAAGATTTTTTACTTTGACTTCAGCAGCAAACAGATGAGATATATTAAGAAATTATCTGTAGGGGCATGGATTAATGAAAAATGACTGTTAACACTTGTGCATGTAATGAGCTCCTGTACAAGATAAAAGCCCCAGTCACTTATCTCACCTCACTTGCACACAATCTCTCTGTAATACCCCTCTAGCTGCTCCCTCGTCGCTCCAGGGTCTATATTTGAACTCTGCTTCATAGATTTTTGCAATCTGATTGTGTTTCAACACATCAAAAGGGAGATTTGTCTGTGAATGTTATCTTGGGAATTAGCACCCTCGCATCATCCTCTCTTATCGCTCGCGGAGATCCTCTCTGTGGGCCCCGCTAAATCTCCACTGTGGTTTTTTGGTGAGGTTTTCATGTTTGCGGCGATAAAAGGACGATGTGATTTCCTTTTGAGTCTGAAAAAAGCACATTCTCCTCCCACCACTATTTTTCTTTTTTGCGCGCCATGATGGGAGAGCACAAGTGTGTGTGTGTGTGTGTGTGATGTAGTACTATGAGGGAGAGGGGGACTCCACGTTGGACTTTAACATGACAGGAAAGGCTAGCCTCTGCAGAGGATTATGAATTATTACATAAAGATAATGAGGCTTTAGAATGCCGCTGGATTTAGACGGCGATAACACTGAAGGGCATGGTCAGTCTTAGAAAGAGGGGGAAGAGATTAAGTCTGGGCTCAGTGAAGTTAGGTCAAGACCCACATACAGAACAGAGAGGTCTATAGTCTGAATGGGCAGAGAAGCTCGCTGTTACAGCCCCGTCTCCTAAAAATTATGTTCCCATATAACGAAAGAGACCAGCCTGCCATTTTAAGCCAAACCATAATGTTTTAACTAAACCTAACCAAGTAAGTTTTTTAAGTTTTTTGTTTTGTTCTGTTACAATTTACAACGTCAATCACATGTTTAAAACTGTTTACAACTGCAACCGTAATCTGGGATAAAATATGTTTCTCTTGAAACAGGGTTGGCCGTTGCAACATATTATCATACAACCGATTCGTTTGATATCTTCCGAAAAGTTGTTCCTCTTTTTTCATGCGTTTTCTGACAAACATCACTTCTTCATTTCTGTTTCAGTCTTTTCGAAATAAACTTACGTCTTCACAGGAAACAACTTGGTTAGGTTTAGGAAAAGATGGTGGTTTGGCTTAAAATAACTCTATTGTTACTCAAGTACGCAACTTACATGACAAATAAATCAACGTTGACTTTCCGTTTCCCTCAAAACGTAGTTGAGAATGCAGTTTAGTTGTATGGGAATATGATTTTGTAGGAGACGGGGTTGGCCGTTAAATGACACGCGGAAAGCCCAAAATGCGTCATCATGACACGTGGAATGTCCTTAAAATGGCGTGCCTTTTAAGCGCCTTCCCATGAGATCCGGTTGGGAGACCAGAGTTTGTTTTCTGTCACAGACGTTACCTTTTTATTAGCTGTAACCATAATCATTCCCTAACACGGAGTGCATCTTTGCATCCAGAATTATTCAATCTAAAGTCCAACTAAACTGGAACTGATACTAAAATAAAGAATAGTAGTTTCTATAAGTCTAAATATGTCAGTTTCTGCAGGTATATTCCCAATATTAGGAAGAACTGTGGACTTCACTTCTGGCCGTGGTTAGCGGAGAAATCAGATTACTGTGCAGCTGCATGTAAACACATGTAAATTCAGATTTCTCCCTGTAACCCGGTTTCCTGTGTCATGTAAATGTATTCATTAATGGTGAACAAGCAAGATGTCAAAGATGCACAGTTTAATTTAAGAGGTTGAGCACAAGGACGGCTAACAAACAGGCTGAGGCTAACAGGGACGGACAGACTAAATAGGCAGGACGCACAAATGGGGATCGGTTGATGACGTGATCTGAGAAGCAACCAAAACAACACATGAACATGTGGCAGGTCAGGTATACACAAGATGTCAAGTTAAGAAAACGTACCATGCTGTTTGGGGGGAAACAGCAGAGGAGTGAGGGAATAGAGGAGGTATGACTGACGGCAGAGAAGAACAACTTTACAAATATAGAAAAGATTTACGAATGAGTGCAGTTATACAATCTCTGACTCAAAAAGGATTTTCAAACAAAGCAAATGGTCTTGAACTAAAACTGGAACTACTAAAAAGGAAAATAAAATCGATAGAAATTAGCTGTCGTGATGCCTGATTACCTCCGTTGTCCTTGACCAAAGCTGACCGCTTTATACTTTTAAAACAACACTTCTCATTTTCTACATTCTTAAAGTCATTAAATCAATAAAATAAAAAGTGAACTCTCCGTTACCTCTTGGCTTATATAAGGGAGTTGAGGTTTTTTGGATTTATTTGTGTGTGTGTGCGCAGCCTCAGATATAAAGAGATGAAAGAAAGATGTCATGGCCCATCTTCTTCCTCTCGGCATCCTCGGTTAGCCTGCGAGATGGCAAAGGGCGGAGAGCTGTCCCTCTGTGTATTCTGCCAGCGTTTCGGCGTGGGAGTTTGAAAAGGCGATCTAGTTGAAATCGCACTCAAAGACACGATGACTTCTTCTTCTGAGTGAAGTGAGGACGTTTTTCTCCTTTTAATAATCTTTGCTCCTTTTTTCTCTGTTTCCCGTTGTCTCTAGTTGCCAAATGCAGGTAGAGAACCAGTGTGACGACCCCAGACGTGATGCCTTCCTACATATGCAAACTCCTGTTTCCATGGAGACGTCGTTGCCATCGCCTTGGAGTGGCCGCACGGAGGCGCGTCCGGGCCTGTCCGAGCACAGCGATCCGAACCCCGCCACCCGCAGCCTGCGCCGGCCCGGACGCCGTCACAGCCACTCCCCGCCTCCCCCGTTTCGCTCCTGCTCCATCCCCATCATCCCTTCCGTCCAGTGTCACCATGACAATGAGGTGTCTTGTATGCAAACCAGCGTCACGCCGTCGACCGCGGCGATGTCAGTCTGCGGAGCCGCCGCGCCCTGCAAGGAAGCGAGGAGAGGAGAGAGGTCGGCACACGTGGCCACGTTGTCCTCTTCTTCCTGCTCGTCCGCCATCGGTCAGCAGCGGGACGAGGTGGCGCTGCTGCTGGAGGAGGCGCAGGAGCAGCTCAGGGCGTTGGCGTTGGCTCACAGGAAGCAGGATGAAGGCGGGATCAGCAGCGGGTCGACGGCTGCGCTGGTGGAGGCCAGAGAAACTGTTTGCTTCCTGAACCTTAACGGAGGAAGTGCCGGGGCGCTGAGCTGTAACGGACCCACGCAGACCCAGTTACTCAGCCCCAGCCTATCACACAGAGACCTGGGCCAAAGCAGCCAATGAAAGGACGCCATTTAGGACTTTCACTTTCGGTTTGACAGTGTTTGACAGACTACGGTGTTCTGCATCTGTGGAACACGAATGGAAATGCCGGATTTAAAAAAAAAAAAAAAAAAATGTAATATCACGGAAATGATGTGCTGATGATATGCATATACCGTATGGATACAAACACTTCTCGAGTGGCCGCCTTTACACCGACTGACAGTATGGAAGAAAAAAAATATTTACATGCATTTATTTACAAAACAAGAGAAACACTTCTACTTAGGCAAAAAGAAACCAAATAGTCTGTCAACTCCATGGTGTTTTTAATTGTAAAAAGAATATATAAATATATATATAAATATATATGGATATAAATATATGGAATTCAAAAAGTGACCAAGTGCAAAGTTGAAGAACACAGGAATGATGTAACTATTTTTCTTTTGTTTTTTCTCTCCCTGTTTTGTATTAACTCACATTTTGGTTTTGGCTCAATTCTAACAAAAGAACGTCGTTAACGTCGCGGTCGCACGTTAACCGCCGTGCGACCGCGAGTGGGATTCTGTGAACCTGCAACAAGGAAGGAGCCTCCACACCAATTTAACCCCCTCTGGCCTTTTGAAAACCAGTCTACCCAGCCAAGAATTACAGTACAGCCCTCTGTGGTTACCAACAACACTTTGAGGATTTACGGCAAAAGACGTCCGTGTGTGTGTGCAGCGAGGGAAGAGAAGAAACAACAACTTCCTCTAGTTGGTCAGATTGTTAAAAGACAGCACAGACGCTGACTCCCCGTTGACCAGTGTTTCAAAACCAATCTAGATTATTTTACTTTTTGTTACAAATGATATTTTCACACACACGTATGTGTACACACACTCACCTGTGCATTATTTTTTTTGGGTTGATTGGACGGTCGGATGAATGGACAGAAAGGACAACGGAAGGACAAGGAGGGCTAAGGGGACATCTTTTTAGTTTCTTTTGTTTTCCATTTTTCAGTTATTAATGAACAATGCTGCTTTCTGGGGCTGACGGGAGGGACAACCATGTGGTTTTGGGGTATTGAAACAAATAAATGTCTCTATGTTGTATCCTATGAATCGGAAGCTTTTGAATCTCTGTATGAACTTACAGCCAAATGTTTCTGGTGACAAAAAGTAAAAAAAAAAAAAAAATGGTTGCAATTCTGGTAAAGATTTTTCAAAATAACAGTTGTTTTGGTTGATTGCTTGGAAGACTCCTTAAAAGCACCCTGTCCAAACACGCATGCTGGGTAACATCAGTCTGGTTTACATCCATATACTGTACTTATCTGTCAGCCTTTTAACACCCAAACTGGTCTAAACCAGCTTGAGAACAGTATTCAAGCCCAGTCGCACAGCAGTTCATGAAATAGTCACGACATTTGAAGTATTGATTCGTGTACATAGACACGAATTTCACTCTTTTTTCGTGATGGTCAGCACAAAATCAATTCGTATGTAATCCACGTAATTGTGAACCAGGGAAGTATAAAGAGCGGCAAACGCCGCAAAGGGAAGAGGTCAGGGTGGATGGGTGGGTCAAAAACACTTTCGCCCAGGAGACCGGTGTTCATGTCCCATGTGAAACCAGAAGTCAAAGTTAATCTGTCACGTAACTTACAGCACTTCCGGTGTTATTCTAACCAAAACCGCTCCTTTCCTAAAGCTAACTAAGTAGTTTTGTTGCCTAAACCTAACAAAGTCGATCTTTCCTAAACTTAACTAAGTAGTTTCGTTACCTAAACCTAACCAAGTTGATCTTTTCCTAAACCTAACCAAGTAATTTTTTTTACATAAACCTAACTAAGTTTTGTTGCTTAAAGCTAACTGAGTAGTTTTGTTACCTAAACCTAACTAGTCGATCTTTTCCTAAGCCAAACTGAGTAATTTGTTGCCTAAATCTAACCATGTCGATTTTTCCAAAATTTAACTAAGTAGTTTTTGTCACGTAACTTCCGTACTTAAGTTACACCAGTTCCGGTGTTATTTTAACCCAAACCACGATCTTTTGCTAAAGCTAACTAAGTAGTTTTGTTGCATGAGCCTAACTAGTCAACTTTTTCCTGAACCTAACTGAGTAGTTTTATTTTGAAAAGACTGGAGCATAAATTGACACGTGCGTATCGTGTTGCTGGACATTCGTAGAAAAACGAGGGAAATTCATGTCTATGTATACGAATCAAGTAGATAAAAGTTTGTGACAATTTCATGAACTGCCGTGAGACTGTTGAGTATTACACACCATAAAAGTAGCTGGTAGTTCCCTCTTTTCACCGTGCTGCCTAGAATACACAAATGAATAATGTTTTAAAACATGGTTTCCGTTCAAAATGCCATACTATACATCCACTTATGAAAACATATTGTTTCTATCCATATAACTTTGTCTTTTGATGTCACGAGCCAGGTTTTAATTTCATTAGTAAAAAGCATCTCTAACTTTTATTCCAGCATCGTTTTTATAAGAGCAGCTGTCTCTTTCCAGATGTTTGATGTCATTTTTGAATGAAATGAAAGGGGAGAGCTGGCCTTGCTACTTAGGAATTCTATCAATATTATTGGTTAATGTTTTTTTTATTAAAAATGGGCACCAACGGGAGGAATAAAATGGTCAAGGACTTTGTTTTTCAGGCAGAAAAATACGTACAAAAATACGTTTTGGTATCCATTCAAGCAACTAAACTGAAACATTTCAATTAATTTGATTTGGAAAAAAAGACAACTTAATTAAAATAGTAAAGTTAAAAGAACAGTGTGTGACATTTCAGGGGATCTATGAGCGGAAATGGAATATAATATTCATAACTATGTTTTCATTAGGGTATAATCAGCTGAAAATAAGAATCATTGTGTTTCCGTTAGCTTAGAATGAGCCGTTTATATCTACATAGGGAGCGGGTCCTCTTCACGGAGTCCGCCATGTTTCTACAGTAGCCCAGAACGGACAAACCAAACACTGGCTCTAGAGAGAGACTTTCACGTTTTGATGTTACCTGAAGGCCACCGTAGTTCTCCGACACGCTGGTGAAACTCCGGTAAAGTGAGCCGCAGAGTGCTAAACCGTGGTACCTGCAGCCGCCGTCTGACTTATGGCGGCTCACGTTACCACAGTCTTGGAAAGAGAGGAGTGAGCGGATGGGTACTCAGTTGGTTGCATTCTGCAACCACAACACTTGAGGCCACTAAATCCTACACACTGTCCCCTTTAAAGCGTGAAACAATAAGCACAAGTAGCAACAATCTTCTGGTTAGCGTCTGTCTCCATAGAAATCACAGAAACAGTGTTAGTGGCTTGCTTTTCAAAGGTTTACATCACTTTAAAGAAATAAGAGTGACATGTGGATACTTTTGTATGAAATAAGTCTTGAACACCGAACAAAGCAGCCGTCCTTCAAGCTTTGTGAATGTGTCAAACTGCTTTCAACCATCTTCTGTACTCAACGTGGTCCTTTTACCACGTATGTGACCGACTGACGCCCCGCGGTTCAGAGAGGTCTGATTCAATAATACAACACAGTAGCTGAGAATTCACACTCTAAAAACCTGTACGTTTAAATCCCTCAATCACTTCTCAACTCTGTTTTATAAACGCCTGAATGGCGAGGCGAAATATAACTCAACACACACAGAAATCAGCCCAGAGCTTTCTTTCTCTTTCTTTTCTTCTTGAAGATTTAGTTTGCCATCCTGCCATTCAACTCCCAAAAGCCGCTTTATCTCAAATTGGTTATTTAATACTGATGTCCATGAAATCCATTATATCCTCACCAGAAGAAACACTGGTGACTGATGGAGGTCGATGTGCTTCTGTGCACGAACAGACGCAGTGCTTAAAAATAATGTGAATTTGTTTGTTTGACCAACTGTAATCAGTGTATGAGCTTTTAACAGATAAAAATCTGCAAGCATTGTCTGGATTTGTTTTCTTAAGATGAGCCCAGCGACTACAATATTCATCGACCGCATGTTTTCACAACATTTACATCATTTTATAAAAGCTCAATATACCAAACACTTTCCTCTTTAATTGACAGTCCTGTAAGAGTTATTACGCCACCTCCAGAAAACGGCAATTACTTTTGACATGCATGCACTTCAGCACAATGTACATCTGAGCATCGGTAAATTACACAACAGTCGAGAGGAAAAAAAGTAATTTAATTCAGGCGTCTCTGCTCTCCACTCTGAGCGTCTTTAAATGGTTTTACATGTGCCCGTGATTGAACATAACTTCACATCCTGCTGGTTTAACAGGAGCAGGAACGAGGATGTGCATTTGATTAGGAAAACCTCATCGGCTTCTCTTTTTATAGTCAGAGATTTAGAGAGCATATCTGCCTTATTTGATTTAAACTATTATGTGTGTGGGATGAATGCTGTTAATTATTTTTGGGTTTTTATTCTTAAATAAATTGGGAATTCATCAACATTTATTTTGATCAAATGCATCATTAAAAAAATACAGACAACACAGACCTCCAGGTGAAAATAGCACTTAAAACTCAGATCGGTGCCGCCTTGCAGTAGGAAGTATGACAATCTGGCTGAGATGCTGTTTACATTTATCTGCTCACTATTTTCAGTTTGTGTTTTGCCCCAAAAAAAAGGGGATTTATCAGTGTTTATTTTTATTTTAGAGAAGTCAAACTCAAATTTAAAGGCGACATATGAAAAACTCACTTTGTCAGTGCTTGTGCTCATATATTTGGGTATCTGGAGTTGCTACCAACCACAAACTGTGAAATAAGACAACCCAGTCCGATTTTTGTGGGCTGCCTAGATCAGAAACAACACAGTCTCACGGCAGTCCGTGAAATAGTCACGTCATCTATTTGATTTCCCTTTTCTTTCGTGAGGCTCAGCACGATATTCAACAACCTATTTTTCATGCGTTTTCCTACAAATGTCCAGCAACACGTGACGCACGTGTCAATTTCTGCTCCAGTCTTTTCAAAATAAAACTACTTAGTTAAGTTGAGGAAAATATTGACTTGGTTAGGTTTTGGCAACAAAACTACTTAGTTAGGTTTAGGAAAAGATTGCGGTTTGGGTTCAAATAACTCCGGAAGTTACATGACAAATAAATCAACTTTGACTTGTAGTCTCCCGGGCAAAAGTCCTGTGTTTTTTGACCCACCCATCCACCCCGACCTCCTCCCTACGTGGCACGAAATTCACTAAAATTAAAGTGATGATTCGTGTACACAGACATGTATTTCCCCTTTTTTTGTGCGTTTTCCTACACGTGAAACGTGACGCACATTTTTGCTGGTCTTTTAAAAATAAAAATACTTACTTAGGTCTGGGAAAAGATAGACTAGTTAGGCTTAAATGCAACAAAACTACTCAGTTAGGTTTAGGAAAAGATCGTGGTTTGGGTTAAAATAACACCGGAAGTGGTGTAACAATTTCACAACCTGCTGTGCGACTGGGCTCGTAAACAACATTTGACGGTTGGGAAAAATCTGGGTGAAAAAAAACGAAAGCGATGCATCTTAAGTATGTACCCAGATCCATTCATGCACATGTCAGGTATGTCTGTGTGTGTGTTCAGGCATGCAGTTGCACAGTTTCTAACACTCTTCCAACATCTGACTGCCTGCACTCCCACTCACTCCTCTCTTCCCCAAACCAAAACACAGATTTATGGCCGGCGCTGCAGTTTAGCTGCTTCAGCTGTAGTCAGTCAGATGGCAAAAAGAAAGGTAGTTAAGGCCATCAGTCCAGTGTGTGTGTGTGTGTGTGTGTGTGTGTGTGTGTGTGTGTGTGTGTGTGTGTGTGTGTGTGTGTGTGTGTGTGAGACTGATGGCAGGGAATAGAGGTTAGACAATCAGGCCAGAGAGATAAGAGCGACAGCTTGATCCTCCAAAAGCGCTGAACTGCCAGGCCGGGCAACCCCATCAGACCTTATCTGAACTGCACGCCAGTTCAGTGTCGGTGAGCCCAGATGCTATGAACATTTGTTCGTGTTGCTGTTGAATGCATTCTCTACGCATGCGTGTATGCATGCTTTGTAGTCAACATATCTTTCTTTCGCTGTATGCTCTCCTGTCTTCGTACAAAAGCCTGCAGCTTGGGCGGCAACACATCTTGATAACAAACAGATAAAAAAGCGACGATGCTTTGCTTTCAAACGTGGTTTGAACTGGATTAAGTTTGACATAGAGATAAAGAAGACCTGCGAGCATGGCGGTAAGTCAGGCTAATTATATTTGAAAAAGCAGTTAGTCTGAAGTGTGAAAGAAAAGCTAATCCATGTTAGAGATACTGGGCCTTTGGATGGGTAAGTCAAGCACCACCTCACACCCAACTCATCAAATACCGCCTTGGTCAGCGCCCCTCGGCATCGGGGAACCCCTCTAGCGTTACTTCTGGACGGACCAGGGCGTGTCGATATACGCTCATTACATGTGTCCTTTCAAAATAAAGGTTTGTTTTCACAAGAAGTGAGGTTTAGGCAACACAACCACTTGGTGAGCGTTGGGCACGGGGCTGACAATACTAAAGACTGACGTGACAAAATAAGTCAATGTTACCTTTAGTTTCTCATGGGACACGTACACCTGGTGTCTGGTTTCTGATGCCGAGGGGCGCTGAACTAATGGTGGTTTGATGAGTTGGAGTGAGAACGGGTTGGTGTGTTTGTGTGTTATATGTTCACCCACTCCAGCGGTAGAGTTCGTCCTCTTTAAAAAACGTTCCACTTCCCAGCCTCCCCATGCAGACATATTCTTTTTCCATTCATCAGTAATGAATAAACTCTCAAATGAGTCGTCCCCGTGAACATGTTGTTGCAGTACATCAACAAAACATCAAAACATGAGGAGAAAAAAAAGAGAAAAAAACATAACCAGATTCCAACACCCACAAACATGCACAGAGCGCTAAGATTAGCCTGTCACTCAAGACGGACTATTCTCCATTTTTGCTTTAATTTGCAGCCTAAATCTGCTGGTGTCAGGATCAGCCAGGAGCAAATCCATTTGCATCTGCAGAGCTACTAATCTTCACACGGTTTCAGGAACACAGCAGCCCATAATGAGTGGTTTCAGGGCAGATACAACACACTTGCATAATGTTTAAATGTGTGTGTGTGTGTGTGTGTGTGTGGCACTATAATTATGACATCTCAGTATGCAGGGTGTCAAGTGGGTCAGTGTGTTCAGCTTCACGTGAATTACTGTAACGTGTGCAGTGGATTTTTTTTCCCCCTTATCTCGTATTTGTTTGACCCAAATGCATTTTTTAAAATTTGTCATCTAAAAAACTTGTTAAGCACTAAAACCTTGCCTTGCACAAAAAGTGGTTTTGAAATGTAGCACTAAAAAATAAAATGCAGCCCTCGAGCAGTGCTGATTCTGTTCGTCCTAGTGAGGAAGGGAAGTTTCTCAAGATTTACTTTATTACGCCACAAACCCAGTTTCATATGTTCTTAAAAATATGCTGGAAGCTCACATCGAAAGAACCAGTCCAGACATGTTGTTCTTGAACAGCAGCTGACGGTGTGAAGGATACAAATGAATATTTTTTTTTCTCCATTTCATCTTTCAACCTCATTTTTCAAAACACGGTACGCCCAAATATCTTTCATCTCTTAACATAGTTGATCTCACTGTATCTCTACTTCTAGTGTAATTCAGAAATTCAGATTATTCTCAAACATGTTTTGTTTTTTGAGAACAAATATAATCCACTGCGCTCTTCAAAAATAGTAAAAAAGAAATCCCCATTTAACCCTGGGAAGCTTAAAGTGTCCATTTATAAATGTAGAAAGAGAAGGGCTCTTTAATGAAGATATATATTTAAGGGTAGAGACTGAATGGTTCGTTTCCATAAAGAGCTACACTGCACGTTGCCTCGGGAAAACATTATCTTGCATGCATTCCTACAAGTAAAGTTCATTTTAATTTTGTACATTTTTGGATGAACGCTAAGTCTTCTGGAGGGCCAGATGGAATATATCTATATAACCTTGATTTAATAATGTAATCTCAATGAGATCAACATCTCTTTTCCAAGGCAGACCCAAAAACAGCAGATAAAAAGAAAAAAAACATAGCCAGACATAACAAACGGCACCAGATACAACAAAGTTTAATTTCAGGTTCTGCTCCTGGTCTTTCCTAGTTGGAGGTGCCTGGAAAACCTTCAGAGGGAACCATCCAGGTGGCATCATGACCAGATGTCCAAACCACTTCAACCGACTCCGTTCAATGCAAAGGACTTCTGGATGTCTTGGCTGCTACCCGACAGACAGGGCGCATGAGCAGCCTTTCTGCAGCCTTTCTGCTGCTGCCAGCTCTTTCTTTCTACATAGAGTTTGCCTTTCATAATGACCATTTTATCCATCCATCCATCCATCCATCTTCAACTGCTTATCCGGGTTCAGGTCGCGGGGGCAACAGCTCCAGAAGGGGACCCAAAACTTCCCTTTCCCGGGCCACATTAACCAGCTCTGACTGGGGGATCCCGAGGCGTTCCCAGGCCAGTGTGAAGATATAAACTCTCCACCTACTCCTGGGTCTTCCCCGTGGTCTCCTCCCAAGGGAGGCGTCCAGGGGGCATCCGTACTAGATGCCCGAACCACCTCAACTGGCTCCTTTCGACGCAAAGAAGCAGCGGCTCTACTCCGAGTCCCTCACGGATGACTGAGCTTCTCACCATATCTCTAAGGGAGACGCCAGCCATCCTCCTGAGGAAACCCATTTCTCTTCATTATAAATATAATTTACAGATTGTTAGGCATTCTATTATCAAATGGTTTGAAAAACGTTGCATATAGCTGCTGTAAATCAGAAGAAACTCTCCCCAGACCCCCGTACGTTTGGGCTGAGCCCTGATTGTTTACAACGTGTGGCTCCGCCCCTGTCCTCTACAATAGTAAATGGACTGCACCATAGTTTATAGCCAACGCTGCACCAATCACTCCCTCACTTTGTGAAAACTCTTTCACTTTGTAAATGATTGACAATTACGTTGTAGAATTATTAACTCTTTTTAGGGCACTATGTATAATTTAACATACGGTCTGCTGTCGCTTAGTCGTTGGTTTGAAACTGACGGGAAAATTGGTTTTGGTTCATAAGAAATCAAATCAAAGAGTTACCCTTGTCTAAGCAAAACTAAATTAAAGTGGGATAACTTTCTTAAGGTCAGCACAATCTAAAACAAAGTGTTTCTTTATTAGTATTTATTGACTGAATTAATCAGGTCTATTTACATATAAAGAGATTCACATCATTACATTTCACAAGGCTTAAACCTACGTTGTGCTGAACTAGGCTAAATGTGTTTTGTGAGCCGAATAAGAAAAAAGTCTGATTCCTCTTCATCTATCTTATTGTGAATTTAAAGCATTAATTTAATTCAGCTGCCAGCGCTGCTGTTTTTACGCTCATATATCCTCCACAACGTAACTAAAGAAATGGAGCTTAGCAAAAATTTAATCAGGAGAACCATTTTATTAATGCTCCTGTATTTCTTCATTCAGCGCGGCCTTGATGCCACACCCCTTCTGGCTTCTGTCCACTCATTTGTTCTCCTGCTTCCCTCTATTAACCTTTAGATTTAAAATCTAAGAGGCAACCCCCTTCTGGTTCAAAACATCCAGTCATGTAGCCCTACGAGTCCTTCCCTCTCTGAACCAAAGGAGAGCAAATTACTAATCAGCCGGTCTAGTTAGCTGCAGCTGCAGCACCCGGCCTGCTGTCTAAACCTCCAGTTACCACCACCAGCATCAACACTTCGATGCACATTGATTTCTTAGCTGTCTGAAGGCAAGTGAGGTTAGATTAGGTTAGGTTAGCTTTAAAAGGTGCATGTTTATTAACTACTGAATTAAAAGTATTCATAAAATGATTAGAGGCATCTTTTATTTCAAATGTGTAAGAGAGGTTAGTGTGTTGAAGGTCAAGTAAAAAAGAATCACGATTAAAATTTATAGGCAATGATCACTCACATCTAGCAGGAGAACACCACTATCAGTATTTCTGTGGTTTATTTGTTAAGATAATAATTAATGTTGACCTAGATGGATCCTTTATATGTGTGGATTCAGAAATAAAATCTCCGTTGATAGCCAGTTTAGGTTTAGATCACCCAGAACAACTACTTCTGAGAACATAAATCATTAAACATATTGGTGGGAGCAGAAGGGAGGGTGATAAATTCAGCAATCAGCTGATGTAGCTCAACTGGATCATCAGGATATAAAAGCTGCTCTGCTCTGCTCGCTCTCTTTCTTCAGCCCGTTCTTTACATGTTGCACCGTTCAACATTTGCTCAGTTTAGTGTGGTTCAATAAATTGCTGTGTTTAGTATATTTAACTTGACCTTTTGGTTACACTGTCTGAGCCAGGTTGAGAGTGAGATCACTTTGATATCCGAAAACTGTGGAAAGTCTACTCCACAAGCTTGTTGGTTTTTATTTAATTTCATTTAACCTGTATTTCACCAGGATAATCCAGTTGAGATTTTTAATCTCTTTTACAAGAGGGTCCTGGCCAAGATGGCAGCTTCAAAGTTTCATTAAAAACACAAATGAAAGACTTAAAAACTCAACAGCATAAAGTTAAAAACAAAAAATATTGTGCTGACCATGTGAAATTATTATTGTATGCACACAAATCAGTGCATTAAATATCGTGACTATTTCACAAACTGCTCTGTGGCTGGGCTGTCTGCTCATGTCCCGTTTGAAACCAGAAGTCAATGTTGATGTTTTTGTCACGTAACTTCCGAACTAAAGTAACGCCACTTCCGGTGTTATTTTAAGCCAAGCTACAAACCTTTCCTAAACCTAGCCAAGTTGTTTAATGTGAAGACGGAAGTTTATTTTGAAAAGACTGGAGCAGAAATTAACACGTGTTGCTGGATATTCATAGGAAAACACACGAAAAATGAGGACTAACTTTTAAGATTTGTAGACTTGTAAGATATCATACAAACCGTTGTATGAGGATACGTTGCAGCAGTACGTTAGCTTGATGTTTAGATGGTGACACATTTCAAGAGCTCTGATGCTAACTCATCAGTATAATGATACAGGTAATTGTTATTAAAAATGTACATTCTTCACAAGAGTCCAGTAAACCAGCTGTTTTTTTCTTTGTGGGTCTGGAGAGTAAAAAAAGTTTTGTTCTGTTTTGTTCCCAACACTATGAGAGTAAATCAGCCCACAGGGAAACCCCACACTGCCTGCAGAGGATGATGGAGACCCTGAAACAACACAAAGTGACCTAACAGCAAGGTGTGATCGGAGCCATTTGAGACCGGTGTCTGTGGTAACAAATCACCGTTTGGGACATCGAGTTGAATTCCATTGTCTACGGTGTAAAATGGTGCCCTGAGACTAAAGTTATTAAGAGCAGCAGGAGGAGAAAAGTGTCTCAGCTCTAAGGAGGGCAGCCCCTGTTCACTGCAGTGCTCCAAAGTTGTGCTTATTATTAATAAAATATACCCACTGACAGGCAAAAACTTGAGATAAATAAGGGAGTTTGGAGCTGCTGTAGGTCTGTGATTGCTGTAGGCAAATTCTTTTCATTTCCTTTTCTTTTTTTTCAGGGAGATTCGAGAACATCACGTTCAAAATAACATGAACCAGAAGCCAAATGACAATTAATGATTGATCACATATTTTGACCATCTGTTCCAGTAATCTGTTTTTTGGTGTTTAATTGGAATAACATCCAGAGGGCAGGATGGGATTTTCACGGGAGATATAGTTTTCCTTCAGAAGAGTCGAAGCTTCAAAACAGCGACGCAATGTTTCAGTTGGCAAGGGGAAGGATACGGTATATTCTCCACCTTTTGGGTTTAATAATTCAAAGGTTCTTCATTTTTATAGACAAGCCGAATGAATAAACGGGGGCTGACAGGATCTATATTTCTACTGTAAGTAGAGCTGAAGAGCTGCAGTAATTCTTAGTCCAGATCCACCCAAAACATTGAAACGTGTGATTGAAGCCAATTAAAGTCTGCAGTGACTGTAAACAACCACAAGCCCAGCATCACTCAAAAGTTCTACTTTCCACTTAACTAAATATAGAAGAAATCGATTCTTGGAGAATCCTGTTGCCACACACAGATGGTCTCTGTGCAATGGCATCACAGAGAAGCAACTAGGAGGCAGAAAGCAGAGCTAAACTCCAAAGCTGAAATCACAAGGAGTTGTTGTGCAGTAAACTGCACCAACCGCAGAAAAGACGGATTGAAAATATTTAATATTACGAGGGGATCACATGCCTTTGCTAAAAAACAGGAGATTATGGATTTACACTTGAGCCAGACTGCCGGCATGAGCAGTGCGTTGCGGCTGCCTCGCTGAACTGCTTCGCGTGGGGCGTCCACACCAGCAGTGTGTCAGCCCTTTCTTTCTACATAGAGTTTGCCTTTCATAATGGCCATTTCATTTCATAATAAATGTCATTTATATTTATTTTAGACAGAAAAAGGTTAAGAAGCGTGGGGTAATTTGTAAATAATAGTAATAATCCACAATTAAAACACTGCTCTTTATTCATTCATGGAGCCGTGCAAGTCACTGCATGTTCTACAACACTGTCCTGCAAATATTTCAGAATAAAAGCCTACTCTGTTAATAAATGAAGGAATTCTGTCCACAGAAAAAACACTAGAGCGCTTTTATTTTGTGTTGATTTAAAAATAAATTGAAATTGTAGTAATTTAGCTGTTATGATGTCAATATACTATCAAATGATCACTTTCACTGTCTGTTGTTGCTGTGTACCGCTCGCGGTTAAAATAGGCGAGACCTCGAATCTCTAGAAGAGACGCAGCCGAGCCGCATGTCTGCTCGAACGTGTTTACATGGATGCCGAAATAAAAAAAATCAACAGGTTCCGCAGCCGCCACGCGCTGCTGACGTTCCCTGTGTGGCCCGGGGCTTAATTCACAGAGTCATGCACTAGGAAATATAAAGAGTGGCGAACGCAGCGTAGGGAGGAGGTCGGGGTGGATGGGTGAGTCAAAGAATACAACACTTTCACCCAGGAGACGCCATGTCCCATGTGAAATCAGAAGTCAACGTTGATTTATTTCTCACGTAGTTTACGTACTTAAGTTACGCCACTTTTGGAGTAATTTTAAACCAAACCACCATCTTTTCCTAAACCTAAGTAGTTTTGTTTTCTAATCCTAAGAAAGTCAAACTTTTCCCAATCCTAAGTAGCATTCTTGCGTAAACCTAAGGAAGTTGTTTCCTGTGAAGACGAAAGTTTATTTTGAAAAGACGCATGTAACGAGCAGGAATTGACACGTGTTGCTGGACATTCGTAGGAAATTGACCAAAAAAATAACTTTTTCGTCAGATATCTATCGAACCGTTGTCTGGGAATACGTTGATCAGAGATGAGTCTAAAGTAAAAGTTGTTGAATATTGTTGTTGACTAAGAAGTCATTTTTAAAGGCTAGATTGAGTTAAAAGGTATAACATCAGTGAACAGGAAGGATCCAACTGGCTATAACTCTTTCATGATATACTGACTTTTTGATTGTGGTTGTAAAGTCCACTTTTCTTTTCAATTCACAATGTGTTGATGTCTAGTGTCTATGCATCTTTGATATTGTGAATATTGTTTTTTATTATTGGGTACAAGTAAGCCTTTCTTTCCTCTCCCCGCACAATATGTTGTTATTCTGATGTTTGTGTGTTTTGAACTTTTGCACAATAAAATGCAAATTCAATCTCAAACACCTTGAAAAATAGAGAGTGCAAAGAGAAAATTACATTTATCCATCAACAGCTTTGGCCAAAAGTAAAAGACCTTGGATTGTACTGTTCCGCTCCCAGGTGTGTGTAAATAGATTGAGCAGAGCGGCGTTGAGCGTTATGGAAAAACAAAACCTTCTTTAGATAAGACGTGTAAAAAAAAAACCTAAAGAAGCAGAATCAGAGTTAAGACATATTGTTTCTATATTTAGTTGCAGCTGTGATGCCTCACAGCTCTGAGGCGGAGGCCTTGTTAGTAGACCGGGATTAGAAAAATAGAATAATGCCTCAGCTTCAAGGCTATAAGAGCTGTTGAAAAGGTCCTCTCTGTACAGCTGATCCATCCCTGTTGTATGAAATTTGTTTAGTGGTGCTGCTGCCGCATTGACGACCTCTCTGCCCTAATTGTTCTGTCGATTTCTTAATGAATCTATTTATAGATGACATTTAGTGACATTCACAGCGTGTTTGCTGAGATCATTCCAGCCCTCCTACAACATCACGTTTCCATACAACTGGACTGCATTCTCAACATGATCTCATGGGAAGGCGGATATATAGCACGACATTTTAAGGACATCCCACGTGTCATGATAACGTATCGAGTGTTATTTACATGCCACAAGCTTAACATTGTGAAACGTTTTTTGGCGTGTCATTTGTTGCCGTGAAATGGTCACGGTTATTTTAAGCATATTTAAGCAAAAAAACTGCGGTGATGAACACAATGCGGAAATGCGGAAGATTTGCATAGGGACAAATTATCCGTGTTGCCATGTTCCATTTTCGCAATGAGTTTCCTCCTAAATAAAGCTGTGTCCACTCAACACAACAAAAACCTATCCAGACAGAGAATGTCTAAGGGCTAAAAGAGTGTGGTGATGAAGTTTATAGTGCAAAAGGGACACACAGGTGGCGGGTGGAAGGGGAGGTGGATGGGTTCAACAAACACAGGGCTTTCATCTAGGAGACCGCTGCTCATGTCCCGTACATTAAGTTTTAATTTCACTTTATAATCATCTCATCGTTCGTGTCGCGTGTTCACGTAACAACGTAGTAGCTTTAAGCCCAACTATGTTTTTTTTCCGAAACATAACTACATTGGTTTTGTTGCCTGAACCTAAGCAAGTGCTTTTGTTTAATTCATAACATTAAGCATGTGTTTACTACGAATGAAAAGTGACTCCGGATGAGAACATGTTGCTCAATTACGTTCCGAGGTAAACATATTTTCTTCCGGATTACAGTTGCGGTTTTAAAACCGTTGTAAACATGGTTATTGTTGTATATTGAAACAAAACAAAAATGCAACAAAACTACTCCGTTTAGTAAAAAAACATCATGGTTTGGCTTAAAATAACCATGTTTGTTACGTTATTAAATTATGGATGTAGATCACGTTGACTTTTGGTTTCACACGGGATACAAATAGCGGCCTCCTCGGTGGAAGTCCTGTGTTTGATTGACCCATCCACCACCCGGGCATCCTCCCTACACGGACTTCTACGGGCTGCCATTAGAAACGTATTGTCAAAAATAAATGTAATCTGCAACAAAATACATTTCCCTCTTAACGTAATTTACAAGGCAGTTTCGTTGTATGGGAACATAAGTCTTAGGCTGGATCAATCACACGCAGTCAAATTAAAGCTGAGTTTAAAATAGGTATATATACTGTAGATGAGGAATGCTCATGTATGCTCAGGATCACAGTATACCGGTGTGTTGGAGTTGAAAACAACCAAGATATCTGGAGGGATTTTAGAAAGATAAATTAGCACCTCGAGTTCATATCATCTCTTATTAATAGAATGTGTAGACCTACAAAAGGACAACGGTAATAGAGCCGACACAAACACGCCTCTGTGCTCTGGGGTGCACTCAAATGTACACGATTTCACAGAATTCTGCATTAACACCTTCTGCACGACAATAAAATACACCCATGGTTCCCCCGGAGCACCAAACAGTCTCATTTAACAAATTTAGCTCAGTCACTTGGGCAGGGCTGGGCTGTAAAACATTAGCTGTGTAATTGGGCTGATAGTGTCTTGCAAATGTGCAGTAAAGAAGAGAAAGTGGGCAGATACAGCGTCTTCTTATACGCGTGTTGTGATGGAAACGTCAGTGTTGGCATTAATCTTTACATTCCACCTGCACGGTGCTAAATTGTGGCTTTTTTTAGTCCGTGTTGACTCCCAGGCTTTGTGGAGTGACGCTAGTATCCAATTATCCACATGCTGTAGTGGGAGGTGGAGGTGAAAACATGCAGAGGAGGGGGGAGTGTTCATGTAGCAGGTGCGCAGTATTGACTTCACTTAACATAAATCCAAACCTACTGATGGTTAAAGCAAAGGCTGAGAATGTGGATCTGTTTTCCTCAAAGTCTCGAGTGCAAACACAGGACCAGGATGTCAAAGTGGGTTTGACTGAAGACCCACTGGCAGCATACAAATCACTTCCACCACTTCTCGCTAAACTTTTTAGTTTGGAGTGAGATAGTTAAATTACTTCAGATTTGACGAGGTCATAATCAGGCTCATCCTGAACAGGATTACATTGAAAATTTCAGCAAACCTATTAAGGATTTTTTTTTTTCAATTAGTACGGAAACAACGTAACATAAGTCACAAACCGGGACCCTTAAGTTTACCGCACGCGGACACGTATGTGCTTATGCACTCACCATAGGTGTTTTCATCAGGAATGGGAACATTTAAGGATTGCTTTGGCGTAATATAAAATATTTATTGATTATCAGATACCTTATAAAACTAAACACAAGGTATTTGTCAGTGTGAACAATCTGCAGGCTAAATGGACGGCTGACACACTCTGTGCCAGCTGTTGTATATTGCTATCTGGTCTTAATATATTTTATGTCGGTATTTACGGTTTGTTATTTCTTCATAGCCGACCGCGGCTGTGAATAACAGACTGTTATGTTCTGATCTACGTACGCAGCGAGAGGAATATGTTTAAGCAGAAGCAATAAATTAATTTTTAAATAAAAATAATATTTTATGTTAAATTATAGATCTCTTTAAATAAGAGTGCTCACCATATCAGGGTTCATTTAGCAATAATGACCGGCTCGCTGTACATTATCCCATACATGTAAGCATTGAAAACAAGTATATATTCATTATTATTATTTTAATTTGGTGAAAACTGGGACATTTTAGTGTTTTATAGATATTTGTTAGGACTCAGGACACCCGCCTTGAAACCGGGACAATCCCGGACAAACCGAAATGTCTGGTCTCCGTATTCTAATTGTGCGACAATAGTTTTGGTTAATTGCACACAACTACCTGACACAATGAGGCGGTTGACCTCCATATATGTTTTCTTCTGTCCATGACGTCCATACAATATGAATGGTCTGTCTGGCACTTTGCAGGATAATGTTAATTGGAGTGGATGTTTAACCCCAAATGGATTTTTGCTAATGCGAGACACATGCACATGCACATGAACCTGAATCATAGCGGAGATAAAACATTTGGGTAACTGAGACGAGATCACACGGTAATCATAGCAGACTCGCTGCTGCACAGCCACCATGGAGCAAAGCAGCTGGAGTAACTCATTTATTAGTAGCTTCCCTCTCATGGGGGGGGGAACTAACTGCAGGCCTGATGCAGGGTTGTGGTCCATCACTTCTGGTTGTCTGAGCTAACTGCAGCCTCTCGGCTCACTTAATATAAATGCCACTAATGTGGCGGGAACACAACACAGAGGAAATGGTTGTAAGAACATGGGAGTACTGATGGAAATTAGCTTCAGACTCTGCTGCAGGAACAAACGCATTTTAGCCTTTTCGTGTGTCATTTGTACGCCTCTTTTGCGAGCCACGCCACACAACATAACTACAGTAATGGCCGCAGTTAGGTTTAAGCAACAAAACCACTGAGTTAGGTTTAGGAAAAACATCATTGTTGGGCTAAAAATAAGTTGGGAAACTAAGTAAAACCCGTACAGAAACAACGTTACAGAAGTACGGAAAACACGCAACGTCACTAACGTAACTTCAAAATAACTCAACACTTTGGGACACGAACACCGGTCTCCTGGTTGAAAGTCCTGTGTTTGTTGGACCCACCCAGCCCCTTCTCATTCCCAGGGTGTCAAATATCGAGGCTTACTCGTTCCATTAACAGTAAACGCTCCGAGAAAGTGCACCAGGAGTGTGGTGACGTAGTTTAAAGAGCGAAAATACACCGATCGGGTGGGAGGGGAGGTGCATGGATCCAACAAACACAAGGCTTTCATCCAGGAGACCGCTGTTCGTGTCCCGTGCGTTATGTTTCACTTTCACGTTACAATCAGCTGATTGTTCGTGTCCCGTGTTCACAACGTTCAGTGTCATTTTCACTGTACAAACGTATTAGGTTTAAGCCCAACCATGTAGTTCTTTCTTAAAACCTAAATATAGTGGTTTTGATGTCAAAATTAAGAGATGCCAAGGGGCGTTATGTGAAGATTTGGGATGAGAACATGTTGTTTGCACTTGTGTATTTTGGTGAAATGTGTAAGATAGACAGACCCATTCCCCGAAATACATGACGGATCTCAACGCTGAGAGACAAATGACAATCCTGTGTCCTAAAAATGACGTTCCTGCACAACTAAACTGCATAGTCAATTACGTTTCGAGGGAAACTTATTTTGTCGCGGATTACTTTTGCCTTTGACGTATCACAAATACGTCTCTAACGTGATGTAGTGCAACAAGCGACGTGCAGAGCAGGTGACGTCGTATATCAAACGAACGTTAATGAAAGTTACGTGGAATAATAACGAGTCTAACAAGCGAGAAAGTCCACATAGGGTGGGCGGGAGGGGTTGATGGATGGGTCCAACAAACACAAGACTTTGACCCAAGAGACCGCTGTTTCGTGTGAAACTAACAGTCAATGTTCACTTTCATAGTAATTAAGCCAAACCATGATGTTTTTTACTAAACCTAACCAAGTACTTTTGTTGCGTTTTTGTCTGGAAACAACACGTTTCCCTCAAAACGTCTTTGAGAATGCAGTTTAGTTGTATGGGAACTTTATTTTGTAGGAAACAGGGTTGCAGATGGAACTATGTATTTATACTCAAATACAATTCACACATGACTCACATATTTTCTTCTCTTCATATGCATGAGTCATATTCATATATTTTTCATGGGCAATGAGTGTGAACAAGACATTACTGTCAATAATACATGAAGGATAAGTCTATTAAGCCTACTTATTTCTTTTAATCTTCCCTGTGTTTAGAAATTCAGATATTTTAGTTCCCCCTCAACCTCCTCCGCCTCCAAAAAAAACCTATTTGAAGTTGCAAGTTGCAAAGAAGCGATTCATTTTAGTCATTAAATCAAATGCGCATTATCTCGCGGTGCCCAAACAAGCATTAATCATTGGGCATAATCTCGACAGGTAATCTCCTCTTCCCCCCTCGAACTTGTCTGTGAAAGAGATAAATAAATATATTTACAACGCCCGTTCAGGAGAGGGAAGGCATCCTTGCAAAATGATGTCATTAGTGCTGAACGATAGCTCCCACTACTGCTGTTTTGCTGTTGAAAAAACAAGTCGGTGCATTCAATAGGCCGTAGCTCAAGATCAGAATCAATAATAATATTCTTGGGCGAGTGAGTCTAATGGTTGGAGAATCCCATCACCTACCAGACGCCTTCAGGCAGACGGTGCTCTGGTGTGCTACCGCCAAGAAAATCACTTAATCAACTTTCCTGAGGGGTTTTCTGACACACACATATATGCACACAAACATACGGGTTGTAATATTATGATATCATTCATGGGAAAGGATTAAGACTGGATCCATATCAGCGACTCTTTCTGGTTTCCAATGAGATTGAAATAATCCCAGATGAAGACATTTTTTACACTTTCCAGCTCGAGCTCAAGTCGAGACAGAAGCGCCTCACCTGGA
Organism: Sebastes fasciatus; assembly: GCF_043250625.1. Classification (NCBI taxonomy): domain Eukaryota; kingdom Metazoa; phylum Chordata; class Actinopteri; order Perciformes; family Sebastidae; genus Sebastes; species Sebastes fasciatus. The sequence goes on from NC_133803.1 coordinate 32,824,031, forward strand.
TTTGCTCTTCCCGTGATGCCGGCTGATGAGACTTCTTTGAAACACCAGAAATTTCAGCCCAGTATTTTAGAAAAGTGACACCAAGATACCACTGCTTATTTTAAAGCTGCATGAGAATCCTTGGCAGCCTGACATCATCACAAAAACATGAACTTTAGAACCCAGGAATAAGTTTAACAGCCTCATTTTATTAAAATCATCCACCCGAAATTAATGTTATAAATTCTCAAGGGCTTTTTTCTTGTGTTTTCTTAATGCACACAGAGCCGAGTCATAAATATTAAACATTCATAATGAAATTAGTGGTTTTTTTACCATTATTCTCACCTCTTTCATTAACAGCTTGGTTACTGAAAACCTTTTACTGGGTATATTTGGTCGATTACATTCCCCAAGGACCCTCGAATATCAGTGTTGCAGAAGTCACTCAGAGAAATTAATACACTCCCTAAAAGCCTAGCGTAGCATCAATGCTACGCTAGACATGTTCCTACAAATAATGAAATACCTTTGGAACCGTTTATGATAGAGACAAGCTTTAAATTGTGTCTGAACCGTGAGATTCTCAGTTTGTGAGTCTGTGAGTGTGTGTGTGTCATCATGGCAAAATGAGGTCCTGGAGACACCCACTAGCAGGAACTGCCACAGAGGTGGTTTTGAGTACTTTGCCAGGTGTTTATATATGTGTGGACAGATGTTGTCTTTACAGGTGTGAAGTTGAGATCAAAATGAAGGCCAAGTTCAAAGATGGATGGGGTCCGAGTAAGGTCGTCGGAGACCAGGACAATATCCAATAATTGGCTGTAACTCACTGAGGAAAAGGTGTATACACCTAAATACAACTTTTCACATTAAAAAAACAAAAATGCCCTCGTTGACTCTGGAGTTATTCAACCGAACTAGGGCTGTCGGTGTTAACACAATAATAACACATTTTGTTCTAACGCCACTAATGTCTTTAACGCATTAATACATCTTGCGTTTTTTAGGTTGTAGCGGGCTCAGTTTTAAAGCTATAGAGTGAAGATAGAGGTATCATATGAAACTAGAAAACCTAATGAATCCATTGGTACCAACCATGTCATACTCCAAAAGGGTCCATTGACATCTGACCTCCAGATCAGTGAATGTAAATGGGTTCTATGGGTACCCACGAGTCTCCCCTTTACAGACATGCCCACTTTATGATAATCACATGCTGTTTGGGGCAAGTCATAGTCAAGTTGGGTTTGAGTTTGCCATTTTATGCTAAATGCAGTACCTGTGAGGGTTTCTGGACAATATTTGTCATTGTCTTGTGTTGTTAATTGATTTCTAATATTAAATATATACATACATTTGCATAAAGCAGCATATTTGTCCACTCCCATGTTGATAAGAGTATTAAATACTTGACAAATCTCCCTTTAAGGTACATTTTGAACAGATAAAAAATGTCACTGGGCGTTTTTGTTTTTATCAAATATGGTATGCTCACACAAAGATAATACATGATGGTGACTTTACACTGCACCAGAAAGAAAAGGTACATTCTCCTGAATCATATGACGTATAACACTCAATACTGACTGAAAGAATAAACTCAGAATTGACAAAAAAATAAAAACATGTCCAGGCATTTCTTTGTCTATGTAGCTTTAGAGGGTTAAAAGATCATTTTTGTAATCAGACACTGTCGCTGTAGCTTCCACCAACCAGGTGTTTGACATGTAACATCCTGTCTGATTTCTTTTATCCAGCAGTTGTTGATCCCGTTCTCCAGTTGATCTGGTCCAACAGCGCCCCCAGTTGTCATAGCAACCTTCTATGCACTGGAATCACCCGGGCGAGACGTGGTTGTCCTAAACCACGTCCACAGTTTGGATCTGTCTAAGGACCATTGTTGCATCTCTCTTTCTTCGTTTCCTGTGAGTCTGAATCTATACAACAGTGTCAGCGAGGCAGATTGTTCTGAGCTGCTACGACAGAAGGGATAAAAAACTCCTGCCAAAGAGAGCTTTTCTCCATTTTTAAAGTCCTGTATCCACAACCAGACGGCAGAGATGCGAAGTGTGGATTGAGGGGGTGATCGGTGTCATTTGCTATTTTAAGTGTGAGGCTCTGTGGTTCATGTCTGAGAGAGACTGGGTGTAGGAAGGCAGATGATTTTGGAGACACGATGTGGAGAGCTGGAAGGTTTGTTTTTGTTGTAGCAGGTTAACGTGAGATTACAGACAGACAGCGCTCTGAGTTTACATATGACGAGTCTTTGTTGGTATCGCCTGTGGACGTGGATTATATACAAATTGATTTTGTGCTGACCATCACCGTCGTGTCACCTCTGGTTGCAAAAAAAAGAAGATGGCGTTGGCCAAAATGCTGAACTCTGGGTTTCAAAACGCAGTCCACAAACCAATGAGTGACATCACATTGACTACGTCCAATTCTTATATACGGTCTATGGTCATGTCCTGCCTCTTGAACGCCAGGCGCCACCCCTCACCTAAACCGAACAGAGTATTTCCAGTAGGCAAGAATGCGTCTGTTGCAGACAATCTCCTGTTGTGTGGTACATGAGTGAAAGGGAAACTCCGGACAATGTCAGGTCCGGGCATTTCAATTAAGAGAAAAACGCCTCAAGATATTTGAAGTTGTTGATCTGTTCCACTGTCTTGCTGTGGGTGGAGGCAGTGTTGCCAACGTGGCGACTTTTTCAGACCTTCTTAGCGGCATTATTTCTAAAAAGTGACAAATTTAGCGACTTATCCACAGCAGGGAAAAAGCAAGAAATATATTGTTATTCATTCCCATGCTGTTCAGAGGAATCGCAGTCCACGGCTCTTCTGCAAACAGCATGGGGTCTCTCCGTCCCTTCTTGGCCGTGCACACCCACTATGTTTATGCAAATTATGTGCGACAGCGTCACCAATATGCAAATGAGCGTTTGACGTCATCTGGCAACTTTTCCGCTGGGTGGAGGTGGGTGCAGTACGGTGTGTGTTTGATGTGCTAATGAACGGTTCTTTTGTTTTGTCCACGTTCAGCTGGAGGTAGCAGTCCATGCATCGTTGTGTGAATTGTGTGAAGTGAGAAATAGAGTGTTGGCTTTACCAGAGTTATTGTCATTGAGGTGTCCAAGTACGGCAATGCCAGTATTTCAAGTATGTGGTGATGGGTGAACAGCTGGTACGGTCTTTTTGTATAGAAGGTGTGAAGGAGATCTGACCGATCACCCTTCACCAGAGCGGTTTAATATGAATAGTCTTTATTTCAGTAAGGAAAAGAGACGTTCTTCTCTAATGTAGCTCTGCAGTTTAGGCTGATAGAAGAGATTGATTCTGATGTGAAAGGGTGTGCAGATTTAAGTGAAACACTCAGTGTTCCTAAAAGCTGAAAGACTTTAAGCACAGTAGAGTCATGGTGAAATTAAAGCTGGTCCCCAGACACACATGAACTATAACTAAATTCATTCACACACATTATATTCCATCCCTCCCTCTAAGAGCAGCCGTCTCCGTCGGAGCATCTCTCCTCCATTTTAAACCCCAGTGGAGACTCATGTCCTGCCCTCAAATCATGGAGTCTGCTGGGCTTTAAGACCGGAGCTGAGCGTTCCTCCTCTTCCCTCTTATACTCCTCTTTGTCCTTGTCTTCATAGCCGTGCTCAGACCATCACAGCCTCCTCATTCACTTCAATGAGAGCTCTGCGTTCTCCCACAGCTAAGTCCCTCGATGCACCACTTTGACGAATTATAAAACATGTAAGTGCACATTCCACGTGGATTACCTTGTAGTGGTTTCCATGTGGCGTTGGGCGACACTCGCTTTCTTTCCCTTACAAACGAAGGAAGACAGAGGAGCACAAAAATAAACCATCAACTTGGCCTTGCTGCTTCCAATTCCATCTTCTCAGAAGCACCTGAGCCAACACACTACTGTACAGCGGTGCTATTTTCAGTCTGAATAGTGTTTTTTTGCCCCTCATATCTATCATTCTACGGTCTACAGCCCTCTGAAATAGATTCCTCCTTCAATTTCTTGACATTTTTTGGTTGTTTTCTCTCTCCGACATTGTTCTTCCGTCTTACCATGTCATTCTTATTTTGTCAGTTTCACACAGTCGTCTCAATGTGTCTTTCAGAGTGGTTTCTCTCCAGGAAATGGTGTAGTGAAAATGCTTTGCTAAAACTTGAGGCTGTATGGTTTTATTGTTGAACAGCAAGAGATTAAGTTCCTTTTCTATAATGTGCCTTCAATGTTTCAGTCAAGTAAAGTTTATTTATGTACATCTATACAGCATACGCAGCCCTGTCTCCTAAAAATGATGTTACCATATAACGAAACTGCATTTTGAATTATGTTTTGTCACGGATTACGGCTTGTTAGTATCGTCATTATGAGCATGATGCTATACTAACATGAGCATTTAGCTCAAAGCACTGCCCTGCCGAAGTACAGCCTCACCGAGCCGCTGGCGTGGCTGTTGTCTTCTTTAATATGATGCCATCAAAGTAAACCCTTTCGCGGTATCTGGTCTGTTATGTAGTTTGTGAGAGCCGTTACTGTTGGACGTTAGAAATATTCACAAACTTTGTGTCCTTGAGGTTACTCCACTCTCTCTCTCTAAAGGACTGTGTGTTTTTTAACAGATTAATCCAATTAAAATAAGTCTGTTATGTGGTTCATTTGAAGCAAAATCTGCAGGGAATTTTGTAGTCATGTCACATACACTACACCTGAAGAAAGACCCAACATATGCAGCACGTTACAGTACAAATGTGAATGCTAAGCAGTTAGAGGATGACAGAAATGTACTGAAGTTAAAGCTAGAAGGATGTTTGAGTCACTTTAACAGCAGTCTGTCTGCCTCGTTTGTGTCCATCTGTCAGGACTGATGGATCGTTACGATCACTAAATCTATTCCTCGGGACTTTTAACGAAGTTTCTCAGCTTAACTCAGTTTGTTTACATTTTGGGACAAACTTTATTATAGACATCCAAAGTGATTTTAGTGCTAAGAAACGACATCCTGATTTACTGTGATTTGTTTATTTTTTTTATAAGCTGAGTGATTCAGACTTTCTTTTCTTTATATAGAGTATATAGAGTGTCCGCTCCACTTCATGCCTTTATATTTTCCTTTAAATAACAAACTCAAGGTTGCACAGAGCTTATAATTCCTCATTTTAAGTGGACTGACTTCGACATGGCCTCCATTGTGTTTCCTCTTTTGCGGCTCCACACGAAGCCTCTCCTCTCCCCGAGTGCTCTGACAGTGACATTGGCAGCAGCCTCCAGGGATCTTTGGTGGATTAGCATCATGACCTCTTGAGCGTCTTTGATTCCTCCTTTCCTCCGCTCGCCTTTTCTTCCTCCTCGCAGCTCATCGATCTCTTTCCTTGTGTTCTTCCTTCCCCTCCCCATCGCCTGTTCTCCACATCCTCTCCGTCTCTCTCCTGTGTGCTCCTCCTTTTCCCTCACGTCCTCCGTTCACCTCTCTTGCAAATCGTCTTCTCCTCCTTCTCGTATGGCACGGGGCTCAGGGACTGGCGGTGCTTCTCGGCAGTTTATAAAATCACATGAAACATCCTTTCTCATAAAAAAAAAAGAAGACACGGTTTTTGCATCGCTGAAGCAGCCACGGGGAGGATTTGAAAACGCAGGAACAGCAGGCTAATAACAGTCAGAAGACATTTTGTTACGGGCCGCGATGTTCAAAAGAAAGCTGGGAAATCCTAAATCATTGCAAAAAAAAAAAAACTTGAGGTTGATGGGCCATAGGGGGAAAAAATCAATGTTATTACAGGGCTGGTTGAAGAGATGCAATTTGCACTAAGAGGCAAAACATGCCGCTGTGATAAAACCTCTCTGTGTTTGTCCGCGGTGCTGGTACTGTAGTTACACTCTGTTAAAGGAGAAGGAGAAACTCTGCTGCAGGCCAAGTCCACAAAGTTTCAATGAAAGAAACAACCACTACTGAACTGAGTCAATATCACTTCCAGTGCTATTCTCTAATCTTTATTTGATGCTCTCACTTTCTTCATTTTTAGTTTCTCTTTTTATTTGTTTTTTCTCTATCACACGCAACAAAAAGCACATTTCTCTCAGCAGCTTTTCTACCCAGCTGAAGTTGTTTCACTTTATCCTTAAAGATGTTCTGCAAGGAGTGTAAAGGCCTTTGCACACCAAGTCCATATTTTTCGTAAAAAAGTTACCCACACAAACCTTCCACACTGAGTCTGATGCGTTATATTATTCTCTTAGTTGTGAATATTCGCAATACAAGACAAAACTGAATTAACTACGTGGGAGCAATGGATAGCGCTAGTCCCAAACGGGGCTAATGGATGATTGATATTAGCAAGAAGCTATCGTTTAGCTGCCTAGAGCTCAATCACTACTGTCTAATCTTTACTACATCCTTTGTAGTGCTGGCTTTCCGATAGTTGTATTATCACTCTTTCCATCCACCACTATTGGTTTTGTGTTATCAGCCCTACTTGTATTAGCTATTACAGCTGTTAGACTGCTATTGTGGCTGCTTCTATATCTCTCTCTCTCTATCTCTCTCTCTCTCTCTCTCACTCTATCTATCTATCCCCCCAGCCGGTCTCGGCAGATGGCCGCCCGCCCTGCGCCCGGTTCTGCTCCAGGTTTCTTCCCAGTAATCGGGGAGTTGTTCCTGGCCACAGTGCGCTTGGTGGATCCTGTTGGGTCTCTAAACTATGGTGTACGGTCATAGACCTGCTCTACATATAAAGCGTCTTGAGATAACTTCTGTTGTGATTTGACGCTATACAAAAATAAATTGATTTGATTTGATTTGATTTGATTTTGCAACCATCCCGATTCCAAGCTGTTCTGCAATCAATGCGAAAATCTATCTTTAAGTTCTGCATCTCTGTATTCTTATATATCTTTATCATGAAGTGCTTTATGCTGGGAGACGAAGTGAGTGTTTTTCATGCCATTTTGGATGATGATGTTTGCACGGATGGTGGCTCTGAGTGGTCAAACAAAACTCTTTTGCCTTTTAATGTATGCGGAAAAAAACGCAGAAAATCAAACCTGTTTAACTTTAATAATGGATGAAAGTGTCAGAGTCGGTGTGTAAACGTGATTGACACAACGTGAGGTCGTATTTATTTTTTATATATATAATTTTTTTACTTAGCGTGCAAAGGCCCTATGCCTGACATAACGACAAAACAAACAACTGTTATGCTCAGAGGTCAAACAAAATCATGCTATGACCAATATGGTGGCACAAATCAAGTAGTAACGTATTGGTTTGTGGACTACGGTTTTGAAGTCTTGAGTTTGGCATTTTGGCCATCGCCATCTTGGTTTTTGGCTTTCTCCATCTTGTTTTTTTGCATCCAGATGACACGAGAGGGTGGAGCTAAGCACAACCAAACGCTGAATAAGACATTTTTAGGCCACCAAAAAGGTTATAATTAACTTTGATGAATTGAAAACTCACTGTAAAAGGGTTAAAGTTGTAAGTCGAAAAAACAACTCCCAGACCGGACAACTCCGTGGTAGCGACCTGTCAATCACAAGGAAGCCCCGCCCTAAAGCATCCCCTGCTTTATGGTCTATCTGACTCTAAATGGGACCATAACTTACTAAATGAACATCATGCTGTATTGAAGAAGACTTGAAACTAGAGATTGAGACCATAAACTCATGTTTACAATGTTTACTGAGGTAATAAATCAAGAGAGAAGTAGGCACATTTTCTCATAGACTTCTATACAGTCAGACTTCTTTGCATTTTATTTTACCTTGTGATTATAAAAGGTTCGTCAGCTGCAACAATAACTCTCTAATATTCATGATTTGTAGGTTCCAGTGAGTCAAATTATGTTTGGATCTCATGGATGACGTTTATTGTAATGGGCAGTTAGCCGGCCATTTAACATGCCTCTTTATTCACTGTATTATTTAATGTATTAGGGAAAATGGACATTTAATGAACTGGATATAGCCACAAGCAAAGCTTCATTTGTGATCCCTGTGCTTCAGTGATTGGCAGATTGATGCTTTAACAGTAACAGACAGTTGCAGAGAAAAATTGGGCCTTGAAGCAAACATAATAAGACATTATTTCAGCCAAAATAAAAACAGACGCTACTTTCCACTACTCGCCACGATAACATCTGTAATTCTATAATGGTTTCAGGTGTTGGATTAGAAACGTTTCAATTTGATAACCTTGAAAACGGTCATTCTGAGAAGCTGGATTGGAGCGATACTGTACATAGATGATGAGATTGAACTGTCACTGTAGTTACAAACAAGGTTGTTTTTAGACATACAAGAAAGGAAATAGGTTTATCGTGTTGTATCATGACCTCATGAGGGAAATATGGGCAAAAAAATACTAATATATGGCGATCTCATCCACAGAGCCCACAGGCAGCATCATTGTATTATTATTGTTGTCAGTACCCTGAAGAAACAGAGGAGACCAGTGGAGTGAAACATGTCTCTTTACTCACTTCACTGTTTTCCAAACAGTCTTGTTGCTTTCAACATTAAGACAAATGACAGTGACCACATGTGCAGACACGACGGCTCGGATCAGCTCGCAGGACGCGTGCTAAGCATAGCGTGACGGCTCTGCGCTGTGAAGACTTTGTTGTTCTGTCTGCCTTTGCATATTTTTGTTTCTCGCCGCGTCGTTAAGATGTCCAAACAGAGGCAGGAGACGGTGGGAGACGCGGAGATGTCAGTGACAGCTTTGCGACGCCAACAACTCCTGTGGCGTAAACATGCCGGAGAGCCGCTGTGTCGACATGCCGGACGGGCAACAGGAGACGTCTACTTTAAAGTAAGACGGCTCTCGCTGCCCGGGAGGCCTCCTCAGACGGCGTGGTAAAGATCCTCTGAGTCAGCAGTGTGACATCACAGCGTGGCAGCTTTAAACTGAGCTTCATGAGATCACACAAACACTTGAACTCTCAGCAGGATTAATCAAATGAGCTTTTCAGCTATTGTGCACCTCAGAATAAGTACATATTTAATAATAAATGCCTCAAAAGATACAAAGAATGCACGTGTGCAGTAAGTGCACGGTGGACAACGGATCAACAAAACTCCAAAAAAAGTTTAGAAGCACATTTTAATAAACAAGTGCAGTGTCCGTTCAGAACGGGCTGATTGTTGGTCTGTGGTGTTGCTGCTTGCAGCTTTCTCATCCACACAACTTCACAGTTGAGACTGCGCTTCCTTTGGTCTAACATCGTTGCATCCCGTAGCAATGCTGGAGTATGCGCATCATTTAGGTGCAAAAGGACGGAGAGCAAGCTGTAGCGAGCTATACCCAGCATGCCGTTTGGCGATGTAACAGTCAATATTGTAGCGCGCGACGGAGAGCAAGCTGTTCCCAGCATGCATGGATGTAGCCTATAATAAGATCTGTATACGGTGCTGCCACTCAGCCTTACTTGCATTATTTTTCCAGTGGCCACTCACGGTGTTGCAACAAAAAATCCCCCTGCGGCCCAAAAAGCATTTTCCCCATAGACCACCATTATAAAAGAGATGTCTGTAAAACATCTGGACACCTCCAACTGCAAACAATGTTGACTATGACTCTTTCTATTATGACATTTTTGATGCACCGAGGTTTAATGTTTGTAAAACTTTCCTCGAGCCGAGAAAAGCGATTGAAACATCTGTGACGTCATCACAATGTAAAGTCTTTGGGCCCGGCGGAAAATCATGGGCGTGGCCAATGGGAGAAACACTACTGCGCTTATTCAGTGAGCCGTATACCCTGGAAGTAAACCTGGAAGCTAGAAAAAGTTTTTGAGCGTATGTCCCGTAGATCTCAACAGCTCACACTTGACGATACACTTCCTTGGGTCCTCACAGCGCAGTCGCACATCCGTTTGCGAAATAGTCAAGGAATTTAAATTTCGTGTACATAAACATGAATTTCACATTTTTTGTTGTGACGTGTCAGCATGAAATCAATTCGTATGTAATCCACGTAATTGTGAACCAGGAAGTATAAAGAGCGACGAACGCCGCGTAAGGAGGAGGCCGGGTTGGATGGGTGGGAGACCGGTGTTATTTGTCACTTAACTTCCGTACTTAAGTTACGCCACTTCCAGAGTTATTTTAACGATCTTTCCTAAACATAAACAAGTAGTTTTGTTGCCTAAAACTAAGCTAAGTTTTATCTTGAAAAGACTGGAGCGGAAATTGACACGTACATCACGTGTTGCTGGACATTCATAGGAAAACGCATAAAATTTTTTGTTGAAAGTCGTGCCGAGCGTCACGAAAAAAAAGGGGGAAATTCGTGTCTATGTACAGGAATCAAATGGAATCAATTTTGTGACTATATCACGAACTGCAGTGAGACTGTGTTGGGTCCTCAGCAGTACACCCAACGAATGTGAAGTAAATTGGACGCTTGTTGAGAAAATCGAAGGACAGACAGACAGACAGAGATTCCTTCCATTTGAATTAGATTATTTGCAGGGTGGTGATGTATGTTTCACAATCTCAGTCCAGCATCCTTGAACCAGACTGCATTCACCATTTCTCCTTTTATTTGTGGCAATAAAATATGTAATGATATCATGTATTGATATTGTTATTGAATTTTCTTTCTCCACAACACCCAAAAAGTAGAAAAACTGAAGCTCTGGTTTATAATGTTACTGAATGAACAGACTCACCAGACAGTCAAATAGCCACTATGAAGCTAGGTACGACTTTTGTAAAATATAGCAATATTTCCATCTTTATTAGCATAAACCATGACGCATGGTTGCAGCAGCATCTTGTTTGTCCTAACTAAATGAGCCCATAAATACAAGTAAGAACAAAACAAGCAGACAGACTCTCTCCGGTGAAGGAGCGCTTCTAACAATGAAAGCTGGACTCACCAAATAATGGTTGGTGATGAAATGAAACATAAAACTTGTATTTTCACTCTCCTCAGACGACTGGATGCTTTTATCAGGTAGCGGCTTGTTTTGGACCAGATCCTGTTGCTTTTGAAGCGTTAATGAACTGATAGATAAAAGACAGAAGCAGCCAGTAGCTCAGATGTTTGAAGACGACAGCCCCCCTGTGAGTGTTTGCACACACATTAGTTATCCGGCAACAGTTGCAGCGAGAGCTGGAAGAAGCACAAAATGGAAAACTCAAAGCAGAATCTTACGATTTAATGATTTGCAGCTCTTTAGGTGTTTCTATTACATAGAACTGTTGTTCCAAAAACTTTTAAGGTAATATATCTCAGTGTAAAGTATGTTCCAACTATATGTATATTAACTGAAATGCTGTGAAACCTGGGAAATATGTAGTCGTCTATCTAATGCGGTCATTCCCAAAGAATTTCTTCCATAATCTTTTATTTAACATTTATATCTGCAGTACATCTTTGAGCCACATGAGGGAGCCTGAACGTTTGCATTGTTTTTGATAATTGTAGGAACGTTTATTTACATTTTCAAATTTGCTCTTTTTGCAATTTATAGATATAAAGCCTATTGTGAATTGGGTCGCAACATACCGAACCATGTCTCCTTGAAATTACTTTTCTGTACATATTTTACTTACTTATTTTAAGGCCAACCATGATATTTTTCTTATTTTAACTAAGTGACTTTTTTGCCTAAACATAACCGCGACAGTTTCATGGTAACAATGTGGCGTTAAATGACACGCAAATGCCTAAAACGCGTTATCATGATGCGAAAATGTCGTGTTTGAGAGGATATTTAGATGGAAAACAAATTAAAAGCATAGTCAGAGAACATTTCGCTCGTGTGTTCAGTATCTCCAGTATATTCAGTATACTTTGTAAGTTTTCGACGGCATAACGCAAACAGAGTTTCTTGGAGGCAGTTATGCCATACCACACACAATTTCTGCAAATCACTTGTTGTTCTTCACTGCTAAACTCCACAAATGAACGCCATCGGGGACAATTTGCACATGCTCTGTGAAGCATTACATCACAACATTAAGGAGTCATTTGTCATGCACCCATTTCATGCAGCTGTGAAGCGGCAGGTGGACCAACCACACGGTTCTCCTGCACATACTAATGATGTCTGCATTCAGTCAACCGCATCTAAGGCACCTTCTTATCTACAATAGGATCCGTTTTTAAATCCAAATCAAATCCTTTTTTTAATCCAGTCTTTAATTCTGATGCTTGCAAACAATGTTCAGTACAACTGCAAATTGAAATAAAAGTGCTTATGCATTACAAAAAAAAAATTTAGAAAAAAAGAAAGATGTGAGAACAATATGGTTTTATTTTTTTCTTTCCCCCAAGGTACGACAGTTAGCTCCAGAAGACAGCACATTAAACAGAATACCGTACACAAAGGCCTTAGAAATGATTGAGCGTCAAGCAATCAATATTTTAAAGCAATAAACATTTTCACTTTTCAGAATGCACCTCTGTAGAGGTTCAGCAGCCGTTAATCTTCAACTCAAGCTGCCTTGGGGATCAACTGTCGGAGCAGCGTTCAGGCTCTTTTCCACAGCTTTCTATATCGATAACTGCAAACAGGTGAAATTGCATTTTGAGAAATATTATAGTAACGCAACACACATCCGCTGGCAAAAGAGAGAAAGAGAGGAGACTTTTACAGTAATGAATACCTTGAGCTCTGAATGGAGCCACCTCTTGAGGAGGAAACACTCAGGAATCAAACGATTCTTTATAATTATACATACCGTAATTTCCGGACTATAGAGCGCACCTGATTATAAGCCTCACCCAGTACATTTTTAAAGGAAAAAACATTTTGTACATACATAAGCCGCACCTGTCTATAAGCCGCAGGTGCCCACATTGTAACATGAGATATTTACAAAGAAAGACGGTACACAGAAAGAGTTTTCAAAGTTTTAATAACATACCTTAACTTTTCTTTCCAAACAGTGCCTGTAACGCGGCAGTAACACAGCAGCAACACGGCAGTAACACAGCACTAACAGGGCTGGTTAAAAAAACATAAAAGTCACTGTTAGCCGTCTTCATCTTCCTCCTGTGCACTGAAACCATGGAAGTCTTCCTCCTCAGTGTCGGATTTGAATAGCCTCAGATATACTTCGCCACACACTTTCTCAGTCTCTCTTTCGTTGTCGCTTTCAGTGTCACTCTCATCCTGAGGCAAATTCACTCCTGAGCTTGTGCTGTCCTCTCCGTCACGCAGCAGACCGGCTTTTCGAAACCCGTTGGTGATGGTGGATTTTTTCACACTGCTCCACGCTGACAGGATCCACATTAATAGTCCAAACTAGCGTCTTCCTCGACACATATATTCCACCTGTCTCACTCTTACCTTTTCTGCTCGAGCGCCCCTGGCGGCCGTTAGAAAAATGTATAAATTGGCCGCATCATTGCATAAGCCGCAGGGTTGAAAGCGTGTGACAAAAGTCGCGGCTTATAGTCCGGAAATTACGGTAAATTATATTATTAACCCTCTGGAGGGACCCCTGCTGACCACCTCACACAGCCTGTTCTCATTCCCATGGCGTTAAAAACCGAGGCTTTGTGACGGCTGTCGGCGCTCGGTACCGCCACAAAAGGCACCCTTTAGCGCCGGTATGAAACCCATTACAACGTAAACCCACCCGCGGCGACAGTAAACGGTCCAAGAAAGTGCGGTGGGGTAGTGTAAAAAGAGAAAAGAGACAAACACAAGGCTTTCATCCAGGAGACCGTTTGTGTCCCGTGTTCACAATGTTCAGTGTCATTTTCGCTCTACAAACGTCGTAGTTTTTAGGCCCAACCATGTAGTTCTTTCCTAAACCTAACTATAGTGGTTTTGTTGCCTAATCCTAAAGCCCGGGCCACACAGGGAACGTCAGCAGTGCGTGGCAGCTGCCTCGCTGAACTATTGCGTGTGGCGTCCACACCCATTTATATTTATTTTAGACAGGAAAAGGTTGAAAAGCGTGTGCTCATTGTAAATAATAGTAAGAATCCACAATTTAAACCCAGTACGTTATTCATTCATGGAACTCTGCAAGTCACTGCATGTTCTACAACACTGTCCTGCAAATATTTCAGAATAAAAGCCTTTTGTTAACAAATGAAGGAATTCTGTCCACAGAAAAAAACGCTAGAACATTTTTATTTTGAAACGGAAGCAGGAAGTGTTGATTTAAAAATAAATCTTTGCTTTATTTGATGTCTGTGACATATTCTACAGATACAGACATGTAAACTGTAGTAATGTTGCTGTTATCATGTCAATATACTGTCAAAAAATCACCTTCACTGTCTGTTTTTGCTGTGAACCGCGTGGCTCATGGTAAAAACAGGCAAGACCTTGAATCTCTAGAAGAGACGCAGCCGAGCCGCGCTGCTCTAACCTGTTAACATGGACGCCGAAATAAAAAGCAACAGGTTGTGCAGCCCGCCACGCGCTGCTGACGTTCCCTGTGTGGCCGCTGTTCATGTCCCGTGCGTCACATTACAATCAGCTGTTCATTCGTGTTCACAACATTCAGTGTCATTTCTACTGTACAAACGTAGTAGTTTTAAGCCCAACTATGTCGTTCTTTACTGAACCTAACTATAGTGGTTTTGCAGCTGAAAATAAAATGTACGCGGCGGTATGTGACGAGTTGGGATGAGAACGTGTCGTCCATTCGTTATGCATTGTGTCAAGAACTCATCAAGCGCAGGAACACAGCAGACTACATTTAGCAGTTTAATTATACAGTATTTTTCTTAGAGCCACAGAAACCAAACAGTTTGCTGTGATACACAAATTAATTTAGGAATATTCACCATTTTAGAAGCAACATCAACTATATTATTTTATCTGAAGTTCAGGAGCAGGACCAGACATCAAGACACTCCTCTGCATGTCTTCCTGCCTGTTTGTTCATTTTCCCGTGCTGCCTCACTTCAATCACTTCCTGCTGTTTCTTTAAGTGGTCATTTGGTTATTCTTTCCTCACCTCAGTACCTTCCTGCCACTTTCATTAGCAGCACTCATTCAGCTATTCTGACCTCACTTAAGAAACCTCACGCTGTTCCCATGCAGCCTCTCAGTACCTCTACTAACTCCACACCATGTATTCGCATCTGTGTATAAATGCTACGGTAAGAGTTAATGACGTAGTATAAAAGGAGAGAAAGACCACTTACGGTGGGCGGGTCCAACAAACACAGGACTTCTAACCAGGAGACCCGTGTTCGAGACCGTTGTTGTAAGTTATGTTTGTCACGTTTGTGACGTGTTTTTCGTAGTTGTTTCCGTACTTATTTGACTTATTTTAAGCCCAACCATGACGTTTTCCCTTACCCTAACTAAGTGGTTTTCTTGCCTGAGCCTAACTGCGGACTGTGGAGTACAAATGACACATGAAAATGCTAAAATGCGTACTCATGACACGCCGAATGACCGTGTAACAACATAGTTATTATACGCCTTCCTGTGAGACCGGGTTGGGAAGCGTAGCGGCCATCCTCTGTTTCCCCCCCAGGTTAACCATGTTAGCTCTGTCAGCACGATTGCTGTATTTGCAATATACTGTTCACGCTATTAGCACCGTCAGCTGCGAGCCGCCATGTTGAGAGCCATGTGGAGGCTCGCTTTGAATTTAGCACCTTTAATGATGCTTCTCCAAGCAGTTATTCTGCAGTACATTGCAGTTTATTTGGCTTTACTTTCACGTTACATTTCCTCCCTGGTCATCTGCACAATGCCTCTGTAACACGGTCTGGGAACCTCCGCTTTAACCGACTATATTGTCTTTTAGTGACGCATATTCCCAAACAAAAATGACCACAAACCAACACTGAGAGCTGGAGGCTTCCGGGGATCTGGAGCACCTGGGTGGTTGGTAATCCAGCTTTGCAAAAGACAAATGCAAAAGTCTCAAAACATTTCTCAAACAGAGTGTATTATCTTGTAACATCTATAGATACAGGCAGTGTTGAAACAACAACCATTAGATGTAATGCTCACCGTTGGTTCAAAATTCTTCAAAGCAACTTTATGATAATATTTCTAAAGCTTTTACTTTCTTCTACTTTTTTCTGTTTTCTTTTGAAACAACTTGTCTAAACTGAGTTGTCTCTGGGGTCATTATCTTCCTTCAGGCTTTACTTTTCTTTAAAGTGACTGAGTGAACAGGTGCTGCTGTTTTTTTAGTATAAGAGTTCATAAAGAAAAACAGAGCACCTTCCCAGACAGGTGACATTTGCTTTGTTGAGTTGAACCGTATGTCTGATGAGGAAGAGGTTAATACCAGCCAGAGATTCAGCGAACAAGGCAGAGAAATGAGAGCGTTCGTCTTCCCCCAAAAGGCCCAAAGGCTCATAAGTCAGTCTGGTGTGTCAGGAGGTTCCCCGCTCTCACTGCCGCCACAACTGTCGATGTTGACAAATGGTTTTGATTTCTCAGTCCCCTAAAATCCATTACAGAGACTGAAAGAACCCTCAGCTCTAGTCTCTAACAGTGAGTACACAACATCACTACAGCTGCACCGACTCCAACATACTGGAGGATAATCAGCATCTCCATCATCTTTGTGTCGACAGTTCTCTACTGCTGATCGCATACGAACTCTGCTTTGCAAACAAAACACTACTACATAGATGTAACCACGGAAACAATCTAAAGGTTACTAAAAAGGTGGTGCTCTAATAAAGACTTAGTCAATTAAAACTTCAGTAAAGATTTGAGTCAAAATAGAGTTTTGAGAGGCTTTCATCCAGCTGTTTGTGTCTCATGAGTTAAGTTTCACGTTCACGTTACAATCAGCTGTTTGTTCGTGTCCCGTTCTCACAACGTTCAGTGTCATTTTCACTGTATAAACGTAGTAATTTTTAGCCCAACCATGTTTTTTCCTAAACCTCGCTATAGTGGTTTTGTTGCCTAAATCTAAGCATGTGTTTTCTGCGACCGAAAAGTGACGTGAGGAGTCTGACAAAGCGTCAGTATGTGATGAGTTGGGATGAGAACGCGTTGCTATGACGGTAGTTTCATTAATTTAGACTTCTGCCTGTACCCCAAAATGCACAAAGCATCAAAAAATTCAGAAAAAAAAATATTTTTCTAACTTCATTTGAAAATGATTCATAAGAACTTGCTTCAATTTTGCATGTTGTATGTAGTGCACCTTATTATCAAGTATCTATGCTCAACCTGTTCACATGAAAAGGCGTATGAATGACATGATAATGCGCAAGTCATTTAGCGTGCAATAAGATCATCGTTCTTGCTTTTGGCGTGTTGTGTGCACGCCTTGTAGTCTGTAATGGCTGCAATGTAAACGCGTCCGCAGAAATATGCTACGCTCAGAGCTAGTGATGTGAAACAAACCAGACTTTCAACCGGGAGGCCGGTGTTCGAGACCAATGTTACATTTTGTAAGCTATGTTAGTGACATGTTTTCCGTAGTTCTGTTGTTTCCGTACGTATTTAACTTAGTTTATGTAGTTAAAGTTAATTTCAGACCCTGATTACGTGGATTATATACAAATTGAGTAGTAATACAAATTGTGTCTAAGTACATGAATCAATGCATTCAATTTTGTCACTATTTCACAAACTACTGTGTGACTGTGCTGAGCATACGGTACAATGTCCAGGCCTTCATCTCGACTTCCTTTGGTTCCTACACATGCTTTAATGTGCCTGCTTTACGTACGCTTATATCGTTATCACCTCACAGCTCTGATGACGTGATGTGTCACAGATCATCACAGCAGAAAAATGTCTCTTTTGAAGCAAACGCAGAGTATAAACTGTGTGCGGGCAAAACAACGACATGAAGGACGACTGCCGCTCTGTTGAAACTGTGCTCATTAACTGGTGGAGCACCACGCTGCTGCTGCTGCAGCCAGGCTGACCGTGTTGGAGATCTCTGTCTGTATTTGGGTCTGTTAGGATCAACTACACCATCGGATCAGGTCTGACTGTCTATGTCAAACTGGGTCTGCATTTTTTCTTGTTGTATATTGTATATATGTTTTGTTTTTAATGAAGTTGCTTTCCACAGGTCCATTTTGGATTGCGTCCCAAATCCAAAGAAAAACTTTACATGAAAGTGATACAGACTTCTCTTGAGAATTGCAGATATATACGTAAACAGCCAAACAGTTTTTGTGCGTCATGGTGCAAAGAACTAAGCTGTGCACAAACTGAGTAACAGTGTTTTGACTAAAAAACATCAGTTTCATTAGAGCTATCTGAATTTTCTGTGCATTAACAACAAAGAGGTGCAGAACTTTTTGTGCCTTACACCCTAATTGGGAGGTTCGGTACATCGGTACGAGCGAGTAATAAAAGAGAGGAGGGGATTGAAAAAAGCAACTCCTACTGTGATTAACAAAGCCTCAAGGCACTATTCTGTGTGTGAATGTATTCCCCCAGTGTTCCCATCAGTGTGAAATAACTGGAGCCACGATTCATTACGCCAGCGTTTCCAATCGTAAAAGGATTCACACTTCACCGTTTTTTGTTTGATCACAGAAATTGACCTCGGGATCAATGCCACCGTGGATCCTTTTCTCCTTCTTTATGAAGCAGAACTCTGATGGCCTTTTTGTCTTCACTGAACCATTTTCTGCTTTTATTCTGTTTTTCTATCTGTCCTCTGAGTGTTGCTCCATTATTACACATGCACTTCAGTCCTCTGTTTTGTTTACAGCAAAGCAGCTGTATTCATTCAAAAATACTTCATTTGAAACACTGAGACAACAATAACAGATGGAAAGGGGCCAGATATCAGACTAAACAGAAAAAAACAGAGAAAAAGTGTTGACAATAAAACGGCCTGAGCAGTGTAAGAATGATATTAAAAGTGCAGATCTGAAACACAGCCTGAAGTTTATTATCAGGAAGACTATGCTTTCAACGATATACGGAAAAAATCCCAAATCTATGAGGGCACAATCAAATGAAATACCAACACATTCTAACGGAAATTTCGTGAAATACTCACAAAATTTAATCTATTTTATTCGTGTACATAGACACGAATTTCCCCTTTTTTGTTGTGACGATCAGCACGACTTTCAACATATTTTTTGTGCGTTTTCCTACGAATGTCCAGCAACATGTGATGCACGTGTCAATTTCCCCAAGTCTTATCAAAATAAAACTACTTAATTAAGTTTAGGAAAAGATTGACTTGGTTATTGGTCAGGCTTAGGCAACAAAACTACTTAGTTAGGTTTAGTATAAGATCGCGGTTTGGGTTTAAATAACACCGAAAGTGGCGTAACTTAAGTCCGGAAGTTACATGACAAAAACTGCCTACTTAGCTTTAAGGAAAAGATCGTGGTTTGGCTTAGTAAGTAATTCTGGAAGTGCCGTAACTTAACATTACGTGACAAAGAAATCAACGGAAGTGGTTTCACACAGTGCACGAATTTCTGTCTCATTGGTGAAAGTCTGTATTTTGATCCACCCCGGCCTCCTCCCTACGTGGCGTCCGCGTTACTGACCATCACGTCTATGTACACAAATCAAAAATCAATCAATAAAACAACATTTTGTGACTATTTCACGAACTGCTGTGCGACTACGCTGGAAATACAAACAGCAAAAGTCTCCTACAAAGATCCCAAACTGGTGTCACTTTGGGCAGGAAATGTATAATGGGGAAAAAAGTTTTAATTTGCCATTTGAAAAGGGCACTTTTGCACCCATGACAAAAGAAAATACTGTCCCACTGTCGGTACGAAACAGCAAGGGACCTTGTGCACCGGTGCTGCCAAAGGCTTTTAAATCTTTTGTTTCCACCTTAAATGGCAAACATAGATAATCCATATCTGAGTAGACTCAAAAATCCTTCTTTAAACTTCTGTTTCACCTTTGGCCTCTAAAAATGCCACGAAGGCAGACAGTCTTGCAATTATAGTGTCTATTCCAACAAGAGAAGATGTTTTATAGAAGAATTAATCATTTGCTTTCTATTCATCCACTAGGACAAACCTTTTAAAAAAATTTTTTTGCCAAATTGATGAACTGAAAACTGTGTTTGAGGTTGTTTCTCTGCCTTTGCTGCACCTGTAAAATCACCTCCGCACGTGTAAAGTCGACACTGACCAACCACACACACACACACATACACGTGACCCTTTTCTTCACTAACAGGTTGAATGGAATAGAGTAACAAATCAAAGGTAGTCTTTCGAAGTTTGGCATATTGACAGCTTCCCAGCAGGTTGAAAACTCCACTCAATAAACCATCTCAGCCCAGAACAGAAATCCATTTGGCTCAGGCCTCACCAACCTTTCAATCCGTCAGCCAAAGGCGAGAACAAAAACAGGAGGGAAGATGCCGAGGAGGCGTGAAAATACAGCTTACATCTGACAGACACTTAAACCTGCAAATGAAGGAACATGTAATTTGGGTACAGAGAAACTGACTTTAGTTCACTACTCAAATTATCATTCAGGTATTCTTCTTATTCTTTCTGCAGGAAGGCGTATAAATCTTCACATCACACGTGTCAGGAGTACGCATTTTAGCCTTTCCATGTGTCATTCATACGCAAACATCCACAGTTAGGTTTAGACAAGAAAACCACTTAGTCAGATTTAGGAAAAATGTCATCGTCCAGCTTAAAATAAGTATGTAAACTAAGTAAAATACGTATGTAAACAACATAACACAACTACAGAAAACATGTCACAATTGTCAATAAAAATTGTGAC